>NC_085048.1:77299228-77966383 GCF_963662255.1 Cinclus cinclus
AACGTTTGCAAGTGTTGTAGATGCATCTGCCTTTTTTCCCACAAGGTGGCAGCACTGTAACTATGAATGAACAAAGGACATGTGTGCCCATCTCGCCAAAATTCAGAAAGGCCACCTGGTTTATTTACTTTTTTAGGAATTTGCAGCTTGGAATCACAGGGAAAGTTTCTTAAACACCAGGATGGGGTGCAAACACTAATTAAAATAATAAAATCTATATTTGCATTTTACTTTAACAGACTAATCTCCTTGTGAAAAAGCACATCAGGTGTCTTGAAACCATCTGCAAAACTAAAATGCTGTGTACATAAATGCATTTGTGTGAGCGTGCGTGTGTGGGTGCATTGCATACAGTAATAATTTTGTCTTGTTATTGCATAAGTGGTTAGGTGTTTGTTTATGCTTCCCCTTAACTCCTCTGGTTTCGCCACTTTTCCTCGTGCTTTTAGCTGCACTTATTGATTGTCATTGTTCAAACATGATGAAGGAGGAACCCCTTTGCCAGCACTCAGGAATTGCCGGGGGAAGGTGAACTCCCCCCTGTGCTCACTCTGTCCTGAATGATTGTACAACCCACATCAAACTCTCCTAGTGTAAATATGTATGTATACATATATACATATACGATTTGGGTTGGGTCAGGTGTGCACCTCGGAGGCAAATCTCCCAATTGTCCCAGCTTGGCAAGCTTTGCTTCACCACGTACCAGGCGTGGAACACCTGGTTGCCCTTTGGGAATATCCATTGCAGAAGCACAGCTGAGGCACTGCAGCCACAAATGGGCACACAGTCCCTGTGATTAGGCTGGAGTTGGTAAAAGTTAACCTGGGGCACAGCACCAATGCCATGGCATCAGCACCAGCTGTTTGGCCCAGAGAACTGCTCCTGTCAGTCTCCACTGCTTGCTAATATACACAAAGCCTTAGTGACCCAAGTGGAAACTTCAAATCAGAAAGGAAATTTTTTATAAGCTCGCAAGTGGTAGCAGAGAAGAAGGACAGAAATGATGGAAGAACAGACCACATCACCTGGATGATGATTTTTTAAATGTGAAATTGCAGACATCCTAGGGCCATTAGGCCATATTTACTGGAGTCTGGAAGGGGCATGCTGCCATTTGCAAGTGGAAACAGAAAAGCCCTTTAAAACACTTCAGTATGCTCTTGAAATAACATATTTATAGAGAAGCTGAAAAAAGGACACTTTTCATTTAGTGAAAGAAAATACAGTGGGTGATGTGGAATACAATGTGTACACACCCACATCTTTATAAACAGTTTGATTCTTTTTAAGTTTTGACTCCCAAGGAACATATACATATACATTTACACAGACATATTCTTTTTCTTTTTATGACTATTCATATATTTTTCCTCTTTTTACCCAGGCACTCCAAGGACAATTTATCTTTGTGAAGAAATCAGGTGGTGATGTGGAATTACATCAGATGTAGCCTTGCTTAATTATTGTCAACACAACCTATGCAAACTCTTTTGGGCTGTCAACTCTCATCTTTTACATCACAGAAACTGAATCATGTACCTTGGCCTAAAAAAATTAACAGAGCTTGTATAGATATATTTTGATAATGTCCCTGAGATTCCTGAAGACACAAAAAAGCAGGAACAGTAAGTACATTATTTTTTTTTTGCTGTTTGAAAGGCCATGCCATCAGTGACCATTTGTACTTAGCTGAAATTCAGCACTGGATCCTATCAACACAATAAATAAATAAGTAAGTAAGTAAGTAAGTAAATAAATAAATAAATAAATAAATAAATAAATGGTTGTGAGTGCAGTTGAACGGATGAAGCCAGGTTTCCTATCAAGTTATAACTTGTAGTTCTGTTTGCTCACATCTGATAAAATGTGAGCTCTGCTTTAGATTTTCCTGTCCTTGCAAAATGCTTTTCTCTTGTGTGGATTCTCAGTTGTGTATCAAGGGATAAGAAGTCTTCCCCATAGCAGTGGCTTCAATTCAGGGATTTCTTCTTTAAAAGATCAAGTAACTCAAGGAAATTTGTTAAGAGTTTCTCTGTTGAATTTAACTGAGATTGGCCAAAGATTCAAAAATACTGGGGAGGAGGGAGAGGTACAATTATGTTTGCATACACAGAGACATAAAGGCAGAGGCAGCCTCATCTCCCCAGTTGTGCTAAGCAGTATATCTTTATTTCAAGAAAACATAAAAGATTAGTGTGCTATTACCCATCTCCTTTTAACTTCAGCTAAATAATTTTTCATTAGGGGCACTGGAACAATTGCTCAGGCCAAAAGCAGCAGAGAATATTGACAAGTCTGACAGCGAAGGCTTCCCTTTGCAGTAAGATGCAATTTTCTTTATTCTTATAGAAAAAAAAATCAGAATAATTCAACCAAACTTGATAAAACAGTGATTTCTGTTCTGACATCCAGACAGGGCAAGGTAGTTGCAAGTCTGGTCAAAGGTATTTAAGCTTTCACAATGTTTGGTGACATATTAACAATATTTGACTTTACGCCTACAAGACAGCTGCTGAAGTATGAACAGGTATTACCTCATTAAAGGTTTCTGTATCTGTTACAAGCAGTAGATTAATCTCTCAGGGGCAGGGGAGGGAGGGGAATTTCAGAAAGAACAACATATCACAAAAGAAAATTGAGAATAATTACAGCTGAAGAAAATTATGAAAATTGTAAAATATAAATGCCTTCTATACAGAAATGAAAGCACCAGCTGATTATGCTACACCTTGTCTGGAAAAAGCACGCATCATTTACTTAGTATGTAATGACTCTCTGGTCCATTTGAACACAATCACTCAATAATGTGCTTACTTTTCTAATATGACACAAAAATGCTGTTCAATTTCAAAATTTCCCAAAAGACCAGTAAACTGCCTGTCCTGGTTTTACAAAAATAGTCCTGTAAGAAGGCTGGTGCCCTATGCAGGTGTGGCAGTGTTGCATCACTGGTGTGCTAAACTCATTCCTGTGCATCTGCCTGAGGCCAGGGGTGGAGGGAGGCAGGATGTTCACAAGGTCTTGCCACTCCAAAGCTGCTTCTTGAAACTACCTGGAGTGGCCTTTCAATACTTCAAAGAGTCTAGGAAAAAGAGGGAAAGTGGCTTTTTTCTTGGGCGAACAATGATAGTACAAGTAGGTTTAGATTAAGACATTTAGATTAGATGTTAGGAAGCAATTCTTTACTCAGAGGGTGGTGAGGCATTGGAACAAAGTACCCAGAGAAGCTGTGGATGCCCCATCCCTGGAAGTGTTCAAGGCCATGTTAGATGCAGTCTGAACAATCTATTCTAGGGAAAGGTGTCCCTGCCCATCACAGGACAGTTGGAATTTGGTAATCATGAAGATGCCTTCCAACCCAAACCACTCTTATGATTCCACAGTTCTATGATCTTGACATATTTCTTCTGTCAGAGTTGGCTGAAATTAATCTCCATGTTCAGGAGCTACTGGGTGGAGAATGTGTCATGGCATGGCTTGTCAGAAGGACAACACACGGTCAACCCGGGGGCATAAACTTTGTGTTCTTAGGAAATAAGGCTGAAAATACACTGAAAATATTTGGGGCTAACCATTTTATAATGCATGGTTGTCTGGTATCTAGGACTTCAGGTACAAAGTTTCTTTAAAACTAGGAAAAATTCATATGCAGAAGAACAGTACTTTTCTAACATTTATTTCAGTTTTTTACACCATGTCATGTTTAGGCAAATTGAATTATGTCAGATCTAGGTAAACTGAGGTTTAGTTCCCCAACTTGGAAAGCTGCTGTGTTGCAGCAAGTTTCTGCATACAAGCAATAAATTCCATGATTCCATACTGCTCTGCTTGGGTAAAATGGCCACAGGTGAAAAGCAAACAAAGAGTTTGGGACCAGACAGGTGGCCTGATTTTCATAGTTGCTACATATCCAGGCAGCTGTAGATGGTAGTTTCCCTGAGCCATTATTTTTGAAAACAGTTCTCCTTGTCTAAGGCCTGCAGCCTGAGACAGTCACTTTTGAAAATCTTTGAAAATATTCACTCAGTTTTTTTCATCCATAGTATTTTATTTCAGCTCTGTGCTATGTTTGTCCTCCAATTCATACTTTTAAAAAATCTTTTCCTGCTTTAATTGGCTTAAAGAAAGATTTTGGCAGATTATACTGAAAAAAAAAAGAGAGAAAACAAAAATTAAAGGTTTTCCAACACATTTATATTACCATTCCTGAACACTTGAAACACTATCAGCATATGGAGATTTACATTTTCTTGTTCCATTTTAAAACACTGAAGGATTGTGTATATTAAAACTATTTCTTAGAGTGAAATTTGTTTAAATAATTTGAGTTTAGTGAAGTTTCTATAAAATTGAAGAGATTTCCATCTTTGGTTTAAAAATTTCAAATTACAAACATATTAAGAGATTATACACTTTTTTATTGTTGCATTGTAACTGGGAAACATGTAAAATACTGAAACATTATTCATTTTTTCATTAAAAAATTTCTACCTTTGTCTCAGATTGTAGTTTGGTTTCATAAGGGTAATTTCATCCTCAGGTTCTTAATGAAGAATTAGAAAATTCTTGAGTTCTTGGTACCTATTTTAGGTAAATTTTTTTAATGTTCAACAGCGCTCTTTTCACTTTTTAAAGGCAATTAGTATGTTTTTTAAGAATTGTGTTCCTTTGTTTGTGATTGATATGGCTGAGGACAATTTCAGATGTTGAAGAGCTTCTTCTGACCACAGACTCTGTTTTTCATGATGGTTTCCTTAAGCCCTCAGGCATAAAAACATTAGTTTTGTGCTTGTAAATTCTGGCAGGATGCTGTGCACAGGCCCTCCACAAGCCTTCAGGAAGATGGATAGTCAGAGCAGGTTGTCTGTGATGATCCTTCTTCCTTTCAAGGCCAGAAACAGGAGCCAGATCCTTTTGTCTTAACAGGCAAAGGAGAGTCTTGTGAGTCACCAGTAGAAGTGGTCTCAAATGGGGCACAGGAGAAGTACCTTCCACACTCTGATAAATACAAGTTCTTCTTCTCTACTCTGCTCTGGTGAGATTCCACCTGCGGTGCTGCATCCAGCTCTGGGGTCCTCAGCACAGGATATTGATCTGTTGGAATGAGTCCAGATGAGGAACGCCAAGTTAATCAGAGGGATGGAGCACCTCTCTTTTGAAAAATGCTGGGAGAACTGGAATTGTTCAGCCTGGAAAAGAGAAGGCTTTGTTGTGACCTAATTGTGGTCTTCCAGTGCCTGAAGGGAACTTAGAGGAAAGATGGGGCAATACAATTTACAAGAGCAGGGAGCGACAGGACAAAGGGAAACGGGTTCAGACTGAAAGGGAGTAGGTTTAGATTACACACTAGTAAAAAAGTTCTTTATTGTGAGGGTGGTGGGGCACTGGGACAGATTTCCCAGGGAACCTGTGGATGCCCCGACCCTGGAAGTGTTTATGGCTTGGATGGGGCTTGTTCTAGTGGAAGGTGTCCCTGCCCACGGCAGGCTGACTGGAACTAGATGGCCTTTAGGGTTCCCTTTCACCCCAAACCGTTCTGTGATGGTAAGTTCCTCCAGACTTTACAATCTACAGTGGACTTGGGTGAAATCACCTTTGGGCACTTAGATGGCTTAAATAGCAATGAAGCTTTGCGCCGGGACTGCCCGTCTTCCTGACAACTGGGCGGGGTTTCTCCGTGATTTTGCAAGCTTCAGGTCTCCAACGCAGTGGAAACACAATTCCTCTGTGGCCTAGAAGCAGCAAAAGGTTGAAAAAAGGTTGAAAAATCGGTGAAATCGAGCGGCCACCAGGCTGAGGACAGACACGCGAACAGGCACACTTGCTGTAGAACGGCGTATTTCGAACCACGTCCGCGGCAGGTGCACCCCCCGCCGGGATTCCCAGCGCAGCGGGAATCCCTCCTCCAGCGGGCAGCGCGCGTCACCCGCACGGCCCGGCCGAGGCCCGGCCCCCTCGATCCGGGTATCGCCGCCCCCTGTGCCGCGGCGGGAGAGCTGCGGGCTCCTGGGCCGGACGTGCCGCTGCTCCCGGCCCGGCCCGGTCCTGCCCGGCCCGGCCCGGCCCGGCCGTACGTACGTACAGGGGACGGCTCGGGGTTCGGGGCCGGGGCGGCTGCGGGAGGTGAACGCGGGGCTCCGGCAGCCCCTCGGCGCGGTGGGGCTGGGGGACCGGCGGGACGCCCCTCCGGGCGGCGTTCCGGCCTGACAGCTGGGTTTCCGCCTCTCTGCAGTGTCGGAAAATCCGATTATATGAGTTTCTCGCATTAAAACAAACAAATCCCAGGATGCCGGGAGGGTAAAGAGTGAAGGCTGCGGTCCTGCCCACGCGCCAGCGCCCCTCACACCCCCCCAAACCCACTTTTGTCTTGTTTTTGCTGCCTTGTATCGCAGAATCTACAAAAAGTGTAACTTTGTGTCAGCTGTTCTTCCTGCCTTGCACTTTCGTGATTTCAGAGCAGAGCAAGTCGCTTGCGTAGAGCAGGGGGAAACATCTTAAACTCTTGTTATTGTTGTCTCACAATTCCAGGAACGTGCAGAAATGTCTCCTTTCGAAAATAAAGGACTAATACTGGGCATAATGGCAGGGACTGCTGGATTAAGCCTGGTGCTGATTTGGTACCGCAAGATCCGAAAGCCTGGTGCAGCTGTGCGTATACATGCATTCCAGGATATAGGTAACAGAATTGATTCTGTGGGCTTGCAAAATGAGGCTCCCAGTGAGCAAGGAGCAGTAATGGTTTTACATGGAAGGCAACTGCAGATACTAGAAAAATTGAATGGCCTGCTACTAAGTGTGGACGAACTGAAGAGAGAGGTGGAATTTCTGAAAGAAGCTATTCCAAAACTTGAAGAGCTTGTTCGAAATGAGCTTCAAGGAAAGGGTGATGTTCAGAGAATTAGCCCATCACACAGAGCAACAAGGCGAAGAAAAGCAGAGACAGCGTCTAGTGCAAGAGAAACTACGAGCTCTGAAGAGGCAGAAAGTGAAGGAGGGTAAGTTAATAATAATTTGTATGTTCTGCTGTACACATGCAGTGCAAGTTGCATCATTACCTCTATGAAACTGTAAACAGGAGCCCTTTAAAGGTTTTATATAGATTTTATACAACTGGGAAAAAATACAAACATTCAGATTAGCAGTTTTTAGATCAGAGAAGACTCTGAATCTGCACTATAGCAGAAGTTGGCTTAATGCCAAGCATAATACAGATTTTTTTTGTTTTTAAAGAATGTGTTTGGTAACACTGATGCAGTATTGCTACATAGCTATGCAATGAGAGGCAAAGTTCAGAATAATGGTGTAATTTTAGAAGTGCTTCTAGTGCAAAGTGTGTCTTTGACAGAGTTTGTTCAAAGTATGTGAATGCTCATGTGCTTTTCCTGATAATTGTTTTTAATCAGGCTCAGAGATAAGTTATTATAGTGTTCTGCCCAGAGGCATTGCATACTATGGCAGCTATGTATGAGCAGAACCTCTGTACAAGTGGCAATGTTTATATATATGTACTGTTGTATACACTTTCTGGTGGCTGAAAAGGTGACCATGAGGAATTTAGGGTACTGACTCAGTGAAGTAGAAAGCTCCTAGTTTTGACCACATCTTGTAGCAACGTTGTAGTTGATGGGACCTTTAATTCTCATGAGTTGAGAAAAACACTGGGGGATGATGTACCAGGAGTCCAGGAGAGGCACTGTATTTTTGTCTTGACATTAATCTCCTGTAATTACAACTTTGTTTTGGTATAATCAGATTAGATACTTATATGCAATTTACTAATGCTATGTTTGTAGCAACTGAGTTTTTTGAGCCACTTCTCAGTGTCTTACACGACTGTGTAGGCAGCATTATGTTTGTAAATTGCCCATCTTATGTCACCTTTTCTCTTTAAAGGTATTTTAAATAACTGTAATATATTCTGAAGACAGCTAACATGCTGCATATTAATGGAATTCTATATTTATGAGTTTCTCCACATTCATTTTCAGTTCCTGTGAGCAGAATTTCTTTTTGTGTTACATCCCAGCCCACATGGTTCACAAGTCTTATATTTTGATACCATATTTTAAGACCTGTCAGTTCTATTATGAACCAGTTCTTTATTTTAGGTATTCAGGATTGGCATAAATGTTCAACAACATTCCTCCTTCATCTGGTGTGGAAACTTCTTGGTTCTCTTAGTTTCTTAGATTATTTCATCCATTGGTTGGTTTGCAGAGGCTTTCATCTTATGAATAAACTATTTAGAGATGCAGATAACCAAAGAGACCAGTTTGTGAATTACCAGGTCCACAGATGCAATGCAGGGGTTATTCCACACGTACCATTTGAGAAAATCCTGTTTTCTGATCAGGAATGATATGTTGCTCTTTGAGAACAAGCCAAGGAAACTCGAGTGTTCAGGTTCTTCTGTGTGACGAAGAAGTTGATGCAGTGATCCAATACAAGTGATTATAGTGTGCAAGAGCATTGAACGTGTCCTTAAGAGAGGCCTTCTCTGACAAGTATTTGTGTACAGTCAAAAGCAAGGAAGATAATTCAAGGTTATAGTTAGCATTAGTCATTTGGCTATGTTCTTTCCCAATGCTGTTTTTCAATCCCTTTTGAAAAGAGGTGGGCTTTTTTCCTAGTAACACCTTGTACTTGATGTGCTTGTTTTTAATACCTTCTCTAAATCTGAGATAATTTGATTTCATTTAAATAAATAGTATTTTTCTTCTTCTTGCAAATAGGTTGCTACTCCTAATATCTACACTTGCAATATATGTAGCTTTTTCTGAGGTCTTCTGTAACTTTAATGACTATGGTGCATGGCCAGGAGGGTCAATAGCAACACTTGGGTTTTTTCCAGTTACTGTGCATCACCACTTCATATTCTGCAGGCATTACACCATGTGCATTGTTTTATACTCTTCTGTGAATTCCACACACAGTAGTGCATTCAGGTGGTTATTTGTGCACTAGAGAAAAAAAAATTGCTCTTTGTTACTGATAAAACATTTTTTTTCACCTCTATGTACTCCCATCTAAAGTACGTGCAATGTGTTTCACTGCCTCAGCAGTAATTTAAGGATCTAGAAGATAGGATTTTGCTTGAGTTAAGCACTTCTGGTTTTAACTGACAAATGGGTAGATGCTGGGAATTGATAGATAAACTAATCTGAAGAGTTTTATGGATCTGTGCTGTATGACTACATTGTTTTCAGGTTTGTAAACTTCTTCCAGAAAAGCTTTTAATGCTACTTAGTTTTTTTCATTAAATACTGGAAGCTGACAGTTTCTGATAAGGCCCTCACTGCTTTGATCTGCTCTGGGCATATTCTCAATGTCACTGTTGGTATTCAACACCTTGGAAAGATGAGTTTTTTGTTTTACCTTTCAAATATTATGTATTTCTGTAAGTGGAGAAATATCACATGTGTTTTAATAAATGAGCTATGTTTTTACATAATGAGAGTCTGAATGGAAGGTGCCCTGAATGGATGAGACATTAAATGGTGATGAGTCTGTGGTTTCTAGTCTGTGTTTTCTGTATTCTATTTTTTTTTTTTTTTTAGTTTGTTTCAGTTCTGGTAATGTCCTAGTGAAAACTTCAATGTTTAACATTTGAGAATGTGTAGCAAGCACTCATTCATTTACAAATACAATAAATTGTGTCTGGATGATCACCTGGAATGGAGCATGTCACCGAATTCTCCTCTTTGTGATTTTCAAACTGTTTCCTCCCTGATATAGCAGTGATGAACCCTGGACATCAGTGTCATGTTTGGCACCTGTCTTCAGCTGGCTCAGCATCCAAGCTCTTCAAATTGCATTTGGCATCAGGCACCAGAAAGATTCACTGCAGTAAATTCTTTTCTGACAGATGTTCTATTTATAATTTTTCCTTGAAATAGTTTAGTCAACAAGAAAAAAAAAATCCCTTGCCTGCTTCTGAGTATCACTTCACTTAGCATTTTCTAATTTATTTTGCTGTTCATTTCTTTTAAATGCAACCTTCAGCTGGCTTAAGCATTCAGTTTGCCAAAGTTTCCCTTGAAAACTGCTTATCATTACTGATGGATATGCTGGATCATACAGTGCAAATTTGATCCAGATCCGCCTGTGACATACAATCACCTTTCTGTGGAATTAGCCAGAGCAGATGAGAGGGTGTTTGTGTCAGCTTCTGGCTTTTTTTTTCTAAGTTGGTGGGGAGACGACAGATGATATTTGGTCTGTCTAAAAGCTGAAGTGTTGTGGACAAATGATACCTGGTTAGGTCCAGTGTCTGCCAATTTACAGACACCCCAACGCAGTTTTTCAACCACCCAAGTGTGCTTATACCACAAGGGTGTTTTATACCATGTAGCTCAGGGTTTGTTTAAATCTGGTACTAGGTGCTGGGATTTACTGAACTGCTTAGGCATGGTGGGGTGAGTCTTCAGCACAGCTGTCATTTGTTCTTTGAACTTTGAGCAGTCCACTGTGATACAACTGAGTCCTGTTGGTTGATCGTTGCTCCTTACATTCTTATCGCTGTTTTTCTCTTTTATTTAAAATCTATTGGTAATAAAGGTGAAAACAAGTTGGCACTCACTCTAGACATTTATTAAATGTTTTTCTATTTTCTCAAATATTGATCAATGTGTTTATCACTTATAAATACTCACTTTTCTGTTTATCATCTGATAAAACCTCTTGCAGGAAAATACCGGGTAAAATTGCAGATTTCTATTGTACAGAATATCTGTAAAACAAACAATAATGACTGTTCCCTGTTTTATTTTATTTATTTTTTGGAATAATGTTATCAGTCCTTAAAATCCTGGTGTTTTTAAACTGTGTTAAGAGGAATCTCCGCTTCTGTTTGTGTCAGTAATGATTTTAGTGCTTTAGAATGCATAGATGTATGACTGTTAGCTGCTTTATTACTCAACAAGTAAATTGAAATTTATGATGTTCTATTCAATGTTTAAGAGGGTTGTTCCACATTTAAATTCCTTAAGTGTTCATAAAGCAAGTAAATAGAGGAGATAGGAGAGAATTTGCCAGGACAGTGGAGATGAGAGAGAATGTGTAAGAAATGACCCTACCCTCTCTGCTGTTTTGTAATTAGTTCCTAATGGCTTCACATGTTCTGTTAGATAGTGACCTACTTTACACTTTTTCTATGAGTCTGCCAAAAATTATGACTTACCTGATGTCATGTCAATTTGATGTTTTGTCACAGCATTTGATATGGTGCTGCTGGAAATCTCTGCTGAGTTTGTTTGGACTGACAGCTCAATGGGCTTGGGTGTCAACCCAACTTTGCATTTGTCATTCAGCCATTATATTTTTGCTAGGAGAATTGCATTTTCTAATAATAGTTTTTGTCTGTTATCTAACACTGGAACAGTAGTGATAATAGAAATTTTAGCAGATGTTTATGCAACAAAGTTAAAGAATACAGCATCAACACTGACTTCCAAACACTTTTTCCTCATTTTCATGTCTACCTGATTAGGTAGCATTTGATGAATTGCACAAATTCTTATAATTAAGAATATTGTCTTTACTGCTTAGTTGTTACTCTTTTATATTATCTAGTGCCCTTATTTTAGGTTGGGAATTGCCCAGATCCTCAGCACATTTATCTTTCTATTAGGGGGAATGGAGCATCTAAACCATGTGAGGAAAGATACTTTCCAAACATACGTCACATCACAGAGTTTTAAATTGGAGCTAAAAGATTGTCCCACTCCCCAGGAGCTCCCTTGTACATTTGGTTAAATTTGGGCTCTTACAAATGCAGCCATGAAATATTCCTGTCCCACTTCAAAATAACTATGAAAGAACAATATGCTATGGTTTCAAACACAGTTTAGAAAATGAAAATAAGACTATATCCAGTGTCTGTATATGGTCTCTGCAAGATACAGCATAAGATGTTGCATCAACTTCAGCATCATCAAGATTATGTGAAACAAATATGTAGAAACATATGAAGTTTCCCATCTCTGTTCTGCTCCATGATATTTTTCAGTTTGAACATGTGCACATGGTCTATGTATATATTGTATTATCCAAATGTATTTTTGATTCCTCTTTCCTGGAGTTAATTTTTCAGCAAAACTGTCATGCCACATCTAGCACTTCTGTAGCAGTTCATAAGCAGTTGTGCTTGTTCATTTACAGGCTGTAAGTGTATCTGCTCTCATACACTGATCTGTTCTGAAAGCAACATATTGAAAATGGAATATTTGAAAGCTATGATTAATAACCTTCATTTTGACTGCTAGAATTCTGTCCTGGTTATATTTCTGATAAAAATAAAAAGATTTTATATATTCTGACTGTCATGGCCTACTTTGAATATTAAGTTACTTAATGTGTATAGTACCATTCCACGCTTTTTCTACTCATAGTAACCATTTAGAAAATCTCTGAAACTGGCAGCTGATAGGTTTACTTTATTACTTCTCTCCAGAAAAGTATTTTCAAAAGTGGAAGTGGAGAAGATGAGGCTTCTCTGTCCATTTTTTAGTACATAAGCAAAGGCTACTTTTTAAAAACAATGCCATCAGCTGCTCCTCTTTGAAATCAAAGTACCCTAATGTGTTCTCAGCACTTTGGACAGTAAGGCCACCTGCTTATCTCTGTGTGATATTTATGCTTTTGTAAATATTTCTTTGCCCTTGACCGCCTAGTGCTGAGTACTCGTGCACTAAGCATCATGAATTAATATAATCTCTTTTCCAGTTTCAGATACTCTGAACTTCAGAATGCTTGGAAGAAACAAGGAATTTATAACAATGGTGTTATTTTTATTGGCTTGTATTTAGATCTTAAAAGTGTTTAAGAAAATATTGCGTAAATTATTGTTATAGCACTTATATTTTGGTTAGTAAGCCCATTCCTTTTTCAAAAAATAGGGAAATTGAGGTAAAGAGTTGAAGAGGCCTATTCAGGGTTGCAGAGCGTGTCTTAAAATTCAATGATTTCAAGTGTTCTGTGTTTGAAACACGAGGCTACATGTGTTTCTAATACGTATCTGCCTTTTTTAATGGAGTACTAGGCAGCAGGACGGTATAATTACTTACCTGTTATGTTAGGAATATGACTGTGCTGTCCCTTTGAAGATAAAGGTTTTGTAATAATAACAATAAACTTGATATCATTAATAAAAAATCCTTTAAAGCTGGACAACTTAGATAAATTGTACTCTGAATGTTTTGCTTTTGTATTTAACAACACATTTTAAAAAAAATGGTTGTTATTTTCTGTGATTTTAGTTACCTTACTGCTCATACTGATTCTGAAGGAGACTCCGAGGAAGAAAAGAGATGTATGAAATCACCTGATGCCATGGTGAAATCAGAAGAAGATGAAGACTTATTTAATTTTTTACAGCAGGTGGACAATTTGCACAAGGGCTCAGAGGATGATAAAAAAGAGGGCTTCAGACTGCTCCTTGAGAAAGATGACAAGGTATTATGGGTAAACTTAATATAATGTTGCTATTATACTTTACACTGCTTTTAAGAACTAAATACAAGCTTTAAAATTCACATAGAAATGGATGATGAAATGTCAATCATATTTTTAAAATATAGTCAAAAAGCAGTTATTTCAAAATTGTGTCAATATTTATGTTGTGTGGGCATAGGAGTTCTGCTATTTTCTATCCCATTATAACTCAATAGCTTTGAGGCTTTGTTTGACATAGGAATTCTTACATAAAGCAAAGAAAAATAATGGGCTTTTTCCTAAATAAATTATACTTACTTTTGCTGGTTTTGGAATAGTCTACGTGAGAAAATCCTGCAGAGTTAAGTAGTAACCAGACTTACTGCTCTCAAACTGTGACTATTTAGTGTGCTCATGCCTTTCTAATATCCTTCATATGATTTTTTTCCATTGACTTTACTGGGCCCACATGTAACTCCAGTTCAAATTTAAAGGTGGTTTGATGTGCAGTGCTCAGTTCAGTATACCATTTTATTCTGGTTTGGCTAGCATTATTTCTGATTGCATTTTCATCTGAATATTGGAATAACAAGGAAGGTAAATGAGACATTGTGAGTGAGTGTGGTGCTTATGGCTTCCCTAAAGAAAGTATACATAACTTTGTTCGGGGATTTGTTGCGCTATACTGGATTACCTTGTAAGTGTTTGTATTAAAAAAAAGTTTAAACTGGTTTATAAAATAAAATCTCTTTAGACAGTCTAGGATGTTTCTGAAAGCTGTATTCTTTTTTGTTCATGGAAAATTGGTCAACTGGTTCTCATGTGAATTAAAAGTAGTATGTAGAAGAAAGGAAAATTAACAAAAAATTATACCATCTTCTGATTACTTGCTTTCAGCATGGTATTAATTTTAAGCATTGTGAAAGTGAACTCTTTAAATCACATTCTGATCAGTTTAATTATGTAGCTGTCTTCTGCTTTCAGTATGAAAACTGTGTGGATTTTCTTTGGAGGCTGGCACGTGCTTATGGAGATCTGTTTGAGATGACTACTGATGCTGAGGAAAAAAGGAAATATGTAACTGATGGTAAGAGAAAAAATGTTTATAAAGAGTGGTGTATCAATATAGTGAAATATGCTTTGAACTTTGGTTAAGTTTTTTAATATGAGGAATTTGCAATCCAATAAATGGGAGCATTTGTATTGTAATGATAATATTTTGTGTAGTAAACCACCACAGTTTACAACTTCAGTTCATTCTTTCCTCAGTGAAAGATCTAAAATCAGTGGCAGAGAAGTATTATGGGTCATAATTGGAGGCTGTTGTCTCTGCAGATTGCCTTAAAATCCTTTATTTTGTTGAGAAACAGATGGATACAGAATGTGAAAACTCCCAGATGCTGTCAGCACAGTTTCTTAATTACATCTTTTGGAGAGCAAGAGGAATAAATAAATGCTGAGGCTGGGTTAAGGTTTGTTTTTCTGCTTTCCTGTGGTCAAGGAGCACTCCTGCATATCAGCAGACTTTTTGTGGCTGGATGGTGGGGATGAAACTTGGTGAATCTGAAGGAACTGTTGACCAGAAACACAAGTGGTGTGTGACAATTGATGTTGCTTCCAGACGTCTCTCCCCATGTGTCCTGTTTGACAATTTAATGTCCACAAGATTTAAATTTGCTTTGTCATAGCACTTTTTTGGGTTGCTTTTAAAAGTGTTGCCCTTTCTTTCACTGTCTGGATGGATATTGGCTGGAGGAACAGTTTGAACAGTTTGCTTCCCTTTTTTTTTTTTTTTTTTTTTTTTTTTGGTCTTCTTTTTATTGCATTGAACCCTACATCTCCTCTACACTGTATCACTCTCCTCCAGTCAAGGCACTGTTCTTAGAATAATCCTTTTTGCATTTATCTCATTTATCTTCTCTTTTTCTTTTGTCTCTCCATTGCCCCTTCCTTTTTTGCTGCACCAAATGAGGTATTGTAAGTGTAACCCAAGTTTGGGTTATTTTGTGACACCTCTCATTGAGTTTTTGTTCTGTTGGCAGTGACAGTGTCACTGACAAAGCAGCTTCAGCTGTCCTTTGTCATCCTTAAAGGCAGTGTCATGCCTTCATGCTGTTGTAACAGACCACACACAACCTCAGTTTGTTCAAGGTCCTTCCTTTTTCCAATCCTTTTGTCATCTAAATACTCCTGAAAACTTGCACTGTCTCAGAAAGTAAATTGATACTGTTTTTGCTTTAGTAGCAATTTGGCTTTGTACATAAATCCCACAATGCAGTGAGGATTATGACACAAAATAAATGAAAACAGTAAATTTTATTGTTGGATACTTTGCTTTTATGGGTGACTGGACTTGAAGCTGGCCAGGACTGTGGGGGACAATAAAAAGAGTTTTCTCAAATGTATTAATGCCAATAGGCAGTGTAAAAATAACATCAGCCCATTACAGGATGAGGGTGGTCACCTCAGAAACAGGGACATGGACAAGGCAGAAATGTTTAATGTATTTTTTGCCTGTGTCTTCAACATGGATGATGGAGCAAGGGGTTATCAGTGCCCTGAGCTGGAGGACCATGGCTGCAAGAATGATCAATTCCCAGTCAACCTGGAAATTGTGTAGGATCTGCTGCTCCAGCTGGATTCCTAAATATCTGTGGGATTCACCCAACAATCCTTAAAGAACTAGTTGGTGTCATCTCAAAACCTCTCCTGATGATTTTTGAGCAGTCTTGGGAATCTGGAGAGGTCCAGCTGACTGGAAGCTGGCTGACATAGTCCTGATTTTTGAAGAGGGCAAGAAGGAGGACCCTGGCATCTACAGATCTGTCTCAGTCTTACTTCAGTGCCTAGTGAAGTTATGGAGAAGATGTTCTGGTGTAGACAAACACCTGAAAAACAACATGGTCATTGGTCACAGGCAGCATGGCTTCATGAGAGGAAAGTCCTGCTTAGTAAACCTGATTTCTTTTTGTGACAAAGTACCCCACCTAGCTGATCAAGGGCAACCAGTTGATGTAATATTTTTGGATTTCAGTAAAGCTTTTGATACTGTCTCTCACAGGATCCTCCTGGACAAAATGTCCAGCATGCAGCTGGATAAACACATCATGGAAAGGGTGAGCAACTGGCTCACAGGTCAGGCACAAAGGGTTACAGTGAATGAGGTGACATCAGGCTGGGGACCTGTCACTAGTGGGGCTCCACAGGGCTCCATCCTCAGGCCTGTGCTCTTCAACATCTTCATAAATGATTTGGACACAGGACTGGAAGGGATACAGAGCAAGTTCACAGATGATACAAAACTGGGAGGAGCTGTTGAGTCCCTTGAGGGCAGGGAGACCCTGCAGAAGAGACCTCAACAAACCAGAGAGCTGGGCAATCACCACCTGCATGAAATTCAACAGTGTCGGATTCTGTACCTGGGATGGGACCACCCTGGATGTATGGACAGGCTGGGGAATGAGAGGCTGGGAAGCAGCACCATGGATCCTGATCAGTAGCAGGTTGAACATGAATCAGCAGTGCTCTGGCAGCCAGGATTGTCAACCCTGTCCTGGGGTGCATCAGGCACAGCATGGCCAGCTGGGCAAGGGAGAGGATTGTCCTGCTCTGCTCTGCACTGGGGCAGCCTCACCTCAAGTTTTGGCTGCCACAATGTAAAAAAGACATTAAGCTATTGGACAGCATCCAAAAGAGGGTCATGAGGATGGTGAAGGACCTTGCTGGGAAGCTGTATGAAAAGCAGCTGAGGTCACTTGGTCTGTTCATCCTGAAGAAGAGACTGAGGGGAAACATCACTGCAGTTACAACTTCCTTATGAGGGGAAGAGGAGGGGCAGACACTGATCTCTGTGGTGCCCAGTGACAGGACCCAAGGGAATGGACTGAAGTTGTGTCAGGGGAGGTTTAGTTTGGATATTAGGAAAAGGTTCTTCACTGGAGTATAGTTGGGCACTGGAACAGGCTCCCCAGGGAAGTGGTCACAGCACCAGCCTGACAGAGTTCAAGAAGCGTTTGGACAATGCTGTCAGGCACATGGTGTGACTCTTTGGGGTGGTCCTGTGCAGGCCAGGAGCTGGATTCAATGATCCTTGTAGGTCCTTTCCAACTTAGCATATTCTGTGATTCTGTGACTGCCTGTAGCCTCAGCTGATGAACGATAATGGCACAGCAAAAGACAGGGAGAGATAAAGAATGATGGAATGAAAGTGAGTCTTAGGTGTTGAATAACCAGCCTAGTTTGGCTCATTCTCATGAAGTGGGGGTGGCGGCAGCCTTTTTCATCTCAGTTTTTGGAAGTGCTGCAGAGGGCTTGAGACTGCAGGAGAGCTGGCAGTAGTTTCGTGGTTATTTTTCATTCCCCTGAGGACTGTGTATGCTATTCTTTGTTTCTATGAAGTTAACTTCCAATACAGAAATGTCAGTGCAGCTTAATTGGTTGCAGCTGAGACTCTGCAAACAGCAAGCATCTCCTCTGAACTTCTTACTGGGAGTGGGGATTTGATCAAATCACCTACTGTCATCTTTATTCAGTTAAAAGTGGAACTTAAGGGAAGGCTTTGTGGTAGAAAGGAACTTCAACTAGTTTATTCCTGTTCTCAAGGCAGGAAACAGCTTTGCTGTTTCTTCTGACAGGTGCTTGTCTGACCTGCTTTTAAGGCTCTTCAGTCTTACAGATATGACAGCGTCATTTGGCAGTCCAGTCCAATTCTGATTTAACTGCATCTGAACTGGATTTTAAAGGAAAATACTAAAATTGCATATGTAGTTTATATATACATATATGTAAGTGCATGACTATGTAAATGAAGTAAAGCCAGGATGTTAAATGTTCCTAAGAACAGGGAGCAATTTCTTTGCTGCTGCAGTAAATCAGATTGCTTTGTTCTTGGGAGTCACCTAAAACCTGGAAGAGTACAATAAATCCTTTCATATATATCTATTTACAGGAAAGCTTAAAGCTGAAAAGGCTGTTCAGCTGGATGCTGGGAGTGCTGAGAGTCACCAGTGGTAAGTTTAATAAAGTGTTTACAAACTTGTGTACATTTATCAAGTTAAAAAAAAAAACCAAAAAAACAGTCTCACATCAGTTTCATAAATTAGTCATTAATATTTTTTCATAGTTTTATGAAGCTCAATTATCACCAGTTGCTGGTAAAAATTACATTGAAATATTCTGTGAAGCATTTACTATAGCATGTGAAACTACTCAATAACCATACTTCAGTAAGTACCAAGAAATGTAGATAAGAGTATTTGTTAATGCCACTATTTTGTTGCTCAGGGAAGCCATAGTTTTCCATTTACTTTCCCTTTCAACAATTCACGAAGTAAAGTAATTTTATCTTGAATTTTGTCCTTTCCTTTTCTTGCAATAGTCTAAATTATAATAATTAAAAATAGACATAGAGGGCTATGGAAATTTGAATTAGCTTATCAATTTTTGTTTTATCATATATATTTTCTCCAAGCATGATTGTTTAGTTTTGTACACCTTGCCAGAGCTAACAAACTCTGCAAATGTAAATATTTTTTTACCAAATCAAGGTAAAGGGTAAAAGATAATTTTATCAAAGGTAAAGGATAATTGTGCTGAGTTCTAGCTGATAGTTCCTCACCTTAGTATTTTATTAGTAAATTTTAGTGAGCTCCTGATTTCTATTATTAGCTTTTCCTTTCCATTTTGGTTTCTACGTTCTTCATTAATTTCATCTTTTCACTTGTGGGATAGGATTTCACTAACCTTCTGCACATCTGAAACAAATATTTTTATCCCAGGGTCCTTTGACAATCTAAAAAGCAGCCACTTCTGGGGTGCAGTTCACTGGAGTCAATTTTGCCCATTTAGTCTTGCGTGAGGGTGAAATGAGTTTCTCCTGGGGCTCAGTTGACAAAATCTCCATTGCCAACAAAGGGAGCACATGTCAGCCATCTCAGATTTAGATACTTGATTAGACACAGACATTGTCATTTAATTAGGTAATTCTCTGTCTTGCTTTCTCTCTTTCTGAAAGCAGTTTCTGCTTTTTGCTTGACCACAGTCATGGCTACTTCCTCAGGGTAATGTTGGTGTACCACTGTCAGCTAGAACTTTGTGTATAAACAGCCACAAAATCACATTCAAGTATGAAACCTGCCCCTCCCTTCCTCCTCTGCCCACAAGAGTGACAAAATATCCTAGTATAATAGTATAAATACAGCTTCACTGGCAGAAACTATGCTGATAAACCCTTACATTTTGTTAAGGGAGATGTAGGTGGTCTGCTGGACATCACATGTGAGATCCTGTCCTGGCAGGCACATCTAGCAGGGGAAGAATTATGAGTGTAAGGAGATGTGTTCCAGAGGTTAGATCAGAAAATTGAATTGAGAAGTTTAAGAGGAAAATATTAGATTTTTTTTTTTTGTAAGCTACTACTTCTTGTAACAGGCAATGGATTTCTGTATGGTTTGATGTTTTCATCCTTCAAGTATCTGGGTTGCAAGTGAACATGAGGTTTTTATCAGTTATTGTTCAACTGATGTCTTTCTAGAGGTATAGATGGACACTATAGATTAAATCCGTTCACTATAATTATTGTTTTCTGAATATATTATCTGCTTGTCTTTATTTTCTGACATCTTTCTGACATGCTGCACAACTTTTAAAGTGTGATGCAAGTGCAATGGTTGTGCCAATCTAACTGAGGCTCTAAATACTGGGCAGAATAGACTTCCATGCTCCAGAGGACATTGGTATATTTTTGTTTAGCATAAAAATAGTTGTTCAATCTGTGATCCCAGTAGATATTTTTTCTGCTGTGCTGCTACTTAACTAGTTGGACTTGCTTTGTAACTTTTTTTAACATGTTTTATTCTATTTTATTCTTTATAAAGTATTTGATGTCATGTTTATTTCCAAGCATTTCTCAGTTTTGAAGCCATTTAGGTTTTTAAATTCATCCCCTCACAGATCAACATTTTATTTCAAAAGTGTTTTTTGTTGTATGGGCTTTTTTAAATCATGGATTTTATTAATTAAATTACTGGAAGATAATAGACCCAGCACTAAACTTTGTGTGGCACCCATAGTGATGCTCAGTTTCACAGGAACCTGGTTCTGCAACCATCTCTACAGGTGATTTAATCTAAGCAATATTTCCACTGTTAGATTTTTTGAGGAACATCAGGTAGGGCAAAGTCAAAACCCACATAAACAAGGTATTTGCTGCATCCCTCTTACCCAGGCTTTTTTATCTTGCCAGAATTCATTTTTCATACTCTCTTTTCACAAAAAAGCTTGTGTTAACTGTTTTGTATGCTTGTGCACTTCCAAAATAATTTATCCCGGAATGTTTTCAGGTTAGACTGGTTTGCTTGTAACACTTCTCCTTCTCCCTGATAGCAGCTATGTTGGGCTTTTTGCTTGCTACTGGGGCTTTCTGCATTACCCACAAGATTTCTCTAGTCAGCTGTGTGTCAGATCTATATTGTTTGAGTCTGGTGTAACACAGTTTTCCAGTTCATCTAGACATTATTTCACATGTTAAGCCCCTTGAATGGGAAATAAGACTTCAGGGAATGGTCCCTGTAAAAACTGTGCTCTCAAAGTTGTACACAAACAGAATTTTACCTGAGGTTATAAATAGACAAGACTGTGTGTAAATAGATAACAGTGCGATACAATTAAATAATGAATAAATAATATGTGAAAGTAATATGACATCCATAGTTAATAGGAATATTTATAAGAGAGAAAATAACTGAAAATTTAAAAAAAGAATAAAATATTTATACAAAAAGGTGCTAGGATCATTAGTGGGTAGTCAAGATCAGAGCTGAAGGGCAGCACCCAGCTCCAGATGGACACCTGGATGTTTTGTCTCTGTCAGATGTGTCTGCATGTGAGCAAGGGCCTGCGCTTATGGAGAATGGAGAGTTGAAAGGTAGCATGTGCCATTGGATGTTTGCATGGCATGACAGATATCACACAGGACCTCTGGGGTCTCTACACTTCCAGGCCATTATCCAGAAGTGTTGAGAAACCCTAGGGCATCTACAGTGGCAGTAGGCACCTGTGTCCAGGCAGAGATCCTGTGAATTGAACAGGGTCTCTGCTGGCTGTAATTGGAGATTAAATACACAAATGAGAAGCTCAGCATGAGTGCAAGCACAGTGGGAAAGCAATGCTGTCTCAGACCAAAATCCTTCCTTTTCATCTCACTGCCAACATAAAATTTTCTAGAGCTGTACAAGACAAATAATCTTAGTGTATGTAAAATGAGCCCATCTGTTTGTTGCATGTAGAACTATATCCATCTGTATCAGCTATTGATGACCAAGCTGTTTTTCTGACCTTGACTGAAGAATTGTTTTGTTGATTTCTTACTAATTACTGAGGGGTTTTGATATTTCCAATCAGAACAAATGAGGTTTTCACTCATGTTTGGTATAGTTGCTATGTTGTCCACTCATGCATTATTTCTATTGTTCTTTTAAACTGTTTAATGTATTATGGCTTACTAAACGAGTGAGGATTAAATGACAGCCTATTCTTTTCCTGGTCTTGTACCTTACTCTCTACTTACAGTTAACCCTTGTGAAGCAGGGGGGTAATAAGTGAGACAGAAATTGAATTCACCCTCATTGGATTCATCTTTTGCCATTATTTCCTCATTGCTAATTGTTCTGTACTTTCATTTCTGATTTTTCTCTTTCTGGTGTATTTATAGAACCTCTTCTTACTGTCTTACCAATATCCCTAGCTTAGAGGTGTGCTCTTGTTTTCATTGTTAGAGTCAATTTCTTTTGGGTTTTAAATTAATTGAGAATTCCTCACTGGAGCTGAATTGATCTTTAAATATATTCCCTGCTGTGACTAAAGGGTCATTTGCAGTTGTGCTGTTGAATATTGTCTGTTACTAAATCTTCTACGGAACTTTTTCTAACATGGCTTTTCTTAACAATTTCATTTTTTCCATTAAAAATGTACACTGTTTCTGTCATGCAATGGTTAGGTCTATGGACCTGTTTGGAAGTTTCTTTTGGAAGCTTATCTCTGCTGCTTTAAAGCTCTATTTGCCAAATAAATAAGTTCTTGTGACACCTTTTGACCCACATAATTGTCCTAGTGTAGTCAAAGTTACATGAGCAAAAATTTCCCTTTTCCAGAGCAGGTATTTTTATTTTGTGAAACTGCCATAAGGTGTCTGTGAGATAGACTCATTTTTGTGTCTGCCAATGGAGTTTAGTGGAATGGCTCCATGAGCAAACTTGTTAATACAGCTTTAGAGTTCAGCTGTCTTGCCTTATTTTTGATACTTACTTCAGTTAAGAACAAAAAAATGCCATGGCATCTTAGTGTATCACCTCTATTTTTCCATAAAATTGTATGACAAAGTACATCAACACTCCAACTGTTCAACTTACTGATTAGAATACTAGCAAGTAACCAGTATTCAGCATCAAATTAAATTTGAGGAAACATATACAGAACAAAGAAAGCAAAATATCTTGAAGTAGTCAGCTGGTTTTGGTAATGAACTGCAGCTGCAAATAATTTTCATATCTGAATCCAGATTTTTGAGAACGTGTGATCATAATTAATCTCGTAGTTGCCAATGAGATAAAAAACCTTCAGACTTTTTGAATGTTGACCTCTAAATAACTGAAGTAAATGGCAACACTGGAAAGGAAAAGCATAGCTTTATGATTTGTATGAACACCCTAAAGAAAGACCAGGTAAATATTCTAAGTGATCTATGGGTTTGTTCAGCCAGTGTCAATTTTTTAAGTTGTGGAGGAACTCACATGCAAAAGTTATCATCAGCCATTGCAGGTCCTCTTCTTTTTCCAAACCTCAAACAGATTAATTTTGTGGATCAGTGATTCCCAAAGGACGGCTGTAAACCCTCGCAGCTCATCTTGGATCATGGAGCATCTTTATCACCCAGATTTTAATTAGAAGTGCTATATGAACAATTTGGTGTTATAGTTGCTCTATAGTTTTGCTGCTTTACAACTTTACAGTTACAGAAAACAAAATGTAAATGTATATGAACAGTGCTTTTATTTAAAACTAAACAATCACTTTAAAAATCTTTTTCAAAACCAGTGAATTTTTATATTTGTGGGAGATTTGTTGCTGGTTTTTCTTTAAGAGTTTGGGGAAGAGGTCTGGATGGTTTCTCTGCTGTGTGCAGATCCCCACACTTGCTTTTTTGTTGACAAGAAATTGTTACAGGCTTTGCAAGGAGCAAAAAGGTTACTGTTACGGCAAATTTTCAGGACATTTACTTAAAAAAGGTCATTTTTTGCATTGAGCTTTGGTTTGTTTGCCACAAACAAACTTGGTGCTGCTCTTGAGTTTGTTTACTCTCTAGAACTTGCCTGTTGGTGGGAGTCATACAGCCAGTCTCATTTAGGTGCAAATGAAAACCCAGTAGCTTTAATTAATGACTCCTCCTCAACACACCTCCCTCCAAGAGTCTTCTCTGTCATGTGTGTGAGTGTAAATCAGTAACGCAATTATTTTCACAAGCCCTGGGTTTTCCATGGAAGTGAATTCCAGAGCTGAGGGACAGTCCCTCACTGGCAGGCAGGACTACGGATGAGGTACAGGTTGCTTTGATTGAGGACAAAAATAATCATTGTCATTTGGGTATTTTGGTGATTTTACACAAACTTGCCACAAAAAAGTGAACATTCCATCTCAGTAATAGAATTCTAACCAATAATTTGTCAGGTTTGTAAGGTGTAATGGCATAAAAATAATTCTCCAGTGAAACAAAACTCTTCAAGATTTTAAAATATGTTACAGGTATGGTCATACTGCCAAGAACCTTTAAACTTAAATCCTCACCTGTTTCTAACTAAATGCTGTTACCTGCTGCCCTTAATTATCCCGTATTTAAACTTAGATGAGGCAGATAACTTGCAAGCAACAAGCATCTGTTTCTATCATGTAGTTGGATTTTTCAGGAATTGATACTTTGATACAAGGTTTCCAGCTAGTAGTTGTTTGCCCTGTATTTGCTTCATGGAAAGACCTGAGAAATTTTACAGCAATCTTTGTTCTTAATTATGTGTAATATTAGTCAGTAATCTTCAAATTATGTAATTATAAAAAAAAATAAAATTTCAAATTCAGAAGCCATTTCTCAAAAGCTGTAAGTTGTTCTGAAATAAGTGGATCAGGGAAACACTATGGCATACTCATGCAAGTGCAAAGGAGGAAGGTTTGACATGTGAAAAGATCTGTTTACTACAAGCTCTTTTGCTAGAATGGTCACAGAGGAAATAATTCTGACAACCTAATGATCCCTATGACCTTTCTGTCAAGGAGAATTGTTGTGTTACTGTCTTTGAAAGCTATTGTTTCACCTGTTTCTTCACCTGTTTCAGTTGTGAAGACTATCCTGTGAATTTCTTCAAGATTTTATTTCCATCTGTAACAACTGTCTGTTATAAAAAGTGAAATTTCTGAAAACAGGAATTCAACATAGTTGTGGGGTTCACAGCCTAGGGAATGAAGAGCATGGCATCCACCTGTTCTACTAGTGAATGTTAATGTGTGAATACACATTAACAACAGCATTTCCCCTTCATTTGGTATACTTGCATGTGTTGCAATAAATTTAGCCAGAATTCTTAATGCCCTTACCTTTGAGGTTTTTTAAACCAAAGCCGGGGTTTGTTTCTCATGGCTTTGCAAGTATTGCCTACACAAGTGTGTGCTACATCTGATGTTTCCCTGGAGCTCAGCTTTAGTGCTCTGGTGAATTTTTAATATGAAAAGTGTATTTATGCCAATTTCTACAGTACAGACTCATTTATATTCCAAGAAGAGGGAAAGGGAAATGAAATCCCCATTAACAAAAAAAAAATCTCACAAACGAAAATTCACTTAAACATTTCACTTTGCACCTTGGCACATCTTGGTGTATTGGCAATCTTAGACATTCTCAGCCACTGCTTCCATATCCCCATGAGGATGATCATATCAAACCAATGCTTTACCTTTCCATGGAAACATTGTGTCAGATGCATTTTTGTAGATTAAATATCTATGTAGCAAAGTGATACAATATGAAGTATGCAAAACTGGGATCTCAGGAAGGCCAATGCAATAGGGATCATAATCAGTAATTTAAGTTGCAAAATCTCCCTACATAGAAATTGGTATCTTACTGAAATCATGTCAAAAAGAAATCCTGTGGGTCTCACTGCATTGCAGAGACTGTCAGAATATGTAAGTGGGTGAAACTGGTGAGTGAGGGAGTTGGGGGCTTAAAAATAAGTTGGCATGCACAGAACTGAGCCATGCAGAGATGGGGAGATTCAAGAATGCATTTGGAATTGGAATGGAAATTAACTTTCTTGTCACTGGGCCTCTTGTGTGCTGCCCACACATTAGCCTTTGCTCACACTACTTTGCACATTAAATATTTCTCAGATAAGGAAGAGGGAGTGAAAAACAGTTATGAAACATGAGTTAAATTTTGGTGGTGGTAAATACCATAAATTCTCCTGCAATTTGCAAAGTCTTGTCAGATAGAATTAGGGAGAATTGATGGTTTTCTTTCCTATTGATACTGTGATGCTAAAATGGAGGTCTGGATTTCTAAATGCAAGCCCTGTACCCACACATTTCCAAAGTCTATGTGACATAAAAGATTTTTTAGATTTGGGATATAAAAAAGGGTATATAGAAGAGGAAGGAACAAGTCTGGGAAGGTACATGTTAATTTTGATTTTGGCCATGTGAAATTTATCAGGGAAAACATAAATAATGCTGTATTTAAATGCCCTGGTGTGGCTTAATCTTCATTTGGGATTTCAATTTTTTTTCTGTAAATCTGTCTTGTACAGAAGAAGCTGTAGATGATAGAGTCTTAAGTGTCAGTATCATTTTTTACATTGAATTTCAAATTGGCTTGATGAAATTATTTTATTAACCTGTTTCTCTTTTTTTAATTTTTTTTGGCAATAGGTAAGATATGCCCCTTATAGTTTTTCCTGGCCTGAATACACATAGAAATTCTGTAGCACCCGAAGGGAAAATGTTAATTCACTTTGATCGGCACCTTCTGTGTGAGGGCTATATAAGCCCTATATACTTGGCATCCATCTCTGTCAGCTAGAGTTTCTGGCAAGTCTGAGTTTCAGGACATCATTTGTGACAGAGGAACATGGTGCTGACCTATTATATTGAGTTTGCTTGATTGTGTTTATGCTTAATAAAGGTTTTTTAATTGTGGTGGTTAATCACATGCTTCTACACTGTGCTCAGTAATTTTTCTTCCATCTGAGAATAACATTTTTTACACCAACCCAAGTACTGTGTCAGTCTTAATGAGATAATCATTGTTGTGTTTCTCTAGATGAATGTGTCTGGGATGGGTGTTTTTATATTGGAGTAACATCAGCTCAGCAAACAGGTCATTCATGGCAGCTCTCTGCTGATACAATTTCCTCTTTATTTTTCTCTGTGTAAGCTCTGTAAGCAGTGCTCTGATATTCAGAGGGTGTGAGGGAGGTAATGGCTGTGCAGACAACCAGTATTGCTTGCACTCCTAACAGACATGTGCCTTTTACTCATGTCATTAGATATTTGCATGTTGTTGTGTGATCATCTCTTTAGTATTCCTCCTGTCACCACGAGATGGGGCAGGTGACCAGGGAGCGCGGGGCCGAGGAAAGAATTAAACGAACCAGATGGAAACGTTTCCAGTTATTCCCTGCCTCATTTTCTTTGGTCATTTTCTTCACCATGAGAGTGGTGAGGCACTGGAACAGATTGCCCAGAGAATGGGGATCCCTGGAGGTATTCAAGGCCGGGTTGGATGGGGCTTTGAGCAACCTGGTCTAGTGGAAGGTGTCCCTTTCCATGGCAGGGGGGTTGAAACTCAATCTTTAAGGCCCCTTCTAATGCAAGACCATTCAGTGATTAACATTACCCTTTGCACCATTGAAAATTAAAGTTTGCCTTGTGTTTTTTAAACTCTTTGAAAATTATTTAAAATGTCTAAAAATCTTTTTTTCAGGGAAGAAAGAACACCTTTTTTTTTTTCTTTGGAGTATTTTTTAGAAATGAAATGTACATCCAAAATGCCATAGAATTTCAAAAATTAAATAACTTTCATCAATTGGATGTCTAGCCCATTTAGAAAGTATAAAATCTAAAAAAACCAAACCAAAACACATTAAACTTAAAAAAAAACCACCCTAGTAAAGATATGAAAGACATTTTTTTTTTCCATGGAAAAATAATGGGTATTTAAAGCTAGTAGGTTATCTTTTAATTCGGTGAAAATTTCATTGGGATTTCCCTCCCAAGAGATTTTAGCTGTAAGTAGAAGTTTTTCTTTGAACTAGTTTAAACTAACTCTTTCTTGTCACGCACAGACAGGGAAATACTGCAAGATGCTGGATTAGCTTGTTCGCTTTTCATTGTTTTCTTTTGTAGCAGCAATCCGTTTAGCTATGGTATGCTGAGTTTATCTGATTAGCACTTAATGAGTGAATGGAATAGGGGCAATGTTGCCTGAGTTACTTAACCCTAATAAAGTTTTCACTACCTCCCCCCTCTTTCTAAGTACCTGAACTTTCCTGACCCCCACTCCTTGCCTTTTCCCTCAAGTGCAGCTCATTCCCATAGGAAATGCACTCTGTCTGTAGCTCTGTCAGCAGTAGTGCTGCCATTAGCTGGATTTTGTCCAGTGCACATTGGTCACAACAAACACCCTGCTCAACAGTGTTTGACAGTCTGTCTGGAGCTCTTACAAACACAGCTGCTGTTCTGCTGACTCCGTGCCTTACCTGGGAACACTTACTGACCAAAAAATGCAACAACCTGAGGCATGGGCATTTCTAACTTAAAACCATTAGGTATAGCTGTAAGGAATAAAATAATTTCTTGGGTTGTGTTAGCAATGACATATTAATGAGGATTCACTGGAGCTTGAATAATTACATTACATAAAGAAATTCAAGAAAGTTGATATTTAATAGTGCTTAAAAACTGTGTGTTCCATACAGATTGTGGTTGTGTTACCATAATTAACTCAGTAAGCTTGCATAACTCATATTTCCCTTAGGACTTCAACTTGATTTCCCTCTTTTAGGATTGTTTTTTATCTTCATTTGGCGTTGCATTGTAATATATTTGATAAAAAAGCAAAATTCAAAAAAATATAGAAAAATAATATGCCTGAGGTTTTTCTGCTTAACTATTTTGTTGGTGGTTTTGTTAGTTTTATACAGAGCTGCAAAGTTGTCATAATACCAATGAAAATAGGTCCAAGGGAACTACAATTTATATCTGTGCAAGAAATTCCTTATGCATAGAGGTTCTATAACTGTTGAAGTAATAAGAAGAAAGCAATAGAAATTTAGATGGAGTGTCAATAAGATACTAGTGTTGTTTAGGAGATCTGAATCTTTATAGGTTTACCTCTGAAAATATTTTCACTAATACCTGCTTAATAATACAAATATTTTTAGAAATTATCTCACATTTCTTTTACTACTCAGCATCCCCAATTTATGATAATAATAGTAATAATAATAATAGAAATAATATTAATCTTAGCACTAGGTATCTAGTAATAGCAGTAGTGATCCTATCAGAGCAGACTGTATGTGCATGTTTTCAAATTTTAAAGATGCTAGAAGAATTTCAGAAGTGCAGGAATGCACTGGGGTATTTGAGAAGGGTAGAAGGCAGCTGTGAATGTTTCTCAGGTCTGTACAGCTTCCTGCTGGGCACACCCCAAGCATTTGCCTTTGTGGGTGAGGTGCTGCAGCTGGTGGTGCTCACATACCCAGTGGGGTGCAGAGCACAGTGTGTCAAAGTAAGCTGCTGCTGTCAATGGTAGAGCCAGCCTAGTGTCACACTCTCAACTAAATGGCTGAAATTTTGGAGGTGAAATCTGGTTTTTCACTTAGCTGACAACCCAAATAGTGCCATTTAAACTTCTTGTTTCCATTGTTTTGGTTTGTGTTTTTGTCTGTTCCTGAATATGTATAGTTTATGCCGAACTTCCATCCAGCCATCCAGATGGAAAAAAAAATAAGCGTAAATGTGTGCATTAGGTATTGAAATATTTTGTAATTTGATTCAAAGGTTTATTTAAATCACAAAAGTATGTGTGTGTGTTTTTCTTTTCCCCTCTCAGGTATGCAATTATGTGTGGCTATATGTCTCAGTTTGAAAGTGTACAAAACAAAATCAGGAATGGTTATCTCTTTAAGGTATGTTTTTGTAGGATTTGGGGTAATTTTTTTTAAAGCTATTCCTTTAAATTATTTCCTTATATAGTATCAAAGACAGGTTTTTCCAACTCAGTAATTCAGCCTCACAGGTCTATTTTGGTACTGAAGTTAAATCTAAAAGGTTATTATTATGTATGCAAATAAATTATATGCTTGCAAAATGTAAGAATTTAGGTAGGATTCTGGGAACAGCATTAAGATTTCTGATTTCCCTTGTAGTCAAAGGAGGGAGGAAAGGAAATAATTCTGCTTAGAAAATCAAAACTTAGGAAAGAATAAGTGATGAACTAACACAGTTCTGCAATCATCCTTCATGTTGCCCTTAAGTAATGTTTGTTTTAACACTGTCCTTGCAAAGGTAATTGTGTTTTTTAGAGTTAGCTGTTTGTGTTACGTGTGCTACTCTTCCCCCTCCTTGTCCTCAGCATTGCTTAGACACTTTCCATCCATCCCTTGCCCTCCAAGCTGGCGTCCCCCCTTTCTGGGTGACAGTGAAAGGCAACAGACATGTTCCAGTCCCTGGGGAATGCCTGGGATGCACTCCTCTCACATCATGTCTGTGTTAGGACTTGGAGTGTGGTGGAGCTTTCCTATGAGAGAGCATTAATTACATCTGAGCTGTGCCAAGCAAGCTAAACCCCGAGCGCTGGGACAAGCTGGGAATGAAGGGAAAATGACAAAATAACACAAGTGCTGCAGCTGTTCAAGGATGGAGTTTTGAAAGAGTTGTGGTGTGAGCAGTAGCCATTTCAAGGGTGTTTTCTTCCTCGCAAGTAAATCCTGAAATCTGTTGACTTGGGAAAATAGTAGTATGAAAACATAGCTCCTATCTGAATAGTTAGTGGATATGATAATATAATAGTCTCTTATATATGTGTAAGTCAAATACTTTTGTGACTGGTTTAATTAGAAAGACTTATTTGGGGAGGGGTGATGAAATTTATTTTGAGAGGCAAATGGTAGGACTAAATATTTTTTTTTCTTCCAACTCAGGTTGAGCAATAAGACACAATAATTTTCTTTGGTAAATTAAAGAAAGAAATAAAGGTACTCATGACCTGAAATGAAAATTATTTTGGAAGAAGGACCTCATTAGATACTTTATAGGTTTTGTAGTTTCACTGTAAACAGAACCATTTTATTTTCTGAATTTCACATTATAATAACGGTTGTGTCAAGTATCATTTCATTGGGGCAGTCACATTCCAAGGTGGAAGGAACTATGCTTCAGTAATGGGTGCTGGCATGTAAGGTCTGTTCAAGAGTAGTTGCTTCCTCACTGATTTGATCTGTGACAGTTTCCTAATACTAACTGTAAATGAAATTAATTTAATTGAAGTTGTTGCCTTTTTAAGACAAAAGTTCTTGAATTATTTGACTGAACTTTAGAGCTATTTATTCATGTTCTAAATGCAGCATGCCTTCTTGCATTGTGTGCAACGTTGCTAAATAATTTTGTGGTTTCTCTCCATGAGGAAGGGATTTGCTAGTTAAAATGTTTTCAGATTGTTAGAAGACAATTGCAGCAGAAGAGAATTTCTGAATTTGTTTCTGACTTGCAGCAAACTATTTAGAATGTAAACACACTTGCCAAACAAACATCTAAAGTGATACTAATTTTCTTCCCAATAGGAGCACCTGGACAAGGCTATTGAACTTAAGCCTCAAGATCCCCTTTTATATTACCTAAATGGAAGATGGTGCTATTCAGTAAGTTGTGTTTTATTTATCTAACACAGGAATTGCGTAAAGTAAAATATGATAATAAATAGTGGGACTTAAGACAGAGTAGGTGTTTATTTAAGTAGATGAATGAGCTAAATGAAGCAGACATTTATACTTCCTGAGTTCACTACCAGATGCATGATGCTCACAGCTGACCATGCCTGCAATGTAATGAGGTAAGCTGTGCTTGTATGACCCTCATTGTTGTATTTAGGTTTTTTATCTGAATGAATGAATGAATGAATGGTAACTGGTATTTGGAAGGGACAAAGGATGACTTCTTGAGTTCACTTCTTTGTTCTGCCATAAACTTTCTGGGTGAACCTGGGCTGGTAACATAGCCATGTGGTAACTTTACTTCCCATCCATTTATATGCTGTGGGATTATATCTGTGGCAGCAAGGCTACCGTACTGGCTTGGTAAATTCCAAGGGAATGTCCAAAAAATATTCATGCATAAAGATCTGTAATTCACCAATGAGTTTTGCAAGAGATGCAATTTGTGTCATACCAGTACAACAGGTGCTTTTAAAGACTCTTTTAATTATATATTTTTATTTATATTTTATAAAGATTATATTAGGTTGTAGTAGATTCTGTAGTGCTAAATACCCATAGATGAAGAAATAAAATAATTGTTTTACAAGTTGAATTATTAATAAATTTTTCAGTAAAATTGTGCTTGTTCTTTAATAAGAGAGCTGTCTTTTTGGTAATCCACGTCTTTGAGGGTTCAGCTGGCTGTCTGTACTGGTTCATCTCTAGTACATTGAGGAATCTTCTGTTGGAAGAAAACATTCTTGCTTTATGCTGTAAAAGATCACTGTGAGTCTTCTCAGAATAATGACTGCTAATGCACAGTGAATTCTAGCCAAACTTCTTTCTTTCAGATACTTCCAATGCAAGTCACTACAAAGTGCCTGCAAATGGGAAAAAAAGATTTGCTGTGACACATTGCAGACTTTGTCTTTATCTGCAACAAGACTTACTGCAAAGTAATCTTTCAGCAGTTTTTCAGTTCATATATTTAACTTTCAAAGAGCTCTCAGCAACCATGTTTTTTCTCTTTTTTGATTTGAATAAGGAATGACACCAGCTTTTTCAAGGAACTTGGCTTTTTGCTTTTTGTCACAGTGTACTCTTGAATATCAGCATTAGCTATGCAAAAATAAGTTGCTGAAGTATATATGAAGTATATGCTATAGTATGCCTGCTGTCCTGCCTCTGAGAAGCATCTCTCTCACCAACGATTCCTTAAGCACTTTTATACTGCGCTGTGACCAACAGCTAACTGCAGCTTCCATTTATGCCAAATACTCCCAGATGTTTTTAATGTCTTATTTCTTATGTGAGATGCTGCTTTTTGGAAACACACAATCTCAGTATACCTCACTTTGTTCTTACTGCACTTTTTTTTTTACTTGTTTCATTTTCGTGATAATCACCACTTTCTGACTGAGTAATACATGTGGTTTGTTTTACTGTACCAGTACACATTCATATCCCACACTTGCAACATCTATGCAGGGCTTCCTTATTAAACATTGAAACCACAGATTTGCATTTGCTTTAGGTTATGACCTGACCTGCATTTATTTAAGTGAAACAATCTACCTAAACAGATGTAGCCACTGAAATATGTAGGGATTTATTTCACATTTCTGTTGTTCTTCTTTTTGTTTTGATTCTTGCCTTCTGTGACTGCCATGACAAAATAGTAACCTAAAACACATAAACAGATTTTCATACTCTAAATAAAAGCAAGTATAGGACTGAATAACATCTTGTTCAACTTCTGGGACTGTCAGCTCTTAAAAACTTAGTGTTTTTGCACACTTTCAGGAGCAGGATGAGGTTATTTGGAAACATTAGTTTTGAGGCATTACTAGGTTTTAACCCTGGCCCAGTGAAATTGGTACTATCCTCACTAGTATTAGCAGAGTGAGTTGGTTTCTGTGCTGGTCCACTAACACAGTTTTGACGATACATGTGCTGTAGGTAGTCACAGGAGCTTGTGGAAGATATGCCAAATTCCTTGCTCCTGTTCTGCAGACTGTGAAGCCTCATGCTGTGGTAATTATCCCAAAAGAAGACTGTTAGCTGTGACATTGGCTCCAAATGCATTGTCAGGGTAGAGATTATGATGGAGTGTTGAAAAATTCTTTGTCACTCATCTATATGAGTACTTGTAGATGGAGTAATAATGCTCCTGTTAGATACTCTGTTTTTAATGTTCAGTCTCACTATTGTTAAGGCTTGGAAGGCTGTGTTGTTCAGTGTGAGAAAATTAAAGAAGAAAAAGAGGTGATTCAGGCAAGAAGGGTAGTTTTATGTTTAGCCTAGCTGACTTTAGGATCTAGTTAGGATTGGCCACAATAATTGTTCTTTCATAGGTATTGCTTCCAAGCTATTTTTGTTTAATTTTGGTCACATATTCTTTCACTGAAGCAGTGTATTTTAAAAGGACACCAAGTTTTTTATATTTTATAGGCTTTGATAATAGTTTTGTGAAATGTGATGTACTGAAAGTCTTCCTAGTATAGTCAGATATTTCCCATTCACTCCTGATTTAATGTTAGAGGATCTTATTACTATTGTCTAGCATAGTTTTTTTTGGATGGCAAACTGAAAAAAGATAGGAATTGCATAAGGTACTGTAAATGGGGATGCTTCAAGTGCAATTTGGTTATGGTTCATTTTCACAAATGAAAATCCATTGAAGAGACTGAGGTAAAAAGTATAGAGTCATAGAATCACCAGGGTTGGAAGAGACCTTCAAGATCATCAAGTCTAACTGTCGAGCCTGTCACCCCTAAACCAGTGGAGGCAAATGCAGAAGATTTATTGAAGACCGAAGTCTACATATAGACTGCATGCTGTACTAGTAAAAGCTATTTAACTCATGGAATTGTGCCAGAATTTGGCCTGACTGCCATTTCTTACCTTCCTCAGTGTAGGACAGTCCTTTGTAAGGAAGTAGTGATACAGCACTGCCGAGGTTCTTATTCAGCAGTTATTTTTGCTGGGCCAGAAATGAACCTGCTGCAAGGTGTCATAGCACCTTCCAGCAGAAAGGATGAGCTGGGTTTTCACTGCCTCATAGCAGCTGGGATTTGTCTGTGATGCAGAGCCAGTGACAGTTGTGCACCACCTTGTCTAAAAGTCAGTTTATGCTGTTTCTTATTTATCTTACCATTATAAAGTCAGTAGAGCTGTACAGAAGAGGAAGATAATAGAATCATATCAGCTCTGCTGTAAAATTACTTCTGGTATCACAATCAGATAGGCAAGATTTTCACCAGTCATTTCATAGATGTCATGGTGGGCAAAATTTTGCTGTGTATACAAGAAGTGAATGGATCTATGGTGTATGGTATATAAGAATTATTTCCTTAAAGTTTTGGGCACAATTATCTGATAATTCTTTAGAGTTGTATGTTTGGGGGTGGGGGGGTAAGTGTTTTAATGTTTCAAATAGCTTATAAAAAACTATCTAGTTAGGGCTTATGTCTACTTCCTATTACAGTACAGGCACAGAACAGTTAGCATGTACTTGTAAAACTGGATCAGAGTCCCTGATAAATGCTAGTAGTGTGTTAAAAATTGAATCTTCTGGGATTTTCTTTCTGCAGGTTACCTGCCACGTTTTGGATTTGTTTCTGGTGTATCCCAGTATCTGTTTGGGTTACAAGAAGGAACAAACTGATCCAGTTGCTTAGTGTGCTTGCTAAGTGGGCTTCCCTCACTGGAAAATGAAAAACCCAATTCAAGCTGGATAAATACCTAAATGCCTGTGCAGATTGTCTGGGTTCCTCAGCTGCCAAGAAAGAGAGTATTTTTGTTGGAAGCCAGTATTTCAAAATTGGTGTCCAGTTACTTAATCTCTTCCAGAAGTCAAAACATTGCAAAATGATTTAATACAATTTTACATTAATACATTGTAATGAAAAAGAAAAAGAAACTCTCTGGGGATATTTAATTAGGTGTCATTAATATTGTACTGAAGTTGTATTGATGGTGTGATTTGCCTTTATGGAAGACAGTTGTGTGATACGTCTTCAGTGAGCTATTAGCAAAGAAGCATTGGATGTCCTTTAGGGCTGAAAGTCAGCCCTGGATGGTTTTTCAATTCAGGCAGGTTAGTTTCCTTCATACCAACATCCTGGAATTTGAAAGGACCTGTCAGTGGGCAGGGTTTGCTTCTCATAAAAAGCAAACAGAAGACTAAAATCCAGCCAGTGTTTCAGTATATATATATATATATATATATATATATATATATATATAATTTTTGCTGAACCTGGGCTAAGGAAGAGAAAGATATTTTGAAACTAATTTTCCCAGTGTTTAGGGGAGAGCCACATTTTTTGCCTTGGCCCTCAGAGATACAAGAGGCCTGATGGAAGAGTGCCAAGTATGAACTTAAAGTTCAGCTGCAGTTTAACTCTGGGAATGCCTTCCTTCCATCCTTCCATCCTTCCATCTCTGGATATAATAGAGATTTTGGTAGAATAAATGGATGACAGCTTGTTGACAGATCTGCAGGAGAGGCTGATTGAGGCAAGCATCTCTATTTGCTTTGGGATACTGTAGGGTGGCCTTCTCTCCTTGGCAAAGGCCAGGCTTGTCAGGATGACCCACTGTCCTTCAGTTCTGAGGGAGATCAGGAGTTGGCTGATGGTTTATCAGGACTTGTTTGCTGCTCTTAAGTGGGTGGGACTAGCTCTCCTTATGTATGGCAGCTGGGGAGTGATGTTCCTTTACTGACCCAGTACATTAAAACATGATACTCTGTGGACACATGGTGTTCCTTGCTGTGCTTCTCTGAATTTTCAGGCTTCTGGCAGGACTGACATCAGGGTTTAGGAGACCTAAAAATCCAAAACTCACTTAACATTTGGGAATCATCTGAAGGGCAAAACCAATCTTCCTTCCTTATTTTGTTGTTGTTGTTGTAGCTATTACTCGCAACAGTAGCTGTTTGCCTTATTACCTTGCGCACTCTGCCACTCTTGGAATATTCACTAAGTGGTGGTTCTGCTATAGCTGATGGCAGTTATACTCTCTTCATGCTTGGTTTTGATACACTTTGCACTATTGGAGTAACCTTGACTGTAGCAGTCAATTTTGCACTACACTAGAGCATGTTATGCCAGGGGTTCATGTCCCTGTGCTTGCTCACAGAGAGAATTATTAAAAACTTGGTATAGTAGAAACAATGTTTCCATTTCATGGTACGTAGTGTAAGAGTTACTCAAATGAAGTAATTTCAAATTACTTTACAAAGTCTTTGTTTATGTGCCGTTAGGGAAGGGTATAATTTCCTGTTCATCATTATTGCTCTGGGACACAATTTTGTATATTGCATAAAACAGGTAATTTCCATTTGTCCCACTTCAGTTGTAGAGGGGCGCAGACAGACTCAGGTGAGGCACAGTTAAGCTCTTGTGACGGGGTTCGCCTCAGCTGCATTTAGCTATCCCCCACAGTCTGTGCTCCTTTTGTAGTTGAAGGAAAGAAAGAAGATAGGAGCGTTCATCACAGGATAATGTAGGCGAAGAGCAATTGCATAATGGAAGTGCCTCTTTGTATTGACCATGAAAGGAACCTGGACAACTTGTGTGAACTAGATTCTTCATATATGGAGGGCTAGGGTAACTGTGACAAATTCATCAAGCCAGTGCATGTAAGTCTGACTGCTGCAACATCACAGAATTCTCAGATTGTCTCTGCAGTAGTGACAAAGTATAATGCTGGATAGAGTGCACATTTTAAAAACCTCACTATTGCCATAGAATCATGGAATCATTAAGGTTGGAAAAGACCTCTTAAGGTTAACCCAGCACTAACTCATGTCTCCGAGTGCCACACCCACACATCTTTGAACACTTCTAGGGAGGTGATTATATCACATCATTCCACAGCCTATTCCAATGTTCAACTACCCTTTCAGTAAAGGAAATTTTCCTAAGATCCAATCCAAACCTCCCCATTGTGCTGTTTTGTCTGGTCCATCACTTGTTACCTGGGAGAAGAGACTGACCCCCACCTTGCTACATCCTCATTTCAGTGTGGGTGGTTTAGTGTGAAAAGTGCATGTGCTTACAAGCATTTTACTCAAAATGTGCTTACACGCATTTCACTTTTAAACATTGTTTTAGCTTGATGGGATTTGTGAAATAAAAATGGCCAACTGCATATATGGTTCTTTAAAAGTTTGAGTAATGCAAAGCAGTACCCAAGCCAGACAAAATAAAGACTAAAACCTCAGTAAATCACTTCTGATTAAATCTCATAAGAAAATAAAGTAACTGCCAGGAAGAGCTTGTGTTTTCAATGGTTAATTAAAACTCCACATGGAAAAACTGCAATTTTGTTTTCTCACTGTTGCATAATAGCAGACAAGTGTGGTAATTGTATCTGTGTGGTGTATATCTCCAGGGTGTTGTGCACTCTTGCAGTGTAATACATCCCCTTTATTTTTACCCTCTCTCTTCCTCCCTCTTGATGTGATGGACCTAGAAACACAGAAATCCCTTTCCCCTTCCAAAAGAAGAGAGAGCAAGGCAACAGCAGATAGACATGAAGAAAACAGCTCTTTGGCAAAAATTCTTTTAATAACTCTTGCAGAATATGTCTCAGAAACTATACAAAAGTGAAAGATATTAAATGGGGAAGAAAATTATATACATACCTACAATTAGAAGTTTTAAGCAGTATGCTGCAGTTTGTAGCACAGTGGGAAAAGCACTGCAGGGGCAGCAACATCTTGTGGCTTCAATGAGTAAGAACTCCATGATTGATGGAGAGGTTTTGTAAAAATCATTTTATGTTCTTAGAAGAAACTTCAATTGCCAGATATGTGGAAAAGAATGGGAAAAAAAGCTTTATTTTTGTAATATTGTTTCTCTCTGGTTTACAATTGTTAGTGCTTTGTGTGACACACTTCTGACAACATGTAACAAATAAGGTGTTGGAACCCTGCTGAGCAGCTAGCAAGACTTGACCAGGCTGATTTCTGTCTCCAAATAATGCTGTTCTTATGAAGCTAGAGACATTGGGGCCAGATAAGAAAACATGATCCTGTGCATTTTCCAGTTGCATGCTGACTTGTATTTCTAGTCTTTACAATGATATTTTTAGGGCAGTTTACAACAAGAAGTAGATAGAACTTGATGTCTGTTCAAAGGAGAAGCATTCTGGTTGGTAGCTGTGGATAGTTATGAGAGAGTGGCTTCTCATTTTACAGTAATATCTGTCAGTTAATAAACTGATGTCTACTGGATAATTGCTTGATACAGGTGAAGCTGGTAGAGGGAAGAAGCAACAGCCCTGCAAATATTGACAAGCCTGGGAGTGAGGCAGGAATAACCTAAACCCAAGCAAAACCATTTAAAATTTAAAAGCAGCAGGACAGACTTGGCTTCAAGGCTGAACTCTGTTATTTGAATTGCAGCTCCTTCTGAAAAATAAATGTCCCTATGTGATTCATATTTTATCTCCAAGTTTCTGATTGGAGGCTCTCTTTCTTCACCTATGTGCACGTCTTCTCTGTGTTGCGTCTGCATTGATTAGGCTGGAAAATGCAGAACCTTGTTTTTTACCATTTTTGACTCATCTGCTCTGTGACAGGAGCCATCAGTGCTGTGGTTCAAATACTGATGTGAAGGGAAAAAGCCCTGACTTTTCTTTACAGATGTGGTAGAAGTGTCCAAAGGAAAGTAGCTTCACTCCTCCACTTAAACAGGCTCTTCTTTCACATTGTGTTTCTTAGCAACTCCATCCTTTGCTAAGGATGTGAGGGTTGGGTGATGGAGCCAAATACCTTATGGCAGTAACCAAAGCAGTTTCTATCGGGTGTCAGTGTATGTAAAGGAAGAAATCATGTGCATTGTGTGGCAATATGACTTTTCCCTTAAGTCCTTTTATAGCAGCTCATCTTCCTGAAATGAGGTCATTGGCAAATGTTATTTGTCAGACTGGAAGAGCTAAAAATGAAGCCTATTTCTTAACAGTGGCTGTCACCATCTTCTGTGTAATAAATGAACTTGTTATACAAGCTCCAAAAACACACACATTTTTACTGTAACAACAGCTCTTCATAATGTAGGGAAGTAATCAGTGTATAGATTATCATTCAGAGCTGTCTAGCTCATGAAAACCTTAACAACTTTCAAGCACTGTTTCTAGCCTTAAGTTTGTTAAACAGGCAAGGTGCTATGGAACCTAAATGTACTTTAAGCTTTGAACATGAGAGTTATCTTATATTGAGAATATTTGGTGTTTGGTCATTTGACTCTAAAATCCAAAAGACTGCTTTGAGCTGGCCAAATTGACACGATAAAGCATTCCTGTACAAGTTCTTTTCCAAATACGTTGTGTAGATAGTACAATATGAAAGACAGTATTTACTGCAAATCTGAGAAGCAACTCTAAAGAAATCTGACTTTTTAATTTATTTTTTTTTAATTATAGGTAGCTCAGTTGTCTTGGATTGAAAAGAAAGTAGCTGCTGCTCTCTTTGGGACACCACCAACTTCAACAGTAGAAGAAGCATTGCAGAATTTCCTTAAGGTAAGTCCTAGCCAAGGGTTTTCCTGTGTTGCTGTTTACCAGCTGTTATATGTATTGTCAAGTTGTCTGTTTGACAGACTATGTTCAGTAGCTATAAATTCAGGGCTCTTCTAAACACCACTGAACTTTCTAATAAAATATTTTTTTTTCTTTTAAGTTTTAAAATTAGTTTGGATATGAATGGTTAGCACCTTTCTTTAGTTTCAGGAAGTTTTCCAATTAATTACCATGGTTAATAGTTATTGAATTGAATATGATATGGATATAGATTAGTTACATATGCTGTTGAAACAAATGAGCCATAATGGTAGTGATAGTTGCTGATTTGCCTGTTTCTCCAAGAGGGTTGACATAGGCAAGGAAGATTTTGACACTGATGCTTCTCTTTTTTCTGATTTGAAACTTTTTTCCATTGAATTTCAGTAGAAGCCTTTCTTATTTGAAGAGATGAAATGGCTTTTGCAGTGGAGAAGAAAGCTCTGTCATATAGGTCCATGTTCCTGGCATTCTATTTGAACACAGTTATGAGAAAACACCACATGAATAAAATAAATCTATCTTTTAGTGCATTCCATATGAATCATTTCTGCTTCTGGAGCTCAAAAGCGTACGGGCTTTTCACATGACTGGATTCAGAGCATAAACTTCTATCATTACAATTACTTTCAGAAAGTTTTTCAAAGAAATTGGACAGGCATATTTTCCTACCTATCAAAAGTGCTTCTTTTCTATGTTCTTAGTCTGTTTAAAGATTGAATGATCTCCTGAATTTTGGACAGTAAAATGCATTACCATCTTCCCAATTTAGGAGATTTTATCTTGAAGGTCAAATTCCAAAAATGGTAGAAATAATTTGAAACATTCACTTTAGCTTCAGGGCGTTTTGTGGTTGGCTGCAGAGTGACTGTGGTTCTAAGTCATATTGACAACAAAAATAAAATTACTGTCCAAAAAGAAACTGTTTGTGTTTCTTTTTCAGTTGTTTGATGCTACACAATTGTGGTGAAAGCAGCACTGTTTTGGTCCAAGGATTACTGCTACTATAAATTTCATTGATGTAATTTTTCCCCTCCCAAAAGCTGTTTTTCCATTAAAAGATACTTCTTCATTAGTAGATAATTAGTAAGGGTTTTACTCATCTTGCAGACTTCTAAATCCTCATTTTATTTTTTAAAAAAATGACATTATTGAACTTGTATAATGACCTGAACTTTTCAGAAGACAAATATTAGAGGAGAAAGGTGAACCCAGAGCTAGAACATAATAGTCTGTGGAAGAGAAATAATTGTAAAATTGATTAACAGAGTTCTTTATTCATTACACAGAGTGTGAATGAATGGTTGATTGCTTTCTTATTTCTTTGATGAGGAAATAAATATTAATAATCTAGAGACAGTGATATCTTTAAAACTACCCTATAAGTCAATGAATCCAATAGATCTTGTGTGATCTTTATAGAACACTTAGGGAGAGAGGAGAGCAAGCAGTACAGAACATTTTTGTATGTTCACTATCAGCATCTCATATGCCTGGTTTGGAGTTTGAGTTTTATATTTTCTTGTTTTCTTGATGTTTTTTTGAAGTGCTACTAACCAGATTGCATTACACAGAGTAGGGATGATTCTGTCTTATGTTTGAGGAAATGTAGTGCATTACTAAAAATGTTATGCAGACCACATAAATCTCATTACACAAGTTTTTATGTCTATTTTCTTTCCTGTTTTTTATTATTTAGGCAGAAGAAATGCATCCAGGATATTCCAAATGCAATTATGTGTATTTGGCAAAGGTAACCAAGTCCTTTAAAAAATAATGATTTGTAGACTCTGGTGTTCTTACAGTGGTCTGATTGGAAACAAAATGTTTTTTCTTCTCAGTGCTATAAAGATCTTGGCCAGAAAAACAATGCACTGAAGTACTGTGATTCTGCACTGTCAATTCTCTCAGTTACTAATGAGGTGGGTATTGAGAGTGGTAACTTGTTCCCTTGTGACTGCTCTCTTCTCTTTGGCATCCATTACTGCACTGCCGGTAACAACATAATGTTTCGGTTTTTCCTCTGAACACAGAACATTCCTTTTTCCTCCACTCTAGGTTGGCTCATTACAGGAAATCACCAGTGTATCAGTGTATCACCAGCTTTAAAAACATCTTTTTTTTGAGGAACTGTCAGGGACTTGTTTCTGTCAGAAATTGAATTGTAGTCTTTGTAATTCAACCCACTTCATTAGATCATTTTGAGCATAAGCAGTTGAGTGTGTCACTCTAGCTGTGCTGAAATCTTGCCCCAGACCTACATTTTTCTCAGTTGAAAGCATTCTGGATTTTTGTCCTACAGTCTCAGTCTCTGCTCCTGAAAGCTTCTGGTTTGTGATTCTTGTCATGGATGTTAACTACAGCAGAGGCAAATAGGTTATTCAAGATTGGCTTTGTCTTCAAACACAGGGCAGTTAAGGAGGCACAGTTCTTCTAACAAATTCTAACAGATTATCTGCTGTCATATAATTTGTTCTAAGAGATTACTATATTCCTCTTGAGACCTATTAGAGTGTTTTAGGCCCATTGGAGTATTTTTGGTATGTGGACACAAAATTTCTGCAAATATTTGAGAGATTTTAAATTGTTTATTTTCTCAAATATAAACCAAGTCATGGCAAGAAGGTTCACTCTGTCTGATCTCATGCAGAAGCAAGTTCCATGACTGACCTATGACTGGAAACATTTTACCATCCTAGAGCATGGCGAGTTCAAACCTGAGCTTTCTCAGCCTAAGGGAACCCCTCTGAGCACAGCAGATGTGGGATGGAGAGAGGGAGGTGATTCCTGAGAGGAATTGGCCCCATCCCATTAAATTCTTTGAAGTTAAGGAAAAAGACCATTAAATAACTCTGTAACTTGATTGACAATAAATGCTATATGTGGAGCACTAACATGTTAATGTCAAGTGTTCCTGCTGGGAAGAAAGACCCCTGCATGCCTCACCAGCCGCTGCTCCTGGGTGGCCTAATTTTTGGCCCCAGTTGTAGTACGTACCAATCATAAATCAAGCAATCATTGCTTAAGTTTAGTGTTTCTTTAAATGTGTATTGATACTGATATGACATTAACAATAATTTAATTCTCTTTATTATTTACTTACTGTTAAAATATACCTTCAGCTTGCCTCTGACAGACCATATGAAAGGGTGCTATAAATTATCTGTGTACTATCCCATCACATTTCTGAAGTATCAGCAGACCTGAGAAGGAGAAGGAACCCAGAGGTGAGAGCAGGAATTCAAGAGCAGTCTGAGGGATAGGTGTATGTATTCTGGCAAGCAGCGTGGTAATGAGAATAAGAATTACACTGATTTGTGAACAGAAGAGTGAGCATCAAATGGGCCCCAAAACTCTTTCATTCATCTGAAGAGGACAAGATGATTTGACCTCTCCTGTTTTGACTAATTCTATAGATATCACAGATTTATCTCCTTTGTCTTGTTTACTTGTGATGTATTTTGAGTTAAATTTAGAAAAAAAACAGAGTCCAGAAGAATATGGCATTAGGGCAGTAGTATGTAATTCAATTTTAAGAAAAACAACCAAGCACTCAGCACAGCGTAAAAAAAACCCAAGTGCACGCTGAAAGAAATTACTGTGAAATGGAGATCTGGAACATGAACTCTGCTGTTGCTGACTGTTACCTCAAATCCCATCTGAATTAAAATATTACATGTTGTTTTGGTTATTGTGTTACAGAAAGACTGTTACTGATTTTTGGGAAAACGTGTTGGAAGTGAAGTGGTTCAGGGCTTGGAGCTGCACGTAGGAATAACATTTAGTGAGATTAGTTTAAGAGGGGGAAGAGACTGTAATAAGACTGAAGAGGCAATGGGGAGAGAGTAATAAACAGATGCTAATAAAGTGCCTGAATTGACTGCAGCCCTGTAAAAGATGGGGTTTGTGGTCTGAAAAAAACACAGGTCAGCAGCAGTCTGAGGGTTTCTTTCTGTTTGCCACAGCTCTGGATCTTAAGGTTGTCAGCAGCACAGTATTTTGTCACAGTCATGTGAAACTCGTCATTCCCAAGTGTAATCATAGTTTCTCCCATGAGTTTTCTCTTTCTTCAAGCAGGGGAATTCCTTTATTGTTTTTAAATGTTGGCTTCTATGAGAAACATGTATTTGTATAAAGGCATAAAATCAGGAGCAGACTGAGAGACAAAATTGCTGGAAAGGTGCCACATTGAGGAAATATATAGTATTTCATGATACAAATCATCCTGCGGAAAAATAATCATAGACAATGGTTTACTTTTTATTGCTTCTGAGCATCCATAGTTTCCAGTGACTTCTGGGAATCAGAGGTGCTTGGCATCAGTGAAGTAGCCCATAGCTCATTTTAATCCTCAGGTCAAATTCTCTCAGCTGCTGTAACTCAGGACACTTCTTTGACACTTTTTCTAGGATTCATTTCATGTAACATTTATAGCTAAGTGATATTATTTTTGTCTTGAATGTTATGTCACATCCAAATATCCCTTCTGTGCATGTGTTCTACCGTTTACAGAATTTAGTTCAAGGAGTAAAGGGGCTTCCAAATATAGCTAATTCTTGTTAAAGGAAAAAAAATCAGCTGGCCTGTTTCATACCTATTCTGAATCTTAAAAAGTATACACAGAAATTATAAAAAAGAAACAAGTTCTGATTGAGTGGTTCCTGTAAATTAAGAGTTACAGGAGGATTTTTAAAAATAGGACAGTTTTTAAAAATAGTTTGGCACATCAGTCTATGTATTTTTTTATTTTGAAGGAGATATGTGAAACTTGGTTCAAATTACATCTGGAAAAACAAAGCTGATATTACAGTGCAGCTTTAAAGACCTTTCTCTATCCTCTCTAAACAGAAAACCTCCAATGAATCATACAGTCCTTCCTTGGCCATAAAGAGTGTCAAGTGGTACTTCACTGCTGGAGGTGCATGGGACATTAAATTGTCCAGTTTTTCTCTGGTTTCTACCCAGGTGGATAACCTCAGGGTCCTGGGAAACATTTGCCCCTTCAGTAAAAGAGATCCCAATGTTCAGAGCTGCTGTGAGTTATTGTAAGTGCACAACAGCTGCTCTGTTCATCTAGTGGATGTTGCATTACCCTTACTGACACTCATTACTTTGTAGTGTGCTCAAAGCCTTGCTGAGTGTGACTACATGAAGGGCTGTTGAAACCAGATGTGGTGGACTATTGTGGTGGAACAAAATTACTTTTTAAAATTTGAAGACAAAAAATGTAATTTAATTTTGGAATCACGAGTATCTGTTTTGCATACAGAAAACAGAACAGGTGTTTGTGTGTTTGTGTGTGTGTTTGTGTGTGTAGAGTTAAACATGTGTTCCTTTGCTTGCAAGGGGAATAAGACCCTAATTTCTTATTTATAATAAAGATTTTTGGAAGTTTTCAAGGCTGGAAATCATAGAATTTGAAGTCTCAATGTAGAACTATAAAGTATAATAGTTACAGAATTATTTTTTCTTGTGTCTGGAGATGAGCATGACAATGAACTCTGTGCTTGTAGGACCAGTAAGATCACCACAAAGGAGTTAACAGCCTAGCAGAGAAAGAGATTAAAATTTCAAGCTTCTAGTCTCTATTACATTTTTTAAAAAAATAATCTCTAAAGCAGCAGTTGTGTTACAAGAAGTGTAGTCTTGGAAGAGATGAAGACAGGAAAACAGGAAAAATGCAAAGGAACTCTATTTGCACTGAGTTGCTGAAAGTCTTGTTTAAAATGTAGATAAAAACTTCCCTAAAAAAGAGTTTTCATTAAGAAGTGTTTTACAAAATTATTGGTGATTTTATGCACTCCATCCTCCCCAGTAATTAGAAATTATGGCAATTCAGTGTTGAAATTAACAAGCAAGAGATTTAGATATTACAGAACTTCATGATTATGGCATTCACTTCTTGCAGGTGAAGAATTGCAGGAAGCAGAGACTTAAAGACTTTGCCTTCTGCCTCAGTGACATCTGAAATTCATGTGAAGGAAGTGATAAATGTAATAATAAGCAGAAACAATGGCTGAATGTTTACACAAGAATGCAGCTGCTGAAGAGAAATTATGTGCATACAATTTTCTTACACTTTTTTTACACCATAATTGATCTCCCTGGCTATTAATTTCATTTTTAATATTGTCTATAAGGAAAAAAGTGGGGGTTACAGAGGGATGGAAGAGAGGTCAGAGTATAAACTTCAGCACCCATCAGCTGTTCTGTTTCAACAGACCATTTATGCATCTGGATTTTCAAGATTTTCTGAGAAATACCCACTCTAACCACCATGGATTGGTCATATGAGCAGACCTTGTTGTGATATTTCCAACAGATCTTATTTGAAGCTGCTGTTGTAATTTGTCCTTCTAAGTAAGATTTTGAGGAGAAAAAACTACTTTACTCTTGTTTTTGAAATGAAGGTTGCAAATTATGACTTGTTTTTGAAAACAAACTACCAATTGAAACTGAGTAATTTGGGGTAACCTTATAAGTGTTTTTGTTTTCTCATCAACCAGAATATTTTCTTTTCACATCTTCAGCTCAATACAAAATGTCATTCTGTTCAGAGAATACTTGTTGCTTTAGATTTTTTACACATTTGTCCTCCAAATGGGCAGCAAAAGTCAATGGTGTTTCAATAGAACAATAATGGAAGTGGTAAGATTTGTGTTTGTTTTGAATTCTAGGCTATTGTTTTCCTGCTAGTATTGTTTGTGGAGTTGAACAATAATTTCCTAATAGCTACCACCTAAAGCTAAAAACTTTTGAGTGTGCTTAAAAATTCTGTTCCTTAATTAGTGATTTTGTATACAGTGACTGACTGCTTCAAACTCAGGGAATCCACTTTTTAAAAACTAATTTTAAAGAGATCAAATTTCAAACTAAAATTCTAGGGGGAAATGAGGCATTTGTTAAAGAGTTGCTAAAATTATTTGAGAGTGCCCATATTTTACATTATTTTGCACTTCAAAGAATAGTCTATTTTTCTCTATCTTAGTGATCAGATCAATTTTCTATCTGCGTGTTTTTGAAGTCTTTGGAAAAAGGTTTGTTTGAATTGTGTTCTTATTTCTTCTCTCCCTCAGAAAATTATTCTAAAGAGGGATGAAGATATTTTTTGTGGTGTCACAGTTTCATACATAAGGATTAAATTTAAACTGGTAAATACCAAGCTTATTATATTTATGATTAGACTGACTATCACACAGTATTAGTTTCAACATCTTACAAAGCTAACACAGTTTTAGTGTAGCTCTTAGTCCAGCAAGACTACTCAGCAGGCGGTTCCTGGAAGTATGGAGTGTGTCTCCTCCACTGGCATTCTGATTATGCAGGGGCAGAGTGGAAGAAGTATTCACAAAGGTGGTGGTACACTCCAGGATTACAAAATAGATTGGCAAAAACCCATTTTGAATGTTTGTAGAGTAGCTGGGCCAAGTCAAACTCCTGGGATTTTGTCCTTGAGGCAATATGCAGAGTGAAGGAAAGCCTTGACAGACACCTTTCTGAGGGTGCTGTATCTGGGTGTGATTGTGGTCAGACTGTTTCAGCAATGACTGTGCAGAAAGAAAAGCTGGAGGTCCCATCATGGGAGAGGCAGCAGCTGGACAGGAAGAGGAGAATGTCTTGAGCACCAAAAGCTCCACATCATATACAATAGAAGAAAACCAGATCATAAGTGAAATTCAGTCTTTCAAGTCAGAAAAGAACTAGCCAATTAAAATTTTACATGACTACTAACTATTCTGAACTGTATTCTGCTGTTCTGTAATTTTTCAACAGTAGTCCTTGAACAAGCTGGACTATTTATGCATATTCTTCTGGGTGCGAAGGGGTACTTCTCCCTCTACTTGAAGTAATATCCAAAAATCTGCAATTATTGACAGCTGCATATTTTAAAGCTGTGCTTGCCTTGATCCTAAAAGCCTTGAGAAGTTATGGTTAATCCCCAGAGAAGATAGTGATAATATGAAAGAACATAGAATGCCCCAGCTTGTGACATACAGCAGTCATGTAGAAGGTGGCATGTGGATAATTGCATTGGTGTATTGCAATATCAAAGGAGAAGACTAAAGGTATTTATATAATAGTTAGTGCACACTGCAGTCACACCATCTCTGAAAGTCTGTCAGAACACCAAGAAGGGATAGGACAGCATTCAGCTTTGGATGGTTTATACTGTCACCAAGAGCTATTGCTCTCTAATAAGCCTTATGCATGCTTGGGAGTCTCTTCTGCTAGGGTCCAGGATTTCTCCTGGAGCTGTGAGGGAATGATACAGCTGTACCCAAAAGCAGGAGTATCTCTCAGCACCTCATTGCTGTTACTGCATATCAGAGTACAGCTTTGGACCACCCTTGCAGCCCAGATCATTTAATATACCATGCTGCCCTGCTGACTTCAGTGAAACCCTACAGGATGCATGTCAGCTTGGGATTTGGCAGTGGTTGCACACAATTATGTTTTCCTTGGCTGGTGTGACCATTTTGGTCGTGGTCATAAGGGTGTATTGTCCTCTGTTGACAGTTGGGACTTTGTCAACAAGTGCACACATGTGCAGTGCCTTGGTTGAGTGTGTTAGTGCATAAGGAAATGATTAGCAGAGATGGAAGGTAAAATCATTATCTTTCTGTCTTGGCTTTAATTGCCATTTAATTTTTACATGCACATTTATATGTGTAATTCTCCGTGTATATGTATCAGTAAATTTTCTTAGCAAATATGAACTGTCAAAATGTGGACTACTTCCAGTTAAGCTAACATTCCCTTTTTCCCACCAGCTCTCTCTTCCTTCTTGCTCTTGTTTTCAATTCCCTCTCTCCCCTTGCTCAGTCCCTGGCCTCCCAGGCCTTTTTTTCCTGTTCATATCCCCTGTGAATGATGAAACATAAAAGTAAAACAACAAAATAGAAATAAGGCAAAATACAGTCCCTGACCCTGTAATTTGAATACCTTTTGTGTAGCAGTTTGCAGAGCATTTTGAACTCATATTCAACTCTGACAATGCTATAAGGAGTGTTTAATAAATTTAAGCCTTGACAGTAGAAAGACATGGTTGAAAATGGCTGTGTATTGAGTCAGTGTTGAACTAAGCCTCAGGGTGAACAAATGGGACTGACACAAGTATATTGCATTCCTCCTACAACTTGCACTTCTTCTGCTTGCCACACTCTAAAGAGAGCCTGCTGTCTGAAAAAAACAAGAAAAAAGTAAAAAGCTGACCTTATTCTTCATTTTCAGAAAGCCACAGATGCAGAAATCCACAAGGAAGAAAGTTGGCCCAAGACAGGATTTATGGGTTTTCTCTTTTCCATTAGCAGTCAAGCTTTGGGCAGTAGTGAAGTTTAGACCCTTAAAACCAGAAACTAGTACACTGAACAGAGTCATGGCTTCTCTCTGCTTTTAGCATGATGCACCTCTTGGTCTGGAAGGACTCTCTCCAAAGGTGAGAGTATTAGTTCCCTTCACTGAGCATTCTCAGCTTTGTTTTTAATGTCATTACTGATTTTTTCAATGCTTTTGCAATAGGAGTTCTTATTGACTGGAAGCTGCTGGCTCAATTAATGCAACCCGTTAAGCAGTTTAACTTTGCTTTAACTGATGTAGTCCTGTTTAGAACTGGCAAACCAGAGGTAGAACGCTTTGCACGTTTGCAGTTTCTTCTCCAGACAGTTCTTAGAACAATCATGAGTTTGTTCCGTTCTTTTTCTTAAGCCCAGAGGAAGATTCAGGGAAGATTGCCCAATGTTTTCTGGACCTTTGCAACTTGTAAAGCTCATTGCCCAATATAATCCTTTACTTCTAAAGAGACAATTATCCAAAGTTGTTTGGAGATATATTTTTAAAGTGCTGTATCCTGCAAAAAGAGTAGAGAATCCCATAAACTCATGAAATGCTGAACACTATTCAGATATGAGAAAACCTACACCTTTATAATTTTCATCTTAGAAAAGTGTCATGAGAGTACAACCAGATACAATGAAACTTTTCCATTTCTTATTAGCATAGACAATATTTGGCTTTTTTTACTTTTTTATTTAATGGTTTTTAGAATAATTTTCACAAGTTGACCACAGTCAGTACAGAAAAGAGTGTGTTTTCCCTGAATTAAGGGGAAATCTTGAGTTTTTCAGTTTTTGTTGAAAGCAATATTGTGGTGCTCCAGACAGCCTGCAGTGACATGGAGTTTAAGGGGTGCTCAATACCGTATGACATTTCCTTCTGTTAGAATATTTTGGCAAGAGCTTACTGGCTTTGCAGTGTGTGCCTTTTAAGGCCTCTGATAAATGATTAGGCAGATAGTTTAGCCTATTGTTGCCAGTAGGAGTAAGGCAGTAACTCCAAGAGAAGTGTCTAGCTAATGTATTAATGCCTTAATCCAGACCAATAATATGATGTAGTTTGACATGTCTGGCATATGGTTTCTATCATCTCAATATTCTTTTCTGTTCCTCCATGACATTATAGACAACTAACCAAAATAAAGAGAAGCAGGAATTTCTTCACCCATAAAATATATTCTAAAATGTTCTGTATTTTGTTCCAGCTCTTTGATTGACTGGGTAATGAAGTGATCCTGAAATTTAGTGATTACTTCACTGACTGCCTAAATATTTTCTTTCAGAATATCCTGTGGCATTATCTTTACTGGTCCCTGTCATTATAAATACACAAAATCTGTAATGTGTAGGCATTTTTCACTTGCAGTGTTAAATATCCGTGGGTGCGTGTGTTGGGTGTTTGGACCCTTACGAGCCTGCAGGCATGAGGTGCTGACATTTTAGAAATGTGGTTTTAAACCAGAGTGCATTTTGCAAGCCAGAAGTTTTGCAGCAGCAGCTGAAGGAAGCAGATTATATATCCAGGGGACATTTAAAAATAAGTAGAATAATGGAGTTTTTGTACCGTGGTTCCATGCTTGCATGCATGTGCCCATTTCCAAGCAGATTATACATGGACTAGCCAAAACATGTGTCACTGGGTACCTGTGAGACAGCCTTAGTCCTGGCTTAAGTTTAAAGCCCTATGCAAACTGTGCACTTAAAACATTGGCCTGAAAGGAGCCTTTTCCTGCTGCCCTAGGAGTACGATGTATGTTGGCTCTGAGCACAGAAGGTCACTTGCCTCTTGCTCGCACATTGGCCCCACTGCCGTGAGCCCAGTACCATAGGCAGAGCCCAGTCTGGAAGATACTGAGGGTGCAGTCAGCCCATGGTGGCTATTACAGGTGGGTATGGCTGTATGCATTGAAACCACAACCTACCCTATGTCATTAATTACATTTCCCAATGTTTTCTTCTTGGTCGCGTACTAAATCATTAGCAAACATCTATGGAGAAACTACATGTGGTCAGGATGCAAGATTACATCAGGTATAAGGCAAAACAATACTTTATGCAAAGTACACCAATACAAGTTATATCCCAAGCTGAAGGGCTTACTCATCTGCTGAGAAGGCTCTTTGTGGGCTAGCATTTTAAGTGCTTTAACGGAGCTGTAAAGGGAGGGCCACCATCTGGCTCTTGTTTTCACTTCAAACTTTATTTTTGTGTTCACTGATAAATTAACTTACTATGCAGTCTTTACATTTTGTGGCTGTTGTGGTTGTGTGTTATGTCTGTTGTTAGTAAAGAAATGTGGATAGGCACGTATTAGGCAAGTGAAAGGATTTATCCTCTCTAAGTTGATGCATGGTTGTCTGTTTTTTTCAGGATAAAGAGGCCCAGAAAGACTTAGAGGCTTTACTTCTTACACTGAAGCTCTGATGCTACGTACTTTTAACTCTTCATGCTGTAATAAAATTGCAAAACTAAAATGAGAATCTACAGTGACTGGAAACTGCAGGTGAATTTCAGCTAAGTCAATGGGAAAACAGTCATTGATTTTGGTTGGCTTGGATCATGACCTTTAAGTGTCTGGCGATTATGATATTAAAATAATACATTCATTTTTGGTTCTTTATAATCTTTTTCTGAAGTTTAATTTTAGATTTCTGACACTGTGAGTCTGATTCTCTGAACATGAAGTCCACTGCTGGCAATGGACATACTGGGGGTTAGAATGCAAAAGGAATAAATCTCACTCGTTGAAACATTGATCAGCTAGTACGTGACGCCAGCATAGAACTGTGTGTATCATAAACAAACAGAAAAGTGTTTCTATAGTAAATTATATTTATATCAACTAATTTACACAGATGTGTACAGAAGAAAATCATGAATATTTATGTTTACACGTTGCTCTTAAAAAATTTACAATCTTGTTGGAGTTAAACAAAGCTGTTGCCACAACAAAGCTCTTTTTACTTTAAGCCTATTGTTGGTTTTACAAAGAAATGTGAAAATTTTATAAATTAAATATTATAACTTATTTGTAACATCAAGTACAATATTAAAAATTAGACCAATTAAATAAAGTGGTTTAGATTAATCTATTACAGCTATGATGTTTAATGGATTTGTATCAGGACCTCCATCAAGTTTGTGAAGTCTGGCTCTCTGTCTTTGAAGAGTTGCCTGATGTGCTTTCATCAGATGTGTCCATCACTAACCTTTTATATCATCTATATAACATAACCTGTACATAAAAATAGACTAGTAAAGACCTAGTACTTCTGTCTGTGTTGGACAGCAGTGTTTTCAGTAAAATGTAGCAGATAGGGAAAGAATTTCTGTTCACTGCTGGAGTGATCTAGAATGCACCAGAGTCTGTAGAAGAATAGAGGCCAGTTGTGCTTGGCTTTTAATTCAGAATCTCAGTCTAGAGGCAGGGAGTATTGAGAAGAAATAGGCATTTCTGTTAAAGGATGTAGAATTGAGTAAGGACAGCTATATGTACCCCTGGTCTATTTGATGTATAAGATAATGTGGACCACTTTATGGCAAAGACAGGAAAATCTTCACAAATTAAAATAATGCATTTTAGGTTTTTTTCTAATGTTTGTCCTGTGAAAAAATAGTTTCTATATGTCTTTCTCAATTCAAGTGTTCTTTTTTTTTTAATACATAATTTCAGAGAAAAGAGAAAACACCATGAAAGATTAACCCCAAGTGTTCCTTCTGTGACAGTATTGTGATTCACACAGAGTAATTGATTTGTGAATGGGGAAGATAGAAAGGTGACACATTGTGATTTTGGTAAGGAACTGTTGGTAAAGTCTGCTTTTGATGTTTTCATAGCCAGTGCAGCATAGTTTAAAAGAATCTACGAGAGTGATTTGTACTTAGGGTCGTTATTTACAATTCACTATACCTAGGAAGATGTAATAAGGAGGCCTTTACTGAAATCAATTTTATGCTAATCAATTTTATGCTAATTGATATAATTTGTAAAATAAATTGGATTATGCAATAGATACTTCATTTACAAGTAATTATTGGTGGTAAAAGCTGAAAGTGTATTGGAGGAATAGATTAGAACAAGAAGTTACTTACATTAATTACTGAAATTACATGACGGAAGTAGGATTTGCTTCATTAAGGGCAAATGTTAGGTCTTGAATTGAAGTAATTAACAGAAAGAGATTGAAGGAGACTAGGCTAGTTGTAATTCTATGGAAAAGGACATGCAGATTCCAGTGAGTGGCAAGTTAATCATGGGTCAATAATGTTATGTTTTTGTGAAGAAGCAAATTTCATACTAGACTGAATAAGTAAACATTCCTCATTAAATTCACATGAAATAACTTTTTACTCTAATTAGGCCTAATAAGTTCTAATGAGGTCTCAGCTAGTATACTGTGTCTGGTTTCAGGCAGCACACTTGAGGGAGGTTGGGGGCTAACTGGAAGGAGTCCAGTGGAAAGAGAGACAAGAAAGATGAGAGTGCTAGACAACATTATTTTGAGTGTAAAACATGAAAGGATTTGGTGTGTTTAGTCTGCAGCAGCAAGGACTAAAGGAGTAGTTGCATTTGTAAAAAGCTTTTGCTGAGAAGACAGTAAAAAAAGAACCCCCAAACCTTGTTGTCCAAACTCCCTATTCATAGGATAAAAGGTAATTGCCTACCTTCACATTAGGCATTAGGAGAAAATAATCCTGATGGTAACTTTGCAAAGCCCTGCAATATGCTTTCTGAGAACATTATAAAACCATTTATTAAAGTTTTAGTATAAAAGTTAAATCAGATGTCATACATTGGCAGCGTTTAAGGCACAGTTCATCCTCTGGCAGGGTCTAGACTACATGACTTCTTAAGATCCCTCTTGGCCTTGCTGTCCCTGGGGAATGCACAACTCCAGCTACCTGCAGGCCATAGGCACTCCTGCAGGGGTTCCAAAGTCAGTGGGCTGTGTCTGCACACAATGGCTCAGCATTTGGGCCCAGACTACCAAATGAGTTTGCACTCTGAAGTATTTATCAGCATGTTTCAAGACTTGAATTTAAAGATGTGAGTCATGACTGCCACTGACTATTTATTGTAACTGTGATTTTAATCTACATGGTTACATTTTAAAATAAATTTATGATTTTATAAATGAAATTACTGATCTTTCTTTTCAGCCTTCTGAATTAAGCCCATTATTCTGTTTTAATTTTTGTTCATTACTAGTGTATGTGTAGAATTACAAATTAACATCTGTGAGAGAAAAGCTGGACTTAATTATTTCATTCTAAATTGTCTTTAGTAATTTGCAGAAATATCAGTCACACAGGTAAAAAACAGCTAAGATATTTTGTGCTTTTAAAAGTTTTTAGTAATTTGTGTACATGAACATTCTCACATTTTTGGTTTCTGATTTACTAATCTGAGAACTTTTTAAATTGAAGCATGTTCCCTAGTTAGTTCCCTAATTGCTCCTTGGAATAAAGCTTTTGCATTTAGTTGTAGGCCCAGGCTATCTGTTCTCTGTGTCATACCAGCTGGAGAAAAAGCAAGCATAGCTCCAGAGGGCCATATGTTTCCTTTTTTGTTTAAAATATCCACAAGCAGACAGTCACTTCCGTAGTTTTGTCTCTGTGGAGGAGCTAGATTCTGTGATTCTGTATTAACCCCCTGTGGGTTTGAAGCCATATGAAGCAGATGGGGCTTCAGGCTTCCTGAAGCCACAGTATCTCCATCAGTTCTTCTACTGTGGCATCTCTTGTTTGGTCTCTGCTCCAATGTAAGTCCTCTGTGGTAATTTGTCTCTTTACATACTTGAAAAAAAAGTGAGCTCAGGGGGCCTTGACCAGGTACCAGGATTTATTACTCTTAAAACTACTAGTTCTGCCATCTGGGGTGATTGAGGTAAGTTTTATTTCTTGTGGTGAAGCTAAGGCTTCTGTCACCAAATCCTTATCCCTTTGCACTTGTCCCTCTGCAGCACACAAAGCACATGATACATTTTTTCTGTAGCAATGGCACAGACACATTGTGGAAACGGTAACAGAGATACCACTTGTACTACTTTGTTTAGAGCACTGTCTTTCCTTCTGCAGAGTCAAGGTGAGATACGCATTTCTGTATAGTAATAGCAATACACAGACTTCTGCAATCAGTTAGAAAGCTGTCCAGTAGTGGTGAGTAGCTGATGATCTAGAAAAGAAGGTGAAAAGTCCTATGTCCAGTTCAATTAAAAAAAACCCTTGCCTGAATCCATGCCTACAACTCTGTTATTATAGTAGTAAGAGCCTGAACGAAAAAACAAACACACAAAAGACCCCCAAAAGCAAAAAACAGCACTGAAACCAAAGCAACAATCAAAGAGATGAGATGAAGAAATGACTACCAGAGATCCAGCCATGTCGAACCCAAACATAACAATTTACTTGGATCCACTTATCTTCAGCCATTACTACCTGATCACATTCTACTTGATGTGTTTAGAACTGTAGAGTGTTATTATGAATTCCAGCAAGATTGGTGGGTTTTCTGGAATTTTCCTGGACATTCTGGGGGCTAGTCTTGTGGTTGTTTTTTCAGTGCGTGCAGTAATGCCTTACACCTATTCCAAATTAGAAGGTCTTGTGGTAATGTGACAAAATTTTATTGCAGCATTCATCCAGTGCAAATTCAAGGAGTGACTCTTAGGGCCAACATTACTATTTTCTCTTTTTTTTTTCTTGTGCACTTAAGGTTATATTCTTATTTTCCGGCACTTTTCCTTCTTACAGTCTTCCAAGTTCCTTGGAGAAGAAACAAATCAAACTGTCTTGACAATATGAAGAGAAGTAAGCTTTTCTGGCCCTGTCTATGTTTGTGTAACCCATGCATATGTGATGCTGGGAAATGAAGCACTGGAACTAAGAATGTGAAACATTAATTTTTTTTTTTTTTAGGAAATATTTTACTCATTTAAATAAACAACCAGTTACTCTAGAAGTATCGGTGGGATCCAGTGTGAACTTGAATATGAACAAATGAACAATTTGATCTCTGTGCTTGGTAGTGCTGCTGACCCATGATGTGACTGTGGGGTTAAGCTACTTAGCTACATACCCAAGTTGCACACACGCAAACACTGCCTGTCCACTCTTCATATGTTTTGTTTATTAAGATTAATTATGAGCTGGTTTGAATTGCCTATGTATATAAACTAAAAATAGAGCCACACCATATTTACAGGGAATATTGTAACCTAAACATGTGTTAAGGATTTGGGCATGAATATGGATGTGCTTTTTCCAAATTGAGTTCAGGTTTCTGATTCCTGGATAAAGGTAACCAACGTGGCTGTTGAGATTTCAGTCTCCAGAGAGAGAAGTGTTCTTGTTTGCTGTTCAGAAAAATTTGGCAAATCAGCAAAGTGGATTCAGTAGTTTACTTGTGTTTTCCTAATCTTGGAAGAGAATAATTTATGAAAAAAAAAGAAAATTCATTTTTAAAGCTCCTGACTGTGGCTCTGAGTTAAGGATTACTGTTTTGTGGAATGTTAGGCCAGCTTATATAGTAAGCTTTTAGCCTATAAAATCATATATGAAGTCTTAAAACTAATAAAATACATGTTTTTCAAGTTAGAACAGCAGAATACATATAATGCAACACTTTTAAGTGCAGTGAAGGGTTCATACAAAAGGCCTGCAAGAATATGTGTTGATTTTGATACTACCAGTGTATGGGTGTTGGCAGTTCCAAGCACCACGGTGTTCCTGGTGCCTTCACCATGAATCCCTGAGCAAGAATTACCAGTGCCCACTGGCAAAAAGGACATAATTGAGTGTGTGATCCCACAGTCACTTGACATCTTCTTTGTTTTAGAAGTGTTTTTCTTACTGATGAATAGTTTCACGTGACTTGTACTGTGACATTTTGGTGCCATTGAGAGCATGGCAACACAGCTTCTGGACATCAGTGAGTCCTAGGCTTTGTGCCAAGATGAGATTTTTAAAAGTACCTGCATGACCTTGTGTGATGTTTACTTCTTTACGTCCTAGTACTCAATCCAGCTTGTTCAGCAGTGCACTGCTTTCATGCCCTTTTACAGCCAGTCCTACGTGTCTGAACAGGTTGATTCAGAAAATGAGAAGGCAGGTATTTTCAGCTGTCATGGGAGAAATTCAGAACAATAGATCAAGAGGGAAAAAACCCCAAAATACTGGATCTGGACCTGTGTGATGATTTGAGCAATACTTTTAATTAGTTGTCCACCATACGTGATTTCTCTAAAGGTCATTAGTTTATTTTCTCTAGAAAGGGAGTTTTGTGATTACTCTAGCCTGTTGCACACCACAGAATTATTCTTCCCTCCCACAACTTATTTCCCCATCTGAAGAAACGGGGCTGACAAGGCTTTCACCCATGAGGATGGTTTGAAATAAAACATGTAAGATAAACACATGGAGAACACAGGGCAATAAGGGGCAAAATAGCCTTCACTTTTTAGGCCTCTTGTAGTCTTTCGATCAACCCTCAAAATGCTGTCAGGGAAGACAAAGCCTTGGGAGACACGCTGTTTCCAGGCTGGTTTGGAGCATGTGAAAGCTCGGTCTGCAGGCATGCAGCTGTACTCTGGCACTGAAGTGTATGAGCAAGTGCCCCAGCTGGTGAGCAGCACGGCAGGAGATGCAACACACCCGGCTGAGCAGCAAGGACAGCGACCCCTGATGAGGCTCAGGTGGGGCTGACAGTGGGGAAGCGGCACATTTGGTGTCTGTGATCAGTGGCTAAGTGTCCTTCAGGGATGTGCACTGGCGGCTCGGGAGCTGTGCTGCTGCAGGAGGCTGCAGGATGGCGGCTGTGCCCGTGGGGCTGCTGGGCTGCAGGCGAAGGAGGGGTGAGTATGTGCTCTGTGGGGTATCCGGCTTTGCCCTGCTGCGTGTGTGGCAGGAGGAGTGTGGGGGGTGCTGTAATGGTGGGTGTTTCACAAGCCTGCGTCTCTGCTTGTGGCACGGGCCGGCATTAAGTTAAAAGTGAAAATTCAGAAGCTGACCCTTGGCGAGCAAGCCAAAGGTTGACAAGATTTGGTAACTCCTGTGGGAAGGCATGTTAAGTCTTGAGCCTGTAACTACCTACATGTGAGACTTTCTTCTGTGCGGGGCTTTGACTCCCCTCAGGCCTGCCATGGCACCTGAGGGGACACTCCACGGCTCGGGCGCTACCTTGTACTGTGAGGCACTGCTGCAGCACTTCAAGTGACAGTGAAGCAAAACTGGTCAGTTTCTACTTTCCTTGCTTCAAAAGACACGTTTGTTCATGTTCACCAACTTAAATTTATATTGAAAGTTACAAGGCAGAAACGACGGCTCAAATGGACTGCCTGTGAGTTGCCGCTTTCCTGTGGTAAGAGCTTGTTACTGTTAAATGCACGACACCAGTGTGAAAACATTGCTGTAGCTCGGTTTGTGGGGTAGGATGTATTTTAACTGCCAGTAGTTTATTCCATTTCTTCCATAACTGGTTACAGGACTCAGTTAAAACCTCCCCTACAGCCCTGCAGGCAGCCTGTGGTGGGTGTGAGGCAGTCTGCAGCTGCTGCCACAGAGCAGGGCTCTGTCTGCAGCGCTCTGCGAGGGGAGGGCACCTTAAATAAAGGAGCTTTTCTTATGTCAAACAGTGAGCAGAATAACAGGAGCAAGTGTTTAGTGCATCCGCATTGATACTGGCTGAGGGCAAACAGGCTGACTGACTTCACCTGCATTGCAACCTCCTGATTTCTGTGTTGCACTGGATTTGCTCTGGCAGGATTGCTGTGAATCCTGTCTGGTTTTGAATGCAGAATTGTAATTGCATGAGCAGAAATTTTATGGAGACCACAGCTTTTATGTTTGGGTACGTATACGTACAAAAATATTTGTGTGGATGGATAGATATATTCATAAGTTTTATAGCGGAGCTCAAGTAGATATAACTCACTATGTTTTGTAGTTTTAATAAGGAACCTGATTACTTTGTGAACTTCTTGAAATTTCTATCTATGTGTGAAGGGGAAACTTGAGAAAGACTCTGCCTGCACATCCTTTTATATCGTAGCTTTTAAATGCTGAGTTAAAACATGAGAAGGAATTGCCACAGCACATAGTTGAACCTCCCTCTGAAAGGAAAAAGAGGAAAAATGTCTGTTGAACACAAGATACCTTGTGTGCTGGAGAGGAAATGCTAGATGATAACCCTGCAGACTCATCTTTATATAGAGCTGTCAGTTCCTAATGGAAGTCTCTTATGTGTTCAGTTTGGGGCAGGCACATGGTAAAGAAAAAAGTAGAATACATAAGTTATTGTTTTAGTTTCCTTTGCCTTGCTGTAAATTAATGTATTAGTTTCCTTTGCTTTGCCTTCTCCAACTGTGAGCTTGTGAACTCCATGAAGGGGTTACTGAGTCAGTAGGAATCAACACACAGTCCATTCTGTCATCTGGGTGATGGTTCCCCCAAAACATCATATATGCTTCCAGGGAGTCTGGGCTAAAGGGGAGGATGTGGAGAAGGGGAGAGCTTTATGTGCTGAAGTGGTATTTTGTCTTTTGAGGGTTCTTTTTCATAAGTAAGGATTATGGTTTGCAGAGAAATGCTCAAGCAAGATTGTTTAATGCCTGTCTGCGGTATGTTTGACTTTCTTTGGTTTTCTGAACTCCGTACTTGTTCACCAAAAAGTAAAGTAAATCCTATGGGAGTGGGGAAGGGGGAGGAATTTCAGGCAAGGCTGAAGCTGTCTTAGCTCTTAAGTATGTGGAGACTGAAGCGCATCCCTGAGCGGCTCCTGCTGAGATGCTAATAACTGGTCTGCTCACCCCTATTACTTGGAATATCTTCCAGTTTTCTTGCCAAGATGAGTGGTATTTTCAGTCATATTCCAAGTAAGGAGAAGTCAAAATGTAACCTTAAACCAGTGAGCTTTAGAGGCAGCTTTGCAGGGGCTATCAAGTGCTTTTTCTGCCAAGTGTACGGGCAGAACTTTCAGCAGGAGCCTGAGGCCTGTCAGTGGGTTTGACCTGAGACAGTTGGGGCCCTGTGGCCAGAAGGGAAAGTGTCCATAAAAATTAAGTCTATAGCAGAGTTGTGTACATCTCCACCACTTCCGTTTCCATTTGTTTTGAAAAATTCTGTTTTATAATGTTGATTTTTTGTGACTCCTCCTCTTTGGAGCTGGCTTTGATTTTTATTCGGATTTTTCTGATGCTTGGCAGTCAGAGGAATTTGGAATCTTACTTCAGCATTTTATTTCTGCACTGGTATCTTCATTACTGTGTAGAGCCTCCAATATATTTAATGCTTAGTGCATGCAGTGTGTACAACTTGGGGGGGGGGGGGGGGGGTGTAATACTGTGTTTACTGAGTTACTCGGTCATACTTTTTATTACTTACCTGTTTTATCAGATATGGTCCCTTCTCATCTCTAGGGTCAACTTTTGCAACTGAGTGGAGAATCTCTTTTTCCAGAATCTTATAAAAGCTACAATTTTTTTTTTTTGCACCAGAGATGTGGGAAATTGCAGTCAGTTGCTCAATATAATGAAAATAAAATACAGGTGATGTGGAAACTTGGGTACAAAGCAACCCAATTGTTTGAGTCCACATTTTCTCTTTTTCCAATGATATAATAGACTTTCCAGTTGTTATTGACAGTTTTCAGGAGGATATATCTCATATTCAGACAGGTTGAGTAGTTCTTGATATTGCAGGCATTGGGGCAGCCTTAGAGAGACTCATGGTCTTTCAGCATGGAGGGAATTTGCTGTTAGATTTTTCACATCACGAAAGCTGTAGTTTCTAAACTGTCGTAAACTTAAGGGATGGGAGGAGCCAACAGATTTTGTGGTGTAAGAAAGAAAAAGTTTTCAGCACAATGTTATCATAGTGATAATAAAGTAAGAACTTAAGAAAAATCGTATTAATACCAGAAGGAATATGTTAACTTTGTGCTATATTTTACTTATTAATTAACACCTTTTTTCCCTCATGAAAATAGTTTTAATGCTTCCTTGAAATTGATTTACAAGGAGGCATGTCCATCAATTAAATTTTTAAAGAAATATATAAATGAACCGTGACCATGCTTCCATTGAACGAGGATCACATGTAATAGAGCCTGTAGTTGTATCCTAATAAGCAGATGGCCCTGCAAAGACACATGTGGGGGAAACAGTGATGCTGGGCAGTCACTGAGTCACCAGCCCTGTGATTCCCCCTCTGACAATGTGCTGCTTTGCAGAAGCCACATCCATTGTTTCAGATGTTCTCGTTTGTCACATTCAAGACAGCTCTGCAAACGTTAAAAAGGAAGGAGAAACCCTGACATGTTCCAGGATTTTTGCTTTGAGTCTTGTGTGTTCCCAGCTGTCATTCAGCTGGGACAGCAGGATGCTGAGGAGGCCCAGCCTCTTTCAGGGCCGGGCTGCAGTTGCCGCGGTGCCTGGGGCACAGTGCTTGTTCCAGGAACACAGCGTTTTGTTGATTCCACAATTAAATGCTATGGGACTTTAATTTGCTCCTTACTCATTTTTCATTTCCTTAATTTTTGGCATTCAGATGGAATTTTGTTGAAAAGATTGCCCGGGGACATGAACACTTTCCTGGAGCTGAAAGTGTGATTAGCAAAGCACTTCCCTGAGGTCTCCTCATAACAGCCATCGCTTTCCCTAGGGAAGGGCTGGGCTTACTATGAGGCTTGCAGCTTGAAATGCACACATAAGTTTTGTAGTTACAGGAAGCCCCAGACAGAGGTTTGGTGAGGGGCTTGGCTGTGCTGATGTTAGAGCAATTAGCTCTTCTGTTTCGTTGTGGCCTGAAATTGATGAGCCTGCTTGGGTTCCCAGGCCATGCAAGAAACAGAAAGAATTAAGGCATCTCACAGTGTAGCAGCATGGTACTGTTCCCCCTTCAATGCCTGACACAGCACGTGTGTCTGCATCCTGTGATGTGTTCTCAGTCTATACTCTAAAACTGGGAAGGAACCCCCTTATTGGAGAAACTGATGTATCTGCCCTTTGGGAATGAAGAGACTGTTGTGCCCCTATTCCCATGATGACCTTTGCCTTTGGTGTATAAGTGCTACCCTGAGTTTGTTTTACACTTGCATTTTGTCAGACGTTAACAGTGATGTACGATTTAAGGGATTATATTTAACTGTTGGGACTCTGGGTTGGTCCCAAACAAGGTGGTCTACTATAATCACCTTATGTTTGGGAATTGGCCCCAGCATTATTTACTAATTCTTGAAATGCAAGGGAGAAACAATTTTAATGTGCATCTGTGTGGAAGATGTTTGGCAATATAACATTTTTCTGGAATAACTCCTTATTCAATGATTAATTATTGTAAGGGCTATGTAAAAATTTTGCTTTCCTCCTGCAACAGTATGAAACTCAACTGCAGTACTTGTATCTCCTTACATGAAAGCTTTCACAGAAGGATTATGAGCAGGCTGTTGTCCTCCTTTTACATGGGAGTTATGTGTCGAAAGGACTTCTAGGGCATGTTGTCTTGAAAGCTTGAGAACTCCACCCTGAGGTGAAACAGAAATACCTTGCAAGCATCTGGTATTTATTATGGTTAGACATAACCAGAAGTTTTGTCCTGCTAATATAATCCATCTTCTATTACTGTAAGGACCAGTTGAATTTCCTTAGTAACAAACACCCTTCCTCTACTCTCAGAAAGCTCTGGCTTACTTGCAACATCCGGAACCAAGGAAACTTCAGATGACCCAACTCTGTAATATCAAAATCTCCATGTGATCTGTTCACACTGGGAGAACAGTGTTCAGTCCTACAGCAGCATCAGGCTGCTTAATAGGATATGTGTGTCTTTTTCTAAATAGGAGTGATGGATGAAACAAAACATAAATCTGGCCTTTTATTTCTTCAGAGGGAAAAAATGTATAAAAGAGTAGGGTGATCTCATTATTCCTATTGTTTTTTCATTGAGAAATAATAACAAAGCTTGTGCTACCAGAACAAATTCTGTCAGAACAGATGGGCATCCCAGCTGTGAACTAGGACATGCAAGAACATTTAAGGTTCTTTTTCTAGCCAGCTCATATGGACAAACTCTGCTACTCCTCGCAATGTTCTTGTTAATAACTAAAACACATACTGGTTCTTTAATTTACCATGGATTAAGCTCTCAGGTTTCATCTTGCTGGCCAGACTGAAGAGCAGGGAGATTTCTGGCTGCAGGTGAAGTTTGCCTTTTGCTAGGATATGCTGAGGTCTCTTTTGAAGGGGACCAAGAGGCTCTATTTCTTATATATTCCTGTAATTGCCTTTTACTGTTCCCTGTGCCATGCAGACCAAGATACAAGGGGCATATCAGTGAACTCCAACCCCCTTTTAACAGCAGAATTTCTTCTGCTAGTCATAACTTAATCTTCCCCTCTGCAAGGATAACTGTGTGTGGGAACATCTAATACTGGGCTTCTTGAAGATGAAAGCCCCAACATGACTACAGGGTTATTGCTTTGCAACTGGCTGTGCATTTTTGCTCTGGAAAAAGAAGCCTGTAGGCTCTAATGCTGTGAGTAGCCCAACATGAGGGAGATGTTTCAGCTAAGCCTTGGTCCTTGATTATCACAGGTATGATACATCACTGCATGTCCAGGTGCACCAGACTTGGAGTCAAAGATGGAGTGTGAGGCCTCTCTTCCTGGCCCATGTGTCCATATTGTTTCCAGCAAAGGTGTTGCTCCCTCTTGTGTAGTCTCTGTACCTGTCTTTCCTTGTTTGAGCTCTTCCCTGGGGTTCAGGTGGGTGGGATCTCAGATCTCCTGAAGGTGATGTCCTAAGATAAATGGATGTGTTTGGTTTTGCATATGCAAATTTCTCAACAGAGTCCCAGCCATAGATGTAGGATACCAGTTGCATGGTCCCAGGTTTTCTAGGAGTTTACCCTATAGATACAAATGCTGAAGGAGCCAAGTCTGGTGTCACTGCAGTCAAGTGGCCCATCTGTTGTCTCTTGGTTCTTCTGTCACTGCACGATAACTCCATAGATAGCACAGACAACTCATCACAGGTATTGAGAGCAATACAGAGACATCTGGATGGCATTGTAGGTATTATGCTACCTGTAAAACTCCATTTTATGTTGTCATGGTCAAGGCTGTAGCTGGACAATTAGAAGGAGAAGAATTTGCTGACTGGGATGCAAATTGAAGTTTTCTAGGTGTTTAAACAGTTTACAGGATACTCCATTTTAATTGATGTAAACCCTTCTAGCAAGGAGGCAGAAGGGGATTTACCAAGCTTGGAAATAATTAAAATCATGCTGAAATTTTCCTAAGAGGTACTAAATATGACATAGTGTGTGGTCTCTCTGACAGAGTTGCCTTTCCCTGTAAATGGAAAAGTGCAACATCAGATGTTTCAATGCATGCACATAGATAAACAGTTCTTTTATGACATATTAAGAACAGTTTGGCTTATGGCTTTTTAGATGTATCTTAAAATCTTGTTTTATAATGACTTTAGCAGAGCTGTCCAATTTCCAAGATGTGCTTCTAAAGCAGGATGAGATTTGTACCTGGTTTTTATTAACTATATTACCAGCTAAAAATAAACCAAGTTGCAGACAGCTGACAGCAATGTGGACCCTTAATGTGTTTCATTAAAAATAATAATAATTCTTGGGGGCATGGAGGCAGAAATCAAGCTCTTTTTGTCTCCTGTAAACTGTTTTGCTCATCTGGGAGAGGAAAGTAACCTAACAATCTTTAAAATTTACTGATATTCATTAAGATCACTGGACTTTGAATGGAGCTTTAGTTAATTATGAACTTTAACCCCATGTTTTAGTGTATTCCTGGACAAAATATGTGGCTTTGTAATGCCTTGCAGGCTACTGGCAGAGAAGTTCTCTGGTAGTTTGTATAAAACGATCCTGGAGTTGTCAATAGCTGAAAACTACAAGTGCAGAATTACAATTAGGGTGGTCTGGGTTTTTTTTGTGGTTTGTTGTTTCTTTTAAACCAGCATAGGGATGTGGTGACTCTCTCTAATTTGGTCTTTACTCATGTCTGAGTGCCTTTCTTTAGAAGACACTCAGGCTGACTTAGTAGTTAAAGTTTCAGTAGAGGAATTCATAGGACCTTTGCAGGAGTCCAAGCATGTTACTGAGCACAGGTTGGGGGCCAGTACCTTGAAAGAAGCAATATTAAAAATACATATAGTCTGGCCAAAGCTAGACAAAGGATAAGAAATATTCTAGAAAAAGGCTGGGCTACTTTCCAGCCTGTGTAAGCTGTGCTGCTACTGAAATTCATTTACCCAAAAGTCATATGTCACTGAAGCCTGTCTTTTCAAATAGTGCTGCTATTTAGCAGTCAGAACTAAAAGGCAATAAACCACATGCATTTAAGCTGAAAACATGATGTACCTCCTAATAAATTTGGAGACCACTTCTGTGGCATGGTTTAATCATGCTGGGTTTGGTGAACATCTGTAAACACATGTTTTTGTGTTGGATAAAGACAGACTCTGAAAGTTTAAAGTAGAGTTTTGATACCTGTTTTTGATAATTAAATAGAATGTTTTTGGATCCTGGGAAAGCATACATTCTGCAAGGAATTTTGACCAGTATCTATGAAAGAATGAGAAAGCAAAGGAAAAAATTCCAACCCACAAACCAAACACTGAAAAGGAAAGGGTAGAGTCCTAATTTCTAGTTATTTTTGAAGTGTATTCAGTGGCCTGCATTCCCCTGCCCATATTTGCATTGGCATAAATTGTAATTTGTTACCTATCTTTAAAACTGAATTTTCAGTATGCAGTTAATTAAAAAAAAAGTCAGTAAAAGGTCATGGCCAGATAGATTAGGGATTTAGGTGTTTGCAAATGTGTTGCTCTGTAGGTTTTCCTCTCTTAGGGCCTGACCACAAAGTTCGACTGAAGACGTGCTATGCAGTGACCATAGTTGTATTGATATTTGGAAACATGGGAACAGATAACAGTATTTTACAAGGTATTTGTTTTTTAAAAACTAAGGGGAAAACTTAGATTCTTTGATTACATGATGACCATTGCAATAAACACAGACTTTTACACTAAAACTCAGTGAGCAAACAGTTCACTACTGTTTATTATCCATGTCTTAAATTGCATGGCTGCTTCACCTACTGCCATAGGTAAGTTTGCTGCCTGTAGTGCTTAATTTATACTGCAAGTATCAAATACACTGAAATGCTATTTAGAACTTTAAGAGGATTAAAATCTTTTGAAGATGAGGGGCATTTTTGGCAGTTGGTCACACCTGTTTGCCCTCTTCCCAGTGGTTTGGGAGTGGTTCTTTGTTAGAGCCTTCACTTGGGAAGCATCCTGGACCAATCCTGCTCCTGCAGGCACCTGGTTCCTGAAGTCAAGTAGGGAATTCCCCCCTCGTCTGTTTGTGCTGGCCCAGATCTTCAGGGAGAGCCAGGAGTACATGTGGTTCCTGTTAGTTCAGAAAACAGAAACATCTGGGGAAGATGTGAATGACTCTGACAGTTCGTTCTGGACAGAGAGACCCTCTCTATTATGTGCTGAAGCAAATGTACATAAAGTCACATTAAATCCAGCTCAAAACAGCAGGAGATGGGCACTCATGCTGTCTTATATGGCCTTTCTCTCTTCCTGCTATGGGGATGCCTTCTAAAGAAAGTGTAAGGAAGGATTTTCTCAAACAGTAAGAGTGGGGAAGGATACTGTGGAAGAACGCTTCCTAGGGACAGCAATGTGTTTCCCAGGATGATGCCCATATGGGCTTAACTTTAAGAAGAAAGGAAAGTGAACCAGTGGTGAACATATTTGCTATGTCTGTACTGTAAATAAAAAAGCCCTGTGAGTAATTGTTATTAATATGAACGTAGAACAACTAGACAAGCTCCAGGAGCCCTGCTTCATCAGGGTATCAGGTCAGATGACTCCCAGAGGTTCCTTCTCATTTCCACCAGTCTGTGATTCTGTCACATCAGGCAGTTGGGTTAGACTGTGCAACATGACCTATCTTAAACAGTGTGGCTTATTTCCACAATCCCTAAGGAAATATGTCCCACCAGTGCAAGAGTATTGGGGTTTTTCTAATCTAACTGCACCACCAGTGGTGTTCTGTATCTTAACATTTCTGTTTCTAAGCAGGGCAGAACAAAACACAGTTCTCTAACATTTGGTGTGGGAGCAGCAAGGGCAGGATGTGGCATATCAATAACCTGAATGTGTTTGGTATGAGCCAGCTGGCTGTGCTCTCTTGCCTGGGGAGATAAAAGGGCAAATGGAATGAATTGCCCTTTGCAGGAGTGTGTGTGCCACAACCACATCAATCACAACCTGTGGTCCCTAGGGTACCCTTGGGAGCTGTTGTATGTGGGGATGGGACAAATTACCATTAGCAGCTGCTCATGTTCTCTTTCCTCACTTTCATTCTCTTCCATGGGGATAAAATATTTCTTTATCCTCTTTGGCCTATTATTTCTCCTTCTCTGATATGTTATCTTTCTTACTTCTCAATTGTCCGAATTTCCCCTATACTTGTTCCTCTGAACATAGAGAATCTTTTTTGCAATTGGCCCTGAAGACCAACTGCTTCTATTAGCATGTGATCAAGCTTTGCTGGATTTCCTCAGAAAGCAGAGAATACCTTTATTAGAAAAATAAAAATTAGTATCTATGGCTTGGGTTAAATGAGATAATTGAATTTTGCCACCTAGAGTTCCTTTTATTTCAGTGGAATTTTTTGAAAAAAGAAAGGGATGACAAATCTTCAGGGAGGAACTTGTTCATAATAACATAAAAAGAGCTGAAGTCCAGTCACTTCGTTAACTGACTCTTCAAAAAACCTAGGAAAAGGGATCTGTCCTCTTGAGAGAAAAAGTTAACCTTAGCATCCAACCCTCGTGCATCTCTTCTGCTTTCACAGTTTCAGTCATTCAGATAACTGATGGAGCATCTGTTTATTCCAGGAACTTCCCTTTCTGCTCTGCTGAGCAGTTTTATGGTTTTATACCAAATAAAAACTACTGTATACACTTAACTCTGGAAACAGGCTTGAGCTATTTACTCAAGCAGAAAAGTGTTGTATTAGGGTGAGAGGTCCCTTGTGAAGATGGGAAAGGAATTTTGCTGGCTTTAAGTAAGGTGTGAAGATATTTGAACAGCATTGTTTAGTGGATACGTTATGAGACAAATGTTTTGTGTTCTGTCTCTGCTGGTGACTTCAAGGAAATGAGTACCTTAACCTTCAAATGCCGAGAACAAGATTGTCAGTGTGCTGTAAGTCTGCACACACAGGTGCTAAATACCTCAGTCTTAATGCCATCAGGAGTAGGGGTTCTTTTGTATAAATTTCAGTTCAGGTATGATATCATTGAAGGATCTGCCTTGTAATTCTGTGGAGAACCTTCTAAATTTAAATATTTATTTATTTATTCCTGATTTTTTTTTTCTTTCCCTCCTTTATGGGAATTCTTCCATGTTTGATTTTTTTGTTTTTTTTAAAGTCTATTTGGGTAGTTTCTGACCAAAGTCCCAGTGGCTGATCTGCCCTCAGCTCGCTGTGGCATTGGTGCTCCTCACGTATTGGAAAAATGCAGGCTGGGCAGGATGTTAGGTACATGAGAGAAGGAATTCTTATCCAGAGAAAACTGGTGGAAGACACCTCTCTTTTGTTTCTGTGCCACCTGGAAGGGTTGCTCAGAAAGCTTCCCTGCAGGTGGCAATATCGTTTTGGAGTGTAGGTACAGCTCTTCCTCTCTTCTGCCAGAAACAGAGAGATGAACAGAGTTATGTCTTGGAACAAGCTGAAGCACAGTGCTGTGTCCCAGGAGCAGTACACATGAATGAAGGGAAGGAAAATTAGCTTTGTTACAATGAGACAAAGGTTCATTTAGGAGTCTCATTTTTACATTAGGGCAATTATTGTGAAGTTTAAGTTTACTTTCTGGTGGCACTTTTTTAAAACTCAAATTCTCTAAAATTCCTGAACCACAGAAGATTAATAGCCTCACAATTTATGCTTTTCTTCTGTAGAGTGAAAAAGTGTAATTAAAAAGAAGATATACAGTTGAATTAAATTTTTGAATTACAGCTTGGAAATATTTCACAGGATACAAAGCATAACAGAAGCATGGGATATTGTTGCATGCTCTTCTGCAGAGGATGGCAAGCCATACTTGCTTTGTGAAGTCAAATTTTGTCTTGCTTGGTCAATCTTGCTTTTGTACTGGGAGCGTGGTGTCTCACTCCACATGTCCACTTCTATTATGATGAGAACAGTCTAAATAAGTAGAGGGTGTTCTGTTATTTTTAGCAGAGAAAATGTGATTATATGAAATCCCGTTTGTTATCATGAGAGGTTTAGAAGCCTGTTTCTGCATGATAACAGTTATGCTCTTACCAGAGGTCAGGTTGGGAGAAGGGAGATTGTGGAAATAAAGCCTAGTCTGAGCCACTATTGAAAGCATTCCAGTAATACCAGAGATTAAGACCAGTTCTGGAGCACACCACGATATATATGCCATTCTTTCCTTGGGGGTATTGAGCAAGCCTAGATACATCTGAAGACAAAATTATAGTGTGAAAATAACCAACTGATACCAAACTCTTCCTGCTCAGCTTGCTCAAATAAATGACACTGAACTGCTCTGAGCAGACCCTCTGGACCAGAAGTGTTTCTCTCTGGTGTAGTGCTGTCTGCTCCTACTGCTCTGTGAATCTCAAGAGGAAGATTCTCCCAAAAGGTGTTCAGACTGTTGCAGCTGGGCTGTCTCTTCCTCTTGTTGTTCTCATATACTGAGGATGCCAAGGCAAGGAGAATTGACAGACTACCCATGACCTTTTGTTGTTTTGTTCTCAAATCCTGCAGCCGATTCCTTGCGTTTAGTTCCTCAGCTCTCTTTTCCATCTTTGCTGCCTCCCAGATCTATTATTTCAGTTAAAAGGCAGTCAGGACTTATTTTTTGGACATCGTTTGTTTCCAAAGCTTTCAGAAAAACAATCATTCATCCTGCTTTCAGCCTGGTGAGGCTTGGTTCTTGTGTTCTCAGTTTGATGCTCCCTGTTGCTAATGGGAATATCTTTAATACCATATGGATTCTTATCCCCCTAATTCTGGCATATTGTGTCTGTATGTGTATTTACAAGCTGTGTAAAATCACCACCTCTCTTTTCCTGGGAATCAGAGATCCTGTGCACACTTCCTTCCCAGCTGAAATCTTACTGCAGTCCAGACATATATTTACCTCTGCCAGCTCTCAGCCACTCCAGCAAATGACTCCTCTATAGCTCAGCAGTTGATTTATCCACTGTTAATGAGTCCCCTGTGAATCCACTCCCTTCCCTGCCTCTGCCCGCGTGCACTTGAAATGCCTGAGCATCTTGTATCTCCTGAGTTAATTATAGTGATGGATAGCTGTCCCCAGACATCCAGCAAAGATCCAGAGCACAGGGACTGGACGTTCTTTTCTGGAGAACTGGAGACATTTGGGTAGCCCCAGCTCTGCTTTCAGGCTGGAGCAAGATCTGCTCTAAGTATTGAAGGACAGGGCAACACTAACCAAGCAACAAATTTTTTGGTTCATGAAGCTGTCTAAGAAGTTGGCAAAGAGCCCAAAAGGAAGGCTGTCAAAGCACCAACTACAGCTGTCTTAAATGTTCCAGGCTGTCCATGCTTAACTCTGAGCTTGTTAACCTGACAGTTAAGTGAGTTGGCCTGATCTGAATACAAGTGACTGAAACATGGAAAAAAGTCAGCTGCAAAAGTGCAGGGTGGTAAACACTAAAGAAGTTGTTGAAACCTGAATTATTGTATCCGTGTTGTACTGTATACCAAAATAACAGCACCATTCAGGATCAAGCCCTTCTCTTTATTCATGAAGAAAGCCAGATTCACCTTCAGTGTTATCCCAAGCTGAATGTATTATGTGGGCAAATGAAAGATTTGAGTCATGTTTAACCAAATTAAAGATGCAGCAAAAGCAAATGTTAACTGTTTACTTTCCAAGGCTAATTTTTCAATTTTTCTCAGTAAAATGCAAGTTCCCAATTTCCTAGCCTCTGATTTCTCTAGTTGCATATTCTGAAACAATTTCCTACAGACAGACCTATGCATCAGTCCCTGAAACTCACAAAAACCCACTGAGTCTGGTGCAAAACTCTCTGCATTGCATTTAGTTGCATTGTGCCATGACTGTGCTGGTACCAACAGCTGTTGCATAGACCCTGGTCACCCCCCACACACCTTTACAGCAGTGCTTGTTGCTCAGGCTCTGATGAATCTTTTTCCTTATTCTTCTATTATTGGTATGGATCTCAGCAGCTCAGAAACCACTCCTGATGAAACCAGCAAGTATCCGTTGGTTTCATAAGGACTGTAATGGTACACTTGACTGGTATAAGCTTATCCTGTATCAACTCTGCTAGCTGCTACTAGCTCCTACTTGCTCCCCTGCCTTGTTATGTAGTGGGGTGGTCTGACAGCGACTGGCTCTGCAAGAAATGTGTGCTTAAATCCAGGCTTCCTGTTTTGGGGGTCTGTAGGCTTTTTTGCTTCTTATGGTATTTGTTTTGGTTTTTTAATACCTTATCTCAACCTGAATAAAGGATGTTCATAAAATCCTGGGAGATGGGCGCTGTGTGTGTGCACATACACAGAGAAAGCAAGCATTACATGACATTTGGCATTCCCAAACCATTGAAATCACTACAACCTGAGCAAGAAGACTTTTAGAGGAGAGCTCTTGCCTTGAATACAGCTTCCTAGATTCTTCCTGCTTTCCTTCCTGAAGAAAGTCTAGTGTTGCTGTGGTGACCCTGTCACAGGTTAGTGAGGGAGGTACTCTTGGCTTTTACCAAGGGACAGCTGCTCTAAATTAGCACTGTCCCCTGCCAGGTACACACTGCACAGGCTATCTCTGGGCACTACACCTTCTCCACAGACCCTTAGCTATTCATAGGAGGACTTTGTTAGTTGTCTTCAACTTGGGCTCCTGATTTTACCAACTTACCCTGAACTTAGATCCTGCCCCCACAAGGAGAAACTCCAGCTGAAAATATCTTAAATCAGAAGGAAAATACTGCTGTCAGTCTGCCCAGCCTCCTGTCCCGTCCAGCCCTTGTTCCACTCCCTTGGGCTTAGGGAAAATGTGGTCATTTTAAGACAACTCTGAAGTAAGCAGGCTTGTGTAGGAGATTGAGGAAAAGAAGAGCAAGGGGTGGGGGAGATGCTTCATCATGAAGAAATGTTTTACATTTGCAGTAACAGCCACTCTTCACCACAGGATTGCCTTCATTTTGTGAGAGGTTGCTCTGCAAGGGCATGTCAAGGCCTGTTAGACTCTGAGATTTCCGTTCCTGGCACTCCTGACTATCATACCCAGGCTAAAAGAGCATGAATTGGTCCCCCATGCCAGGAGTATATAGATGCCAGCACTATATATAGGAGGGAAAAAGAGAAAGGAAAACCAGTCTGTGGGCTTGAAAACAGGGGAGGTGGAAGTAAAACAGAATGCCAAAGGGAAGAACATAGCAGAGGAGATTATACAGGCTGAGGAGAGATTAACAGGTATTAGAAAAAAGCAAAAGACATGGGAGAATTCAGATCAACGCTGAGGTGAACAGCAGGGAATGTTCTTAGCAAGGAGTATTAGGAAGTTGAACACAGAAGGCAAGGTATGAAAGGCAGACAGACCTGATAAGCTATAAGGGCAACTTATGGAGGAAAAACCTTAAAATCCAGGAATGGGAAGAAGCTGCAGAGTATATGAACAAATATCTAAAATAATAATACTTTCCAAATCAGAAGTGATAGTTTTCTTTATCTTGATTTAGAAAGCTGTATATAAACTAAGCAATGGTAGCATAAGAAAAATTTTATTTCGTATTTTGGTAACACAATGATACATCTCAAAATGACCATAGAATTTAGCTTGCTAAATGACTGTATACATTCTAAATAGGTGCTACTAAATTTGAGTAACTTCACAGATTACATGAGGCATTATGTGACCAACATCTATAAAGCATGTAATCCCCGACTGACATGAGCAGAGTGGATGGATTTTGCACTAGTAGCCAATGCACAGTTAAAGCTTTTGTCAGGGTAAAAATTTGCAAAAGCCATTTTTTATTACAATATGAATTGATGAGTTTTCCATTAGAATCGCTATTTGGCTGTAAGTTACATACTTTCTTTTAATTATAGCACTTAAAAAGGTACAAGAAAAATTGTCTTGCTAGCATTTGATCTAATGTAGATCTCCATGTGAAAATGCTGAGTATCTTATAAAGCTTTTCACAGATACAGGCTAAGTTCTGGGATATCACAAACTTGTACGTAATTCAGAAAAACACCTGAGGTTATACCATGTGTATGTAGCAGAAAGTTTCTTTTTAGCTCTAATACAGATGATAGATGCCATATGAAGTCAGAGACTTGTAGGTACATTATCACTGTGTGGGGTTATAGAGCAGTGCTTGTAGGCTTGATCCAGGTTTTTAAAATCAGTAGCAAACTTGTACATAAGATCAGGATGGTGTTGTTAACCCAGCGTCAGTAGGAGCTCTGTCCCTGCTGCCAGTGTGACTAAGACTGGCTGTGTATCGAAGTCACAGTGCAAATCCTTACTTGTTTAGGTCTCAGCAGAGCTGCTCTGCTGTGTAGCACTGTACCCTTGTTTTTCTAGCTCTGCCGAGACTTTATCTGGTACTCGGCTGAGCACAGCAAGTCATGTGAGGTACTCCCATGGCTGGTGGATTTCATATGTCATTGAAGGCCATCTGCAGCTCCAAGGAAGTGCCCAAGTCTTTTCAAATCAGGCATTTACATAGGGCTGTTTCCTTTCTAGGGAAATATGCAGCTTTGTGTATACAAACATTAGCCGGAGGTTCAGTGCCATGAAGCTTCATGTGTGTTTTACTTTAAAATAATAGGTGTTTTTTTAAAAAAAAAAAATTAGGAACGTTGCCTCACAAATATTTTAAGAGCACTTTTTGTTCAGTTAATAGGTACTTTAATTAGGACATGTAACATTACTTTTCCTTCTGAGACTTTGTTCCAAACAAAGTGCACTAAAAATACATCATTGATTTTCAGATATACTATTTAACTCAATTTAATAGCATAGCTAGTGAGTAAGGTTATTATTTGCTGTATATTTGCTCTATGCTTTACTTGAGGCTTTGTGGCATGTTATAATATAACCCCCCCCCCCCAATCTTACTTCTACCTACCTTGGCCAGTGTGGATTTTACTGGACTTACCTAAATGCTTAGGGACAATATTAACTCCTTCCTAAAGAAACATAAAGCTCAGCTATACCTTTATAAATCTAATTAAAATACTGCTTTGTTCATGAACATGCTAATGAACAGATTAGCATATGATTTGTATCACCCTTGCCATCTAGTGACATAGAAATTCTGATCTTTCAAAACTTTATGGAAAGTTACTATATTAGGACATTCTGTTGATTTTCATATAGAACATGAATTTTAGTTTCAAACATGCTTACAAGCAAGATTTTTATTTTTTAGGCATTTATGTAAACATTTTGGAATGCTAAAGGCAAGACTTTACATTACCATTTTACCAAAAATCATGTGAACGCTTATTATTGAGGCATTAGCCTACATCCCAGAAGCCACAACCCCAGAGCTGCCATGAGCCTATGGCAGTTTCCAGCAGAGGAAATTCAGAAGTAGGCTGCAGTGTTCTGAGCAACTGCTTTTGTTGGGTTTTTAACAAGAGATTTCACTTCTGAATGTGGAGTCACTGAAAGCAAACTTAGAGTTAAGGCATAGCACATGGAGACATGGAAAGGATTATAGAGACAATACCTGGAGATGCTCCAACCACTCAGTAGATAAAAAGCACTTTCAATGGCAACTTCTGTGAACAAGCTAGAAAAGAAAAGGTTTGCTTTCAAATTGCATATGTCTTATCATTTAATATATTGTTCCCCTGGCTCTCCTTCTAGAATTAGAAAGATAACTGAATTATACCTTGTGCAACTGTTGTTCCTGCTTTTATAATGTGTGATGTTGGCTACATGCCAAAAATATCACCAGAACAAGCTATGAGTTATAGAATTCTAAAAAGAGAGAGGGGGATTATCTGTAGATGCAAGGTTTATTGCTTAGGTATTTGCTGACAGCTGACTTTCACTGGCTGCTTTCTCTGCTTGCAGTCTTTGGACAGCCTGATCGAGCAAATCCATCGTATCCCTAAGTGTAACATTCAAGGTGAATGGCTTAGGTTTAATGGTCAGCCCATAGGTGAAGTCCATTTTAGGGTCCTCCTTTGGATTAGCAGTAAAATTGCACTGATGCACCAATATGGAGGTAAAGAGAAAGAGCTGCACCTTGGATAACTCCTCTCCAATACACCGACGCTTTCCCAATGAGAAAATCATCACGCTGCTAGTAAGATCTTTATTGATGAACCCATTCTCATCCAGGAATCTTGTTGGATCAAAATCCTCTGGGTTGGACCATTTTGCTGGGTCATGATTCACTGACCACTGATTTACAAAAATGACAGTGTCCTTGGGAATGAGGTAGCCCATGATGAAGGTGTTGGTTGTGGTGGCATGTGGGATAGTCACAGGCACAAAGCTGCTGAAACGCATGGATTCATAGAGGAAAGCCATGATGTAGGGCAGATGAGGCTGATCTTCAACACATGGCAGACGGTCTCTTCCAACAATCCTATCCACTTCTTCTTGCATTTTAGCCTGCACTTTTGGATACCTGTCATTTAAAGCAACATGTGTGTGCGTACATAACACTTTCAAAGGATTTTTCTTACAAATAATCTTTGCTGTCAACGTTTTTCACAGAATCTCATCATTATCCTAAAAGATGCAGTTTGAGCAGAGTTTAAATATATTGCAGGAATATGTAGACCTCAGATGAAAACTCAGAAAAAAACCAAACTTCCCTTGCACTGGTGTAATTTTAGATTTGCTCAGTTTTTACTTTAATATCCCATGTAACTGACTCTCAACATAAAAAATAACAGCAACCTAAAGTGTGCTGAAACTGAATACTATGATCCAATTTTGAAAATTAATTCTAAAACTAGAATTACTTGTCTCTTCTAAGTATTGGATTTTCCATGGGAATAAGAATTTGATTTTCCATCTCTGTATGTGACTTTTAAAAGTTAGCATGAAGTTTGTTATCAGCAGACATATTTCATACCTTTGGAAGCCTGCAGGTTTCTAAACTAGGAAAAATCCCCAATTATTAAATTGTCGGAATGGCTTTATGAACATCCCATTTTTAGTTTGAGAAGACATTTTCTAATTAATATCAAATTATGTTTTCTCTGTAATGTATTTAAAGATGACTGTCTTGAAGTCTGGACAATTTGGAAGACTACGCAGTAACCAAACAAGGTCAAAATGTTAATACATCTTTTGCTTATCTGAAAGCACACATTCTGCCCAGGAGGTTTTATTTGCTTTAAGCATTCAAGTTTGGCTTCTGCATCCTTGCTTTTTCCTCCAGCAGCAGACCCACATGTCAAATGCTGGGCAAACATGAGAAATGGAGAGAAACCCAAAAGTTACGTGAACACTGGACATCACACCCTTAGCTGGAGTATTAAATATTTGCCTGTTTTTCAAGAAGCAACTGAGTAGATAATATGTGCATAAGCCTACAAATTACGCAGGCGATGAAAGAAAAAGCCAGGACAGACAGGAGAGTCAGTGTTGTGGCAGCTTCTCCTAAACCACCTCCCCTCTCCGAGTTTCCCCGGCGGACGGGCCGGTGCCAGGGCTGCCCAAAGGGTCTGCCTTGCCCAGTCACGCAAGGGCAAGGAAGGCACACACAGCGGCAGCTCAGCATAATAGCGGGTTTGTAAACCGGTGCACGAACTCTTTATCGTGCTTAAGCAGTTGTTATCCTGTTCCTATGATCTCGTTGATCTTGACCTGCTAAAATCTGTTACTTTCAGGTTTTACTCGGCTGCCTTTTTGGCAGCCTCTCCTTACGCAGCCTAACCCGACCGCCTGAGTAGGGTGGGATTTCTTTTCTTTTATACTTCCTTATCTCTTTCTGGCAGGTTTCCCAGAGCTTCCGTGTTAGTTAATCGGAGGCCGCTGAGGCACCCGGCGCTGCCCGGGCTGACGCTGCCCGGTCTCGCAGACCCGCGACCCGACGGCGGGTCCCTGCCGGGGCCGCGCCCCCGGCTATGCCCGGACCCGGAGCTCCATGCGCTGTCTCCGGCCGGCTGCTCCAGCCGCGGGAGCCCTACCAGCAGTGCCTTTGCCCGTGCGGCGCAGTTTAAACGGGGCTCCCCCGGGGCTGGCGGGCGCTCGCACTCCGGGCGGGCTCGCACATCCTCCCCCACCCCGGGCCGGTGGAGCGCCCCGGCTTGCTGCCGCCTCCGCCGGCATATATCAGGCACATACCTGATAAGGAAGATGAGGAGCCACTGCAGGGCCGTGGAGAGGGTGTCCTGGCTGGCGCCGAAAATATCGGTGACAGTGGCGGGCACGTGCTCGAGCTGCAGCCGCGGCTGCTCCCGCTGCAGGTGGATGAAAGCGTCCATCATGTCGCGGGGGGCAGCTCCGGGGCGCAGGCTGCGCTGGTGCTGCAGGAACTTGCCGCGAACGAAGCCGTAGAAGTCGCGGTTGAGGTCGCGGAAGGCGCGGTAGGCGGCGCGGACGGGGCTGGGGAAGCGCTGGAGCCAGGGCAGCGCATCCACCAGGCTGCCGGCGCCCACCGCCCGCCCGAACTGCTCGTTGCGCCCCACGATGCGCAAGAACTCGCCGTCGCCGTGGCTGTAGCGGCGGCCGAAGCACAGGGCGCTCATCACGTTGGCCACGGCCACCACCAGGACGCGCGAGGGGTCGAGGAAGGCGCCGCCGGCGCTGCCGCGCACCAGCAGCGCCACCAGCGCCCGCGCCTCGCCCACCAGGTGCCGCTCGAGCAGGCGGCGGGTGGCGGGGCTGCCCGTGGAGAAGGCGCGCACCGTGGCGTGCGCCGCCCGCCGGTGCAGCTTCCAGAGCTCCGAGTATCCGCCGAAGGCCAGGCTGAGCCCGCCCGACACCAGCTGGAAGGACGGGAAGGGCGGCCGGCCGGCGAAGGCGGCCCCCTGGCGGACGAGGGCCTGCCGGATGGCGCGCTCCCCGTTCAGCACCACCACGGGCCAGCGCCCCAGGCGCAGCTGGAACACGGCGCCATAGGTGCTGGCCAGCCGGGCGAAGGAGAGGTGCGGGGCGCTGCCCAGCTGCGCCGCGTTGCCGATCAGGGGCCAGGGGAAAGGGCCCGGCGGCGCTCGGCGCTGGCCCTGCCGCCGGCGCTGCTGATGCTGCAGGAGGAGCTTGCCTAGGTGGATGGCTGTGAGCAGGCAGAGGAGGAGCAGCAGAGAGCTTTGCAACGGCGGAATGCTGCGCAGCGCTTCCCCGAGCCTCTCGAGGGCCATGCTGCAAGGGAAAGGGAAAAGTCAGCGGGCGGCGTCGCCGCGGGGTGCGGGCGCCTTCGGGTCCCACGGGCAAGGGGAAGCCCGGACGGGGCACGCTGGCGTGGCGGAGGGGAGCACCGGCTGCCGTCCGAGCGCTCAGAGTCCGGGCGAGTCCTTGCTGTGCGCTCCTCGTATGCCTAAAGCCCCCCGAATCCTGTGCGAAAAACAAGGGATAATCGATAATCAAGTGGCAAGCTCCTAATAAGAGATCGAAGTCGTATTTAGTGGTGGGGCCGGTAAGAAAAGTTCTCAGCGGGAGATCCAACAGGTCACGGCTGAGAAAGGCACAGCGGGAAGCAGGAGGATGCTCTCTCCTGACGAGCCTCTGCAGATGCAGGCAGTTGACGTGCGCCGGAGACAGGTTAATTCCGGCACTGCACATCCCTGCCCCCGGCGAAAAATCCCCTGCGAGAAACGGGTTACCCGCCCCACTGTCGGAATTTCCCGCTGCTCTGGAGAAGCCTCCGCAGGCGACCACAGAACCCCCTCCGTCCCGAGCCCTTCCCTTCTCCCCGCACCTTAGGCCCCGTCGCGGCACCGCATGCTGGCGGTGTGCCGCCTCGGGGATGAGTTGCGGAGGATGCCTGAGGACTCTGCGTGGCAGGGCTGACTGGTCCCGCTTCCCATCCCCGTGCCCGGGGACCGTCCGCTCCTACCATTTGTTCCAGCCTTTCAGAAACAGCGAGGGGATGAAGGGGTGAAATAAGCAGCGGGCTCCTGTAGCAGAACTGACCTGTTGTACTCTGCTTCCATCCGAGACCTTGGGGAGGATGGAGAGGAGCTGTGCAGCCGGCGACAGATGTAATGGACAGCCGCGGCTCCGAGGAGAGGGGCGACGGCGGCGTTCAGATCCAAGCCTTTGGGAAACTCATTAGAAGCCCCGGTACTTGTCACCCGGAGCTTGGCAGGTCATGTGCAGGCAAATGCCAGTCGCGCCCGCTCCCAGCGTAGTTATCACCTTCCCAGCTTTTTAACCCTTCGGAGCTCGCCCCAAGGCAGCCACCTGCCCCGAGCAGCCCCGCGGACCGGGAGCGAGCGGGCTGCTGCGCCCCCTCCCTCTCTCTCTCCCTCCCACCCGCCTGCTGGACTGCGGGGACGGGACAGGGCCAGCCCAGCCCGCTGCAGGGCGCGGAGGCGAGCGGCTCAGAGGGCGCGGAGGGGACGGCCCGCTGCTCTCAGGCTCCGCCGGCACCGGAGCCGCCACCTCTGGTCGCCGGGCATTGCCACTCGCGGCTTTAAACCCGCCGGCATCCGCGGTGCGCGGCGCGGTGCGGGCGGGACGCGGACGGCCCCGCTGGCAAATCGCCGTTGCCTGGCCCGTCCCCTGGCTTGAGGGGTCGCGGTTATTTGCCAGCTGCCCTTGGGCCCTCTCCAAGCGGAGCGGCTGAGCCGCGGATGCTTTTATGGCCGGGGCCAAAAGTTTGAGCGGAGGAGGTGCCGGGAGGGGAGCGGGGTGGCGGGCGGACTCGCAGCTCTCGCTGTCGGGAGGCGAAGTCTCGCCTGCATCTTAGGGGCTGAGGAAGCCGAAGAGCTTCCCCTCCTCCGCCTGTCGCCTCCCCGTTGCGTGCGGAGTTAGCATTGCGTGAGCCGGGGCTGGAAAGCCTCCAGCCATCTCCTCCCCGGGCCCCTACCCCTCCTCGCAATACCTGACACCAGCTCCGGGGAGAATGAGGCTGGGAAGCGCCGGGCAGCTCGCACCCCGACCGGCTCCGGTGCCCTCCGGCCTCGCCTCCGCCCTGCGCTCGCTTCTCTCCCGCTACGGCGCCTTTTTACTCTTAAATCTGGCGCCTCCGCCCGCACTGGGAGAGCTGGCGAGAGGCGTGTGGGTACGGCGCTCCAAGCCCCCGGGGTTTCCGGCGCCCCGGGGGAGCCGGGACTGCAAAAACCCCAGATATGGAGGAAATCGTACCCCAAGAAAACAGAATGTCTTTGCTTTGTTATTGTCATTTTTTGTAGTAACAAGAAAAATATGAAAATCCAGCATTTATTTCAGATTCTTTACAGACACGTCTTGAGAAGAAAATACAATGTTTTGGTAGCATTTAGGGATAGACAAAATTAGATGCTGGGAGTCAGCCCAGCTCAGTGTGTGAGCCCGGTCCTGGCCAGGCTGCTACTGCTTCTGTCTTTGCTAAAAAGTGTAATCCTGCCTGTTGTCACTGTCCCAGGCTCTTCCAGATGGTGATGCTCCTTGCTCAGACTAGCATCAGCCTTGGATCATTTGTTGGCTTGGAGCTTCTTCCTGTCATTGCCAAGTAACAGAGGTGTCAAAACCACTTTTTCTGAGCAGTGCTGGGAAAAGCAAGCTTCCTTTTCCCAGCCCCACTTCTATGGTGAGCTGGAAGAATCCTGCACACAGACCCCAGCTTCAAAGAAGAGCAAGGACAGCTCCATCCCTACTGGACTAAGGTCAGGGTGTTCTGATATCTCCATCACTATCAGAAGATTGAACTCAAATTTCACCTGCTATAACCACTACGGAAACGTTGTGACTGCTCCCTCCTTCATCTGTCTCATGTCAAAGAAGAGACATGTACGTCTTTTGGCAAAGTTCCAGAAAAGGATCTGGGTGGCACTGATCTTTTGCCACTGAACAGAAGATCTGCATGGTAAGGACTAGCTTGGATCAGTTATCTGAGCTTTATATTTTAGTGCTGGGCATTTCTTATTGCCAGCAGGTAATTTTGCCCTTTTCTTGGTGACTGTGTCAAAAATTTGCCTAAACTCCAGGCATTCCAGTTCTTATTAGTAAGTCCCTAAACCCTTTTTTAGGTTCAGCAACTAAATTAGTTGTATTGCAATTGGATTGCTCCTGGCTGCTTGCATGAAGTACAGAGAAAAGAAGACATTTCCATTATTGTGACTTGTAAACTCAAAATTTAAGGCAGGAGTAGGAATTATAAATCCTGGTACTTTTTTTTTTAATGCTGTAAGGAAACATTAATTATTTCTTATTTCATTTCTCTTTGGTCTTCACAATTTCTGTCACTATTAGAAAAGAAAACCTATTTTAGATATTTTCTTCTGTGGTGATAGTACCAGCTGGTCCCCCTGTATTATTTACAGCTTTGGCTCCCTATTGCATTTATTACAAACCTGAGTATTCTTTTGACTGTATACACTGAACATCCACCCAATTTTTTAGGCTCTAATTCTGTGTGACCTTGCTTAGTCCCTTGGTCTCTGTCATATTCTGCAAATTGCCCTCCTGCCCACCTCTATATTTATTCTTCTCACCTCTTTTGTTTGTAGAAGCATAGGGGTTCAGCATTGCTCTTAAAGAATGTATGTTCTTCTTTTTTCCCAGTTCTAGGGACTTACCTGAGATGCCGGTCCTACTGCAACCAGTCCCAGATTCCTGAGTTGGCTAGTTTTGTTAGGCACTGAAGACTGAATCAGTGAAAATGTATGCCACATAAAATGAATTATTTCTGAGGTCTAGAAAATCCTGCTTGATATAGTATATGGAAAAGAAAATGAGTTGAAGGGCTACAAGTGAGTTGGTTTGGGATTAAGGGCTAATCTCTGAAAAATCTTGATTGATTTGATAGGAATGCCAGATGTAGGCTTTATGGGGGATATCAGTACCTCTGTGACTGAATAAAGTTGCTTATGTATGTGGACAAGCATCCTTGTTGTGGAGGTAAAAATTGCATAAAGGAGGAGGAATTGCACAATCTAGACAGCCTTCATTTGCCCTTTAAGAGAGAATTTTTATGTCTGCTACAGTCCTCCCTCGAAAACTTCTTAACCCCTAAGAGATTTTTACAAGTGTTAAGAAATGCTTACCTAAATCAGATGTTGAAGACCCAGTCCCTAGTTTTGCTTCTAACCATTTCAGCTCTTGCCTTTGCTTTTGGATACTGGCAAGCTGCTCATAAATCCTCATGAGAAGCACTTGGAATTTCTCATGGACTTGACCTTGCTCTGTTTTCTTTTCTTAACACTTCCTTTTGCATCTTTCCATGGAGAGCCCTCCCACACTAGATATCTCTCTTTCCCATACCTGGGACTATGGGTCTTTTCCTTCTCTGTCTTAATTTTACAAAATCCCAAGGTGGATTAATTGAGCAATGTTTTATCTTGGGATTGCTTCAGCACAGACCTTGTACAAATTGCTTACCGTTTGTAGAGTCATTCAAGCCATTCTTTGTTAAACAATCCTTGGCAATGTTGTTTCTGATTGCCTGTTTCTGAGTGTTGCACAATACTATACAAGATGAATAAACAAGTACCATAACTGTAAAACACAAATCACTTGGAAATGTAACCAAGTGCAATATCCTAATGTTTCAGGCTGCTTAAAATTGTATACATGCACTTACGTACCTCTAGTGTTCAATCCTAGTCTCAGTACTGCTGTAAGTCAGAAAAATCACCACTACTACAATCAGAATAAGAACCTGTAAACTTGTGTAGTTGCAACAGCTACATTTATGTGGTGATCCCACGTGGTGCAGGGTTACCATCAAGTAATTTCAGATCTGGAGCAGAAGACCTGTGCACAGTCTAGCCACTGAACCTCCTCATGGCTTCTGGCTCTGTGGTCACCATGTGTGCTTGCTGTTCTGCAGCCAGAGATGTCCCTGCTTCCTTGGCCTTATCTACACTATACTGAGTGCTAAGTGTTCAAGCCAACCTGAGACAGCAGCACCACAAGTGTGGATGGTAGTGAGATTATTTCTGATGCAGGCCCCTGGTTTGGCTCAGTTTGGCAGCTTTTGGTCATGCCAAGCAGGAGATGTAAGCAAAATATAAGGAGCCAAATCCTCAGGTCTACCCAGAGTGCCAGGCATACATAGGAGCCAGATGCAGCTTCATGGTTCAGGATTATTTATGTAGGCCACTCACTGTGGCCTAAAATAAAGCATTTGTGGTATGCTTTTTAAAGCATATGTATTTGTGGTTTCATATCACTTTCTTAACCTTCATTAACTTGCAGCTTTCTTTGGACTTTCACTCTTCCCTGCATTCCCACTAACTTCCCAGCTCACACTTTCAATTCTGCCTTGCTATTGAAAACCCTAAATTTGGTTTCTAATTCTGACCCAAATTCCTGCAGCTGCTATGGGAAGGCAAGGAACCTCCCAGTACTTGCTGGGTCTCAGCTCAGTGGTAGACTGAATTGTAGCCTCTCCATCTGTTTGCATTTTTCACGTTACTTACAAATTAAAGGCATACATTGTGGTCTGCTTCCACACAGGCAACACACAGGTAGGATTACAGAAATGAGGACATGGTGTTACACTTAATTCAAGCATAAAACTTGATTCTGAAACTTCTAATTTTGCCTGATTCCTACAGTATTTCTTTCCAAAGTTTGCTGTCTTTTCTTGACAGTATTAGATGAAACCATACAGCTTAGTCTTTCTTGAGAGGAAACTGCAGAGATGATCCCTTTGTGAATAGCTTTTGAGAAGTCTTTTTAAACTGCCTTCTGCGACAAGGTAAAAGAGCAAAATCTAATTTACACATGGTTGGGCCCTCATCCATGGTATTTTCCATGTGTCTTTTTACTGACACTGTACAAATTCTTTTAAAGTGCTTTAAAAGAAGTAGTCTGAAGCAGATGGATTAAATGACATTTAGGAAATATTAGACACTGTTCAAGGTGTGCAAGTCTGTGCTCAAATGTGATGTGTGGACAAACTGCTGTGCCTGCTCACTCTCCTGCTTCAGCAAGGGGGGGGCTCCCAGGGACATCTGGCAGCTCTGCATCCTCACACTGCTTTTGAGGTTTGCAGAACCAAGAGCTGTGTTGCCAATATCTTTCTTTACATTGAAGTATCTAAATCTTATAACTTTTATGATGTGCTGGGTCACTTCAAAGCTTTAAATTATTGCTTAGGACCAATATTGATATCATGTTAACAAGCAGTAATATATCTCTCCTTTGTTTTCCAGACTTTGTTGGGTATTGTAGTCGTGGTAACAATACAGCCTTTGTAGTGCATTTGCATTATTAACTCTAAGATTTTAGTATTTGTCATTTTAGAAAAACCCAGTGCACTTGTATGCTCAGAGTATTGACAGTTCAAAGCAGTCCTGGGCTGTAGCTAAAAGCAGTCTAATTCCCTCACAGGCAGAAGTATTTTCCGTAAGAGTGAGTTCTCCAAAGCCTTTACTATGGATATGCAAAATACAGTTATTCAGAGTTTGGACATTAGATGAAAATTGAGTGAATTATCAAGGGAAGAGCACAAGGCACAAATCTGGGAGAAAAGACATTACCCAGACAAATGTCAAGTCCCTGCACTAGACCATTAGACAAAATTTTTCAAAGAAAATGCCCCTTCATGTTTTAACATGAATGCTTATTTTCCTTGTTCTCATGAATACATTAAATTGGTTTTGGACAGAACATTTCTAAAGATTACAATGTAAAATATGGATTTGGTGGGGGGATAGAAAATTTCAGAACAGATTACTAAAGTAGAGCAAAATTATAAGTGAAGGAGAACCCAGAATTTCCAGTTAAGGGAACTCTGTACAAGTAGACACTTGCAGGGAGTTGACCCTTCAGCACAGTGGGAGAAGACAGTGAAGCATTTGCAGACGGAATGATGAAACTTGCAGTTCTTTGATGAGAATATGGGTTTTCCTATATTGTCGTCCAAGTGTCCTAGCCATTGATTATTCCAGCCTATGAATGTTCATCTCACCACTTTCCAACCAATAATTTCCCATGGCACAAGTATCATCCTTTCCCGTTATACAAATATTGGTAATTTGGGTTCTTCAGTTTGTATTTGGTGTGTGCCATTTTTGGTGCTTGACAGCAGAACAAGTGGTCAAAATAATAAAATAGACAACACAATTTGAATCTGGTACCCTCTAGAACAATCCAGGTTGAATTTCAGAATTCTCCTTTGGGCTTCTATTCTAATATTTGGAAAACCTGCTTTGCTTACCTGCACATTCACATGGATATTATGAAATTTATTTTACTATTAGGCATGGATTCCATAGCTCCTGGAGTAATTTCTTGTCTAGAAGATTGAAATTTTACAATGGGAATTTTTCAGCATTTAAAAAACATCATTATCCTTAGTACTGCTGTTTTCAGGTGCTCTGAGAGAGGAGGTGGCACTGGGCACAAGCTGGTTGTTGAGATGGCAGCTGAACCAAAGAGGAATGCAATAATTTGTCCATCATGAAGACTTTCCCTGGCTTTTAATCATGAAGAGACAGGCCTTTAGCTGGGATTTCCCAAACGAGATTCATGTTACGAACCTAATAAATTTCGTGTCAGTCAAGGAGTTGCTTGTAAATGTCACCTCTTAGATAGCCCTGCTCCAATGAGTCAAGACACATGCTCACCCCCTCCTTCTCTCTTCTACTACTGCAGGTCAATAAAATGTTGAATAGTATTTGTGAAAAAACTGCAGATTTATTGCTCATCCATCAGAAACAGTGGTTATGTTACACTGTCTTCACTGAAATATCCTGTAAGGTGAAAATGCACAAATCTGAACCAGGACCTTCTGTGATTTGGCTGATGAAGTTCTGCTGAGGAAGCGTTTGCACATCCCTCTGTAGCATGGCATTCTTGGCTTCCTCTGCCCTGCTGTGAAAGGGTTTGGTACATTTGCCTCCAGCGGTAACTGCATTTCAGTGGTAAATGAAATTACTCAAATACTTGGGACTGGGATGTATGCAGGTATTACCCTAGCCTATAGAATTATTTATGCTCTTCCCTGGGGTAGAGGAAATGGGAGTTATTTGTTTGCACATTTTTTAATTTGAACAAAGATTTGGAGAATGTATGTTCAAGCTAATGCAATAAGGGAAACTCCCTTTGTGGTATTTGTGGTCAGTGATGGAAAATTGAGTTTAGGAGAATTTTAAAGTATTCTATGTAAAGGCTTTAATCTTGATCAAGGTGGTTGACCTCTGTAAGTAATAATACTATTACTAATAATAGCAATAATAATAATAATAGAGACTTCCTCTGTCCCAGAGTAATCAGTAAATTTTTCAGGGAGGAAAAGCATCTTGACACATACATGTTCCTAGCATTTGGAAGCAAACCCAAGGAAGTGTCTGTTTCTGAGCCATTCAGGTCTAACCTTCAGCAATGGCAGATCAAAGACCATGAAGGAAACAGACTGCAGGTGCCAGTCAGGGCAGGTTCCATCTTGTCACAGCACTCCGGGAAGAGGCATTTGCTAATGTCTGTTAATCTCATGGCACGCCAAAGGAGAAAGGCAGAAAAAAAATTGCCATAAATTCTTACTTTTCCCAAGCAACCCACACCCAGGCTCAGGGTGGCTGCACAAAGGCTTGATGGTTTCCTCTAGGAGAGAGAGCAGTGTGGAAGGTGGTTCCTGCCCTAGGGTGGCTGGGCAGGTGTGGGGTCACCCTGCAGGAATGGTGTCTGGCTCTGTCAGGGAATAAGTGTTGAAGCAGCTGCAGAAGCAGCAATGCATTGGAGATGGTGGCAGCAGCAGTAGCTGAGACCATGAGAAGAAAATTCTTCCAATGAAGAGAACCTAAAGTCCATCCTGCCTGTTGTTGTCTCCCACAGAGACACTCACTCTGCAGCCAAGGAGGAAGCTTAAAATGCTGTGCGGCACCATGGGGAAGAAGTAACAGCAGTGGAGATAACAGGGTCTTTAGCAGCTGCAGGGAAAAGACAGGATTAGGCACAGCTTAGGGTGCTGTAGGGGATGTCTTTGGCCAAGAGCCAGATTTGCCCCTATCTTTCTTTTGAGGTGTAAATGGCATGCAAGGAGGCTTCTCTCAGTGGCTTCCCTGTGAAGATAAATAACCTGATCCCCCGGTTATTATCCCCCTGCTCTCCTCCCCTTCCCCCTGACTGACTTTGATTATTGTAACTTTACATGCGCTTTTAATTTGCGTGCAGGCAAGTACAAAGGCACAACCGGATATACCTGTTATTTGCCAATGACCTGAAAGAGCATAGTTTATGTTAAGCCTTGGGTTATGGTAAGGTTTGCACGCGATTCCTCAATATAAATGCTGCAGGCAACTGATGGATAGAGGTGATGGAGGGTGGAAGAAAGTTTTAAAGTGACAGAAGCTGATTTGGTTCCTAATTAATCCACCATTTACGTAGAGGCCTCTATTGCAATTTTGTGTGGAGACCAAGTCTTGGTCTTTCTTCAGGCAAGGAATGTATGATCACATTATCCAGGCTGTAGTTTGTCCATGGCTGCACCTGCAACTGACCATGAACACTTTATGAAAATTAGGCAAAAAAGGCAGGTAGGATATTTACACCTGCCTGTTTGTACATAATCTTGCATGGCAGGCAGACAATTGGAAGTAGGGGAGGAAGCTGCAAATGATATAACTCATGGCAGAAGAGTCAGGGCAGAGTGTGTGGGGATGCACGCCTCCACTGAGGTGTGGGGTCCTGGATAGAGAGGGGATCCACCTTTTGTTGAATGGAACTCAGCCCCCACACAATTTGGAGAAGTTTCATTTGACCAGTAGTTACAGCAAGGAGATGTGGGGTCCAGTGCTCAGCCTGCACACTTGACTTGCTCACTCCACAGGGAAAGTCTAATGATGTTTGTTAAAAATTTCTTTTCAGTGATTTCACATCAAATTAGCTAGGTCTTGAAGCAGAAAGGAAGTGTCTTTATCTGCCAGGCAAATTAACCTTGAGGTCTTAAACTTAAATGGTTTTATTGTTGCTATGTGTTTTAATCTAGTGTTAAAGGCTGCACATGAGGAATGAATTCACTTTCTGTTTGGATGTTCAAGAAAGGGCAAGGATTCCATTGATTCTCAGCTCCACCTCTTATCTCCAGGGAGTTGAAAGCAACATGAGTTAAATTAAGCTTTATGGGATTTAAGGGACAGATCTACTCACACTTCTCTCAGAAACAGCGGGAAAGAATACAGAAAGTCTCTTGCTACTCTTACAAATAAGGTCATCATAAAATGATTGTTAAAATAACAGAAAACAATGTGGACCTATTGTTGCAAGACCTCTGTGTAAGTTTGCATTTCTGGACATATGCACATTTAATCTGTTTTGCCTCAGATTCCCCCTAAAACTGGGAGCAATCACTGTGTGTGGATCTGCCCAGTATCTGTTCTACTGTTCTCCAGCTTAAGACAGACCCTGTACAGCCAGCATACAGGAAAAGGTTTACATTTGCAGGACAACAATGGATGGACTTATTTTACTCATGTTTTTAAGTCAAACAATGCAACTCTGCCTTCTACCTTCACAAGCCCACAGCCATCAGGCAACCATGGTCCACTTGCAAAAGGCACTTACCTGAATCAACTTTCAAAAGAAATCCATTTGATTTTCCCGTTTCTCTTCTGCTGTATTTTTGCTTCTTCCTTGCAACCCTCCTTAGCTGCCTTTCTGAGGAATTTGGTTTCTTTTAAAGACTCTTTTTTCCTTATTAGTTTACTATTTAACCTGTTTTTCAGTTCTAAGAACCCAAAGTACATAGGATTTGCATACCTGTATTTTAATTCTTCCCCATTTGTCTTGATTCTTAATGCAAGTGTAGAAAACTCACGTCTAACAGCAACTTCACAAAAACTGTGAACTCTCAAATGCACGTTTGGCCTTTCTGTGGTCAGTATACTTATAAAAATGTAAATGTCTCTACAGGCTTCTTCTGAGGAAGTAAGGTTTTCATTTAAAAACCAAAACAAAACCCAACCAACCAAAACAAAACAACACATATTGCTGTCTGCAACCTGTTTTTTAATAAGTGTAGTAAAATCATCTAATGTTGCCCTAAGTCCTGATGCAAACCCCCCCCAAAAAATCATAACCACCCCCGCCCCCCCCAAAAAAAAACCAAACCAAAAAACCAAAAACAACAAAACAAATCCAAACTAACCTTGAAGTTTTTTGCAGTTAGAAACCTGAAAGAGTGTGAAACTCTCTACTCCAACCCTGGAATAAAGCATTCACAACAGCAAACTCTGTTGTGACAGGGTTAAACGGTCAAGAAAGAGTTACAGGCTTCCTGCTTGTCATTTGATTCATCAGGGGTTCAGATGAAGATGTGTGCCCTTTTTCTGGCATGGGATGAGGGAATAGCTTTGCTTTGTGTTACTTTATGAATTTGATGTTTGCATAATAAACTGTATTCTGGAGCAAAAGCTGAAGAGGTCTTGGGTATTTCTGTGCCTTGACCTTTCCCTTCCCCATGGGCAAGAAAGCCCACCAGCATACAGGCTGTGGAAGAGCATGTGACAAGCATAGTAAAATATTTTCCTTTTCCTTCATTAAAGTAATTCTGGATTATGTTATTGAAAGAGAAGTGTGAAGAGGCAGGTATGAAGAAGTTGTAAAAAAGCAGCAGGCCTAGATTTCACGTGTACATGCAAGAGGAAGTCCTACTGAAGATAAAAAGTAGATGAAAATAGAGTGATTGAGATTAGTTCAGGACATCTATCTAATACTCAGCATTTGCATTTGTTCAGGTTGCAAAGCTGTGGCTGCTGGAGCATGAGTTATGTCTTCTGTGTTCAGAAAATACCCAAATTTGAATTTGAATTCTCAAATAGGAAACCTGACATCAGATTAGGAGGACAAACCAGTTACTGTCTTCTTCAGCTGTATAGGGATCACAAAAATGTGTGCCAAGTCTGAAACAATGCAAAGGTAAAGTAGGGTAGCAGTAACAATCTGCTGCGGTTTCCAAAGTGGGCAGAGCTCTGCCTGCTTGTCACTTACTGCTCAGGAGGTAAGTGGGAAGTCACTTTCCAAAGAGAGAGGAGGGTGGTGCAAATAGTTCAGTAGGTGTGACTAAGGACTGGTTGCAGCACCACTGTTTATATACTGCCCATGAAAAAAGTGATCATGCCTACCATGCTAATCCTATATTAAACATTTTTGCATGGCAGCAGGTTTTGAAAAAACTTGACAAATTCCATATTTTCTAAATTATCCCACTGACTTAAGCAGCATAACATTTTCTTTGAAGTTATTCCAATCCAGAGAAATGATAGACCATTTGATTTAAGTCATTATTTTCACATTGATTCAAGTTAGGGAGGAAGGTTTCAGCAGGCTGCAAACATGGGAAACAAGCTTGGTACCCCAAGCGATATGGGTATACTGCAGAGAAGGCTAAACACCATGAGATGAAGTAATAGCAATGCAGAGAACTAGATACAAATAATACTGGTTCATGGTGTCTATCTCATAGTCCATAGTTTAAATACTCATGTCCCTGAATGGCAGCCTTGCCTGAGAAGGCAACCTCTGCATAAGCATCAGGGAACTTTGTCAAATTTAATTTATGAAAGCACTGTATACAAGAGACACCTGTAGCAAGTTTAAGCAATGGAAACCCTTGGTCTTGCTTAGGCAGATAAGGATTTCAGTATTTAGGTGGGTATCTGAAAAAGTCATGAGGGCTGAAGCTAGTTTTTTCTAGCTCTTATGGATGTCTGGCCAAAAATTACATGGTCACCACACAAGATTTAAACATAATAAAAGCTTGGTACCAAGACAGCACTTGAAAAAGCTCCCCATTGGAAGTTTTGGCAAGCTAGAAAAACATTTCTCTGCTGTTATTTTTGTGCACATGGTTCTACCTTGTTTTGCTTGGTGTGAATGAGTTTAACTGTGGCTCATTTCATGACTATTTGGCCTTTGGAACCTTTGCAGAGCAGGGATGGTGCTGGCCCTGGTGCATTGTAGTGCACTCTAATACTCTTGTACCAAACACAAGTGGAAGTGCAAGCGGAAGTAGCCAGGGAGCTGCCTGCTCTGTGCTAGCCCATACACCTTTTCTCTTGCAGGGTTCTGAAGCTGACTCTTCTTTGTCCTGGTAATGACACTCATATCTGAGTGCGTTTTCAGTCTTATTAGTTGACAGTCTTGTTAGATGATTTTACTATGATTTTTTAATGTTCACATTGATGAGCAGTCCTCCTTTCTGCTAACATTAACAACTGCAACCCCTTAATTTAACTCTCCTTGAAGTTCTTAATTGTTGGAAGTCAAAGTGGCACAGCATGCACACTCCTCTCTGGCCAGCCATCTCCCAGCATGCTGAGCTGTAGGATCCATGGATGCACAGTAATGCCACCTCAATGTGCTATCAGATCACCTGGCACAATAAAATTGTCCTATCACACTTCTTACACTTATACTTTATGCCAGCTGCGTAAGGAGATGTGATACCCATAGGATAAATATGAAAAGAAATCCTATCTAGTGTGTCATTACCTCTGCAGAGGTGACCATGTATCTTTAGCATAATCTGGACTAATCTGAATTAATCTGGATTGACAGAGCAAGTTATTGGCAGTTTTACACTGAGCTGTTGCCTGACTTGCTTGCTGTGGAGCATAATTCTTATCCTTCCATCAAAGTCAGCCAAAACAATTATTTCAGTAGGCCATATAATATAATTATTTCAACATGTAATGTAACGTAATTGCATTATTACATTTCAACAGTAGATGGATTCTGTTTATTAAGCCAACAATGGGCATTTAAAAACGAGTTGCTTCCTGTGATTTTAATGTACCCCTCCTCAATATATTTTGCTCTGCAGCACCCTTGTTACATATTACAGGATGAATTTCTACTGGGTTCTTCCCTATTTGGTCTTGATTTAAGGTAGGCAACTGTCCAGATTATATAGCAAACCAGTTTGTAATAAGTAACTCTGTCAATCCATTGTGCTAACTATAGAAGAACAGTTTAAGTGTAAGGAGTTACTTACATCTAAATTCCAGCCAGCATCTGAAATAAATCACCTAGAGACACAGATGTATTTGCATAAATGTGCACAGATCATAGTGATAATGATGTGAACAACATTTTTTTGTCAGCTAATCACAGACCCTTTCTCAATCATTCCTAAGCACAACACTACAGCACCCTTGTGAGGTGGGTAATTATTAAAATTCCATTTTAGAGAGCAAAACAGTGAAACAACATGATTAGGGACTTTCCAAAGGCCGTCCCTGACATTTTTTACTTGCTTGGCAATAAAATCAAATTTAATTACTTCTGTTCCTGTGCTTCATCTACAGATTCATATTCCTTTTTCATATTTCTGTCTGGCATTACCTTTTATACCTAGTATCTTTTTACATTCAGGGATAACCTTGCTAAGTGTTTCCACACATGGATAACATTTGACAGATTTTACATCTTATTAAGAGAATGTGAGAAAAAATCCCAGCATCTCCTATTCCAGGAGGAATAAATACATGCACCTGCTTCTTCTGATTACCAGACCTTGTTTTGACAAGTCAGACCTGCATTAATATGACCTAGGCACCACACTCACTTCCATCTTAATGCCAAGCACTGAGGCTGGCTATGATACTGGCTCACCCTACTAGAAACATTTTCTTGGCACCTCTTATAAACTCCTTTGGGAAATCTGTCAACAAAACACAGATTTAAAACAGTAAACATGGCAGGAAAATAATTGTGGCAAAACACAATCATAATATAATATAGTAAGTCCACATGTGGACCGGCAGAGTGTTTTCTGTTACAAATGTCAGGTTTTCATCTGGGACAAACAACTCCAACTCTGCTGTGGATGTGGTCGTGCCCTGGCTCATGAGAGAGGAAACCCCTGCATGGTTCACCTGCTGACATCTGGAGACACACCTTGGCTGCAGGTGCACATCTCACATTACCAGCAATGCACGGTACTGTGACATGTGATCACCCAGAGGACACAGGGCTTCCCACTGGGACCTCTTGTTCCTTGGCTTTTGGTCCCCATGCACAAGGAGTGAGCAGCCTAGGAGGTCAAGTGGCTGAAAAGTAGAGCTGGAAATTGCCAAGAAGAAGAATTACAGATCTGGAGCCATGGAGGGCTGAGGAGAATCTCCAAGGATGACACAGACCACCCTGTTGCTGCCAAACCTGGATCAAATATGCCTGTAATGTTTCCAACAGATGTGTGTCTGAGCTCTCCTGAAAACTGTTCCCTCTGGGGATCCCACTCTGTACTTTGACAATCTGGGGCTTTGTTGCCCTTTGCCAAACGTCATGCTTCAGGTTTCCTTCTTTCAGTTCAGACACATCACTTTTTATTCATTAAAGATCCAGAGAATAAGTTATTCTGTCTGCAGTCTTGAATACGTTAGAAGTCTGACATGGTATCTCGCCTTAGCTTTCTTTAGATAGAGCCTACAAGTCTCCTTGTAAATCAGAGCTCCCAGAGTTATGGTGATTCTTGTTAATTTTTTTCCGCATACCTTGCTATTCCCCTGTGTTGCTTTTGCTGTAAAACAGGACAGAGTATTCAAAAAAGTACTAGTGAGTAGAAAAAAAATATTTGATTTTTTAAGATAAATATTGCGACACATCACTCCAGGATTGCTATTTGTATTAGTTTGTGCCTCTCTTTTCCAAGCAGGAAGGAGTTTCTTTTCAATATTATATGTCCTGAAGCAAGATCTTGTGAGGTAAGGAAAAAAAGTTTAATAAACGCAGTGTGAAGAAGTTATAATAGTTAAATATGTGGATGTGTAGCTCCCTTTGATTTACATTGCTTTTATTAGTTTTATTGTCATAAGAATGTTGTGATAATTAAAAGTTTCCATGGGAATGACACAGGGGTTTATGTGTCCGCAGGAACAGCTTTTCTACTTTAGCAGAAGCTATTTTTATCATCTTGGAAAACACTTAATTCATTCCTGGCTTCTCATCCTCATCTCCCAGAAAGTCTATTTTGATGCTTGAAAAATACAGCAGTGTTGATTAGGGTAGAGTATACAGCAGGATCATCTTCTTCATCAAAATCATCTTTCATTTCTTTCCTTCAGTATTTGTCCATTCTATCTCTTCAGAAAATGTCTCTGGTATTTGAGGGGCATATCTTCTGCCATTCAAAATAGCTGTGGTGTTTGGGACAGAAAGTAGAAAGAGGGCAATTTTGTAAAGTAGGCAGATATGAAAGACTCTAATGAGAGTCTCTCTAAAGGAATCAATGCCTACTAGGATAAATTCCCTCTGAAGCTGATGTAAGTGCAGTAGCTCCGCATCCATGGTAAACGCCTCTGCTCGTAGCAGATGTGGAAGACTCATTTAATTATTGCACCCAATTATCAGATACTTTCCCTATTAACCACATGAAATGTGGGATTGTTGTGGGATTTAGTGGAAGTTACAAGGCATTTCTGTATTCCAGTAAGGTTCTTCATGTGTGCCTCATACCTCCCTGGATTGGCATATGCAGTAGCATTTCTTTTGACTTGGACCTTCTTTGGGCCAGTTGGGAGGATTCAGGCTAAACCTCTGTGACCAGTTTTTCCATGGTATATGTGGCTGATTCCTTGATTTTCACTAAAATTTTCTTCTCTGATTAAGTTGATGTCTTCTAGCATGAGAGGCTTACACTGCAATGAGTGCACCAGCTTGGAAAGATTGTGAGTGAGAATGAAGACAAGAATCATTAGTAAAGAATGTTACACTAAAAAAAAAAAAAAAACACCACAAAATACTTGGCTATGCTGTGGAACGTTGAAACGATTAAAAAGTGAGATGTGTCATTTTTTTTTTCTTCTAGCTACACGCAGCATGTGTTTCCCATGTCTCATATTACAAGCAAATGTGAACTGAGGGTTTATGGTAATACCACCTAGGAAGTATGATATCATCTTCCCCACAGGTGGTAAGTCAGTTTTCCAAGGTGTGTTTACACAGAGCATTTCAGAGCACCAGCACACACCAGATACTTAAGCAATGTCTGTAATTATGGAAGAGTTTAAGGAACAAACACTGTCTAGCCAGGTATGACTTGTAAAACACCTTATGGCCAAATATGTGATGTCATTCATATTACCTTGATAAATACTTGTTAGGGCATGAATTCAACTGAAGTTAAATGAAGCTGATAATGTGGTTTATAAGTGTGAGCACACAGAGTTTTGTAATCAGACTAGTTGTTAATAAGATAAATAATCTGATAGTGCAGAAGCAAATTTGCTTGTATTTTGAGATTTATAAATCCTGTGTTTCAGGATGATGGTCTGTTTATATCTAAGTTGTAAACCACAAACATAGCAAATTGTACAATATTGCTCGAGGAAAAGTGACAAACATTACCATTAGTCAGATGCCCAACTTGATACATTTATTTTCCTTTTGGGTCATTAAGGAACTGAATACCAAAGATTGTTAAGTTTATTAAAGCATTAGCTTCCTTTTATATTCTTTTTGTTTGTGTTTATTGAAACCATTTAATGAAGTTTAACCTGTTTTAGGCTGAAAATGGATCTTGCCAGCTAAATCTGTTTGCTATTTGTTTTGGTTTGTTTTTTATTGTTTTGGTGGGTTTTTTGTTTATTTGTTTTTGGTTTGTTTTGGTTTGTTTTGGTTTGGTTTTTTTTTTTGTTGTTTTTGTGGTGGTTTTTTTTGTTTTTTTTTTTTTTTTTTTACATTGGAAGCACATATATAAAATATGTGCTTAAAAGGTGTTAAATGGTGTAAAACAATATCTCTGTATGTGACTTTGGTTCCAATGCTGACTCCAGGACAGATTCTGGGCTGGGAAATTTTTGTCAGAAAATGGTACAAAAGGGTAAGACTCTATGTCCTATTGCCATTGCAGCACTCACCTCTCACTTTGTATTTCATTGCTCTTTTTTTTCCCAATCTGATCCTGTTCAAGTGGCTTAGCAGATGTGCTTGACCACCTACAGCCTTTTTGGACTGTTTTCCTTCCTGGCTTTTCAAGCTCAGCTATTCATGAAATCTGAACTATGTGTTGATCTCTGAGGCTGTTCCAACCTCCCTTAATGCAGCAATTATTTAAAACAAGTAGGCAGCAGTCCTGCAAAATATTTGTTTTGTTCACATTTCTCTTGGATGCTTTCCTTTAGTGAGCACATGAGAGGAGTGTCTGGTTTAAGCTAGACTCCTGGAGAGGCAAAGCAAGTGCAATACTTGCTGTCTGCACATATGTGTGTGTCTTAATGACCCACAAACAGCTTTTGAACCCACTGGCCTCTCTAAACTAGAGGAATTGAGATCCCCAAGGTCCTGGAATTCCTATAAACTTCAGTCAAACTGAACAGAAGAGAGATATATCATCAGAGGTTTGCTGAAGGGCATACTTCATGACAAGCTCATCTTTTAATAGACAGTTCAGCCACAAGACCCTAATCCACAGGGCAGGGGCAGGCTCAGTAGTTTCACATTCCTTGGCCAAAAGTGAAACAGTGCTCTTGTGGGTGCAAATCTTGCATTTTATGAAATACCTTTCAGAGCATATTTCTCTTGACTTCTACATCAGTGTCTTGATAAATTTGTTTTCTGGTCATTTTATGCTTTATGGAGACCCACAGGGCTTGATACTTCACCTACTTACTTTTTATGCATATATATTGTTTCTCAGTGCAGCTTTTCACTACAGAGCTACAAGGCATGGCTTCATTAATCATTCTTCAGCACTGCCTCTTTCCTGATGTGTCACATTCTTCTCATCCGTGCTGTGCCCGAGAGAGAACATTGATAGCACACAAGTTTTTGATCAAAAAACAATATTGAACCAAAACAAAGTGATACTTTGCCAGTTTTGTTGCTTATGTGACAGCATTTACAGTGTCTTATTTATAAACTCTTTAATCTGTAGCACTGAATGCTGCTGGTCTTCCTTTTCCTTCTTCTCTCCAAGGAGAAGTCTCTGACTGTCAGTCAAGTCTTCAGGCGTGCCTCTTCCCAGTGACAGCATCAGGCCCAGCTGGATCCCTAGAGGGCTGTGGATGGCAGGTCTCCTCTGAGCCTTGTCCCCTGCCAGAGGTATGGTGGGGGCTCTGCCAGAGCTCAGTGCCAGAAGGGGCTGGCAGGGGACAGACAGGGCACCCCATGGGGATGCCCACATCAGCATGCCAGTACATGGCTTCAAGCAGTGAGAGGGCCTCACACCGTGCAGGGGCAGGCTGCTTCCTAGGATCATTTGAGCCTTTTCTAATCTATTTAGTCTGCATATTTTGGATACCATGAATATGCATACTCAGGGCTTGGCCATTGCCTTGGGTTTCCAAAGCAGGTGGTTTATCCAAAGTCTGTCACAGTTAGCCCAGTCTTTTTTACTCATGGCCTCAGACTAGTCAATCCCAGCTCCTATTTTTTACAGTTGATGCAACTCGGTTCTTTCTGGAGCAGCAACAAACTCATATAAAGCTATGAGGGAGAAAATTGCTGCCAGAACTCCTGCTGTCAGTCTTTTTGACCACTAAGTATGATAAAGACAGTAGGGGATCAGATCAAGACAAATTCAGTTGATCTGCTTTTCTTGATAAGAAAACTATCTATTTCTGCCCTAACTTTCTTATTAAATCATCAGAAGTATATGAATTGTTTCTAGTTTTGGCTAAAGCATTTATTTTTTGCATTATGAAACAGTAAGAGACCTCTCCAACATACTGGTGTTCCTCAAAGGAGTAAAGTGTCTCTGGGAAGAAAGATAAAGTAGCCTGAGCTGTGGAGAATCCAAGTATTTCAGTTTTTGTAATTTGGGCCTGTAAAAATTATGTGCACTGCATGAATAAGATATTTGGGTCCATGTTTCTGCAGAAGTTTTGAGATAAGGATTCCAACTTACAGCAACTTTTATCCCACATTGTACGACCCATTAATGGCAGTCTTCAGTTTTTCAGTCATTTCATATCTATGAGAAATATGATTATGCTGTGAAAAGTATTAAACCAACAATGGCATTTGAAATCTGAGTCTGTGCTTTCACTGGGACAAAGTCTGTATTCTCCTTGGGCCACTTTAATCACTATTCCTTTTAGGAAATGCATTTCTAAGATGGATTTGAAATGGTAATGTTGAAACATAACAATAACTAAAGAAAAATGTTTGAAAGATTATGATTTGCACAGCTCTGCAACATTTGCCGTCAGCAATGCTTTAGAAGAGGAGTAAAATTTCTGACTTGAAAGGAAAGAAGGCAGCACTGGATTAAAAAGTGTCTTAAGGTGACTAAATGAATTGCTCCTGTTTCATCTATTGACATGTGAGGTGGGAGCTGCTTTTGTTAGTGGCTGACAGCACAGAGTCACCCAGGAAAGCACCTGATAGTCCAATTTACTCATTGCCTTCCTCCACCTGACAACCAAGAAGTCTACAATCAAATGCTTTTCTAAGGGTGCCTCAGGCAGATGCATAAAACAAGCTGGCTTTTTCTGGAACATGCTTGGTCCAGCAATTTGATCTCCATGTCTTCAGATATTCCTCACCAGGCATGATGTGTCAGTCCCTTTATGACTGCAGAGGTAGCAAAGCTGCCTCAGTTTCCCCTTCTAGCATATAGAGTAGAAAAAGGCTGCTTCTGCCTGCTTCAATGAATCCAAACTTCCATAGAGAATAAAGAGATTGATGCTTTTTTCATTTGGGATGGCATAGGCCAAAGGGAATGTGTAAAATTGGACAACAGGATAAAGCATTTAGGGCAGTTAGACTTGTTTTTATTACCTTTCTCACAACACAGGAGCAAGGGAGATGAAATATGAGCAAATTCCAGACAGATTAAAGGAAATGCATTTTATGTGACATACAGCTGGAGCTTGAGACTTATGCCAAGAAATAACAACTAGACTCAGGATTGAGTGAGACTGGGAAGAGGAGTGGGTATTTCTGTGAGCAGCAGGAATTTTAGAAATACTTTGAAAGGGCTCAAAAACAGGTTTAGAAGGGATGTAAAACCTGAGCTAGTTGTGAAATTTGCATGAAACAACCGCCTCAGATTTAAATGTACAAATTCAATGTTCTTCATTTGATCTTTGGGCCTGTAGGTACCTGTGTAGGTAAACATCCCTGTCAAACCTCACCGGTGTCAATTTTCCCATGTATGGAGAGAGTGTTTAGCTGCTATGGGATGCTGCAGTTATGCAGAGAGTACTTTGTCAGTGTCTAGTCTGGGTTTTTCCAATCTTTGGTTTTTCACTGTCATCTTCTAGGAATAATTCAGCCTCTCCTTTTCCTTCAAGATTTTAGACAGGTGGGAGAGCCTGTTTCCCTGTAGGAAATGTTTGCCTGAGGGATTTATTTGAGCAAGTCCTGAATGCTCATAACATCAAGTAAGTTTTGACCAGAATAGGATTTTTGTGGCTGGTCATGATTCGTACATTAGTTGCTCACCCCCAGTTCTAAGTGCTTTTTCTTCACAAAGGAAGATTCTTCTACTTGCTGGATCAGAGAATCACAGAGTATTCTGAATTGAATGGTACTTATAATCAAAGTTGGATCATCAAGCTCCAACTCCTATCCCTGCACAGGCCAACCTGAAGAATCACACCATATCTCCTCTGATAATGTAGAAGAGGAGATTTATTAATATCTTACTTTGTTCCCATAAAGATGTCAGCTTCAAACTTTCTTCTCCCTCCAGGTGATTTCATGGTCACCATTTGCACATTTCCAGCAATTTTTATCTCCTCAGGGCACATCTCTTATGAAAGCAGGGTTGTGTCAGGAGGTTGAGAAGGAATCTACAGGTAAGGTGAAGTTCTTGTCTCTGGAGACAGAAGACCTGGCTGTTGCTCCCATGTCCTTCTAGTAACACACGAGGGAAGAGTCGAGCAATGTAGACCCACAGTTGTGTCATCTGTGTCACCCACATTATGAAAACTAGATCCACGAGCAAGGAAAGAAGAGGAAAGTTTGCTTTGTCATGTGGGAAAAAAATGCTTTGGAAACCACAGTGAGGCATTTCAGACTATCTTCTTATTTATTCTTAAAACATTTTTACTTCTTTTTAACATCAGCCATCAAACAAAATATTTGAAGTTTTTAAGAAGCACAGTTACTTTTTGCTTTGTAAATAAGATACTAACTTATTCAGCTATAGCTGTCTTTGTGATCTGCTTTTTGATTCAATGGAAAAGTGATGACAGGTGTTGTCAGGCAGTAATTAATTCTTTCAGCATAACTGTCCAGGCTCTCGAATGATTTATTTTCTGTAAAGTATTTGGCAAAAATGGAATCTACTTAATCTGTTTAAACAGCAAGAGAAAAGTATTTAACTAAACTTTCCATGCTGCCTGCCTGAATGCTGTGAGTTGGAATGCAGCACCTTACCACTACAGTGAAAGGTGCAGAACCAATTAAACTGATACTGGAAAAGGTCTCATAATGAGTGATTTTCTCAGTGAGAAGAATGACAGGCCTTCTTTTAGGTCAGCACCAAAACTGTAGAATCATAGAATTATAGAATTGTTTAGGTTAGAAAAGACCCCTAAGATTTTCAAGATTAACCTTTAATCCAGCATTGTCAAGTTCACCACTACACTGTGTCCCTAAGTGCCACATCTAAGTATCTTTTAAACACCTCTTGGGATGGTGACTCAACCACTTCCCTGGACAGCGTGTTCCAGTGATTGATAAACCTTTCTGTGAAGAAATTTTCCTCATATCCAATCTAAACCAGCCCTGGAGCCATTGAGGCCACTTCCTCTTGTCCTATCTCTTATAACTTGGAAAAGAAATCAAGCCCCATCTCACTACAGCCTCCTCTCAGGCAGTTGTAGAAAATTATCAGGTCTTCCCAGAGCCTCCTTTTCTCCAGGATAAACACTCCCAGCTCCCTCAGCCACTCCTCACAGGACTTGTTTACCCCAGATGCTTTACCAACCTTGTTGCCCTTGTCTGGACACATTCCAACACCTCAATGTCCCCTGCTAATGAGGGGCCCAGAGCTGGACACAGCACTGGGGGTGTGGCCTCACCAGTGCCAAGTACAGGACAATCACTGCCCTGGTCCTGCTGGACACTATTGCTGATACAGACCAGGATGCCATTGGCCTTCTTGGCCACCTGGACACACTCTGGCTCATGGTCAGTGACTGTCAACCAGCATCCCCAGGTCCTTCTTCTCCAGGTCACCCAGCACTTGGCTCAATTGAACATCATACATTTGGTGTCACCCAACAGATCCACCCTGTCCTGATCCCTCTGCAGAGCCTTCCTAACATCCAGCAGATCAATGCTCCTGCCCAATTTAGAGTTGACTGCAGACTGACTGAGGGTGCACTCAATCCTCTCATCCAGGCTGTTGATAAGGTTATTAAACAGGACTGGCTGCAGCACTGAGCCCTGGGGAGCACCACTTGTGACCAGCTTCCAGCTGGACGTAACTCCATCCACCACCACTCTGGGCCTGGGCATCCACCCAGCTTTTTACCCAGCTAACAGTGTACCTGTCCAAGCCAAGAGCAGATGCTTTCTCCAGGAGAATGCTGCAGGAAATTGTGTAAACTTCTTTACCAAAATCTGGGTAGGCAACATCCTGTCCTGGTTTTGGCTGAGTTAGAGTTGTCTTCCTGGTAGCTGGTACAGTGCTGTGGTTTGGATTTGGGATGAGAATGATGTTGGGAACACACTGATGGTTTAGCTGTTACTATGCAGTGCTTACTCTAGCTCAAGGACTTTTCATTTCCCCATGCTCTGTCAGTGAGGAGGTGCAAAAGAAACTGGGAGGGAGCATGGCCAGGACAGCTGACCTGACCTGTCTAAAGGGATATTCCATAGAAGGAAATGCCATGCCCCATATATAAACTGGGGGTGTTACCTGGAATTGGGTTGATGGCTGCTTAGGGAGTGGCTGGACATCAGTCAGAAGCTGGTGAGTATTTGTGTTGTGCATTGCTTGTTGTTTTTAAGTCTTATTAATTTCTCTCTTTTTGTTATCTTCCTTTTCATCACTGTTATTACTAGTATTAGTATATTTTACTTTATTTCAATTATTAAACTCTTATTAGACCATAAAGTTTTTCTTTTTTTTTTTTTGTGATTCTGCTGCCCATCCCACTGAGGTGGGGGAAGTGAGCCAGTGTCTGTGTGATAGCTGCGAGCTGGGGTTAAATCATGGCACATCCACAAGGTTTGTGGATCCATCATTGTTCTTGTTCTTGTTGCTGGTTTTCACTGCATTAGAACAGACTACAGCATTAAAAACAAAGGTCTTCATTCCCCATATCCATTACTTTGTTCTCATCAGAAGAGACCCGTGTCTGCCTGTTATAATAGACTGATGTACCAGATTATGGTGAAGTTAATCAGAACTGACAGTATAATAGGAGCAACTGCAGCTTAAGTTGCAATAAATTTGTTTGTTTATAGATGGGATTTTGCAACAAGGAAGTGTTTTATGAATCAAAGAGATCTCCCACCAAACTTACCTTACTGAGGAGTAAAACATCTAATAATTAGAAGACAGAATTGTTCTGAGAAAGCCATTTATCTAATTTCTTTTTAAATACCTGATAGATGAGCATTTTGTTTACTTGAGCCAATGCAGCATTGACTCTCTTCAATTCAGTCCCATAGGACCATAACAGTTTTTCTACATCCTGATGGCAGATGAATGCCAGTTTCTTCACTTCCCTTTTGCTTTTAATAAATTTGAGGACTTTTCTGGTTTCAGGAAAAACCCAAGCTATCAAACCAAGAGTCAAATACACTTTCTAAATTCTCTTACGTATTTTAAAATATCGCAAAATTCAAATAATTATTACAGCAAAGTCCAACTCGTGATTTTTTCATTCTTGGGTTGACAGTTTCGTTGTTGTTTATCAGTCCTGACAAGATAAATCCCATCTGGATGGGATCCATGCTGTCCTCTCTATGTATGTCCCAGTCCTGATCTCTAATTTGAAGCTTAATAATAGAAATGGTATGTAACAGTAACTGTCATTTTTGGTCACTGTTATGGGGCTAACCACCTTTGCATTCTTCTTAGCAAGGCATTTGGGACATGAACAGGTTTGAAAATACATTCAGAAAGCACTAAAAGGAATTTTCTTATCAGGTTTTTTTGCTATTCCCAGAAAATACATCTTTTTCTTTTTCATGGATGGACTATAAGTGCAGGCTTCACACATAACTGTGTTTTAACCTCTAAATCTACTGGCATTGGTTAATGAATATTTTAAATTATTTTAGCAACAAAATAGTTAAAAAATGTGTACAGAGAGCAATGCTTTTCTACCTCATGGATTAAGAAATACGGAGCTAAATTAATGCAACATTAATGCAGAATGTTACAGCATTTTCCTTTTAGTAATAGTACAGTATATCATTTATAGGAATAGCCTATAAATCAGTAATTTGCAGCTTGACCACAAGAAAGTTATCTTCTCTTGCCCACTGCTTAGATTGTTTGCTTTCACTGCTGCTACAGTCAGGCTGCACCAGAGCATTCCACTTCTGATAGTCAGCTTAGCTGGATCTTCTCCTGCCATGCCACTTGCCCCTGGGTATTAAATTGCAGCAATATAATATCTCATTTTTAATTTTGTCAGGATAAATTCCTTCAGTTTTCTCTTGCATCAGGCATTCTTATTCTCTTATCGTCTTTGTGGTCCTTCCCTACCTGTCTCAGATGGAATTAGTTTTTCCTGAACACACAGACAGCAAGATCTTTGTACACCAGTTTTACTTATGAGGTTTTACTCATCTGTGCCATTTGCAAAAACACTGTTGTTTCTGGAAACTCCCTTAGTTTTTTTCCACAGGTAACAATGAGCAATACCTGACATCACATTCAGCATAATGCAGTGTAGCTGGCAGGAACCAGCATAATGTGCACCTATTTTACAGGTAAGGTGTCATCGCCACAGAGAATCACAGGCAAGAGCCCACCTAGTAATTTTTAATGAATTTCAATTTGATAGATAAGACTTGTAATTAAGGACTGGATAAGCACTGTGCTAACAGGCTTTCTAGCTGCTAGGCCAGATAGGCTGGGATAAGGAATGAGCTGTGCCTCTCTGAAAATCAACAGCAAATTTTCCTCAGATGCTCATCCTCAGGCTTACCTCAGGTTAGCACATTACATTCTTATTGTTGTGGTGTTTTGTGCTTTTTTAAAATCTCCGTTGGAGGGAGCCTGTTAAAACCTGCCAGCAGCTCTTTCCCTTTGGCAGCTTCTGAGCCTGGGGTGCTCTCAACTGGCTGCTGTGTGACTTCAGAGTGTGTGCAACTTGTCCTGACTTTGCTGTAAACCTGCCAGGAAAGGGACACATCCAAAAATACTTTAAAGTATCTTCTGAAATTCTAAATACTTGCATGAAAAGCAAGGTTTTGTACAAAGAGCCTGCCAGTGGCAAGGTTTTATGGTCTTCAGCAGCAAGGCTCACTGTTGTGGAGTATCCCCAGATGTGGCTTGTGGCATATCTGCACCATGGAATGCTGGCTGCAGCCTCCACCTCCTGCAAGATGTCCCTCTTTCCTCCTTCCAGGTCTCTCAGTTAAAATTACTTAGTTTTGCTGGCATTAGTAGGGCTCATTTGGACTGAAAGGGACAGGATGGCTCTCACAAGCTGGGAGGTGGCAGCCCAGACAAGGGAGGGCAGAGATGTCTTGTCCCCACAGACATCCCCCAGGATGTCCATCTGCTGCCAAATGTTGCCACACGCCAACGCTGTTAGGAGTCTCTTATCTGCATTCATTCAGGGCCTGCTCTCTCTTCCTTGAAACTGTGAGGTTTGAAATTAAACATCACGTTCTCTATAAATAATCTTAATTGGCAGCAAGTTCATTGAATGTGGTCTTTTGCACACAAATTAAGACCTTTTGTAGTGAATTTGAGCTGTCCTGAAATAGGTTCATTTTTGCAAGTGAACTTCAATTTTGTGACACTTCATGTGAATTAGTTTTAAACTGATCTACCAGGGCACTGCCTTTCTTCAGAGCAAACCCCTCCCAGACTCTCTCTAAGGGTGGCTGCTCCACAGCCAGCACTGAATCCATATTCTCCGTCCTACAGGATATTTGGCTAATAAGAATCATTTAACTGTGCCTGCAGCAAGAAACTGAAGAGCACGTCCTTTCATTAGTTGCCTCCAGGGTCTGTCCATGCTCTTACCTCCCCATAACAAATATATTATGTCTGTTGCCTGTAGAAGCCTAATTATGTACCTTACTCTAAGCACTTACCTATAGCCTTTGAGTGGTGTTTCATCCCATTCACCTCAGTGAGGTCACTTCTGCATGTGCATCCATATGTACAGAAATATTTGCAGAAGTCTAATCCATACTTGGCCTTCTCTTTGGCTCTTTTACCTGTGTTATTGTCAGTGAACTGTACAGCAAAATCACCACCAGAATTTCAACCACAGCAGAAATGGAATCACCTTGATAAAATCAGTAGATGATGGAACAAATGTTTTAAAAGTGGGATATCTGCTGCATGGGATTGAGGGGGACTGGGGGATTTGAACAATTAAGAAAGATAATGAAAGCTACACTTCAATTTGTTTTACAAATGTTTTACTCTTTTGAAAACTACTTTAGTCGATTTTTTTTAATGTAACAGAGATATCACTTTATCATTTGAATCTGTAGAAATGTGGGTTAGTGCTAGAAGCTGTTGGCAACCCTTGCAGTTTCTCCATATGGGACTTCAACTTAAATCTGGAAAGAGAATATTCATACAAGACCGTGATGAACTTGCACAGGCCTCATAAATTCCTTTTGTAGCCATTCCTCTTTCACCTTGGTGTCAAACCTGTTTGCACACCTGTTTGTGGCAGGGACTTCTCCAGCCTGGGCAGTGAGCACCCACATGCATTTTCTGAGTCTCTTATTTTGGTTTATTTTAAATATCTACTAAAAGAAGATGGCAGCTAAAGATAAGTGGAGGACACAAGCTGAAAGAGTGAGTCTTACTTAGCTACTTATCTGCAGGGGTTTTTTTTACCTGCTATCTCTCTTTATGGTTAATTCCTTTATAAAAACAGAGCAGGAAAAAACCTATCAGCATCTACTGGTTAAGCATGAAGCACCTTTCCAGATTAGAAAGCATAGAGTCATTGCAGTACAAACCTAGTCAGATATAGGAAAAAAAAGTAAATACTGGGGAAATGAGGAGTTTTAATTTTAAAACCTCTCTTTATATAAGTTGGTTTCCAAAACAAAACCGTAAAAAGATCCAATTGAAAACAACGTGAAAGAAAGTACAAGAAATGTTATTAATGAGATTGTATCTGCTGAAATTGGCTAAGTACTTACACATATTTCTGAAAGAAATTTGATGCTTGATTCTTTCAGATTATTTGGATGTTGCCTGAGGTAGTGTTCCACCTGCCTACAGGACACTACCTTCAACTTCATATCTTAAAAAAAGAAATTAAGATTTATATTAATCGTCTAATTTACAAGCTACTGGTACTATACATGTTGCTGCAGATTAAATTACTCATTGGCTGGGTTTCAAATAGTAGAAAACAAGGGTCTGTTCCCACATCTTCCCTTTCTATCACACTGATTAGACTGCTATTTGCATTCTTTTTATCCCATCTGGGCCTTCAGCAGAAGGGGTTGTGTAGCTCTGGAAGATTAAAATTGGTCTGATGACCATCTGATGGAAATTTATCTTGTTTTCATGCTGGCATTTTAGAATGCATTAGTTTTCCATTAGGCCTGTGTGGACACCCACATCACTGGAATAGGTCAGCTAGCCAGAACTGATAGGTCATGGCCACTCTATGATATGGTGCTAAATGGCACAGGCTTGATGGGAGGGGTAAGTCCTTAGCATTAACTATGGTATCTCAGGGTAAGACCATTTGACCACTGAGTAGTAGATTATATGCTTTTACTTTATGCCTGGCTTTGCTTTCTCCTTCATTTGATGATGTCGTAAGGGAAGAAAGAAACCTTCCAGGTTTGAGAAACTAAAGAGGTATATCCAGGAGCAAGGCAGGTTCTCCATCACTTCATGCATTGTGTGCAGCTCCATGCCTGCAAAGAGGAATATTCCCAGGGCAGAAGAATTGATATGTGAGCAGGGTCACTTCTCACTCATGTGGCAGAGCTCACAGTGACCAGATTGTTTTGAGCGTCCTCTCCACTCTCCTGTTGCTTACTGACAAATCTAGACTATGACCTGCTGAAGGAAGGAATTGTCTCTTCATACTGTGATGACTTTCATCATCTGATTATGAGCAGGACTTTGGGTCAGGGGGGTGTTGCTCTACAGATTCTCTGCCTGTTAGATGCTCTAACATTCCTAACAAGGAATTTGCTTGTCCATTCTTGAATCATTAATTTCTCATATATGTGGGTTTGAGACAGCTGTGCAAGACATATAAAAATATGCAGAATCTACAGGATGCACATTAACTTCTGGGTGGCACCCAGGAGAAAAGAGATCCAGGACATGGTTTAGATGCCTGGAAACACCCATGTTTAAGCTACTTCATTAAGATCTAGGCCATGTCTTCCCCCCAGAAACACCCTTATAATACAGTAATTAATCTATGAAGGGCATAGGAGAGCAAATAATTTCCCATAAATGCTGCTTTTGTTCATCTCACAGAGAATAAATCAGGTTTCTGACAGCAGTTGTTGTTCTTCCTGATGATCTTTACATTTTTTTACATTTGTGTAAGTCTTTGTATCACTAAGCACATATCTGCAGCTTGAGGTCAGTGCTTTGTGGGGCTAGAACCAGGCAGTGCCTGTGTGTCCTTGTAGATGGAGATGGCAGCGTGCGAGGCTATGCCAGGCTCCTAGAAGCAAAGCTGCCTTTATTGCATTTCTTGGGCCTTCCAGGAAACAGAGAGAATGGGCATCTTACAGATTAGTTGCTTCCCAAATAATCAGAATAAGCCAACTGATTATTGACAACCTGTCATTAAACTGTTTCCGAAAGCATTAAATTGCATTGTTTAACCTGGTTCTGCAGGACAGTTATCATGATGTTGTGAATCATCAGTCTGAGATATATCAGTTAAAAAAACCAAAGACATATTGCTATCTTAGCTGCCTAAAAGTTTACTCTCTGCTTTTACTGCAAGTCTTATGAAGGGGCTTCCTGTGAAAAGTCTTTAAGAGAGGAGACCAAGACCTTATTAGAACATTTGGGTTAAATTTTCTCTCTTTCTAGATGTCTGTACTGGTGTTAGTTCCAAAAGTTAATATCCCATATCACAAAATATAGGAAAGCTGACATCTTCCACAGGCATCCACAGCAAAATCTTTGTGTTTCATGAATGGTTTTTGTGCTACTTCAGGATCATAAAACACACACAGAACTTCAATCTCCTATGCAAATATTGCTTATATATATATATATATATCTTTGCAGAAGTATTTTGAAAAGCACTGGTTACTATTTACATCTATTTCTCATTGCCCAGGACTGACTATTTAACCTCTCTTCCTCACCTCACTTTGTAGTCCAACAATACATTTTACCTTGTCTGTTCTGAATTGCATCAGGTTTGCATGTGGAAAACATAGTGCTTAACCCACCCCAGAAATAGTCTTGTCTGAGACAGGAAAAGGATTTTACTGTGGTCTAAATTCCCTTTTTGGATGTGAGTTACTTTATTTTATGAAACAATTAAAGGAAAGCACACTGACTCCATATGAGCACACAAGATGTAAAAATGAAAACTGACAGGTAAGGACAAACAAATATCACTAAATCTATGATGATTGTTGAATTTAAGGTCATATTCTATAGGATTTGTTAGGGAGTACAAGAAGAGTAAAGGGAGAAACCTGGAAGTCAGCCTGCCTGGGAGAGCAGATCATTAATGCAGTTCCAGAGATGCCTCTTTGTGAAAGAGTGGTTATGAGAAGAACCAACAAAAAAGATACTGCTGGTGTTTACTGAAAACTGTAAATAATCAAGGCAGAATAAAAATAGCATGTTAGATAGACATAGAGAAGGAAATTAGAGTAATTGTTATCAAACCCACACATCCCATTACATCCAAACTCAAGGCTCCTCCTGGTTATGGAATATGACCTGAATGATGCTTCCTAGCAGACTTTTTTCCAAGTTTTATTAATTTTGGTTGGAATCTATGGGAAGGCAGAGGAACCTGTTTAGGCAGTAGGTAGCTGAGAAATGGAGGAGCCTCTGGAATGGAGGCTTTTTCCCTCCTTACCCAAGTCATGTGGTGCCCTGTAAATATTTTCTGTTTGCTTTGAAAAGGAGGTTGTTGGGCACATTACATGAGCCAACACACAGTGCTGGAGAAGGAATGTTAATAAAGGAGGGAATAAAACTTATGTTCTCTTTGGAGTGGATGAAAATGAAGACAGTTGGAATACAAAATGTTATAAGAATACAGCTTTGTACTTCCAAGTGTGAAATCAGTCTCTCCCGCCTTACTCTGTCCTTGGGATTTTCAGATTATGGTAATCTTTGAGGATTTACTCCTCATTTGCACTGCTCGAATTCAGGCATTTGTCAGTATTCTCTTCCCTATTTTACTGCTACTTCAGCCTCCCCACCAAAACTTTAATCTGGATGTTGACTACTCCACTCCTGAAATACTGAAATATCTTCTGCTTAGCCTCAATTTTTCACTTTCTACCCCAAATCATATTTGTCCATTTGTCCTGCCTTGGGCAGACACCCCTCCCACCATGCACATGCACACACCTTTTGGCTCACTCTTCAGGTCACCCTTGTTTTTTCCATCCTATTCAAAAGTTTTGGTTTTACCTTTTATGGTCCTGCAGACAAACATTCTGTGGCATTTCTTCTTACTTCTTCATACTACATCCGTTATCAGTGTTCCACCAGTTCTCTTTTTCCACCCATGTCCTTCATGCAAAACTCAGAAAACAGCAGCTGAAGAAAAATCTGAATAAGGACTGTGGATATTACCCTCTTGTACCTTAAGCAGCGAAATGGTACAGTCCAACAAATTCTGAATACAGACATGGGAGTTCTTAGAAAAGAAAGTAACATTACAACATCCCCTTTAAAGGGGTACTCATTAGTGCAGTGAGGACCTAACATTTGGGCAAGTGCTGAAGAACCTGTTTTATCCCTTTCAAGTGCATAATACTGTAAGAAATTGTAATAAATACCCATTTACTCATTCAGGCCTAGCAGACTTGAAAAATTGTAGATCTCATTTCCGTGCAACGTCATGCGTAGTGTGTTTTATGTGAAGCAATAGACTATGCTATACCTCCTGTGTTAATTGAAGGTACTAAACCAGAGAACTGATAAGGATTCCCATGAGCCTGCAACTCCACTAGTCAGTATTACTTTTCAGGCATAATCTCTGTTACACATTCCATCACTAATGTAATAAAAAAAATAAATTATTCTTGGAAAATGCCCATCAGTGATGCAAGTGACTGTGATCAACAGATTGGATATCCTAATTGCAGCCTATTAGAAGTAATGAGATTTGCATGGTAGAACCTAGAGAATTCCATGGATAAAGGAAAAAATTCTCAATGTAAAGGTTAATATAAACATATACTGCCTGTGAGTGCAAAGGAAACATAAATTGGCGGCTCATTACTGCAGACTGACCCATGGGTAGGAATGTCACCCAGCTCAGAGGCTTTCCCAGGAAGTTTGGCTGCAAAAGTTACAAAAGATAAGGACATGCTTGTGGAATCCACTAAACTAATGAGAGCTGAAAGTTGTTTGAAATATCCCGATGACCTCACAGATGGGATGCTTATTAAGGTATCTGCATCAGTCTCTTTTTTGTCTAAGAGACTGTTGTAAAGCTTTGCTGAGGCGTAGCCAACAGTCCGTGAAGGTGTCTCCATGCTTTCTGACATACTAAAGGATGTTTTTTGTTTTTTTTTTTAAGGTTAGGGCTTTTTTCTGAATGAATTCAAAATGAAGACCAACACGCAGATGCAATTTTTGTTTGCGGGCAAATCTGTGGAATAGCACATGCGAGGCAGTCAGTTATGATTACTTCATCAACATGGGGTCTGCCCGCTACCTACGTGCCTATCTGCTCGAGTGCGCTGGTCAGGAGCCAACTGCAAATTTAGGTCTTGAAAGTCTGAAGAAAAGCGCTTTATGTGCAAGGGTCCCATGAAGGCTTCGTAATGCAATTAAGCCCCATTTTAACAAAAGGCTTGCCATTTTGCTGAGGCATGACATGAGTAATTAAAATATCATTTTAAAAAAGACAAATGAGTGTTCTTCTCTACTCTCTGATATTGTTTGAGATAGATGGGGGGAAAAGATTATGATTTTTGCTTGTTCCAGGATCCTTTGAGTGGAAATCACCAGCAATGCAGTAAGCCTGCAGCAAAACATATCTATGCAAGCTACTAAGGGCACCCTATAAATGAAACAGTAGCAAAACCTATTTTCTTCCCTTCTGGAAAGAAATAAGTTTTCTAAGTGCTCTTTTATAGTTTGTTGTAGATGACTGCGCAAGTATAGAAGTGTTTTAGTAAAATCTAGGTATGAAGGAAAAGGAAAGGCATAGCACAATTAGTACATAAACTTTGCTTGTAGTGAAATAGTGCTGGAATGGCATGAGATTATGGTGGGCCAACCAAAAGAGTGAGAAATGACCTTAGGTTAAAAGAGGGCAGGTGTAGTTCTAGTGATTCCTAAAGATGAGAAAAGTAACATAAATTTGGGAGGAGAAATATTATGCAAGGTGTGTTGAAGGAAGCACATTTCAGCGACTTTATTTCAGTAGCTCTTTGGTTTGATTGCTTTTGCTAAATCACAATCACATGTTACTGTTGCAGTGCTTTTTGGCCAAATTGTGGTGGATATCTCCTGTGAGGCAGAGGTGTGGTGAACATTGTACTCAGCTCATTTCCCTGGATTGGTATGGACTTCATTGCTGCTATGAAATCCATTGATTTAGAATATATTACCATATTACAGTGAGATGCTCACTGCAATGAGGAGTTCAATAACAGCCCAAGTGCTGCCAAATCCTACTGCAATGTTTGGCAACCTTACATTCAGATTTAAAAGCCTAATTTTAGGTTCTCAGATGGAAAAAAATAGATGGAGAGAGAGAGGGTGAGAGAGACAAAGAGAGATGGAAGATCTTGCTAGGAATATAGCAAGTGAAAACAGATGAGAGACCCACTGAACACAGTACCAACTAGGTCTTTTTGGGGCCACACAAGTCAATAAATCTCTTCAGTACACCTCCCCCAACTGCTTGACAGTTTCCTTAAATCATTGTCAGAAAGGAGCACAGCAGCAAGTCACAGACAAACCCACCATTTTGCTAAATTACTTCAGTGTCTCCCTCGGTCTTACCCTACGGTTCTGTTCCTTTGGTGTCCCACAGAAACCTCCATGGTTTCAGCTGTAGTGGGCAGGAGCCCTCCCAGGAGATACATATGTGACCTGAGTCCTCTCCTCACAACTTTTTCCCACTGCAGGCTATACTCTGAATTAAAACAACCAAGAAGCTCAGGATTGGCAATTAAAACAAAAATCAGGGAAGATTCCTGTTGTGGCTCTGCTTGCTCTGAACTGTGGAGCATGGGTGAAGGAGTTGGTGGGCATCAGGCCCCAGGGAGCTCCATTTCCTAGAAACACCTGTAGCAGTATCACAAAGCCTTACCCTGGCTGAGGTGGTGCTTTTGAGGTAGTTTGTTTGTCAGACAGTGCATGAGTTTATGGGAGAAGCTGGACCCTGCACTTTCTCCACAGCTTTTCTCTCCTTCCCACTCTTCCAGCTGGCCTGGTAGCCATTTTGATGTAGGTGTGATGCTTCCATTCAAACATGGTGAGAACCTTGGGTTAGATGTTGATTTTTCACACCCTGAGGCGTTAAAATCCAATACGTTTTTACATACACTGAGAAGTATGTTCACTTCATAGCCTTTTTTATTCCTGCAAAAAAAAGCTATTAATACGTGTGCCTGCATTGGGCTATTGCTATGACATTTCCATTGTGCTAAAAAATAGGACTTAAAAGTGTTCCAGAGCTGGTGTTGTGTTGGTTTGCTACTTCCTTAATTATTAGAGAAAGAATAAGGTCATGGATTTTCTGAGAAATTACTGAAGATAGCGAGGGAAGGGCAGAAATACTCACACTTAAAAGTTGTCATTTTAAACACCCCAGTAATTCTGCTGTAGGACACAAGACACCATGTGTGTGTGTCAGGGGAGTAGTTGCTCCAAGGATTCAAGTCCAGCAAAGGTTATAGTTCAGTTTTTATCACCCTGTGCTGGATCTGAACTTCTGAACTCAGTATTATCTTGGGTTTGTCCTCCTGCTAATGTGCCCACGAGCAGCTGTGATACCATTACATTTCCATTTTCCCCACTGTGCTGTCATGTGGTTCCATATTGAAATGAAATGGAAAATGATTTATTGTGTAAGATCAGGTTTTTGTCCTCCACAGTGTAAGAATGTAAATCTAGGGTGATTTCCCATGCTCCTGGAACTAGGTTTTGCTTGAAAAAGTCTAGAATCAACAAATGGGAAAACCACTCCTGAACACTAGAAAAATAGGAGCATTTCTCTCTGCCTTACTGAGTTGGTCCAACAGGGCTTTGCTGATGTTGCTAACGACTGTGAAATGTCTTATACCTAAATTCTCTAAACCCCTTCTCCTAATTACATTTCATAATTCTGTGGAACTGAATACACAAATGTTGTTAAAATAACAGTCATATGATACCTCTGAATTCTTGATGTGAAGCTATTGTGAGTTCAAGATAACTGCTACAAAGAGCTTTTTTACAGAATGAAAATTCCTAAGAAATGGGAATTGATGATAAAACATACTCTATCAGTATTACAACAGAAATCCAGACAGTAGAGAAGATATCCAAGCAAATAATAAATAGATTAAATAAATGGGCTAGTCTGGTGTTAATTGAGGCACAGATGAAGTATACATCATTTAAATTATTAAATGTACGGTAATTGATGTTGTTCTAAGCTCACATTTTATACTGTTATTCTCAGGGGATGAATTTCTGCCAGTCTTATTCACAGACCCAAGCAAATCTCTCTCCCACTGGGACTGTTTAATTTCATGATATGTGATATTCTTTGTCTGCAATAACATCAGAGTTGTTTGTCTTCTTATTTTAGACTGTAAACTTTCAGGATGTGTAGCCATAGATCATGTATAGCCTGTATCATTCCAGGGTTTGTGTCTCCACTGGGGCTTTCAGGACCTATTGCAGCACAAATCATAGCAAATAAATATTATTTCTTTCTCAGAAGAAAAGAAGTATCAACAGCTGGGTTTTCACTTTGTCTTGTTCATCTAACGAGAGTGTAGTCCATTCTTGACACAAGAAAGTTACTGAGAGGTGAGTGTTGAAAAGAGTTTATCTTCGGTAGAGGATCACAGAGGATGTGGCCAAAGTACTAAAACTTGGATAGATTTTGTCTGTGATGTTGGAAGACAATGCTCTTAAAGCCAAAAAGATATCCAAGGGCTCATGTGGGAGTGATGAGGAAAAAGGTCAAGTACATGGCATTTCTGGAGAGTTTCAAAAGCTTGGGAATCCATTGACTCCTACAAATCCTGAACAGTGATTTTTGTTTCAACAGCGTTTATTTCCAATAAAAGCAGGAAAATATGATAAGAACTTTCTAAAATGCTAAGCCTTCCTTTCTGTTAGCCAAATAAATACTAAGAAATGGGACAAATGACAGATGGTAATTTATTTATGATTTTTCTAGTCAGTGCTATTTGTAAGTGTCCATCTGCACCAGTCACTCCAGGGGCTGATCAGGGGCCTGGGAAAGAAGACAAAGACAGACTTTGCTGAAACAACTTACTTTTCCCCACTTGGAACAAGAATGTAGGTGATGGGTGAAACAGGATCCTGCAAAAAGACGGAATGGCAGCAAAAGAATGAAGTGGCAGCAATCAGCCTCCAGTTTGGCAGACAGCAGTCTGCCATGACTTTTGCATCGTGGCATTGCACACTAGATACAGTGGCTCCAAATTATTAATTTTGAGGATAACAACCTCCTTTGTGGTGTTTCAACCTGGAGCACAAGGGAGACGGGCACCCCTTCAGACTGAATCACAGCGCGAGGGCTGAATTGTTTTTTTAATCCTAATGAGAGCTGTCATTAAAAGTTACTGAAGCTTGACTTTTCCTCACTCTTTGTCAGCCCCCCTCAGCCTGGGCTGGAGATCCCACGTCCTTTGAAGCCATCTGAGCTCTCTTTGTTGGTTTTTTTTGGTGCATAATAATGCCAGGCATCTCTGCTGCTGGGGACGCCCAGCAAGACCCAGCGAAGCGTGTCTGGTGGAAAGGCCAATACCAAAGTAAGCTGGGAAGAAATCCCCTGCAGTATTCCTTGAGCTCTCTCTGCCTGCTGGGATTAAAGGTGCCTGTGAAAACCCTAGTGCTTCCTTTGCCAAGGGTAGGGTCCAACTGTGTTTGGTGTCTTGTAAGGCATTGGATAAAGCGAGGGATTTAGGTCTTTATATTTAGGGTTATTGATATTATGAAACTCAGTTAATGACACAATACTTTTGGCTGGTGAAGGCAGTCTTGTTAGCCAGGACATGTTGCTTCAAAATCATAGAATATGTCATTTCTGAAAAGGCTGCCTGCTGTCAGAACCACTGCTTTCCTAGGTATTTACTTTCCCATTTTTCCACACTGCAAGCATTAATAGGTATTTCTATCACATATTATCAGCAAGAAGCTGACAACAGCATGAGTAATGAAGCCACTTCCTGTGAGCATTCAAATGCACCTGTAATTAGTATTATACTCTAAACACTGCACAGAGAGAACAATTTCTGCCTGTATAGAAAATGCCAGAATCTGAGGAATTTTTATTGAAAGTTAGAAAAAGTTAAAGAAACTTGTAGTGTGGGGTCACCTTCACAGACCCTTCCCATACAACGTCTGCACACTCTGTTTCTCTCCTTGCCAGCCCAATGAAGAAGGCTTGCAGATCCACACTTGTTTGCAGCCTGGGATTGCCACTCATAGCTGTGCATTGTTACTGCTGTCTTTTCCTCTAACACATGCAGGGCTGATGCCATTTGTTGACAGGGAGGAAAGAAATTACTTCTGCTAATGACTAATTCAAAGTCCATTCCTTTCAAGAGCCTTTATAGTTTGTAATATCTGGGTACAGCAAAGAGATGGCCACACAGAGCAGCCTCTCCCTGTAACTGGGAGCAGGAAAACAATTACCTGTGTCCATAAGGACCTTTGGCAGTTTTACTTTAATTTTATGACCTATTTGGGACTGATGACAAATCCTTATTTTCTCTGCTTCTAATATGCTTCCTACACTGGACACCAGCTGGAATGAAACAGGAACCAATAGGTTTTTGAACTCAGTTCCCTACGTCTTTTAATTATTTGCAGTATGCTTCATTCTGTGCTCCTCCCAAATTCTGCTCCTCTTTCCTGTGGACATCCCTCAAAAAGGTCCTGCTCCAGAAACAAGAATGACTCCAAGATGCTCCTTCTGACATGATTTAAATTGAAGTAAGGCAATAATTTGCAAATTGGAAAAATCTCTCTTTTTTTTAATGGATGAAAGCATTGGCTATAAATTCCTGAGCCCTTCTGTTCTGTGCCCAATTAAACGTGGTAAGTAAAATCTTGTTCTTTTCCAGAATTTACAGTGGTGTATGATGATATGCAGAGTACATCTGTCTACAGATTTATTATTCAGTAAATTTCATCGGCATGGTTCAATGGTAATTAAAATAATAAACACCGTGGAGTCACCAGTTCACCCGAATAATTTCTGAGAGAAGAAGTGAACAGTCCAAAGTCTATCCAGGAAAAACAAGTACAGTAACTGAAGTCTCTTTTGCTGTTTCTTTAGCTCCTCCTCATTTCTCTGCTTCAATTCTGCAGCCATCCAAGGCCCAGATTTCTTTCTTATCAAGTCACAGACACCATTACTGTAAAAGATTTTCAACATTACAAAGACCGAATGGTGACACAGTAGGTGCATGAGGAAAGCAGTGTCTTTGCTCCTCACCTCTCATCTGCAGTGTCAGCAGGAGACCATGAAGTGATCCTCTCTTACTCATCCAGCTCCAGCCAATCGCTTAAAGAATTACCCCTGGAAATTAAGTTTAGAGGACAATTATAATCATCAGTAATATGAGTATTTGAATGAATTTTTTTGCAAAAACGTACTTGTGTGACAAATTGCCAGGATAAGTCCATAGCTGCAGCATCAGGCATTAGTGAGGCTTTTCTAGTTAAAAGGGAGCAGCAGAGACTACTCATCTTGTGTAGGGTGTTAACAAGTCAAGAAAAGTTTCCATTGCAGGATCACAGCTGACAATCACCTGGCTAAGGCATAAGAATGTAGTATCTTCAGGAACCTACCAATTTAAACAGACTAAGTAGGACTATAAACTTGCAATCAGTGCAGAATTTAACTGTTGCTGCCTCTCTGCCCAGGCTACAGCCCATGCTGTTAGCTTAGCAAAACACAAGAATATCCATCATCTGCTCCACTACGAGGTTCCCCCACAATGGCAGCTTGATTTGCAATATCATATTCAGCTTGCACCTCTACACCAGTCCTCATTTTTCACAACTCTTCTAGCACCACATAGTCCCAGATTTCTTAATTTCATGAACCATGTATATTAATGGAATTTGCCCAACAGAAGGCCAATATTTTTCTTAGTCACATCAATCAGCATTAATCCTGCAAATGTAAATATTTTAATTTGCATAGCAGAATAAGCCTATTGATTTACTTTCCTCTGACTGCTTATCTCTGCTGCCATTGCACTGTTTCTCAGAGGTTATTAATATAGGTGTTAAAATTGTTTTCCAGTATCTTTCATGAAGATTAAAAGTTTAAATAGAAGAATGAATGTGATTGAATACTTGGTCCACTATGAGAAACATTATCAGATTATCATGTGGATACATCTCTAATGTTGTTGACTGTCCAAAAGACAACACGTTTTTTGCTTCAATAATCTGACAGGATATGAATATCATTTTGCAATACAAGTATGTATACTGGACCAAAATATTCACCTTCACAGTTGTATTAGCCAGAAGCTGAAGAATGTAGCTGTGCTCTGGGGGAGAGGGACAGAGATTTATGAAAGGGGTTTTATGGCTTTGAATATGAAGTGGGATGACACTTTGGGTCAGGAATTAAGATGGCAAGGAAGAGTTTTCTAATAAACTTTCCCAAACAAGGCCATGAGAAATGTGCCAGAAGCAGGACTGGCTTAACTGGCCACCAGGAAGGGGTAAAATCACTCAGAGGCACTTCTGTCCAGAAATGCTGATGCAAGATCTAGGGCAACTTGCAGTGCCTGTGAGGATTTATTTGGACTGCTGGAGCAGCACCTTATCCAAAAGGTATAAGCACAGGTTAAAGCCATCTCTGCTCATCTTTTTCCTTTTTTGCTTACCTTCTTTGGGGCTGTAGGACACATAGCAGATTTCTGTATTATGAGTATCTTAAAATATTTTCTATTCAAAGGCAGAATGCCCTAAAAGATTAAAATTATTTCAGACATTTTCAAGAGAAAAAAAAAATGGCACAAAACTAACTCCTAAAGACACTCATGCTAAGTCCTGAATGAACCTAGGGATAAAATAGTGTTACTCATTCATAACACACAGCTCTGTAGATGTTTCATTGACAAGAATGTTTTTGCCCAGCTGCTGAACTGGTTGATACCTTGTGTGCTGGAGGGTGCACAATCAAACTGAAATTCAAAGAGAATTCCTCTCCTCTGGAAAATGGCTGCAGACAAGAGGGCATGAGATCAGCAGAATTTTAGCTACCCACCTGATCTCTTTAGCCAAAAACTGACGAAATAAAGCAGGACTGCTCAAAATGTGATTGATTGGGTTTTCATGACAACCCTTGCTGTTTGGAAGGTTCTCTCAGCTTCAGACTCACTAACATTGCTCTGGTTTACAGGCTGGAATTAATACAAAATCTCCAAATGGCAAGTGTAGCCGAAATGAGACAGAAGATTTTATACCATGAAAAACCATTGAATTTCGGATCTGTTCCACCTAAACCCACAAATTTCACATCTGAACACTTCCGCGTGAAAAAATAGCTGTGTTTCCACAGCAGTCAGCTGAAAATTGCTGTTGCTGTCTCCTGTAACACCTTAAATCAAAGAGGTGTTAGGCCAGGCCTGACTGACATTTTAAATAGTGTACTTTGGTGAAAGCTTTCTGCTCTAGGATAATCAGGAGAGCAATGTAAGAAATTAATTTACCATACATTACTGGTTATTTTCTCATTATTATCACTCTAGTTTTGTGCCCTTCTACTGTTTTTGCATCTTCTAATTCTGGTATGCATATCAGTTTTTGTCTGAAAAATACTTTAAATGGTTTTACTTCAATTGTAGTTTTTTCTTCCATCTGTTACTGTATGCTTGTGTGAGAGCAGAACTTTATTCTCCAGATTCGATCTCCTAGCTGTGGCCAATGTTTAGGGTCTGTGAATGAAGTGATGTTTCATTTTTTACAAGATCTGACACAGGACAAGCAGAGAGGTAATGCCTCTATGTCTATTCTACAAAGCCTGGCCTGTAAAGAAAACCAGAAAGTCTGTGTTGGATGAATAAATAGTGATGGTAGTAGTTAATACACAGCCTGTGTACAGATGGTTATTAAGGTAGGTAAATGTTCTAAAAACCTAAGCTTTCTTTTATACTGAAAGGTTATATTTTCACTAAATGAGAACTTCACATTTTCTTCTGGGGAAAAAAAACAAACCTGACTTTCACAAAATATTCTGTAGAAATCAACTAGCAACAAAAGCAGTTGTCACTTAAAAAAGAAAATTAAAAGTTGAAGAACTTATGTATGTGAGGGAAAGAAAAAGTTAGCATGTAACGACTGAGATTAGAATTTATCTTTTCATAAGACATCTGTTTCCTATTTGTGTCCAGCATATTCTGCTCTAGAAAGATGCCACACAGTATATCAGCAGGTTTCTTACCAGTTTTCACAAAATACTGAGCAAAACTTCACATCTGTGAATTAATTTTTGTCAGATTATTGTTCCCCCTCAGTAGTTTTAAAAAAAAAATTCTTTAAATCTTACAGACATGTTCTTGGCAACCAAGACAGGATTTTATAGGGGTGAATGGAGCTGTAAATGTACTGAATTCCTTGTAACAGTGATTCACACAGGCTGTACTCATTCAGTGGATTTTCAGTTATAGCCTGTAGGCAGTATCACAACATGGACAGCAGATACTGTAGAATCATCACCTTTCATACATGTTTCCTCATTTACTGGTGGATGGTAGGAAAATTGTTGGTAAAACATGTAAGGTCAGCATGTTCTTTGGCATATCTGAGAACAGCAGATATCATAACAGTCATACACAAATCAATGAAGCGTGCAACATGCAGGCCAGATATTACAGAATGTAAAGTTGACTAAATCTCAGCGTGAATAAAACCCATTGAATTTATATATATATATATATGTAACTTCAAAGATTCACTACTTAAAAATGAACTTGTAGAATCAGAAGACTCTTTGGAAGAGTCCTTAGAGAAGATCTATGTAAAATCCTTTTATTGAGAAAGGAGGACCTGCATTTAGGCATTAGCTAAAAGGATTTGTTCAATGGGTTTCTCAAACTTTCAGCATACCTAATGAGTCTATTCTGCTACTTCAGGACTCCTATCAAAATGCTGGATTTTTCCCAACACATAAATTAAATCTTCTTTGCTGCAGATTTATATAACTTCTTTTTATTTTCTCTGACTAACTGTGGAGACAAGTTTATCACAGTCCTCTCTCAAATTACCTTTAGAGGAATCCATCAGAAGATTGCTATCTAATCACCCTTCCCAAAACTGCTTGTGCCTGGGGTAAGCAAGAGCAATCTTCTCTCACAGTCAATGCTTCAACATCTTGGAACCCAGACTCTCTCCCTCCGGTTTCTCCAAGTCTTTTATAACCAAACACAATGTGGCATTTGAGGTCTTTTCTGGGAAAGAGAAGAAAGCTGTCATTATCTCCTGTGAGATATGCATGATGCTGCTATTCAGCTGAGATGAATTAACAGCATTAAATTATTACTTCATATTCTACTTACAATCAGCCTCAAACCCCAGCCTCCCTTTTAGACCAAGCACTTATTTGCATACTTGATTTTTCTTTCTCAAGTACTGCACCATGTACAGTCATTTCTGAATGTCATCCTCGTTTGGGTTTTGCTCTCTGTAATCCCTCAGAGTTAGCTTAATTTCTGGTTCTTGGTGGTTCACAAACCTTCCAGCATGGTGTGTCCCATTTCAGCCCACTCTTCTCTGTCCTCTCAGCTGTTCACTGGAATGTTGATTGCTTTGCTTAGGAAAGGCCCTTGAAGGAGCACATATAAAGGTGAACGCCAAATTCCTGAGGCATGCTCCTTCAAATTATATTTCCAACCATCTGGGTGCATTTTATTTATACCAATGTCGATTAACTTGTTTCTGTGAGCATCATGTGATGCTACTTAAAACCTTATTGAAGACAAGAAATATCTGGATCTAATGTTTCCAACTTATCCACCAAGTCAGAGACTGTTCTTCAGATTCCCATGCTGATTATTTTCAGTCTTGCTGGTGTCTTCTATGTAATTCCAAACTGATTTTATAGTTGCTTGTTTGAGAACTCTTGCTGGTACTGAATGTAGAATCACTGGTTTACTGTTTGCCAAGTCCTTGCCAAACAGAGGCACCACGTCTGATCTTCTGTCACCATAATGGGCACTTTTGCTGCCTCCCTTCTTCAGTGATGGCAGTGTTTCCCTCTTAAGTGACACTGGAAAGTGAAAATATCTACAGTACTATATTCTTCAGTTATGAACAGAATCTTGTTTTTCAAAAGGAAAAATAAATGAAAAAATTTGTGGTTGACTAATCTCAGATTTCAAGGTGAGGAAGGTGTGAATATACTTTGGGTGTGGCAGAAAAGACAGTAAGAACACAAGTATCTTTACAACCAGCACATTATTCCCACTGTTAATCCTTAACTCCTAACAGCCTTTTTCCACCTGAAAAGTCTCTCTCTTATTTTCTAGATCAGTTTAATTTTTTTAAGCGTCTCCTGTGAGTGACACACTTCAAATGCTTTCTAGAAACCCAGTTAGGGAATATGAGTGAGATCTGATTTGTTTGCACACATATAACCTTCAGATAACTCTGGGAAGTTTGTGACATATGACTTCACTTTGTAGAAACCCTACAGCTTATCATCAGTATGCTGTATTTATCCACATGCCTACTAGATGTGATCCTCAGAATGTTTCTGTTATTTTGCCGGGTATACATCATAGTTACTTACCTATAAATTTTCCTATAAATTCTTCTTTCCTTTTTTCATCAGCAGTGAGAAAACTGATTTTTGCATCTAACAGCGCTGTTTTAATGGCACACCATTTATTCACTGGTTTTAGCCCAAAGAGATGAAATTCATTGTGTTAAAAGACTTTTATGGTAGATTCTTTATATTTTCTGAAGTCCTCAAACACTGATTTAATGTTTTCACAGACATCATTCTGCAGAGTAAGGCCAGATCCAGAAGTGGCAGAGATTAACATGGCTCTGGCATTTTCAGCATTGTGTTAGTGTTATTAAAACTAACTAGTGTTTACTAGTGTTTATTAGTTCCCTGTCTATGCAATTAGCATGATGGCTTTTTAATTTGGGTATTTCAGTCCATTCACAAGACAATACATTGATGAATGCCTCCTGCTGGAAATTACCCTAGCCCCTCCTAATAGCCCAAAGTTGTTCTCATTTTCTCTCCTTTGCTCTCCTCCAGCCTAGTATCACACTAGAAACATGCTAGTGCAGTGTCTTTGCACCAGGCATAGAGACCTCTGGTAATCTGCCTCCAGGCTGGTTGAATCTGGTATCTGATCTCTTAACTACAGGTTAGTGCTTAAAAAAAGATTGCAAGTGTTATATTCATGGTGCAATGGTTCAGATCTTAGAAAACACCTGCAGTAGAGAGTGGGCAAGTAAGAGAAAGGGAGTTGCAGTAAGCAGTGTTTTCCTCCATTTAACACCTTTCTTTCACTGGGAGGGGATTATGGAAAGGAGCATAACTTCCTAGCTCAGGGATTTACCCTGCTTCTGAAGCAGCTCCTGAAAGCCAGCAGAGACAATGTGTTGAGGACCAACACTCCAGAATTTCCCATTGTGTTATTGCATTATGGTAAAATCAGAGCCAGCATAGCGTGACTGACTCACTAATCCCAAGGTGTAGCGTGCCAAGACAGTTGCCAAGTTTTTAGACTGTGTCTTTGTTGTCTTTCAGGCTGCAGATTGCCAAGATATGTGGTTTTGGCTGAGTGGAAGCACTTTTTGTTTCAGTATGTCAACATAGCAGACTGGTAGATCAAAACATTCTATTACTGAGTTCCGACATGCATGGGATACTGCCAAAGAAAGTGATTTCTTTATCACTTCAGCAACCAGGCAGTACAGGATGTGTTCATGTCTGTGATGTTTGCTTTTGATTCATTATAGGTTTAAGAACACTGAAAGAGTGGCAACTTATATCTCAAATGTAAGGTCATGGCCAGAGGAGAAAGTTGTTCATTGAGAAAATGAGGATATTGACTGCAGGTCTTCAGGCCAGAAATCTGCAGAAATGTCATGTTTACATATTCATTCAGCATTCACTATCCACTTGCTCCCAAGACTGAGTAGCCTCTATCTCTTTGCTGCAGAGAATCTGTTTTGGTTTTGCCTTCCTTTGTCTGCCTGTTATGGCACTGTCACCAAATGCACTAGTGTTTGCTTTATATTAATGCTTTGTACTCTGCATCCTCAGTGCCCTTGCTGTAGTACAGTTGTGTGGTTATACAGTCTTCAGCAGAAGCAAAGGGAGCCTTCACCATCTGCCAGTTCTGAAATTGCATGATGTTCAGCTTTATCTTCCAGGGAACCTCCAGTTCACTTTCTTCTCTGGACCTCTAAAAGGCCTCCTGTAGAGTGGCTAGAAAGTCAGTGCTCACCTTGGTCATGTGAGTGAGTCTGGAAGATAGTCCCCTGACATAAGTTGAGACTGCAATTCTTCAGTGTTCACCACTGAATATGCAGGATAATAAGAAGATTCAATGAACTCTAGCAATTTCTAGTCTGTCCCTTCCCTTAGGCAGCAATAGACAATAATTATCCATAAACATAAACACTTTCTTTTTGGTTACTCCTTCTGATACTTCTGATTTGTTTTGTTCAACCAGGATTTCCTTCTGAGTTTCACAGGTCTGTCTTTTTTTCAACTATGGTTGAGGCTTGTGTCTGATCAGGGAAAAAAAAATATGTGAACTCCACTGAAATAAGACGCAAAACCATAGAACTGATCATTGAAGACTTGGGACAGTTTCTGGATATAAGAGTTATAAAAAATAGATAAAAAGACTGCTTGCAAAGTCTGGTGTGGCTTCACTCTAAAGCACCTCCCTGCTGGAGCTGACCACCTCCAGAATAGCCAAAACTTATTTGTAGAACACACAGCAAGGACATTCATGAAGCAGGTTCACCCAAGTACAGTGGACACTTGCTGACCCCATGGCACTCACATGTACAAAATTTTCTGCTGAAGAAAATTTCCTAGCAAAGACTGGATTCCAAGATTCAATGTCTGATTAAAAGGGGAAAAATATTTTTGGGTAAAGCAAGAAAGCTTGTAAGAAATCAGAGGCAGACGTAACCCCTGGGGGATTGATTCTGTTCCTGTTGCAGTCACTGCCTAAAAGACAGTGGTCAAAAAATCATCAGCTGATTTAACTGAATGTCAGAAGGAATCACAAAGAGTTCATGAGGAAATACCAGTATGTGAGAAATTTTGGTAAAATGTTTCATGGGGAATGAGTCACATGAAAAGCCTGTCTGGAATTCACCAGTGCTATGGAAGAAACAGAAGATTCTGGCTGACTAAGGACACAATTGCAGACGGCATAAAAATCAGAGGAATGGGAAATTAAAACTAAGGAAGGCCACAGGGGAAAAAAACAAAAAAACCCACACTCCGGCTCCTTTGTTGTGATAGGAGCAACCAAGTAGTGAGAAAGCCTGGACTGAGAAGTCTGTATCACTTCTGTGGGTGCCCAGGAGTTTGGTACCAAAGGGTGTCCATATCAAGGGTGCCTTGCCCAGGGGGTTATATTTGAGGGCCACAGAATGCTGAGCACACCAGAAGTGTGGGGTGGGAGAGGAGGGCAGAGCCATGACAGATCCCCTTGCCATCAGTGCCTGCCTCTGGGCTGGGGCCAACTACAAAGAGCTGGGAGAGAGCAGTGATTTGGGGAAAGGGAGGCTGATGGCCACAGTACATGTAACTAATTGCAGAGAAAGGAGAGAGGGAATTCAATCAGAGTCTGAGTGTGTATGTGAAGGGGAGGGCAGGATACCTGAAACTGTGAGGCTCTTTAATCTAACAGATAAAGGTATAAAGGCATAATACAAGATATAATTTCTCAAAGTTGGAATCTGCCAGATTTAACACTGACACAATGACAGTGAAATGGGAGGAGTTGAGAAAGTCTCCAGCACTTGCAGTCCCCACACGTAAGCTGGATGTTTCTGCCAGAGACAGACCATTGCTCAAGCACAGATGAGAATCAAAGATCTCAGCTGCTGGACAAGAGTCCACAGGTCATGCTGTTCCATAAAGCCAGCTGTATCATCCCCTACTCTCTGCAGCTCTTCTGTCTGGATTTGTGATGGGCATTTGAAACCAGGATCAAGACTGTTGGTCACTAGCTGGTGGGACACCGTTTACAGTCACAGCTGAAAGTTGTTGCTACCATGACAATCATCATAATTGTCCCTATTCCTGCTACCATTGTTATTTGTACTAACAGAGATCAGGACCACTTCATACTGAGGGCAGTAGGGTCACTGTAGCAGCTAAAACAACAGTGTTTCTTCACTCAAAGTTCTCTGCCTGTTAATTAACAAATGCATAGTAGAAATTGCCTATCAATCTTCCAGCCCCCCCCCCCTTCTCTTTTTTCATTAAATCCTTATGGATCTTACAGATTTTGATAGTTTACTATCAAAAAGAAACCCTAGACCTATCTCAGAAAAGTAACTATTTTTTTTATTTGTCTGTTTTACTGAATAGTGGGAAACCTAATCTCTACTGCCCAACTGGGTGTGTTTGGCTGTTCCTCAAACTAAGACAAGACTCAGGAGATTAAAGTGGAGCTTGGCTCAAGATCAGGTGAATCAGCACATTTATAATGCCACAAAATGGCCTGCAGGATGGCCTTCTCTTCTGTAATTACACATGGATTTTATATGTACAGGCAAAGGAAGTAATTTGATTTATCTGTTCTAATTAAATATATGATGTGAGGAAAAAGTGATATGTCTGTTTAAAATATGCTTTAGGTTCTTTTGGTGAGAAAGTGAATGTGACTGTAAGTACTGTGCTTTAATATGACTGTAACTTTCCCATTAATGTTCACACTCTTAAGAAACTGTAATGGCAGGTTTGGACTGGCATTTGGGATGAAATTACATGCAAAGAACTGTACCCAGAATGCATGCATTTCCAACTTTTTATATTACATTAACTTATTTTCCAATCTCTTGCAAGTCATTTGGGGTAAATCCTCATGTCCATGCAAATGAAATGAAATCTAGTTATTGCAGAACCAGGACCAATGAAGATATTTGAGATAATTAATTCCCACAAACTGCAGTGGAAGCCAGATATGACCTGCATGTGGCCATGGTCTCTTTTAACTGGGAAACAGCCATGTTTCTTTAGGAGGAGTATTCAAACACTGATATTCAGTATTTTTTTCTTATCTTTTGGTGAATGCTTAATCAGAAGAGTCCTGCCTTTGGTTTCAGGAGCCAAGGTCAGCCCTGAGCTCTAAGAGGACAGTGCTAATAAGAAGTAAAGAAGAGGAGGATTGTGATGAGTGAAAGGAAAGGATTTATGAAGCCAAATTTTCAAACACCACTTAAAAATATAACAAGAAAGTGAATCAAGTTCTCCCATTGTGCCTGTCTTATCTAGGGCCAAGACAAGCTGAAGAATTGCTTGGGGACAGTCATTAAAAAAATAGTGTCAGTGTTTTAAGACCACTAAGAATGTGCAGTCTAACAAAACATTATGTGTTTTGCAGATCTTTCTACATATTTCTGTGTGTGACTTTTTAAAAAGGATTGGGATTCCTAAAACCTGCCCAATCAGTGAAAAGAACAAGTGCTGTAGAGGGGAAAATGGTTCTGTGCTCTAGGTGCCTGTTTTCTGTAAGCTGGAACTATTAATTATGTGTTATTGGTTTGTAGTGGTGTGAGTTTTGAAGAAGGACTTAATGTTCCAGCTGTTTAGGGATGAGAAAATATGCTGTAAATTGGACAACAGAGGTTTTTTGTTGGTTGGTTTTGGGGGTTTTTTTTGGTGGTGTTGGTGGGGGATGGATTTGGGGATTTTTTTGTTTCTTTTCCTGAGGATTAGAGATAGGCTTTGAGGGAGGAAATAGAACCTGAGCAAATTTTGGTCCTGCTGACTGCTGTCATGCCCAGGGAGACATACCTGGCTAATGGCTTGTCCTGGTAACTTCAAATGAACATAAAAGAGAAAGGGTATTACCTGTACCATCCAGGAAGGCTTTGGCAACATTAGCCTGGAAAACTACCAAGGGAAAATGATATTTCTGGAAGAAACTAATGACTTACTCAACTCCTAAAGTTGGTGGTGCTAATGACTCAGAGAGCAGGGCATCTTGTTTATGTAGTTGAAAGCTTTCTGCTGACTGTGAGCAATAGGTTTAGCAGGGCAGAGCCCGTCCAAAACTTGCCAGCAAGCCAGGAAAAGGGTGAGGCAAGTACATCTGCTTCTGACTTTCAGGAAAGGGGTGCACAAGCTGCCAGGGTGAAACACACATGAAGGTGTCAGCTGGTTGTAGGCTTCCTCCCCAGTGCTGTTTGTGAAGAGCCCCAACTCCTCCCAGTGCCCTTTGTATCTCTGCTTCCCCAGGATAAAAGGGAAGGCTCTCATCCTCAGTTTCACCCTGTACCCTGGGGTAGCTGATGTCCAGTTCAACCTCCACTGCCAAAAAACCCTGTTGTTCTCTGGAAAGTGACTGTGGCTGCCCTAGATTCCTTTGCCCAGGACGTTGATAAAGGTATTAAACTGCACTGGGCCAAACACTGAGCCCTGGGGAGCACCACTTGTGACTGGCCACCAGCTATCACTCTCTGGGCCCAGCCATCCAGGCAGTTTTTCACTCAGCAAGGGGTGCACCCATCCAAGCCATGAGCAACCAGTTTCTCCAGGAGAATGTTGTTGGACAGTGTCAAACACCTTACTGAAGTCCTTGTAAATACATCCACAGCCTTTCCCTCACCCACTAGGTGGGTCACCCTTAAATAAAATTATATTAAATTGGTCAGGATCCCCTGGCTGCCCTGTACATGCATTTAAGTTGTTCTGCTCCATAACTCTCCCAGGCACTGGGGTCAGACAGGCAGACAGACTTGTGGTTCTCCAGATCCTCATTATGACCCTTCCTGTTGATAAGCATCATATTTACTGAATTCCAGTCAACTGGGACCTCTCTGATAAAACAAAACTGCTGGTGGATGATGGAAAGTGTCTTGGTGAGCAGCTCTGCCAGCTCCCTAAGTACCCTTGGATAGATGCCATCTGACCCTGTAGACTTTTCTTTCTGAGTGGTGTAGCAGGTCATCAACCATATTCCCTTGTGTTGTTGGAGCTTTAATTCTTCTCCACATCATTGCTTTCCAGTTCAAGGGGCTTGTTACCCTTTGGTCAATTGTGTAGTCCTCACTATTAATGACTGGGGCAAAGAAGGCTTTAAGTATCCGCTTTTTTCATGTCCGCTCTTTTCTCATCCTTTGTTGCTGTGCTTCCTCCGTCATCCAATAAAGGATGGAGATTCTCCTTAACCCTCCTTTTATTGCTGATGTATTTATAGAAACATGTTTTATTGTGTTTTATTGGAGTAGCCAGATTAAATTCTAGTTCATCTTTGGTCCTTCTTATTTTCTTCCTGCATAATCTGCCAACATCCCTGTAGTCCTCCTGAGTTGCCTGCCCCTTCTTCCACAGGGCATAAATCAACTTTTATTTCCCTGAGTTCTAGTCAAATCTGGAGTCGTGTTCTGAGTGTTGACATGGTTTTAACTTCAACACTTTGCTTAATCCCTACATCACTCTGCTCCCACATGAGAAACTTGCCATTTTTTGCTTCAAACTTTCCTGCCTCACACAATGACACACAAAAGGTGAGCTGTCTTTGCCAGCTGGATGCCCACCTTGTAACTGGAGAGAGACAGAAGATGTGGCAGGAGGTGCCCTGTCTGGACATAAAAGGCATGTAAGAAGAAAGGCACCAGCTGCCATCAGATAAGCAGGTGTTTTACACCCACTGCGAGATGGGTGCACCCTGAGGTTCTGTGGTGTGAGGTGCATGCCGTGAAACACCTTGCTGAAAGAAGTGCCAGGGATTGCAGCGCTCCTCTGTGTATTGAGCAAAACCTGTTGGAAGCACAGATTTTTTTCACATCTCCATGCTAGTGATACAGAGACCAGGGCACCGTCTTGTATGCCAAGCTCTGAAATCCAAATGTGGAAAATCACTTTCTCATTCTCTCAACACAGGACACAGATTTTCCACACATCTGTAATGGAAAGGCTTCAGGAGACTCTGTAGTTCAGGAGGCTTCCTTGTTTCTTCCTCTCCGCAGTCTCCACTGTGTTCATTGACGCCAGTGAGGTCCTACTCATTCTGCCCTGGATCAGTCACTTGCTTTCCTGGGCATCCCTCAGACACCGTGGTGTTCCCTCCCCAGTGTGTGTGACTGTGTGCATCCAACCAGGGCACAGCTCAGTGGCACTCATGCATGCTGCTGTGGGCAGTGCCTGCTCCTGGCTATGGGCTGCTTCCTCCTCTCTCTTCCAGCCTCTCTGGGCCTGTCCTTCTAGGTCTATAAAACATCCTGTTCAATCACTTTCAGCTACTTTAACCTACTTTGCCATATATGCACTCAAGCCTGCTCACCTACAGCTTCTAGTAAGACTCATGTGACACACCAAATACTCTCCTGAAATCCTTACTTGTGCAAAACCTCTTCACTCCATTCAGCACAGTTCTGTTCCCCAGATTACTCCTCCATTGCCTGCCTCTGCTGACAGTGATGAAACACATGGACTGATTCATTAACTCACTGTGTGCACAAAGACAATGTGCTAGGGAGACTCATGGCACTGCATGGCTACTGCAGCCTCCTGTTTTTAATTACAATTGCTAAATCAAAAACACTCCTTCCAATATTAATTCTTCTCACTACTAATAGTACATCTGACAGAAAGCCTTCTCGTATCATCTGCAGGCTGCAGATTGGCCGTACCTGTGGGTTTGTTTTTTCTCTGTCTTGCCGTGCTTCCATTTTTTACTTTCATCATGTTAAGCAAAAGAGGCAGGAAATATTAACATGTGGCAGACCAAGGTTTGTCATCCTCAGGAGCTTTGGTCAGTTCAGCTGGAACTCTGTTGTGGTCTTGGGAACATGAACACAGTATCTGAGCATGGCTGGGAGCAAGCTGGTGCTCATAAACCTGGAATTTTCAGTGCCCCACAAGATCCATAGGGAAGGATAAAGTGAGTAAAATTACAGGTACAGGCTTTATCCTCAAATTTATCATATTTAACAATGACACTATGATCTGCATGATCATTCATCAGTGATCAGAAACAAGCATGGCAGTAAATAGTCCATCAGTACTGTTCCCTACCAGGGACTGTAGGGAAGTGGCTATAGGCTTGTGACTCCTTGGAAGAGTTCTTCTACCCCTAATTTTAAGTTTCACCCAGGGGCGTGGTCCATTTGTGAAAAGAAGGTCTTGAAGAAAAAGACCATTGTGAACACTCAGTGATCCAACAAAGACAAAATGCTTTAAAAAAACCAACTCTGGTGTAGGAAGTCATAACAATGAAACATGCTTAATTAGGGTATCTGTCCATATATATAGGTTATGTCTGTCTGTACACACACATATACATAGAGATGGACACATTTATACCTTGCACACCTTACTCTTTCGGTTTTCCTGTTCAGCTAAGGTTCTGTTTCAGAAATTTTCCACCTCCTGCTTAACCTTCCTTCTTCATTATTTTATAATAAGCATTTTTTGCTGCCTTATGGCATCTAGTTCAAATACCTAGCAAGATCAAACTCGGGAGAAAATAAATGGGAGCCACAAGGCCCTCTGTAAAGTAGCCTACACCTTTCCTGGATTGGAATGGATGTTTGCCAGTATTGAGGCACTGTAATTAAATAAAATAAGCCTTGGCAATACCTCTGCCACATCTGCCTGTACAATGCTCCCTTAAGCAGCAACATTCCCATGGGAAATTAAATATACTGTATGTGCAATATTCAGCCTTATTGTTTAGGTGTTCCTGGAGCTAAGAAACCCTCACTGCTGTTTCCTAAACAAAGGGAGGGAAGGTTTTGGGCTTCTCTGAAATTTGGGCACAACTCAAGAGCAGACACCAGCTGGGTCACTCTGACATGCCTGCCCTGGGGGTGTAGGTGATTGTGCCCGGCAAGGAGATGGAGGAGACACCTTGACTCTTCTCCTTCATTGGTGCCCCTGCTGCTGGCTCTTTCCCCCGCAGCACCTCTATGTGTGGGTATAATGTGAATTTAACAATAGTAATAATGGTCATCATCATCATCATCCCACTGAAAAATCATGCTGCTTTCCTAGGATGGAAAGGTTCAAACACAAGTTGTCCTGTTCTCAGGAGATTACTCAGTCTAACTCTTCAAGTGGCCATAGTGTTCTTTCATTATCCATTGAGGTGGTGGTGAGGTTTCCTATTATTGGGAAAGTCATGACAGCCTGAGGAGAGCAAAAAGCATTCTGGTGATAATGCTGTCATGACAACTTCTCTCTGTCAAAATAGATGTTTTGGGGGAACTTGGTGTTTCTCAAGGACTTTTTTCCTTATTAAAGGCTCCTGTCACCCTACAAAAATGTGGGAATGAAAGACAGGAACTATTTTGTCAGTAAGCTTTTATCTAAAAGCACTAGGTGGATACCACTTTCCATATTCTTCTGAATTATCTACAATCCATACTATAGGAATTACTTGCGTTTTGTTGTCTTAATGTAGTTTTTCTTAAATTATATGCTTATTAGACTGAAGAAAAAAGACTAGAAATGTGTGAATTAATGGTTTCTAAATTCCTTTTCTAGACAGGAAAAATGAAAGCATAGTTGCCTTCACAATGAATGCAGTGTTGGTTTGACATCTCTTACTTTTTAGAAATAATTTAGTCAAACTCAGTTTCAGAGTTTTCTTTGGAAACCAAAGTTCCCAAACTGTCTCCCAGATGTAATCAGTATTCTCAAATCTTTTCCAAACTGTTAGACTTGAGATTGCAATTTTCATAAACAAGGAGTTAAAGAAATCGCTTGTATCTAAAAGTGATGTAACACTTCAATTATTTCTAAGACGAAAACTATCAGACAGTTTTCTGCTATTAAATATGATGGTAAGTGTGACAACATAGCATTGTACTCCAGTGCAATTAAGTTCTTTCCATTTTCCCATGAAAATTTGCTGCTTCAAAGTGTATTCTCAGAAAATGCGAACTTGTTGAAGCTACGTAAATTGCTCCAGAGTGTAATAGCATCTGCATTACCCTCATTTCCATGTAATTAGTTATTTTAGAAATCTTTTGGTGATTTTTTTAAAATACAGGACAAAAAAATAGAGATAAAGAACTGGAAATAGGTAGTTCAATAATGAGAATCTCAATTAGAATATAAGACAAATAAAAAAAAATAGGAAGGGAATCAAGAGTCTTTCATATGAAAGAAAAGTAGAGATGACTATATTGCTTATGGTTTGAAGAGAAGGTGTATGCAAGGTGAAATTCTACAGATACATGCAGTCAGGTACAGTTTAGACATCAGATCAGCATCTTTTTCTAAAAGAATAATGACATAAACACATTTTAAAATTTCATTTGATCACTTTCACAGAGCATATGCAAAGGAAACACTAAAATGAATGTCAGTTTGGAAGAGAACTCTAAGAATAGAACTGACAAACAGAACTCTAAGAATAGAACTGACAAACAGAATTAGTAAAATCTAAAATAAAATCAGGTACTTACCTAAGAAAAGTAAATATTCTTGAGAGATGAGATAGTCTATCTGTGTGCAAGGGGTCTGTGTCCTCTGTCTTCACTGTGTTCGCAAATGAGTGCTCCACAGCGTGGTGGGAACTGCTGAGTGTGCCTCCTTCCTTGTCCTCTACAACACCTGGTGTTGACAGCTGTCGGGAAAGGGGAGTGGACTTGGTACATTGTTCTTCTGATTTGCAGTGGTAATTCCTGCAATGCCATTACAGAAGTCAGGAAACACCCAAATATGAGTTGTGGAGAGAGAAAGAAAGCAAGAGAGGAAAGAAAAGAGGAAAGAGGAAAGAGATGAAACACGGAAGAGAGAAAGAGATTAAAATAAAGAGAGAGAAGGAGAGAGAGAAATAGAGAAAGGGGGAGAGACAAGAAGGAAGGAAGGAAGGAAGGAAGGAAGGAAGGAAGGAAGGAAGGAAGGAAGGAAGGAAGGAAGGAAGGAAGGAAGGAAGATAAATAAGGAATGAAAGAGAGAGAAAAGGAGAAAGAGAGAAAAAGAAGCAGAAGAGACAACCCTGCCATAGTAGCTTGGTCAGATGCTCAGCTGATCACCAGCAGAGCTTCTTCCTTGTCTTACATGGGCCTACTCCAGCTGACATCAACTTGGATTTTACCTGTGGCATTTACACTTCCTAATCAAGTCAAAGTTTAGTACTGCAGGGAAGAAATGGTAAAAACAGCTTTCAGTTACTTTGGAAGAATTTGGAGTCCTGTAAAGCTACATGTCATCCTGCGATGTAACACTCGGGCCACCCTCCTCATGATGTGGGGTGAGTGACATAGGAAGAGGTGTGCTCTTTTCAGCCTGGTGACAGATGAGACTGAAGGATGTCTCTTAGGAGCTACTAATTAATACAGTTAGCTAACTAATATGGACTGTTGCTGGTTTTCAGGGAAAAGGTTTTGGGCTTTGCCACCAATGGAACAAGTTGTTGTTTTCTAGACTGAAGCCCAGCAGCAAATGAAAACATATTCAATGTGGGCACTTGGGTGATCTGAGCCCCAAAATAAAATAGGAGCTGCTGCTCCATCTGTGACCTGGACTATGGATGGGTGATACTGCTAGTCTTTGGCAGTGGTGCTGGTGAAGTCTCTGGACACACTAAGTTTTCTAAATGAAACTCCTCAGTTGTTTATTTGTGCAACTTCTTTCACTGCAATTACCTGTATTCAATATTGCAGCAGGATTTTTGTCTTGTCTGCTGGATTCTTAAAATAGTGTCTTGCCTTCAATGCCAATGGGTTACATAAAGGAGTGTGCAGAGCTGCTGATAAAGGGGAAATCTCAAATACAGGCAAAATAATTTGAGTTTCATTTATGGTTTAACAGGCAAACGTAAATATATTGTTAATCATATGATTATAATTTTCTTTTAAAACAGATTAGGTTTTCATTACCCATGTCATTAATTTTAAACAGATATCCTTATTAAAAATATCTCTGTGGGTAGATGTGTTTAGCTGAGATCGAAGATACATTATAAACATGCTGTGAGAGAATAAGTAATTTAGTTAGAAATCTCAATATATGAGATTTGCTTGCATCTGAGAAAAGAAAATTATTTTTCTGTTTTAGCAGAAGAATGTACCCATCAGAATAAGGTATCCTATCACCATTAGGACAGTTCATCACTTTGAACTACTCTTTTATAAATCAGTGAATTTTTCATTTTGCAATTCAGAAAATTTACTTAGAACACTTGCTCCTTTGGGTAGGAACTGTATCTCCTTAGCATCAGGTGTAATTTAATGTGTACATATCTTCATTTTTATTCCTCTTGTATAAAATGGAAAACAATTGTCTTTGCTGCTATGCTGTCATGGCACACTGGTTTCATTTAATATTTTATCCAGTCCTTTTTATACACATTGCAGCTCTCTAATTTGTTACTCACTGAAGCTCGTCCTGATTATATTTACAGCACATTAAATTCCTGTCCAGCTATGGTTTCACAGTGCAAGGGGCAGTTCTCAGTGCAAACCTGGGCCGTGATGATCCCCAGCCCCAAGCTGGTGGTTTGTGGAGTTCTTCTTTTGGTCTTTGCATGGTGAGTCTGGCTGTCAAGTTATGCTGTATAATTTAAATGTAGTCATATAATCTGAAGACACTTTTGATTCAGTTTTAAAAGTTATATATACCAGTTGAAGGTAGTGATAAACTCAATTAACTTGGCTGCTATAAACCTTATTTAAATCAAATTAAGTGCATTTCTGAAGCAGTTAGCATCTATTTCATTAACTGTGATTAAAAACTGCTTGGGAATTAAATTGGTGTGACTTTGAATATAGATAAAGCCAGGGAAGACAGAACTGGCAGCTGAGACTGAACCAGACTGGAAAGTTTGGAGTTCTTTGTACCCAGAACACCAGGGCTTTGTTTCTTTTAATTAAAACTGGGATCCTGCAGAATGTAATGGATGTTGTTTAGAAAAGCTGCCCACTTGTTTCTGATAATTGGATTTTTCTAGCCCAGATAAATATCCTACTATGTCATTTCACTAAGTCCAAGAGGATTCCTCCAAATAATTAAAAAACGAGTGCTGAAGACTATAACCACCTCATTAAGATAAACTTACAACAACATCTTGGGTTCAAATAAGGAGTTCTTTTCTTTTTTTCTGGAGAGAGGCCACAGTTTGTTTAGCTTGGCAGCAGCAACAAACTGATTTTCATGTATGCAAAAAAGCCATTACTGCTGAATCATTGTCTCTCAAGTAACATGAAATTGGACTAGTACTCTTTTACAGAGATCTGCAGGAAATAATTTTGAAATGGTTACAGCGAACAAGTAATAAAAAATAAGATGTAAGTGAAAGTGTAAATATTTTGAGAGAACTTCTGGCATGTAGTCTCATACCAAGCTGAGGCTGATAAACACACCTGCTAATATTTGATGTTAGAAATAATTCACCAAAATTATGTTATAATTTTGTTGTTTATGCTTACTACATTATGCAGCAATATAAGTAGTAACACTTACTAAGATAAATGATGGCTTCCTATATCAGCTGATCAGCTGATACTATAATGACAGATCTAATTCATGAGCCATTTTTTGTTAGTCTGCATTTTTTCCTAAAAGAAAAGATACAGAAAATTTCTGATACAATTTAGCCCTAAAACATATACAACCTAGGAAAGCTGGCTAGACAGTCTAGGAAGAAGTTGTTGAAAAAACTTCAGTGGAAGAGTATTTGAAGACACTGGAGGGTTAAAAAGGTCCATGTGAATATTTAAAAAAATAAATTGAAATTACTAGAGCCATAACAATGAACAGAGTCAGGGGCCGTATGCATTTGGTGGCCAAGAAGGCCAATGGAATCCTGGGGTGCATTAGCAGCTCAAGGGAGGTGATCCTGCCCCTCTGCCCAGCCCTGGTGAGGCACATCTGGAGTGCTGAGTCCAGTTCTGGGCCCCTCAGGACAGGAGAGACATGGAGCTGCTGGAGTGGCTCCAGTGGAGGGTAACACAGATGACTGAGGCACTGGAGCACCTCTGTTAAAAAGGAAAGGCTGGGGGAGCTGGGGCTGTTCAGGCTCGAGGAGAGGCACTGAGAGGGGAGCTCATCAATGTCTGTGAGTATCTGCAGGGAGGTGCCAGGAGGATGGAGCCAGGCTCTGCTCAGTGGTGCCAGGCAATAGGGCAGGAGGCAATGGGCAGAAACTGATGCACAGGAAGCTCCACCTGAGCTCGAGGAAGATCTTCTGTACTGTGTGTGTGACTGAGCACTGCAACAGATTGGCCAGAGAGACTGTGGAGTCTCCCCAACTGGAGATACACCAGAATTATCTGAATGAAATCCTGTTCCATGTGGTCAGGCCCCGTTTGAGCAGAGAGGCTGGACCAGATGAGCTACTCTGGTCCCTTCCAACCTGACCCATTCTGAAAGCTTGTGTTTATCACATAGGTGAGTCACTGAGGCTCTGCTTAAAACATGTACTAACCTAAGTTTAAATCTGAGAGCAGACAGTGCTTGTGCCTGTTGAAATCTTAGAAGTATCACAGCGTCTTCTCTTGTGTTGCGAGAGCTGGTTTTCCACTAACACTTGTGCAGTGCACAGCTTTACTGAGAAATTCTTCCCAGTGAAAAGTTCACATCAGAAGTTGTTAAGTCCAGTAATATCACATTTGCAGAGGTGAACTGTTAGTGTGTACTGATAGAAATATATTATTTTAAACCAATATTTTTAAAATGTCTTGTGTCTGGCTCAAATCATCAGCATTACCTTGTTTACTACATAGGTCATCTGCCTGGGCTTCTGTGAGGTTTTTGTCATGGTCATCCATGAAATCCTTCACTCTAAACTGGAGAGAGATGGGTTTGATGGGATTTGATGGGGCGACTGTGAATGGGGAATTTATTGCATTGCTGCATTCCAGGGCAATGGTCCAGGGCTCAGTGTCCTGATGGAGAGCAGTGACAGTGTTCATCAGGGGTCCATACTGGGACCAGCATTGTTCAATATCTTCATCAATGACATAGATGAAGGGATTGAGTGCACCCTCAACAAGTTTTCAGATGACACCCTGAGGAATGGGATGCCAACCAGAGGTATATGGACAGGCTTGGAAAGCTGTACCCAGACCATTCTGTTCAGCATATTCTTTTGGATGTGCCATCCACAAATTGGTTTATCTTTACAGAAGCTATTTATATTTTGGAAATCACAACATGCTGTGGGAATTATTTCTGTATTTAAGAGGTAGGATGTCCCTCTTCCTGAACTGATGTAATTCCCACTTGCCTTGTGCTCACCTGCAGAGATCCTGGGTGTCAGTGTTCAGGATTTCTCCACTTTCTTCCAAGCAATGTTCAGGCTAAAGCACTCACTATGAGCTGTGTTCCTCTGCATGCCAGACTGCCACATGCTGACAAATACCTGCCAGCAGCTATGGGGTTTGTCCTGGGAAATTCCAGGTAAACATGATATCCCTCAGCCTCATGCAAGGAACAGCTGCTAGTTTTGCTCAAAGGGAATTCCCACTGACTTTGATCTGTAAGAGAGGACATCACTCCAGTTTTGTTTCACTGCAGTGAGGTAAGACAGTAGTTAAAGTGTTTGTAAAGGCCATGTGATAATAGTAACTTCACAAGCTACAGGTCAGACTTTTCCACTGCTTTCCTTAGTTACGCACACTTTACTCTTAACAAAGGTCTTCTCTATGCACTCCAGTGAAAGCACAACTGGAGGCTGAGCCAAAACACAACAAGTTAGGATAAGAAAAATACCAGCTATTTCTCTGGTATGGCCTGTGGAAATCTGCAAGCATGTTGGATTTTGACATTTACACCTTCTAAATTTGCTGTCTTCAGTGGAAGGAAAAGCAATGAAGTTTTAGGAGGTCTGCTTTTCACTGCACAATAAATATTATTTGCTAAAACAAAATATTATTAGCTATGCTCACTTTAGACATGATAAACTGGCTAACCTTCTGTGCTTATTTTATGCTAGGTACTGGAGAGATGTGTAGTAGGACTGGTCACCCAAGGGAGCTTAACAAACATATCCTGAAAAGTGGGTGAGATGAGACAAGAGCTGGATGGTTTATTCTTGCTATTCTAGACTTTAAGCATCAGAATTTTGATATTTCACATCATTCTGGCCTGATTAAAGCATAAAGATCTGTTAAAATCATTGCATTCCTCACAGCTGATGTGTGTGTCAAACAGGCAGTCACTTAGACAAGATAGCATCCTGCCTTCTGAGCATCAGGGAAAGATCCTGGGGATTGTGTAAGAACCTTTTCTCTGTGCAAACATCTGATAACATTATTTAACATAGAGAAAGGCCTCCTAATACCAGGTCTATTCAGAAATGCCCAAAATGTTCCAAGTGCTTTAAGGAGAAGATGCAGCCAGTGCAGAAATATGGGCTTTTGAATGTGTACTCTAATTCATAAGTACTTGTCAGAGGTGCTTTACTGTGGGAATAATTCTGTACATCTGTGTTCTCAGGTGTGAGAAGAGTTGCGAGTACAAGTGAACATTTTGAGTGACTCCAAAGCAACTGTTTATTCTCATTTTATGGATAGGTCCTGCCACCATGCTGCTGTCCTTGGCCTTGGAGAGCATCAGGGGAAGTTTTACCTCATGTTCAGTAGTCAAGGCCATTAACCAGAGCTGGACATATCAGGCTGTGAGCCATGTCCCAGCCCCAAGCTTGCTGTGTGACTGTTAGCCAGTTACTGTTTCACTGAGTCTTGTTTCTGTCTCTGCTAAGATGGAGACAGCAGTATTTCTGTACCTCACTGTGGGAACACCCTTTATTCTTTCAGCATGTTCTCTCTGTCATCTTATAAATTCTGTCAGGGCAAAACCTAGGGATTACTATACATTTCCCTGCTGTGGTTGACTGGAGCAGTAGCAGCAGGTCCAGCCATGCTGCTGGAAGTCTGGCAGTCCTGGAGCTGCAGATGGCTCATCAGCCTGCTGGACACTGTCCTGTCCACACACCATGCACCTATTGGGAGCCAAGTCTGCGCTGTATAAAATCCACTACACCATGTGCCACAAATTTCTGAAATGCAGAATCCCTCTGCAGGTGTTGGTCAGTTTTTCTGTGCTCTAAGTGCCAGTGTGATGGCTGGGAAGGAGGCAGCCTGTGATGGGGCACTTGTGCTGCTGGGCTGGATCTGTTGAGAAACTTGTCCGCAGCTGCCACCTGCTGAACCTTGAGGAAACAGCAGAAATCCCTGCCCGTGTGCCAGGCTTCCTCCGGCAGGGACCTAAAACCGTAATCGTATGCCAAAATCCAAGACAGTCGACGGAGCAGATGCTAAACGCTGTGTCATTGGCCATGTGAAGGAAAACCAGCCCACTTCTTCAGGTGTCCAAACAGGAACAGGGGTGCTGACTGTAGAACCAGCCTCAATTGCTGGCCTGGGGGCACAGACAAGAAGTCCACAGAGTGAGAAAAATACAGTGCAGTAGAAGATAACAGCTTATATAGTAAACCTTTACATGAAGTCGTAGAAGTACAGTGCTGCTGTGCATATATTTATAGGAAGAGGAGTTAATCAGGAGACTTTTGAAATCATACAGGTGCTACTGCAGCATTAGATGCAGGAGAAAAACTTCCTTTTCATTAAAAAAATCCAATACCTTCATGACTTAAAGCAAATTCAGCTTAAGCACAAGTGCACCAGTACTTTGGAAAGCAGGATTTTGTTTAGCACCATGATGTTACAAAAAACTTGTTGCTGATCCTGACTGTGATGCTTATTTTCAACTGACTGTTATGTAGTTTGCAAAATACACCAAAGATCCTAACACTTAATAAAAATAATATTTATCCACTTCTATCAAAATGTCTTCTAAGCAAGGCTATTTTGCTATATATGTTTACAGTGCCCAGCAAAATAAGATCTCATCATAATTTATGATGTCTGGAGAGTGGTGTGAATTGAAAAGAAGATTACACTGATCTAATTTATGCGTAACAGGGATGTTTTATTTCTAAAATGAGCCTGGACAAAAAAATAAGGAACATGGGAACAAATAAATAAAAACCCAACCACTGCCAACAACAAAAAAACAGCAAAAATCTATGGATGAATCTACATCTAACAAACCTCCAATGCCACCTGCTGGGGAAACACTAAAAGTGGGAATGAAGTCTCCAGCAGGGTACTAATTGTATAGTCTTTGTTACTGATTTATTTTAAAATTGTTATTGTATTAAAAAATCTGAAAATATTTTAAGAAAGTTAGATGAGTAACTCTGAGTATAATCAGTAGGGTGTATTGTTAAATACCCAATTGATAGAAGTTTCTTTTCAACTATACTCCTAACACTGGCTTCTTGTAATCAATAAATGGTTCCTATTATTTTTCTTTTTTCACTTCTAAATTATCAATCAAAAAAACTATCCTGAAGTACATTTGAAATTTTAATGTGCAAAGAGTATCTTCCTAGCGTCATTGACTCCTTAAGAACATCACTTAATACTTAGCAATACAGAAAAAAACACCAAATGTTTTCTTAAGCAAGCCCCATTACAGAGCAAGTACATACAATGTCAAATGCAGCACTGGTCCTGCTAAAGAGAAGACAGAAATAGGAAACAGTGGGACCTATTTTTGAATATCCTTAAAATGTTTTATGCCAGCATGAACCTGCTGATACCTCACAAGCTGCTCCTCATGTTCAGGTGGAGCTTCCTGTGCATCAGTTTCTGCCCATTGCCTCCTGCCCTATTGCCTGGCACCACTGAGCAGAGCCTGGCTCCATCCTCCTGGCACCTCCCTGCAGATACTCACAGACATTGATGAGCTCCCCTCTCAGTGCCTCTCCTCGAGCCTGAACAGCCCCAGCTCCCCCAGCCTTTCCTTTTTAACAGAGGTGCTCCAGTGCCTCAGTCATCTGTGTTACCCTCCACTGGAGCCACTCCAGCAGCTCCATGTCTCTCCTGTCCTGAGGGGCCCAGAACTGGACTCAGCACTCCAGATGTGCCTCACCAGGGCTGGGCAGAGGGGCAGGATCACCTCCCTTGAGCTGCTGGCAATGCTCTTCCTAATGCACCCCAGGATTCCATTATTCCATTGGCCTTCTTGGCCACAAGGACACACTGCTGGCTCATGGACGGCTTGCTGTCCTCCAGGACCCCCTGGTCCCTCTCCACAGAGCTGCTTTCCAGCAGATTCTTCACTAACCTGGGACTGATGCCTGGGATTATTCCTACCTAGGTGCAGGACCCTGCATCTCCCTTCACAGAATTCCAGAAAGTTCCTTTCTGCCCATCTCTCCAGCCTGTCAAGGCCTTTCTGAATGGCTTTAGAGCTCTCTGGGGCATTGGCCATTCCTCCCAGCTTTGTGACATCAGTAAACCAGCTGAACTTGTTCTGGCCCTTCATCCAGATCATTGATCAACAAATTAAACATCTGGAGGACACCACTAGTGACAGACCTCCAACTAGACCCTGTTCCACCAAACACAACTGTTTGGGATCTGTCATTGAGCCAGTTCTCAATCCATCTCATTGTCTACTCATCCAGTCCACACTTCCTGAGTTTGCCTATGAGCATATTGTGAGAGAGAGTGTCAAATGGAGAATCCAGGACAATTGTAGCTCTTCTTGATAGAGTTTTTGAAAATCAAAAAACAGAGTATTCAAAAGCATCTTGTTTCTTCATCATTCACTGGTGACAGAACTTAAGCTGCAGAGAATGATGTTAAGTCAACTTAAAGACTGCCAAGGCTTGTAAAACGTGGGAAATGTAAATCCTAAAGCTCAAATGGTTTTTTTCTGTGCTTTGCCTACATCTCTTGCATGCCTTTTACCCTGCAAATCTGTACAAACACTGCTGCTCTACAGAAAAAAACAAATGGAAAGTCATTTGTATGGACAGAGCACCATTAAACGGGGGTACAGTTTTCAAAATAAATAGAAGTAGAAATTGTGAACTAGATAGATTTATCTCCGAGTAAAATGTCTCTAAAGTAGGGGCTTGTTTTCATTTTGAGATACAGCTTAGAGTGTAAAACTATAATTATACAATAGTAAGATGAACCTCTGACTGCAGCAGTAGCAGTTTTTAAAACACATTACAATGTGTCACAAAGTATCAGGATAAAGATAACAAATATATCAAAGTAGCTCAGACATTAACTTGTTAGGCACTTTTAGAGTACTTTCAGATGAGAGGGATGGAAGCAGAAAAGTATTTTTACCAAGTTACATTTACTGAAAGAAAAATAAACAAGCTGTTTGTGTCATTTATACATTTTCTTCCTGAAAGGTAAAAAAAAAAGGACTTAGAACATTCAGGACCCTTCTCATTTAAATGTCTGAAACAAAACACAATAGAAGGCATCAACAGTTTGGAAAACAAAGGCTGTCAGTCCATCCACTGCAGACTTCCTGATAAATGCTAACCCCAGTGCCACATCATTAACAGCAAAGACCACTCCACCAGCAGCACAAATGAAAACTGTTAAGCCTGACTTTATCAAATAGGCAGACCTACAACACATTAGTGAGCAGATGGAAACAGCACAGTAACTTTGAGGATACTCGTTGGACTAATAAATGAGAAAAACAGAAGAGAAGAATTTACTGAGACTCTCAGTACTCAGGTAGCAGAAGAACTAATAAAACAGATATTTGTGTAGTTGATGTGTTTTGACTTGGTTTCACTTCCAGCTGGACCCTTCTGTTTCACTGAAAGGTCACTGCCTCAGGAAGTGGGTCTTTCCACATCTGCCTGAAAGAAGTATCACTGAACAGACTAAACAACAAGACAAACAAATAAAAATTTGCTCATCTGATGCTCACCAGAATGGATTTTGACTGGAAACATAATAAATGGAAATGCTTTCCACTTCATATCGGGGGGGCAGAAGCTATAACTATTCTAAGTGACTCCCTAAAAATCACTGAAAAGTAAAATAAAATTCTTGTCTCCTTGATCTAAAGCATGGATCTTAGATTACCACAGTCATATAAAATCAGATACAACTCTGTACTTCACTGACCCTGTATTGCGTGAACTGGAGTCACTGTCCATGGAGATGTTCAAAAGAAAGATTGGATGTGGTACTCAGTGCCACGGTCTGGTTGACAGGGTGGTGTTTGCTCAAAGGTTGGACTTTATGATCTCAGAGATCTTTTCCAACCTAATTGAGTCTGTGGTTCTGTGATTTTTGCAATATTGATGATGTAGCAACAGAAACATTTCTAGGGCAAAATAAAAAATACACTTAACATAATGTGAATTCATAGATTAAATACTTTGAATAAAATGTGTGTTTAAAAGAAGTTAACATTTCTGGTAATTTCTATATTGCCCAGTAATCTTATTCCCAAGATATAAATAAGTTGGATTTTCTCAGTTTGGAAAAGTTTTTGTGAATACATTTGACAGAAAAATTATGATGGCCACTGACAGACTAAACAGACACTGTGAAACTACTGGAGTGTAGTGTTTTGTGTTCCTCCCAACACACGCTTCTTCAGTTAAGTAATCATCAACACTAATTTTAGAACTTGAAGAAAAGTATCTTAGACTTGGTATTTGAAACCTGTCTTATGAACCTTGATATCTGTAGATGACTAAGAGATTTTGTTTGGAGGTGCTTTTTTTTTCTATTTTGTTATTTTCACCCCAACATTTTCAGGTTTTCTTCTTTTTATAAGGAAAAATTTGCCTAGTCTGTGTGATGAATGGAAGTTTGTTTGGAGGAAAGACCATTTAAAACATGTACATGCTTGCAGCACACAGTTGCTGTGAAGCTGGTACATCTTTGCAACAGAAGATGGCTGTGTTCCAGTGGTTTTTATTGTGGTCCTCTGCCAACTTCATCCCAAATGCTAGATATGGTTGTGATTCAGAAAGATATGGAAATGCAGCTGACAAAACAGATGATGAAGATCAATTAGCTGAGGGAGGAGAAGAGGAAAGCAGATGTCACTTGCAGATTATCTTACAGAAATGAGCACATATAACAATAAGCAAATCTTACTTCAACTTGTGAAGTCCACTGATGTAAATGACAATATTTTTCCTGAGCTAAATCAGACCCTATGAGATGTTATCTTCTGATCTTTGGTGAAGTTGAGAAACACAGCTTGCACTTTTGAAGAACTGCAATTTCATATCTTAGCACCACAGTTTTATTTCATATTTTTTACCGTCTTTTTTTCCTGGCATTTGAGGGCTTTCAGTGGAAGGCTCTCATGCAGCCTTGTTTTTAGTAGATGAAATAAAAGGTAAAAATATGCTATATGGAGTGCGCAACATGATCCTCTGTTCTAGGTCCCTAGCAACATAGGCAAAAAGTTGCGGCTTTAGTTTTAGGCAGAGCTGACATCATCTCTGCATTGTTGTGTCTCTTGTATGTGCACAGTGTGATCTAGAAAGCAGGATATAATGGAGACAATCCCACTGCAAGGCTGATGGCAAAAGCTGTGCACAAAAGAGCAGTATATGCTACATACAGCAGAGATACATTGCCTTTCTCTCTGTCGTACTTCTCAACATGTTCAAACAATTTCCAGATGATGAGTTTTGTTAGTATAGAATTAAGGTAGGATTTTAAATTGTTTTTTAAAGACCTCACAATAACCGGGCAAATTTTAGAGATGAAGTTGAAAAACAAATCACTACATATGTGAAGAGGAGAAATTGCTGTGATGGGCCAGACTACTTCAATTAAGTTCAAAGCCCTTATACTGGTGTTGTTATGTAAGAGAAGCTTCAGAGGAAAAGAAACTGAATTGGTTGCACTTAGCAGGGGCACAACAAGTTGTCTGTTGTTTTTGTTTTGGGAAATAGGAAAACCTTAAGATGCAGGGAGTAGGAAAACCTTAACTTTAATCCAAACATCTTATTTCTTTGCATTAATTTAGTACTCTAATGAAAAGTGCTTGTTTCCTGTACAAAACATTCAGGTCACTTTCTAAGATCTCTGTGTAAGAAAATGCCCTCATTTCTGAGGCTGTCACTGTCCAGCTTAATGCCTTACATAAACAAAGCTTCCTCCACAAGGACAGAAAGTCTGTGCTCTGCAGGTGTGTGATGCTGCAAACAGCTTGATGGCATGGCCAAGTGCCTGCAGTAGAAGCTGAGCCCTCCTTTACTCCACTTAATGTCCTATTCTCATGTGCATTGACTTAAAGTACCTTTCTATCTTTCCACCTATCTCCACAGGTCCAGAAAATGGACTTTGTTCAGAATTTGTTCCATTAGCCAACAGAAAACAGTAAGGGAACAGCTTGCTTTTCTGGAGCCAAAAAAGCCACAAGGTGAGCAACCTCCCACTGTCCCCTCTCCTAAGTTACAGAGTTCAGTGTATCAACAGCTCAGATATGGCTTTGTGCCATAACCTACCAGAATGGATCCCCTGGAGTTGGGACTTCTGTATTTATTGATCTTTTCTGCTTGCAGCCTGTTCTTAAATGTTGCACCAGCCAATGCCATGATGTCAGAACACCCAGGCTTATGTGAGCTGACATTCAGTTTGGCAAGTCAGGTTCAACTACCACTGAACTGCAGTTGGCAATTCAACATTCACAGTCTGGCCATGAATCTTCATAAATACATAACTATGTTCCAGGCTCTGTTTGAAATTACAGAAACTACAACCAGTCACCACACCTAAACACAAGGTCATGGATTTCAAATCCTAATTCTAAGCTATTTTAAAAAACAAACAGAACTCTTGCCCTTTGTTTGTAGATCAGATCTCAAACGTATTTATCCACAGCAATTCAGTGTTCAAACAAACATTTTACAAACAAAATACTTTTATTAGACTAGTACATGGGTTATTTTAAATCAAGGATTAGAATACAGTTGGTATTAAACTTATTAATAATATTCAACTTATTATGATTGTTTCAGTTAATTTCACCAAAGTCAAAGTTATTGTAGATTAACCTCAGGAGATAATATTTATCTGGGAAAAAAAAGGTTTTAAAAAATATGGATGGAAATTATTTTTCCTCTTTTTATTTCATATGTTTTGGCACTATAATTTAAACTAGATAACTTAGTTAATAGAGCATAACACTAAGCAAAACCAGAACTTAATGGGAACTCTTAATAGACTATTTAATTGATTTGTCCCTGCTTCTGATGTGAAAATTTTCCCATCACTATATTTATGTTTCCAATTTACTAGATGCAATTACTTTTCATTATCCTTTCTGCAAGAGCTCCATCCAAGAGAAATATCTTGAGTATTTAGAGATACTCCAGATACCTAATCCAGCTTATTGGGTAACTGCTTCTAAGAACGGCCCTAGACAGACAAAAGTCTCTTCTACTGCTTCTTGTTGATTTATAGAAGGATCATAACACGTTTCCCTCTCTGGACACCAGTAGCCACATCCAGCCTGATACAGTACTCAGAAATGGAAAAAATATACTCGGGTGTGGCCTCTACAGACCATACTGTCACCCGAGTGTGCAGTTACTGTGTTTTTCACAGTCAGAGATGAAAAGAAATGGCTGGCTATGTGCAAAAAAAAAGACCAGTCTCTTCTAAAACAAGAGACCCTTTCTACAATAAGCAGGCTCAGCATGCCACTTCAGAATGATGCAGTGGCAAGAGAACACAAGCCTCAACTTAGATTAAAGAATGGTAACCTGGTATAATTTATATATATATCCTTCAAGCCCACAGACAGACTTGTGAATTATTACTATTTGTTCTTCTAAACATCAGCTGTATCAGAAATGTCATTCTGAATTAAGTTCGACTATCCTGCTGCTGGGCAAACAAAGCAGAGTCAGCTACCCTGTAGCTCCTTTGGAAAGCTGTTGTAAGCAAAGTGGTTGGTTTTGTATCAGATGGTATGGTTAGATTACTTCAGGGATCCCTCTAATATTTTGGATACATTTATATTTTTACACAGTAGCCCTGACAGGTTCAATGATCTTTATCCTTCTTGTCTCAATCATTGCTATAAGAAACGTTATTAGCAATGCTTTGTACATCAGCTAAACCAGTGACTGTTTCCACACTTTTGAAATGCAAAGCAAAATCTTCACTTAGGCCTCTTCCATCAGAAGGTGAGACAAGTCAGTCCCACTGGCTCACGTTACTAACTACTGTGATTGGACTGTTTTCAGTACATGCCCACTTCCTCAAAGGAACAGGTGGGGTCTGTCTCTGTACTCTTCCTTGACCTGATGTCTCAACAGTCTTGGACAGGTAAGACAAGGAATGTGGACTGCTTTACCTTTTCTAATGGACAGTTGGGAAAGGGGTTCCAAATTTAACGAGTATTTCTTTTCTTTCCCCCTCCTCACAATAGGAGTAACATACTTTGATCCAACTTAAAACTCCTTGTCAAATCATTTAACCCAGACCAGTAACAGCTTCCTCTAAACTGACTCTGTCATCTTATGCAAGACTTAACTGCATTAACTTAATTCCTTTGTTTAATTTGACATGAATGTCTCTTGTATATAGAATTTCTTCTACACACCCATTTCATAGTAGGTTTCTGTACTTTTTATTGCTGCCCACATACCAGACAATCTTCTGCCAGTAGCCTAAAATCCCTGGTTCTCAAAAGATCTGTCATGGAATTATTATAAAATATAAAATTTGATTTTTCATATATGGCCTGATACTCATCCCAGTGAATATATATAGCAAATAGGGTTGAAAAACCACAGACTTGCCAACAAGTGTTTACATTCCCATTTAATATGAGAATACTTCCTCATTCTGTAATAAGAATATGAGGCACAGAAAAGAAATAAATTAATGTAATGATCTGGGAAAGAGAAACCATACTGTTATAGAGAATCATATTCTACATGTAGTAGAAATATCACATATACTTTATAAAATTGTATATAGTACTGTAATACATATGACATAATTTTCCAGTTTCATGGAAGAGAATCATGAGAGCAATTTACAGACAACTAGCTTGTATTTTCTCCAGAATAAACCACATTAATTACACATGCAAACTGGAGTAAGGAGGGATTATATAGCAGTGCCATTAAAACAGTCAAAAAAGCCACTGATCCTACAACTGAATCTGAGTAGTCATACACCTGAGCAAGACCAAGAACAGTTTCTCCAAAAAAGTGTGATCAAAATTCACTGATAAAATCAGACAGAACAATGATATTAACATCGGAAGAGTCTGACAGTACAGCAACACCATTGAAAATATCCCTGTTTTATCCATTTCAACAAAAATCATAATTGGAATTACAAGTATACTGCATATCTGCTTAAGCACCAAGATAATATAAAGTAAAAGCTTATTCATCAAGTCCCTCTGATAAATGGTCCCCGATAAAAAAGCAGATTTTTGATGTACATTTAAGTACTTTTGGCAAGAGATACAGGTTCCATAAAAGTCACTGCAAAGTCTGAAAAAAAAATCTAAAACTTGTAAAAAAGATCAAAGGTAGAACATTTCTAATAGTCTGAGAAATAATGAAATTCACTCCAGTTCCTGAGATAAACTGCAGATCAATTGTGAAGATTTACCATATCGTACTGCACTCTCTTTCTCACCTTCTCTTACACACTGCACACAAGGTCGGAACTGAAGCTTCTGCTAAGCTTACAAGTCAGAAAAGCATGTGTGAGCTCAGAACATTTATATTTTCTTTTCCACTATAAAAACAAGAGACTGGCAACTTAGGTCAGAGACAGACATACTTCTGCCACAGTCTGTCAGAAGAATTTCCAGACACAGGCAGTTGCCTTAAATTAACTGCACTTGCATCATTTAAATTAATATAATTCTGTGTTTCTGTCCTGCTTTCACTTGTTTAAGTGTGCTCTTATTCATCCCTCTGCTGTTTAAAAGAGACCATAGATGAGTTCAAACTCCTAGGGTCAGATTTTTTAAAAAGAGCATGCATCACCTAACAGCTCAGCATGTCTCTCTCTGTATGCTGGAACCATCATCAATGTGCTCCATCGCTACTAGCCATATGGTCAGTTTCTAACTTAGCATTAATGTTGTGCTCCATCTTCTGTAAAACTGCTGGAAGATCCAGTACAGAAGAAATAATATAATGAGGTACGGGGGAGGTATCTACTGGGGCGGTCATTGCTTTGTTTAACCAGACCGTTGCTTTCAAGCCAGCATTCAGGCCTCCTTGAATATCTGTATCTAGAGAGTCACCGACCATCACACACTCTGCGGGCTGCACCCCCAGGAGATCGCAACAGTAATGAAATATGGATGGCGCCGGTTTCTCCTCTTTCTGCTCTCCCCCCACAACGATGGCATCGAAGTAGGGCTGGCAGGCGCACGCCTCGATCTTCTCCCTCTGCGTCTGCCGGTCGCCGTTGGTGAGCAGCAGCAGGCGCAGGCCTTTCCGCAGCTCGGTGAGCATGGCCCGCGTGTCCTCGGCCAGCGTCAGGTGCTGCAGCCGCGTCGTCTTCCACAGGTAATAGCACTCGGCCGCCAGGTCGCGGTTCGCCTCCCCCCCGATGGTCTCCTGGATCGCCTCCTCCCAGTGCGAAATCCGCAGGTCTGTGATGCACATCTTGGCGGGATCGTGGCACTCCTTGAGGAGCTTGGCCTGGACCTTGTCGCAGACGGCGCGGGCCTCTCCCTCCCCGTAGTGATGCTTGGACTGCAGGGCGCTTATCACCTGCAAGGGACGCGGGGGCGCGCGTCAGGGCGCTGCGGGGCCGCGCGGCGCGCTCCCGGGAGCGGCCCCCGGCCGCGTGTCAGCAGGGGAGGGAGCGGGACACGCGACACGCGCGGGACCGCCGGGCCGGGCCGGGCCGGGCCGGATCGGGAGCAGCGGTGGCCACGGGCCCCGCACCGGGAGGGGGACAAGGGCAGTACCTCCTCGATGGCGCGCCGCCCGGCCGCCGCCGTGTCGATCAGCGTGTTGTCCAGATCGAAGAACACCGCCTTGACGCCGTGCAGCCCCATGGCGCCGCCTCCCGCGAGAGCCGGCCCGCTCGGACGGCGGCGGGGAGCGCCCCTGAGCGCCGGCGGAGCCGCCTGTGCCGGGCACAGCGCGGCAGGGCCGCCCGGGCCCGCCCCGCACGTCAGACCCGCGGGGCGGGGCCCGGGCGGGAACCGCGCTGCCCGGGGCGCGCTGGGCTGCGGGCGGAGCTCGGCGCTCCCAGGTGTTCCCGCAGAAAGGGAGGGTTAAAAGGCCGCAGGGCTGTGGGATGGGCTATGAGGAAACCCTGCCCGAATCCCGACAGTTCGTGGGGACTGGGAAAAAAAGGCCGCGGGATCTCCCGCGCCCCGGCTGCCGCAGGGGCACTCCCCTCCCCTCCCCTCGCCGCCCGCGGGCGCGGTGCGGAACGCGCGGGCAAAGGGCGCCGTGATGGGGCGGTGGCCGAGCCCGGGAGGAGGAGCGGCTCTACGGGAGCCCGGGCGTGGCGGGCCCGAGCCGCGGTATTTGGGGCGTGTGCTTCGCTGCTTGGGGTTTCGCTTTGGCTTTTTTTCTCTGTGTTGGAATGCTTTCTGGGTGAGGCAGCGGGACAGCTGGCAGCGGGTTGGAAAATAACCGGTTAAGATGCTGCCAGGAGACGGCTTTGCTGTCCAAGGATTCCCCCCGCAGCGCTTCCGCTCGGGAAGGCCTACCCGCTCCCGGCTGCTGGCGGCAGCTTGGCTGGCTGTGCCAGCCCCGGGCCCGCGGCTGCTGCCGCTGGGGAAGCCTGTCCCAGCCTTAGGGAACGGCGCCAAACAGGCCCCTGCACGGGGTCGCAGCTTGGCGCCCAAAGATGCCGGAGTTTGCAGGTCTGCACTCCGAAGCATTCCGTGCACATGGGAGGAGGACACGCGCTAAAGATTCGGCTTTCCCAGCTTCCCTGTTGCCTTCTGGAGCGTGCTTCTGCAGTTACCTCTGGGCACAGCAGCCACGGCACGGGGACTGAATCATCCGACAGCAAATGATCTTAATAAAGCCAAAGTCAATAACTCCACTGAAACTCCCCTATTTGGAGAGACCATGTAATAATGGGTTATTTGAAACTCCAAAGGTCGATATTTCCTAGAGCAAATTAATCACAAAGGCACTCGAACGAAGGCCTGAACGGTTTCATAGAACAAGATTTTTTAAGTGCGTATACCAAAGGCTGTTTCAGAATTGATGATTTTTCCCAAGGTGAAGTTTAACAGGCTCTTGTTTGTTGATAATGTTTTGAGAAACACAGGGTATTTTTTAACAGCCAGCAAGCATATTTTTTAGTGTTGATTAGTGTTTAATACTGCTAATGTCGATTAGACATTTATCATTAACTGCAGTTCAAAAAGCTGGAGGAAACTGTCTCTTACCAAAACACTGGAAGTTCATTCCAGGTCACTTTTAGTTCTAAAAACTTCGCCTTTGATAGCAATCTCCTTATCTGATAGAAGACACTGAGTCACACGCAAGGCCAAAGTAGTTGTGCCCAAAAGCTTGGCATATGGCAATTAAAACTAGGAAGACAAGCCTTTAAGGAGAGAGGGGGATTCTGAGAAGAAACAGAGATGGCTAAGGATCCTGTAGTTAAGGCAGTCAGAGGAGTTTTAATAAAATTACTCTAGTTGGCTTTAATAAAATGTGCTTGATAAGCACAAAAATAGTTTTGCTTGATAAGACAGAAAAGGTGTTAGGTATGTGAATTTCATGTGCTTCTACTGAATTACTGTTTCTCAGAATTTACACAGAAGAGTGATTAAAAATATCTGAATTTCTATGATTCATTGTACTTAGGAAGATGGCATTTGTTTCAGAGAGCCCTTCATGTCACTCAGTGAGCAGTGGATCCTGTGTGTTCTTTTGGAAAAAGGTACATTTACATAAAGTTAATGTCTGTGCTTTCTTTGAGGTCATAGTTGGAAAATAAATGTCTTAGAAGATTTTATAAGGTAAGTATTTTTTGCTAGAGACTTTCCAGAATTGAAGCAGTTAAATAATGAATAGTGATTACATTTTAAACTTACTTTATTTTTTTTATTTTCAGTTTTCTCACTAATTGGCTCTGCACCAAAAATGTTTGTGTGCTTTAGAGTATGACTATAATTGTAAAATGTGCTTTTGTGTACACTTGGAACATTCTCTGCAAGATTTATGAACTTCAGTCAGCTGTTTGATGTGCTGTTATTTATTTGGACCCCAGGGTCAGCAAATAAGCTCACTCATGACAGCTTTATCTATCAGCAAGTTTCTTTACTTTCTCCTTGTTCTTTCTGCAGGTTCACTATAGGCTGGAAATCCCTCGCAGAAGCTGAGTACCAGGAAAAGAACAGTCAGTGGGGACTTGAGTAGAAAACAAGGTGAAACATAAGATAGGCTGCACATTCGTGAAGTGATAGTGTAAGAATGCTAGTTTGGTATCTTTAAATGAGGAATTGCTCTGCGTATCTTTTAAAAAGAGAGAACATCATAAACACTTCCAAAGAAAACTCTTTATCCATGCATAAATAACTATTTGTGAATTACTCAACTCATATCATTGTTTGTTTGTTTTTTCTCCAAGATGATTGTGTTTAGGAGTTCAGCATTTGGAACTCTCTGATGTTTTTTTCTTCATTCCCATTGGTGTCTCAGTGCGGTCCTTTTTGGTAGTGTTAGCACTATGAGAGAGCAGGTGACCTTCCTGGGTGCCCAAGCTATTTCTTCATACTGAGGAAGACCTAAGACTGACTGCTGTTTTCCTTTTACACAACCGTCTGGTTTCTGATGGAGAGAGAACCTTGGGGGTGGGAATCAAATCTGGGTGATCAGGAGTAGGTGATCTGTGTGCACAGTGGAAGTCATCTGCTCCATCCTTTAAATCTAGCCTCTGAAAACTGATCTTGGAGATTTTTCTTTTCCACTTCCACGGAGTGTACTATTAATTTGGTGGCTGATTTTTTCCGTTATCCCAGTTAGAGATTTATTATGAAGTGCATTCATGTTCAGTGATACCCATAATATATTTCAAGCTCAGTTGAGGAATACTTCTCATCCAGGTGTCTTGGCCTGCAATCCGCAGATGGAAATGCAGATTGGGCTTCTGGTTGGAGCTCGAGACAAGAGGCCATGAATTCCCAGCCTTTAGGATAACAAAAGACATGAAGACAGGTGACCGCAGCCAGGTGAATAGGACAGGACAACGGGGAATAGCAGCAGGAGCGGGTGACTGCCGCCCTTTTGGACAAGGCGACGCCAGTACGATGGATGAGCACGGAACGGGGAGGCCGGAGAAGGAACAGCGGGACTGACGTCCCGGGGGAGGCTACGAGGATATAAAACCCCGGGGATTCTTTGGCTTGAGGGGTTTGGATGTATTTGGGCGCGCCCTGCTCTCCGCTGGCCTTGTTGCTGAGCTCTAGCACGTGGTTACTGTAACAGAAAAAGGCGCCAGCGAGTCAGGGGCACGGCCGGGGGTCAGTCCGGTCTTTGCGAAGCCGCTCGCTTCCCTCGGAGCCCTCGTTTCCCGCAAGCTCAGGAGGGCTGGGCGGAGCGGAGGCGTTGCTCCGTGTCGGGCAGAGCGCGGCTCCCCATGGCCTCGGGCCGTTCCCGCCCGCTCCGCTTCCTGCGGGGCTCTCCCGCCCTCACCTCCTCTTCATTTTCGTTTTCGTTCTCGGCCTGGGCGAGCGGTGCTGCGGGAAACGAAACTGGGCGGAGCGCGCGGGCCGGGCGGGCTGCGGGAGGGTGCGCGGTTCCCGGAGCGTCGGCAGCGGCTCGGAGGTACCGGCGGGAAGGGGTCGCGGGAGGAAGGGCGGGGGTCCGTGCGAGATGGGGTGCCCGCAGCCCGGCTGCGGCGGCCTGGCCCGCCGAGCTCGGTGGCGGGAGCCTGGGGTCATCTTTCGACCGTGTGGCTACGCCTGGCGTCATCGCTGCTCCAAGGGAAATGCTTAGGCGCCGTCGGGTTCTCTTCTGAAGGAACCGATTCTAATTCTGGACAAACGTTACTGATCAGTTTCCTCCCACCTAATTCAGCGAATGATTCAATCTTTTTCTGTCAACAAATCTGCTAAGAAGTCTTCTCTAATCACTAAATTCTCTGCTCTGCTTTCTAAAACTGTTATTCTGAGCAATGACTTGCAAAGCTTTTGCGGGCCAATCATTTGAATTAGTTTCCCATGAACTTTGTTATTGGCACGAATTTTCTATTTTATATTATAGCAGTGACATATCATACCAGGATTAGAGGCTGCCTTTATTCTATGTCTAGTGCAATAGACACCTCTTTGAATGTTACTTTGCAGCATCTGTTGAAGATTGTGTCAAAATGGATTGTGAGTATGTGGCGAGGATCAACCGTTACTGTCAAATGCAGAAATTTACCGTGGTTTATGACCCCATCGACATGAAGGGCCCATCTCATGATCCTAAGTAAGTTTACTCTGCATGTCAATAACTAGCAGGGCTCTTCCTGCAGTGAACAAACTGTGTAAAGCTTGAAGTCACAAATGTTAATTTGCTGAAAGTGTATATTAGTGGGAAAGCTGGTTGAAATCATGAATTGAATGGTAGGTGCATGGGGACGACATCATGTGATACAGTATGAGGAGAAAACTTATTTCAAGGGTGATGGCTCTTTTCCAGAAAGTACCAGCAATGCACCTATTACTTAGTAGTAGCTCTTGTATATTATGCATCTCCTCTCAGATGGTGGATTGGGTTACAGCAAGAATTTCAGTTTATGGTTTAAATGCTACAAAGCATTGCTGATTTCAAACCAGAGAGCTTGGGTGTACTAACTGATTGCATACTAACATATTTAAAGTGTAGTATATTTTTCAACATCTCTTACAAGAAAAGGGTCTTTTGCTTAAAAAGTTTTGCTTTCCCTTTTAGAGACAGTTACAGGTGATGTAATATGTTTTATTTTTTAGCATTGATATATTGTTTTTTTTTCCCTTGCCTAAGGTTGTAGATACTCAAGATCTGTAATATTTCCTTGTGTGATTTGTAAAATTTTTTGCTAGTTTTGCATGAAGACAAGGCCTTATGCTAGTAATTGTTTCTTTTGATGTGTTTCATGTTGCCAGATACCACTGTCTATGCAGATTTATTCTCAAATCTGTCTACCATCCCAGAGTAAATGAGTAAATATTATTTAGATATTATTAGGATCTCAAATGTTAATTGATTATCTTTTGTTTCCCATGTGGCTCATGTAATTTAAGAAAAGTACCCTTATGGCAGTAAAGACCACAGCTGTGATCACATAGCAACATCTTCATTCTCCAAAAGTCATGGCATGGGACTGACAGAACTTACATACATTCCAAATTATTTATCCCATTTATTGTGGTTTTTCATTGTTTATCCTGTGTGTTCTTCTACATTCACAATTGAAATTCAGCCCACTGTATGACAGTGGTATCTAGGAAAATCCTAGGTAACTTGGGCTGCTCTGAGGATACAGTGAAAAGTGTCTGGCTGTAGTGATGTGTGCTGTGAACTTCCTTCAGACCCCTTGTGCTGGTCTTTCCCTGTGCTCTGCCTGCTAGCTGGAGGCATTGACCACTGCTGGTTGTGTGCTGGCTCCCTAACTCTTCTGTGCTATGTCCCTTCTCATAAATCACCTTGCAGTTGTCTGAGGCATGATGCAGCGATCCCATCCTATCATGGTTCTGGTGCTGTGGCTGCTTTCAGTACTGTGTCTGACAGGGTCAATGCTGAACACAATTTAAGATGGTTAAAGGAGCCCAGGGAGGCTCAGTCCTGAGCTTTCTTGGTCTGGGAAGACAGAGAGTGGGCAATTTTTAGACCAGTCCTGCCTAAACCTGTCAAGTCTGGGACAGTTACTTATTAACTTGGGGTTCATGGTGAATAAGTATGACTTTGCATTTATGACCAATTCATGTAACGCTCCTGTAGGTGATCCTCAACTTGGTCATGGAGATCCACTGCAGATTTCTTTAGGATGCTTAAATAAAACGGTGTATTTTAGATGCAGTGTCATAGCAGAATGTGTGGAGTATTCAGTGCTTAGGTATGGGTTGACTGACAAACTCCTTCCCAAAGAACAACCTTTCTTACATGTTTTGGTTTTTTTCTTTGTTGTTTCCTATGTATAGAGCATATGACACACTATAGATGTGTCTTTTCCTGCTGTTTGCCCCCTTAAGATTTCTTGTTAAGCCTTGCTTACGCAATGAGAGGAAGCACTGTTCTGCATCTTCATTGTTTCCCACCCAAACATTTCATTAGAGGGAAATGGAGAATGAGGTTGAAGTATTGAACGAAGTGAATTCTTAAAATCACGATACTGTTGGAGACCAGTTTTCACACAGAAGAGCTCACGGTGCTGTACCTTGACTGTGAATCCATCTTGTTGGCTGTGAGCATTTACATGCTCTGCTGCAGTCTGAAGCACAGAGGTGCCCTGAGGCTCTAATGGTCACTTTAACTTGAGGCAAGTGTCTGCTGCTGCCTAAGGCAGAAATCCAGTTGTTTTCTCCTCTGTTCCCTTTCATGCAAAGGCACTATCAGAAATATTAAGGGATTTGCAGCTGCAGGACAAGTCAGTTCTATAAGGACTGATTTGTCTGAAATCTAACCATTTGTCATTAGAGCACAGCAGTGGGTTGACCCCAGGAGGCAGTAAAACCCTCAGGCAGCTACTCACTTCCCCCCAGTGGGACAGGGAGAGAATCAGAAAGGTGATAGGGAGAAAATCTTGTGGACCGAGGTAAAGAGAGTTTGATAGACAAAGCATAGCTGGATGTGTGACCAACACAAAATAAGGAAGTTGCTTACTCCTTCCCATCAGCAGGCAGATGTTTCCAAGAAAGTGGGGCTTCATTATGCCCAGTGTTTACTTGGGAAGGTAACATATATATATATATATATATCTCCCTCTGGCCACCTGCCTTGGTTGTGTCTTTTCCCAGCTTCTCACATATACTCTGCTTGCTGGAAGGCCACAGTGGGAAAAAGGAGAAAAAAAAAAAAAACCTTTGGTGCTGTGCAAACACTACTCAGCAGTAGGTAAAACATCAACCCTGTGTTAGTCCCAAAGTCAGAACATAGCACCATTCTGGCTGCTCTGAGGAAAGTTGACCCCATCCCAGCCAGACCCAGTACTGTCAGTCCTGGGCTGCATCAGATTCCCATTCTGACTTGTGGAGTTGCCATATGGGAAGCAGGACATGCACAATTGTGGAATGGAGGGACAGAGAAGGAAAGGATCAGCAGTTGAGTGCAGAAGGGCAGGACTGGGGTTTGAGTTTGGTTGTTTGTTAGTAATGTCTTTTTTGTTCTGTTATGGTGGGGCTTTTTTTTGTGACTGCCTTTCAATTCATGTCTCACAAGCACCAGATGTGGTTTTTGTTCTTACTAAGCTGTGTACAGCACAGGATATAAAAAGTGAATGTAATGTCACTTCTGGTTTTGAAATCAAATTAGCTATTCTTACCTGTGTAGTGTCACACTACTGAGATGTGTACTGGTGTTAGGGCTTCACAACCTTGCTTGTAACAATGCTGACCTCATCCATTCTTATATTTCTAAAAATTAAATTATGGTTTTAAAAAGCAGGTTAACAGTTAAAAATACTGTTGGAACTAATAAAGTACATTCATTTGTGACTAGAGAGGAAAATTTAAAATTTATTTATACTAAAGTATTATTTAGTATTTATACTAAAGTATATATACTTTATCAAACATACTAAAGTTATGTTTGATATTATAAAAACTCATTAATACTTCAACACTTCCCAGTTATCCTGTAGTGCTTTGTAGATAATAAACCCAAAGTTTAATTTGATAAGTTTATTAAAGTATATATGTGGGAAAAATGTAGCAATGTTTTAGACAAAGTTTCCTTCATTGCAGGTTCACAGTTGTGGTCAAAATAAACGGTAAGGAATATGGTACAGGCACTGGTAAAAGTAAAAGAGAAGCAAAAGCAGTAGCAGCAAAAGAAACGTGGAAAATGATTGAGAAACAGGTAAGCAAATGGTAGGATTAAGTTGTGGGGATTACTAAGCAGCATGCATCACCCATAATGTAGTAAATATTGAAGATTAATATCTAAAAGTAAACTTCCAATAAAATTTTGTTTAATTTGGAAGTTTCTAATTACTTAAATTGTCTTTGTTCTGTTTTATTCAGGGCTTTTCTACTTATTACTGAATCGTTCTCCTTATTGTTTTTCTATAGGATTGATATCTAATATTGTGTTTCCTCTGTTACAGGAGGATAAGGAAAAGTGTTTGCCTTTGTTAAGATGCCTTGGTGTATGCAGAGTGGACAGGGGTCCTTTTATATCTTGAAAACTGTTCAATGATTCAATGTCTTCAAAACATTTGCAAGGCATTACTGATTGTGTCTGTTGCCACTCTACTAATGAAATTGCTTACTTTCACTTGTTCTAATTAATCTTTTTTTCCTTTTCATTATATTCTTTACAGTATAGCTGGTCATATACTCTGTCCTTCCTTGTTTAAGTCTGTGTTTGATTTTTGCTCCTTAGTTTTCTGCCAAATGTTTTGCCCTTCTTTATTTGCCATTCTTTATTTTTCTTTTTGACTCTGAATGCTTCTTAGCACATTTTGAGTGAAATCTTTCCTTATCTTTTCTATATGGCTCTTATTGTGTCACTGTTACTACTTTAACACAATTGCTGCATGTTTGCCAAGTTTATATTTATTCAAAATGTAATAATTATGCTTGGTATGTCTGTCCTTTGTCACAAAGAACTCAGTTAATGGAAACTTGGGATTTCTTAAGAGTCTTGAAATGTGGACAAACCTTGCAGCTATATTAGTTCTTGTGCACTGTTTATCTTAAAGTATGTTTAAGCTTAAGTTTTTAAGTTACCTGTTTTGTTTGTTTAATAGCAGGAGAGTCTCTCAAATATGGGAGCTGCAGAGTTAAGGACAACTCAAATAACCTCATCACCTCCACTAGACAAAGATTATGTCAGCCTATTAAATATTTTTTCGCAAAAGGTGTGTCAAATGGTTGATTATACTAACAGAACTCGTACTGGAGATGACCATGCTCCCATGTAAGATATAATTCATCTTCCTGCTTCCTTCTAATACCTTCTTGTGTTTACTAATGCTACTGTTTGTTATACTTGGTCATGTTAGCTGAATATTTAGAAAGAGTCAGATGGTGTCATCTGCCTGACAGCATTATCTAAAAACTTCTTGAGCTCTGTCAGGCTTGGTGCTGTGACCACTTCCCTGGGGAGCCTATTTCAGTGCCCAACCACCCTCTGTGAGAATATTTTTCTGATGTCTGACTTAAACTTATCCTGACTCAGCTTCATGCTCTTTCTTTGAGTCCTGTTGCTGGTCACCACAGAGCAGAGATCAGTGCCTGCCCTTCCTCTTCCCCTCACAAGGAAGGTGTAAGAAAGGTGCAGTGAGGGCTGTCCTCAGTCTCCTCCAGGCTGAACAGACCCGGTGACCTCAGCTGTTCTCACAGGGCTTCCTCTAAAAGGTCCTTCACCATTTTTGTTTCCATCCTTCGGACACTCCCCAATAGCTTAAAGTCATTTTTATGTTATGTCACCCAGACGTGCCCCCAGCACTGGAGGTGAGGCTGCCCCAGCTCAGAGCAGAGCCCGACAATGCCCTCCCTTGCCTGGCTGTGATGCTGTACCTGATGTCCCCAGGACAGGGTGGGACCCCCTGGCTGCCAGGGCACTGCTGGCTCACATTCAACTTGCCAGTGACCAGGATACACAGGTGCCTTTCCACAGTACTGCTCTCCAGTCTCCTGTTCCCAAGTCTATACACACAACCTGGGTTGTCCCGTCCCAGCTGCAGAATTTGGCACTTGCCCTTGTTAAATTTCACATGGTTAGTGATTATCCACCTCTTAATTTTAGTGTGTTGGTCTCTCTGCAGGGCTTCCCTGCCCTTGAGGGAGTCAACAGCTCCTCCCAATTTTGACTTGTCAGCAAAATTACTTGGTATCCTTTGTGTCCTGTGTCCAAGTAATTTCATTTATGAAGATGTTGAAAAGCACAGGCCCCAAGATGGAGCCCTGTGGAATCCCACTAGTGACAGGTCCCCAGCCTGATGTCAGACCATTCCCTGTAACCCTTTGTGCCTGACCCACGAGCCAGTTGCTCACCCATCATGGAAGCATGTTTGTCCAGCTGTGTGCCAGATATTTTGTCCAGAAGAACACTGAGAGATGATATCAAAAACTTTGCTGAAGTCCAAAAAAGATTACATCATCTTGCTTTGCAAGATCAGCTAGGTGGATACCCTGTCATAGAAGGAAATCAGGACTTTCTCTCCATGAAGCTCTGCTGGCTGTGACCAGTGACTGTGCTGTCCTCCAGGTGTTTATCAATACCTCCCACAATAATCTTCTCTAGGATTGTACCAGACTCTGAAAATTAGTTATCTTGAAGACACAAACAAATTAATTATCTACCATTATTAATTAGATTAAATGCATATTGAAAACTATGTCCTGAAGATGTATAATTCAAATTTCCATTATATCATGTCAGTTGATTGTAGTGTTTAAAAATCATTAAATGAAGACTTGTCATATGGGACTTGATTCTCCTATTGTATTTTACAGACATTCTGTTAGCTGTACGATTAATGGTCATTTGTATGGAAGGGGTACTGGGCCTTCCCTAGCTGCTGCAAGACAAGCTGCTGCAAAAGAAGCATATGAGAAGGTAAATAAGAAAAGCTCTCTGACAGCATGTGCTGTATTTAGCCTTGTCACAGAAGTTTAAATCTTTGAACTAATTTCCTCATTGCGTTTAAAAGCTTATTCCATGGATTCCATTAAAGAGGGAAACAATACATATATTAGTGTGTTGGTTGGGCTACTGTTAGTAGAATATATGTTGTGTTTCTATATTCAGATCTGGATTAAAAAAAACCAATAACAGTTGATATTTCTCTGTGTTTCAGAGTAGGTCTGATATGTTGTCATTCAAGGATGCACGCACATTAAAAATTTCTAAATTCTGACTTGTATACCAACTGTCTTCTGTGTGAAGTGTTGTTGATCTGGCAGGTTATGAACATACTTCTTTTACTGTCTTCTGTTGGATCAAAAATCTACTGTGTAGTGTGAGAGGCAAAAGCAGGAATCAGAATCAACAGGACTTGCCTTTTGTAGTGTTCCAAGGCAGAGTCTATTGAAACAATTGCTGATACCATCTTCTGGAGAATAGAGCTGTTGTCTTCATGTTGCAAACTATTATTTCTACGAAAAAAAATTATCAGAATTCCAATCGTGATCCAAAGCCGCTTCTGAAATGCACAGAACATATGAACTAACTTAAATGGAGTGTAGTTTAAAGTAAAGGATGGCAGTGTGCAGGAGGGAAAAAGTCTTTTTTTTCTTTTAAGTAATTCTAAAATTTTGTGGCTGTTAGTGTGAATTTTCAGTGCTTTTTAAATGTTTTAAAGTCAACCATGTAATTAATTAATGCCCTATTATAGCTCTAGGAGCCTTTCTTAATATTTTCCTATGTTGTGAACCCAGGGATCTTTTTATTTTCATACAAGTCTGAAATTTACTACCTCAATTAGAACTAAATTTGGGGTGGGTTGTTTTGTTTTGATTTTAATTTGTATTAATTCTCTGTAATGTCTGTTTAACAAGCAAAACGTAACTGGCAGAAAGTAGTACAGGTCCAGTATTCCTGTATTTATAAAAAAGGGGTTTGTTTGTTGGCTCTCATTGAAACATAAACCGTATGGTTTTGTTTCCATGATACCATGATGGAACCAGGAAACATAAAAAGAAAACAAAGTTTGTTTACTTTTTGAGAGGTGATGATCTAAATGCATTGTAAGTGTTGCTTTTAATGTTACTTTTATGCTCTTATGACATGGGTAGTGGGAAGAAGGGGAAGAACCTCTACTAAGAATTTAGCACAAGTTTATTTTATTCAACCCCAATTTAGTTACGAGTTTTGCAGTATTTCTATGCTGAAGACATTGAATGTTAATTTGTACTGACTCAGATTTTCAGTTCTGCTGATTAGGTATATCAAAGCCTATGTATATCCAATTTTCCACACGCAGTTGCACATGCAGCAAACAATGAAGATACTTGTTTTTCATAACTCTTATCCTGGTTTTGAATAGAAACCAAACTCTACTTCTGTAAATGTGTCCATATAGTATGCTCACTGTGACAGGGCCCTGTGTTTTTCCTTTTTCTGTGTGGAAATTGGGCAGATACCTTTCTTCTGCAGGGCTTTGAATGTTTAGTGCAGTTAACAACTCGCTCTTAGCACCCAGTAATATTCCCTCTGCCCTTTCTGAGTGGCATCTTTTGCACTAGGGATTTGTTTACATGATTTTGTTAAACATTCTAGGCTTTTCTTTTTCAGGTGGAAACTGAAAGATCTAATGGCAGTTTTACATCTGTCTCACAGTAAGTTGGGTTCACTGTGATAACATATTTACTAATTTTAGAGGGTAATGTGTGCTCTAATTCTAAATAAAATATATAATTTTAGTGTTTTGTTGAAGTATAAAGCCATCTAATTTTAACTTCTGTTCTTTAACCTTTGGAGCAAAGTGTGTTGTACTTGTGCAATTTTATGCGAGTCTGTATGGGATAGCTTATAGTAAGTTTAGAGCTTTCTGATTTATTAATATTTTGCCACAGGTAGTTCTTTCAGAAGCATTTTTACTGTGATGTAAATGAATAACCCTACCTCATTCAATAGCATTTTTTCATACCATTTTAACACTCATTTTCCTATTGTGACACTCTTGTGAACTCAGTATAATTCAATTTTAATTTATAATTCAGTACTTTCCCGTGCTCCATATTCTGCCACCTTCTCTCCCTTTTTTCTTTTTTTTCTGCTTTTTTCATTCTACATGAACCTTCATTTCCACCAAAGGGAAAAATTTACTTAGCAATAGAAATTAAACATAAAGTTTGATACGTGATTTGAGAACTAGCATTTTGACTGTAGTGCCACTGCCACTTTTACATTCTTCAGTCTTCTAGACATCATAGACTCATTTAATAATATAAATAAATGAGAATATTACAAAGTGTTGTTATTTTAGTAACTTTCTAGCAGGATGTTTTGTAGTTTAAATCAGTCATGATTATTAATGCCTTTTCAGGTTTTGCTTTAAAAACAGTGGATTTTTTTTTGGTACTTCTCCTTTTCTTGTGACAATAATTTTATTTATCACTGTGTTACTTTTACCTAAAATAGTCCATCGTTTTTCAATAGAAACAGCATTTGCTTTGATGACTCAGCTGCAAAGTTGGAAGAAAAAATGAAAGACATGGCAATTTGTGAAAAGCCTTTACCTTTTCAGGTATAGTATGAAAATGGTCCTCATAATTACATTTTTGACCTTGAATAGGGCATCCCTCTTGTAAGAGCTTAACATCAGTTTGTTCTTTTATCCACTAATCATTGGAAAATACATGCATTTTTCCTAAGAATATCCAGTACTGTTAACCATGAGTATTTCCTTCTGTATTGTGGATCAAATTTATGAAGCGTTTAACAAATGGAAGTACTCTCAAGAAAAGGGTCAAACTAAGCTCATTCTTTGCAGTGATAATGTTATGCATGTTTTTGCAGTGATAATGTTATGCATGTTTTTGCAGTGATAAGGCTATGCATAGCATATGTGAAAAACACTGAGCTAAGATTCAATCTTATGACATTGTTTACACAAGGTATGATCATATTTATGGGTAATTCCTAGATATATTATCTAGACATGTTTTAAACCAACTACAGTGAAAATATTCGGGATACCTCAGTTAGGTTTTTTTCTATTTTCCATACAGAGAAATACACGAAGTTCTGTCCTGATGCCCAAAAGGTATGTGTTTATTTTTAGATTGCTATCTCCTGTAAACTACATTGCAAATAACTATTTTTTTCTATCTCTAATCAAGAAATGCTGCTATTGGGAGGTACATTTATTTTCTCATCATGTTAGAAAAATGGCTCATTACAAATTTTGCTTCTATCCTTGTTAAAGAAAATTGGCAGCTAACTTTGCTAGTGTGAGAAGGAATGAAGAGGAAAAAGGTATGTCAGATTCAAATGAATGTTTGCCGGATGTGGACACAAACGCTGAAGAAGAGAATAGGAGTCCACACACTGTCAATAAAATGTAAGGATTTTTAAAATTAATATTTGTAAAGCAATAACAGTATGTATGAATCTAGATTTGTTTCCATATTTAGAGTAGAAGGAGGGAAAATACTGCTGTAAAAAGAACTTTGAAAGAAAATTGATATTAGATTATTTTCCCAGGAAATTTCAAATCTCGCACAGAAATTGGCAAGCAATGGTACTTAAAGCCCACAACCAAACATTGTTCATGTGAATATGGGAGGGTAATTACCTGACAGGCCTGAAAGGGTCAGTTTCCCTTGTTGTTTTAATCTGCAAGGCTGTGATTTAGAGCTGTAGATTTGTCAAATTATCACCCTAGAATGATATTGCAGTAGATGTATTACATCCGTCAAGATTATTTTTATGACCTTAATTGAAAATTAAGTATAATTAAGTTTTGTTTTTTTTTTAAAGATTTCTTGATCTTTTTGAAGAAATAGAGCCTATTGATAAAGGTGGTTTTGGGACTGTTTTCAAGGCAACATCAAAGTCTGATAAGAAAACCTATGCAATCAAACGAGTTGAATTCACAGAGTATGTACTGTATCTTTACTTCTGCCTTTTAGGACAACCTTAATCAAGATTTAATAATTGTTTTCTCTCTTCAAAAATACTAGGAGCATTTAGGTGATTTTCATTATTAATTTGTCCTTTCTAGTAAACTGTTTTCTTTATTTCCAAGTGAAGCTGAAAGTGGTCCTGAACCTTTTTTAATTTTTGTAGGTGTGTTAAGTTCTCTTTTCCCTGAACACAGCAGTGCTGTGTTGCTAATATTGCAAAATGTGTTTGAAGAAAACCTGATGATTATTAAAACATTGGAAGCATCCCTGTTATTTTTACAGGCCACATAGAAAATTTACATATCAGAAATGCAAAATAACTAATTACAGAAAATAGAAAAAATTAAGTAATAAATTTTGTGATTTGTAATTAGGAAAATGCTTTAAATGTGACCCGTGTTGCTGTCATGATGTGTTACTTGTCTTTTATAAATCCCAACAGAGAATTATGATCTTAATTTTTTTAGAGTAATTTTCTGTAACCATTACCTAGTGGAATATTTTATCAACAGTTGAAAAAAATATCTTCTTTTAGGGTATCTGTTGAAAATGTTTTAAATTGTTGGAGATACTCATCTTACATTGTGTAATGTGGTACATTTCCCTTTGGATTCTTGTGTCCTTTGCAAATACATGTTATTTTCATTGGTATTGCTGTCCTGAGATCTATACTGAAAACCTTCTACTGATTCTTCAAGTAATGACTGCTGCTCTGCTGGTGGGTTTGCAGCTATCTGCTTTTTTTGAGTGGGGATTTAAATCTTAATACTTTTTACACTTTGAATATCTGAGCAGATGAAAGAAAACCCACCAAATTTGTAACTTCAGTTTTGAACTTTCAACTTATATGAAGGAAAATACTATGCTTTGTTTCTAAATTAATGTAAAACTATCTGTATGCTGCCACTTGATAGCATATCTTTTATTTACCTTTGTATTGTGTTGTAATAGGGAAATGCCTGGGTTTTTTTTAATTCTTCCCCCCCCCCCTCCTGATAGGAAAGTAGAGCGTGAAGCAAAGGGACTTGCAAGTCTTACACACGAGAACATAGTGCGGTATCATTGCAGCTGGAAAGGGTATGACTATATAAAGGACCCAGAATCAAGGTAACTGCAAAATAATTGTTTGCATTCACAACCTTTTTTGCCACAGTAAACTTTACGCTGTTGATGATCGGTGTCTTAGTTTGAAAGACAGGTATCTGCTAGGGAGGGCAGAGCCTCCCTTTGGAATGGAGAATTTGAATCCCCTCCCTCCATATTATTATAATTTAGAAAATTAGAGGGGCTTTCAGGCAGAGTTCTGGGAATAGGAATAACAGTTCTTTACTAATATGTATAACAAGACAAACAAACAACAATAATAACTGCAGCATTAAAAGTAAACAGAACTAGGGACTTTGAGGGGCTTCGCTTTACAAAACCTGGGGCAGTCTGATTCCAGTGTGGAACTCCAAGAGCACCAAGCTGGAGCGGTGGGAAATCCTGGGCTGGTGGTAGCAGCCCAGATGAAGCAGTCTGGTTGAAGCAGTGATCTTGTAGAGAAGGTCTGGTGGTCTTTGTCCTCTGCAAAAGATCTAATAGGTAAGGGCTCAAATCCCACATTATATCCATGTGAGGATACCTGGCTCTTCCCTCTGCTCGGAGCATATCCCAATGGGATGCAGCAGGTCCTTGATTGCCCATGAACAGAGATAGCTCCTGGAGGGATTTATCTATGGGTCATGGCAAGGCATTGCTGGGCCCATTAACAGTTCATGAAGGTGGTGATAGAATAGATTTTGGGCACATCCTGGATTGTAACCTAGGTCAGTTGGTTATCAATTATTATACAAATAGAAGTGCACATGTGCAATTGTACTGCTAGGAGAAAAGGCACAGTGCTTTCCAGCAGCAGGTTGTATGTCATTAAGTATATTTGTCTTCTTTTCCTTGATAATTAAGATTCATAATTTTATATTTCTATCTCTCTCAATATATGGAACTTAATTTATAGAGGAGAGTAAGACTGCAGAACCCAAAATTTGGGGCAAGAATTAACAACAGAAACTAAAAAATTGTCTGACAGTTGGCTACCAAATTCCTGATCAGAAGCTTCCTTTTTATAGCCAGTAGCTATCATATATTTAATTATTTCCCTAAGTTAGTATTTTAACCATGATGCCTGAAACAGTTTTGATTGATTAGAAAAGGAATACAAAATTAAATGCTCTTTAATTTAGAGGTGACCTTTTGACACTGAGACTTCTGGTAAAACAATGCTGAGAGTTTAACTCATAAATGAGACTATTAACTTTTCCAAGCTTCTGTGATAAGCTTTTTTCACTAGCTGCCATACTTGCTTAGAGCCATAATATATTAATGGATTCAAAGTTATGGTTGACATGATACCCCTCCATAAGTCTGCTCATTAAATGAGGAGTAAAATGGGAGGGAAAACTCTTGACAAAACTGAACCATTAATATGTTGGAGCCTCAATATCATGTATGTATTTTTATATCAAACAGTTATTGGAAAAAAGAAAAGAAAAAAAAAAAAGTCTTCAAAGCTGAGGTCCCAGACTGGAATTCATGCCCTGACCTCAAGGTTACAGAGAGTCCTGAGCCATTTAAGGCTTGTTCTCTCAGTGCCTTGAGCAGCTTTATTCATCACACAGTGTACGTAGGAAAAAATAGTGCATGCTTCTCTTTTTTTTTTTTTTTTTCTTCCCCTCACCTTCTCCAGCCTTAGCCTGTCCTGTGGGTTTCTCTGGAATGTGTGAGGCTGCCAGATGGGTGAATATATTTAATCTAGATTTCCAGCTCTCAGAAGGGTTTCTGTGACTAGCAGACCAATATCAAAAACGGTCACTGCACTGCCTTCTTGACAGGACAGAGCTGGAAAGAACATGACCATTCTGGGCAGGATAGGAAAGCTGATGTCTCTTTACCAAAATAGAGAACACGTGTCAGGGACTTGCAGTACTTCCTACAAGGCTCCGTGGGAGCCCAGGACAGTGGTGTTTCTTCCTGGATAGGACATACCTCTAGGTATGAGGGAAATGGAATTTGGGCTTTCAGGAAACTTAAGTGTGAAACTAGAGAGCAAGCAAAACTTCAGTAATATTCCAGGAGTATGTAGCAATTGAGCAGGTATTTTTTTTGATTCTTTGGGTTGCAGTTCTATTTATTTAATACAAATTGCTCTAGGAACTTTCTGAAAATTAATTGACTTGCAGACTTTGTTTGGGTAACTCCAAAAATAATTATTAGCAAAAAGGGCTTTTGAAGATGATTTGGGAGGAATTGTATCTTGCCAATTTTAATATGATATGTAATTTTCTTTTGAAGCCAAAATTCAGATAAAATTCTCTGTCTCTTCATCCAAATGGAATTCTGTGAACAAGGGACATTGGAAAAGTGGATTGCAAAAAACAGAGAAGACAGACAGTATCGTGCAATGGCACAAAAGAAATTTTTGCAAATAGTGAATGGAGTAGAATATATTCATTCTAAAGACTTAATTCATCGAGACCTCAAGGTATGTAGGATAGGAAAATAAAGAAAAAAGCAAAAAGAAAAAGTTAAAGATAGTATACTTACTGGAATTTCAGAGAATGAATAGTTATAGTCTTTGCTATATGTCTGTTATGTACCTTAGCAGTCTGCTCCTTTGGATTTTGCTAGTGATTGATTTTCCTTCAGCAGCTGACTGAACCTCATCCTAAAATCAGAAGGTGAACTTGGAGGATCCCAGAACATAATAGTAGTTCAAAGAATCAGTAGCCATCAGCTAACAGGCGTTTTCAGTGTGTTACTAGGTCACAAGACTTCCTATTGGAAAAAGAAAAGTTGAGTCTAGAGAGCTTGCTCTTGCCACATTGTAAAGGGATACTTTATCTATCCTAATACATGCTGTGTTTGGTAACATGCTCTAGTTACTTTTGTGTGTGCATACAAATCTTTGAATGCTACAGTTTTGGATAGAATTTAAGTCTTTAGATGTGCAGAGTCATAAAAAGATTTTATTTCAGTATAAAGATTATATGGGACAAAGCCTTCATGGCTTCAGGACAGAAGCTATAATGTTGCTTACAGAGTTTTAAATCACTCACTTTGTGGGAAAAAAAATGAAAAAATCATTAGTGTGGTGGCATTCCTAGGGTTAAGCTAACTTCCCTACCTGACCACTCAGCAGCCACTCTGGCAGTCAAATTCCCACCACCAGAGACCTTGACAGCAGGGACTTGAAGTCTCTTCACATCAAGCAGCTCCAGTGAACCCACAAGTGCCTCACTGGACCCCCTACACACCCTGGCTGTATTTGATGCATGACATGGGGTTCAAACCATTGACCCTGAGATTAGGAGTCTCATGCTCTACTAGCTGAGGTAGGAGTAAGGCTATGGTCGATCAGGAGTGGTATTTTAATGCTCCTAATGAGTTCACACACTGCTTGCTCACTTCTGCCTCCCCTGTGGCAGGCTGGAGAGGAGAACTGGAGGCATAAAAGGTAAAGAGAACTGATATAAGAACAATTTACTGGAAACAGCAATGAGATAAGAAAACAACCGTAAACAAAAACAGTAACAGCATTAAAAACAGAGAGTGATTCACATGCAAAAAATTCACCATGGAGCCCTACCTGATAAGGCCACACTCCCATGACCTGAAGCGAATCCTTCCCTCTTTCCCAGAAAATGACATGGAGTGGTTTAGAATAATCTCTGTGTTCTAGCCATGTATCCCCCACTGATTATGGTACAAATTAACCCTCTCCTGATTAACCAGAATCAAGTTGTACTACTAACTCCTCTACCTATATTTGAACTGAGGAACTTTCCTCTTCAGTCTGCTGTTAGCTTAGGTGCTTGGCCATCTGAGATCTCCATAGCCCCGAATCAGTGTCACGGGATAGATTCAAGCTGAGATTAAAGCTATACTATTTAAATATTATACAATACTTATATTTAATATACAGTACTATATTAAATGTGTGGACATGGTCAGACTTGAATAGAACAAGTACAGTGAGCATTCTTTACAAGAAGATCTCTTCCTGCTGACTGTTAAGTATTTCCTGGCTTTATGGTCCACTGGAGCTTCTTTGACTAAAAGATAGCATGAGGCTATTTGGCTTTGTTTTAAAGACATTCAAAAGTATGGTTTCCTGATCTTCTTTGGGAAACTTCACTGAAGCATATATATAGTTCTGGTTTTAGTTGACTTTGTTCTGGTTTTGGCTAGGATACAGTTAATTTATTTTCAGTAGGTGGTACAGTGCTATGCTTTGGATTCAGTATTATAATAATGCTGACAACACACTGATGTTTTGGTTGCTACTTTTTAAGTCAAAGGCTATTTTTCTACATGGAAGAGGGGTTGATCTGGACTCAGGGAGGGGAATCAGGCATCAGTCAGCAGGTGGTGGCAATTGTATTGTGCATCACTTGTTTTTCCTTGTTTTGGTTTGGTTTTTCAATTATTTTATTATCATTATTATTTATTTTATTATTAATAAATTTTACTTTTGTTTCAGTTATTCAACTGCTTTTAACACAACTTGCAAGTTTACTTTTGATTCTCCCTCCCTTTCCAGTGCGTGGTGCTTAGTTGCCAACTGGACTTAAGCCATGACACTGTCAAATTTAAAAAGGGGAAGTTTAATGGTAATGTAAACAAATTTAAAAAGGGAAAGGTTAATGGAAATATAAAAGTGATACTCAGAGCCACTGTAGTAAGCCTTAACTCTGCATTTGATTTAGTACACATGATCCTTCTGGGCCTAACAGAAGCTCTTACTTGAGTGGAATTTAAATGCTTTATCCAACTGTATCAAGTCCTGGCTAGGACTGAAGAGCGAAAAACACTTTGGGATATAGAAGGTTATATGCACAATGTAGTTGATGAGCAATTAAAGCATGACACAGTTACTGCAGAATGTACTACTTGAAATTTAGTTTGTGTTTTTAAAAATTGATTTAACTTATTTCTCTTTCCACACCATCAGTTTCTTAATGCTACTTTCTGAACAATTATCAAATTTTATTGGGAACACTTCTGTGGCTGATTATGCTTGATGATAAACCTTGGTCATTTGGTGATTTTTTTTTCTTCTTTTTATTTATATATATGAAAATAGCCTCAGAATATATTCATATCACATGATGATAAAATAAAAATAGGTGACTTCGGTCTTGTGACTTCTGTGACATTTGAGACTCTGACTGAGAACAAAGGAACAAGATCGTATATGGCACCAGAACAGGTAATTATCAATCCTAATCTCAGTATTAAAGCAAGTTGCCTAAAGTTCCCTGGTATGACTGTATGCAAGGACAACTGTATTTTGGAAAAAGCTTTACCACAGGTGTGGTAAAGTTTTTTGCTCTGTGTGAACATACAGTCTAACACTGCATGCTGTAAGGAATACTTTTGTAAAACAGGGTGCCAGACATGTATTTAAATTTGAATTTAGGACCCCTGTTAATTGTGTAATTTGAGGTTTTCTGTTTGTTTCATTATTTGTCCCAGGACAATATTGGCATGCTTTTTTTGTACAGGTCTTTAGAAGTCTTAATTTCAGGGTGTTCAATGTGACATAATAGTCACTATTTACCAGGTCTGAGGCTGAAAGGGTTAACAACTAGAAGGATATTGAGTAGGGCCAGTCTTGTAGCCTTGGGGTGGAAATTTCTGCTGACTTCAAAGTTTGCTTTAAGAAGTGCTGTTGTTCTCCAGTTGGATTTGATGCCTGTATTCTGTTCTAATATTTCTAGTTTGGGGACAGATATGGAAAGGAAGTAGATATTTATGCACTGGGATTAATTTGGTTTGAAATTCTTTCGGCATTCACTGGTCATGAAAAATCTAAGGTAAGTATTCTTAAAATTTAAAAACTCTCACTGTTGTGCTGCTGTTTTGCCTTGTTGCTGCTATTGCATATTGACAGCATTTTAGAAGGAATCTCTTTATTTACAGTACTATCTCTATTTAAATTTTTTTCCTTAATTCATTTCCATAAAGCCAGTAAATCCTCACACCTCAGTTGAAATGTCATAACTGAAGGAAAAAAATATTAGTTTATTTCACTTCTGTCTTGCTACCTATACACTGAAGCCTGAGCAAACTTTAAAAAGGATAATGTCAAGTAAAAAAAGGATGTCAAGTTTCTTATAAATCTTTTTCTTTGATCAGAAACTTAATGGGAGTATTTTTCTAATTTTAGAAAATAAAAACTATGGATGGGCAACTTGTGTCTCTGTCATGCTCTTGTCTTCACTGCACAGTGGAGCAAGAAGAGTTTCCACCAAATCAAAACCCTTGCAGTTTTCCAAGATGAAAACAAAAGTGATTTGGAACATGTTACTTTAAGTGAAACAGATATTATCTCAAAAAGAAAGCCCATGTTACTTAAGCTTTTTTTAAAAAGGTGTCTTGTATGTATTTTGAGCTTTTCATGTGCAAACCTGCATATTGGTAGACAGTGATGTAGCTGCTGGGTATCTTGTCTAAAGTAATTGTGGTTGGACTCAGACTTTGAACACTGTTAGCCAGATCCTTTTACCAGAATGTGAAAATCACACAAGTGTGTCTTTCAACTTGGCTCTGCACAGCCACCTTGCAGTACTTCCTCAGATCTTCTGTTCCGGTGCACAGTTGACTGCAAATGCATGCAGAATCCCACAGTGCTTATAGCTGGAAAAGTGTAATTTCCTTAAACTATAAAAATCTTGTGCTCTGCAGGCTGGTGGGGAAGTCATGTGGATGGAAAATCCTAGGATGGTCTTCAGTTGCTCCATTAGATTAGAAACAATTTCACTTAATGGAACATGATGGTAAACTCTAGTGATGGCCAGTCCTGCTGTAAGAACATCATGTAAAAGCAAAGTTGATTATTCTGTGCTGAGTGACTGATTCAGCAGGTAGGATCACAGTCCTAAAGCTACTGCTAAAGAGTAGGGGAAAAACTCGAAGTTCACGGGAGCTGTTGTTTCACAGGATAGTGGTTGTGAAGGTCTTGCTATGCCAGGCATAGAGGGATCCATAAGACTAGCTGATGATTCAGGATACACAGCTAAGTCTGAGAACATGATTGTCATCTTCAGGCAGATATTACACTAGTTAACAGCAAAAGAATTAAGCAGACTGCTCTGTTTACCCAGAAAGCCACTTGTAGAATAACAGAATAAAGTTGGAAGGGGTCACTGGAGGTCATCTAGTCCAACTTACCTGCTCAAGCAGGGTTCCCTAGAGCCCATTACTTGGGCTTGTGTCCAGTGTGTCTCCAGTGAGGGAGACTCCACAACCTCTCTGGCCAATCTGTTGCAGTGCTCAGTCACACACACAGTACAGAAGATCTTCCTCGAGCTCAGGTGGAGCTTCCTGTGCATCAGTTTCTGCCCATTGCCTCCTGCCCTATTGCCTGGCACCACTGAGCAGAGCCTGGCTCCATCCTCCTGGCACCTCCCTGCAGATACTCACAGACATTGATGAGCTCCCCTCTCAGTGCCTCTTCTCGAGCCTGAACAGCCCCAGCTCCCCCAGCCTTTCCTTTTTAACAGAGGTGCTCCAGTGCCTCAGTCATCTGTGTTACCCTCCACTGGAGCCACTCCAGCAGCTCCATGTCTCTCCTGTCCTGAGGGGCCCAGAACTGGACTCAGCACTCCAGATGTGCCTCACCAGGGCTGGGCAGAGGGGCAGGATCACCTCCCTTGAGCTGCTGGCAATGTTCTTCCTAATGCACCCCAGGATTCCATTATTCCATTGGCCTTCTTGGCCACAAGGACACACTCAGCTCATGGATGCTTATGGATGCTTATAGCATATGGATGCTTATGCTTATAGCTCGTGGCTGGCTTATTGTCCACCAGGGCCCCCAGGTCATTCTCCACAGAACTGCTTTCCAGCATGTCAGCCCCCAGCCTGTACTGATGCCCAGGGTTATTCTTCCCCAGGTGCAAGACTCTGTATTTCCTTTTGTGGAATTTGAGAAGGTTCCTCTGTGCCCATCTCTCCAGTCTGTCCAGGTTCTTCCAAAGGCCTGCACATCACTCTGGGGCATTGCTACTCCTCCCAGCTTTCTGTCCTCAGTGAACTTGCTGAAGAGGCATCTGCCCCTTCATCCAGGTCATTGGTGAACAAGATAAACAATACTGGGCTCAGTATTGAAGCTAGGAGGACAACACTAGTGACAGGCCTCCAACTAGACTCTGTGCTGCTGAGTATGACCCTCTGGAACCTGCTGTTCTGCCAGTTCAGCCACCATCTATTTTTCAGACTGCTCTTCCTGGGCTTGCCTGTCAGGATGTTGTGAGAGACAGTGTCATATAGAAAATGTTAACCAAAAGCCATTTCTAAAGCATGTAATGACCAATCTCCTGTTGCTTTGGAGTCCATGTAGCCTTTTTTGCAATGACTCAGAAATAAGTGTGTGGTACTGAATATTATAAAAAGGAGGAAGCACACCTGCTTGGCTTGCAAACAGAAATTCAGTTGTCTAACTTTTTTCTTTTAATATCATTAGACAATATAAATTCATTATTTTTAAATTAAGGAAAGAAAAATAATGGTTCTGAAATAGAGAGGACTATTGAAACAAACGTAATTGTTTTGTGTGAAGCTTTTAAGCTTAGAAATGGATAATAGTTGATGAAAAGGCCATAAAACCAAACCAAAGCACAACTAAACAAAAAAAAAACAAACAAACCCAGCTTTCAAACTATTTACAGTTACTGTTTGAAGCCTTACATTTTCTGTAGATTTGTGTTTTCCTAACTACTTCAGTAAACTATATACATCATAAGGTAGAGATACAAAGCATAACAAATGAAAGAATACCAAAACTCTTCTTTTTTATTAATTTCAGGTATGGCCTTCTGTTAGAGAAGGTAAGCTTCCAGAGAGCTTCACCAAACAATTTCCAACAGAGGTATGGGATTTTAATATATTTTTTGGTTACTGTATTAACTTAAAAGATAAAACAAACAAAAAATCCCCTACTAACATTTAATATTTTTTGCAGGCATCCACAATCAAAAAGATGCTTTCAACATCGCGAAGAATCACTGTGTCTCATTTACTTGACATTGTTAAGTGTGTTGATGAACAGAAGGCACTTAAAAATTATTCTTATTAAATGTCCTTTCACACCATGTTTAAATCCAGAGTTTGACGAATTTATTACAACTGATGAAGTGACAATAGCTGTCAGAAGCAACAGCAAGACTTGGGGTGTGTCTTTTCCTTGGCCGCTTCACCATTCATGTCTGCCAGCTGCAACTGGGACAGGGCACTTCTGCAAGAAATCACGTGAAATTTTTACCTGGAAACATGGGTTGTGGATGAACTGGACTGTTTTGTACAATAAGTAATAGATCCTATTACTTTTCCCTCGAAGATTATGCTGATGTGCTAAAGTACTAACTGGGCTGTGGCAAATCCCTGCATGTGCTGCTTCCATTATCCCTTATGGTTATCTGTTCCTTACCATGGAAGAAGTGCTGTCTGGTGGTATGTGACTCAAACCTTTCTGATTTGTTCAGTGATATTGTTATAATTACTGGAATGCTCTCATTCATACCAAGACTGGTTTTGACAGAAAAGATACTAGGAATAGGTGAATGTTATTCTTCACTGAATTTCAGTACTTTATAAAGTGTGTTTTCTTATCTCTTCACAGCTGCTGCTGACCTAGCACCTTTAGTGCTCTAGAATTTAAACTTGTAAAATGAGGATTTCTTAAGAATTTAAATGTTAAACATTTAAGCTTCTAGGAAATCTAATTTAGAACAAATCTGCTCTTGAAAACTTTAGGTTTTGATGGTTGTCTTTTTTAGAAAGGAACATTCAAGGTGCTATTAATATAAGAAAATTCCCCAATTGCCTAAGTAATAACCATTTGAAATCCTAGGCTGGGAGAACACTTAAAACATTCCCGTGCTTCTAGGTTATAGTCCCTTATTGTAATACTGAGGCATGCCTAACCCTTAATAACTGTACTGACTACCTCTGCTGTGCCCACTGCCAGCCCCACAAAAGGGAACAGCAGATTCTCTGCTACTCTTCATGTACATCCTTCAGAGTTCAGCCTTGCCTGAACTCAAAGTACTGTGCATGGTGTGGGGAGCAGGGTGAAAAGACAGGCACATTGGACCTTAAGGTGCTTGTCTTTGAGCTCTATCTTGTCAAACTGATGTAGGGCAAACATAACTCCCTAAGGGAAAACGAGCAGAGATTTCTAAGCAAAAAAATAGGTAATATATGAAATACTGTAAAGTGGGTGACTGCTCTAAAAGAAGTGATACAAATGAAAGTATTTTATATTCTTAGGGAAATTAATGACGTTCTGGTGCAAATATTTGTTGCTAAATAAGAATGTGATTGTACATACTTTTGTAAGGCCTTACACTGCTTTCTGTTTTTCTCTTTATCATGAAATACATATATAGAATTGTAGAATGGTTTGGGTTGGAAGGGACCTTAAAGATCAACCCCCCTGCCCTTGGCAGGGACACTTTCCAGTAGATGACACTACTCAAGGCCTTGTTCAACCTGGCTTTGAACGCTGCCTGCGATGAGGTATCCACAGCTTCTCTGGGAAACCTGTTCCAGTGCTTCACCACCTTCAAAGTAAAGAATTTCTATACTTTACCTTTCACTTCAAAGCCATTCTCCCTTGTCCCCTCACTATATGCCCTTAGAAAAACCCCCCCTCCAGCTCTCTTGGCATCCCCCTTTACGTACTGAAAGGCTGCTCTTTCAGAGCCTTCTCTTCTCCAAGCTGAACAACTCCAACTCATGCGACTTCATTTGTCAGTTTCCTCAGGACCAGTGGATGCATGTCAGCAGGTCCCATGGATTTGTGCCCCTCTAGGTTCTTTAGATTTTCTTAAATTTGATCTTCTCCTTGATATCCCTTGCCAGATTGAAAACCATCAGGGCTTTATGCCTTCCTAGCCTTATCCCTGAGTGGAATTCATAAAGTATTTCACTACTCTAGACTAACTAGTATTTCTTTGCAGTGGTCAAGATCTGTGAGAAATTATATATCCTTACAGACTAAGTACTGCTATTTCTGCTTTCTCTTCTCTTTAATCTTTTGGGACAAAATTAACATGTAGTTGGACTTGATGATCTTAAAGGTCTGCTTCCTAACCTAAACAATGCTATGAAAATGTTCATATGAAAATTGGTATGTGACAATCTCTTGGTTGCATTTCTTTTATAGCTTTTGGACAGAGCAAAGTAGTATCATTACCTTCTTGCTGTTAAGTAATATTGAGTTTGTCTCAGTAGTTTTTTATATATTTTCCCTGCATAGTATTTGTATACTTCGGCATTAACTTTTAATAAATGGCTAGTTATAGTTATAATGACTGTTGTTAAAATAAAAAAGTATAAACGATAAAATAAAAGGTCAATTAAAATATATTTTTATGTAAGAAAATGAAAACCCACCATCATGGTCTAATTCTATTAAATTATGAAAAATATGCACCTTTATATACAAAAAAATATTGGTTCAAGTAATGTCACTGGTATGTTTCACAAGCTTTTTTTTCCCCCCACCAAGTTTAAGATAGTAAGCAAAACCAGTCTGGTATTTAGGCATCTCTCTAAAGATGAACAAACCCTGTTTAACACATTACGCAACAAAGTGATTAGGCAATATTTTATTTTAAATTTTATTACCAGCTGGGCAGTGCATAAACAAAGATGTGAAAGACTCAACCTACCTCTCAATTATGTTAGTTCAATTACAATTACCAAGTTTTAATTCCTATTAAATTGTGCATCATACAGAAAATGTAAATTTAACTTGTCAACTTAAACTCTTCTTCTGCATACTTTGGTATGAATTCTTGAGTATGGCACAGCTTTGAGCCTTTTAAAAGATACTATGAATCATACATACTTATCAGGGCTCCTTCCTTTAGACTGGCTTTAGTCATGATCTGCAGCACTGTCTCCAGGACAGTTTGAAGATAAATCTTCAGAGTCTACAGGATAAGCAGAAAAAAAGTGAGAAACTGCACCTCAGGGAAGGAAAAAATGGTTGCTAGAAATATTTCTAGAATCCATGTAGAACAGATTAAATAGAATTCAAGTTTTATAAGTTAGTAACTCTTAAATTTGTTTTAAAACAGTGGATACAAATTCTACTGTCTTTGGTGCTGTGAAACTGGATGTTGTTCTAATTGTTTCAGAAACACCTGCCAGCTTTTGCAGCTTATTATGGTATTGGTTTTAATATCTGAATTAGTTTTTCCCAAAACTAATTAAATTATAATATAAATTCAAATAAATGTCAGCATAGTTGGCTGTAGTTTGTTGTATGTGTTTTTTTTGGTTTGTTGTTTTTGGTCTTTCTGCACATAAACCTAAAAATTGGCTAACAGTAACGATATGGACCAGCAGCCTGGAAGGTAAATTTGCTATGTAGATTTGGAAGCTGCAGTAAGAGAAACACAAAGGATCTATTCTGTAGCTGGAGTGTAGCTGCATACAAAAGCTTGGTTCAGTCTCACCTTCGTAGGTTGTTCCACACCAAATGCAATAGAAGTGCTCCTCTCTCAAATAGACCGTCAGGATGTGTAGCTTTTCTGATACCTAGAGATTATGTACAGGTATGTGATGACCTGGGGCACGCATGACATAAACCACTTTGAGCTACAGGTTTGCTAAAATGAAGTGTTTAACCTAATGCTGTGGAAAAGCTGCACAAGACTGTATATCAGTAAGACAGGAAGTTTCCCACATTTGTAGAAGAGTGCACCGCAATTCATGATCTCTGGAACGTTAATTGCTGTTGTTTGTTTATCCTTCTTTCCAGCTAAGAAACCTGCTCTGAAGAGAGAGAGCTAAAAATATTACTAAGCTATCTGACTTCATGAATATGGTATCTCTTGTGGACTTTTTCACACCTAGTCTCTGCCAATCAAACACATAAGGCTAACAACAGCTGTGGAATCTAGTTCTTAAAAATATATTTCCAATGTCTACCTTGATATAATCTATGAAGCATTTTAAGAAATTCATTAGTGATTCTCAACTTCAACCTCAGACATGAGATAAGGCATCCAAAATGAAAACTCAAAAGCAAATAACTGTGATCTTGTGTATCTTGCTAAGGCACAAAAATGTTTAGAATTTAATTTCTAGGCTACTTTTTTCAAAGATCAGCTTCAAAACAGATAAGCAGTAAATCAGTGGTTTCATGTTCTATATTTTATCATCTAATTGCTATAGAAGTCACTGCTCTGGGATTACAAAGAGGCCCTTTACTACAGTGTGGGAAACATGTATACATACATCCTTTATACATGTATATATACATACTGTTTCAAGGAATATCAAATTTAATTCTGAATTGAGCAATTAATTTAGTTAAAGAGCTTACACTTAAGTCTGAGCTTGTGCATTCATCTTCCTTGTCTTCCTCGTCCTTTTTGTCTTCCTCTTCAGGTTCTATCCAAAACCACGTCTCCTTGGGAACATCAATATCCTTAAAAAACAAGGGATTTAAATGGAAGTTATCTGTGTTTGTAATTTTCTTGTAAGGTGCTGGATAAAACTAATGTCTAGGAAGTGAGCTATTAGCCTTTAAAACTTGCATGTATAGTATAACCAAGAATTGCTAAAGCTGTAGGTAAGCACAGCAGTCCACAAGAAGGATTATTCACTTTTTTTTTAACAATGGAATTCATGCCAATGCTAACATCTAGTTATATTTCATCTATGTTTGGTACATGCATGACTGCACAGTAAGCCAGTAAGCAGATAACCTTGTCTATCAGTTGAAGACATGCTGCCCTAAGTTATTTTATCAAGAGATCATATGGTGCTTCCTAATACACCTTAGGTAAAGTTAAAGGAAGAAAAGTAAACAAGGATGGTCTAAGCTTAATTCAGCTGACTTCATCTGAAGCAAACTAAGTAGTATTGAACAATCTCAGCAGAACTTGTGAGGTGGTATTAACCTCTACTCAGTTAATAGAGAAAAAGAAAACAAAAAACCCTTTAAGTTTCCCAGTGGCAAAAACCTGTAGTAGTTCACTGCTACTGCCCATGTTATTCCTTGCAAGTGGAAGGTACTTAGTTTTGTGAAGGTTTTTTTGTTTGTTTTTTTTTAACAGTACTTTGCTGATTCCCTCAGTGATGATCCCCATTCTTGGGAGATACTAAAGATCTGCCTGGTCCTGGACAACCTGCTTTAAGTGACTCAGCTTGAGGAGGAAGGCTGAACAAGATGACTTCCAGAGTCCATTCCCAATGTCAGTCACTGTGTGATGATGTTGCTCCCTCACCTGAAGCAAACAGCACCATTATTGAGAATGGTCTGATATTGGCTACTGGAAGATATGCAAACAGCTCAGAAGTAACCACAAGAATGCAAAAGCAAAACCACAGGTCCTCACCTAAGTTATTGTGAGGTTGGTGTGCACCTTCAACTACCTTAATGGTACAAACATAGACTTTGAAATATTTTAAGAGGACCGAAGTGTTGCCAAACATCAAGATTTTTAAGATAGTTACTCCACAATTTTAGAGAACTTCCAAGAACTGAACCACTACATTGTAGCCTGTATCTCTAACCTCTGTGTCTACCTTCCAACCCCACAAAAAACCCCACAGGTCTCACTTTTTGCATATCTAATTGCTGGCAGGCCCTCTGGCTTTTTCGCAGGTCCCCTTCCATCTTGCGTTCTTCTTGTTTGGTTTTGAATCTTACTCTGTTAAGAACAAGCAGAGGTAAGTAAGCAGGCAGACACACAGTGACAGATGCATTACAGTCCACAGCTTTACAAAACCCAAATACCTAAGATTCTATTCCTACTAATTTTCTCGGACCCAAACACTGAAGTTAAGAAGCCATTCCGACATTATTTCTGTGGGAACACACTTGTATTTCTTTGGAGTTATACCTTCAAGATACTTTTTTGACCACGCTATACTGTTTCTTCATCAGGTTTTCTTAAGACATAAAAATGTGGTTCTGCAAAAGATACAAGCTTTCCTAAGCTTCTCTACACCATATATTACAAGAAAACCACGAGAAAACCAAAACAACACAATCTCTAAAAACATACCCTGACTTTTAAAACAATTGTACCAACATTGCTCAGGAATGTCTCTGGATTTTATATTTCAAAAGATATGTTTCTTCAATATAAAAAGCTGCATATTATTTGAAATAAGTTAGTATGTATACTGTTAGCATTATTAACAATTACAAAACTAAATGGTGCAGCACATCCTTTTAACGTTTCAGTGTTCATCTGCTTTTGCTTTAGAACTGAGAAACAATTACTCTGTAACTTCCACCTTCCATTCAAAACATTCAAAAATAGTAGCACATTAAAAGAATAACCAAACTTCAAGCATAAAATAATTGCTATTTAGACATTGCTTGGAATATCAGTTGTATGACTTTACCTGAACTGATCTGCAGCTTGTTCGTTTGCTTGTTTTTTCATCTGGAGTTTTAGTCTATAGCTTTCCAGTTTTTCTTCAGCTTTTCGCTTTTTTAATTCCTCATGACCAAGCCCACTTCTGCCTATGTAAGTTCAAAAGATGAATGTAAGCAGTTGAGAGGCTCTGATATCCAACTAAACAAGTCAGAAAGCACCACAAACCTGTTTTTATGTTCAGAGGAATAGGTTCGATAATGCCTTCTCCTGAGAAGAGAAAAAATAAGACAATTTAAAAAACTGAGTTTTTCTCAATGATTTGTGCAGTATATTCAAGTAGGCAAGCTACTTTTGCCATTATTGTCAGTTTTTTTGCTTGGAAGTTGAAAACTTCCCAATCAATATACTACATTTAATGCAGTACAAATGACACAGCTCCCTCTCTTTTTTTGGCTTGTCAGCTAGAATCCTATGGCCTTTTTTCATGACAGGACCAAACTGAAAGAAAATGTGTCAACATGACAGGTGTAACATGCCTGTGATGAAGACAGCTTTGCTACCACCTTCTGGAACATTTTCATTCTGCAATCTCACAACAATGATAAAGAATAAAAAGAATCTATCTGGGCCAGTTAATTGTGATTCATTCACAGTTCAGTTCATTGCCAGAGATACTGAACTGGCACAGTAGTTACCGATTCCTTGTTTTACTGATTTTAGTTCATCTATTAAGGCTTTATAAGGGTAGGCCAGTGCGCACTGTTTCTTTTTCAAAATCCAACTATAAATTTCAAAAGGGTCTGATGTTTTCTTGAACACTATTAGCTGTGTATGACCATCAAAACATCCTTAATGCAATTCCTGCAGGGATGCATGTATGCAAGTGCATTTATTGAGCTGCAAGTACGGCCTCCATCTCTTCCCTTGCATCTCTCAATAGTCTGTACTATTTTTACTTCAGTTTTAGGGATTTACTCTCTTATTTTGTTCTGTCACAGCACCTTCACAGTTGTGTAATGCTATGGCTGCCAACAAATGAAGTTACAGCTACAGTCTGTAAAATATTAAGGTATAACTGAATACAGACACACACTTCCCGAGAGTGACAAACTTACCACTTTTGCCAAGGGCCTGGCCGCTCTTGTAGCCCATCTTCTGGAGCAAAGCAAAGCCTTTGTTCTCGTTGCCCAATGCACTATTCAGTACCAAGTCACGTCTCTCTTTTTCTTCTTCTTTTATGCTTTTTTGCCTGTTCTTCTCCTTGGCTTCTTTTTGCTTTTCTTCTTTCTGAATAGCTTCCTTCACCCGCCTCACCATGGGCAAGCCTGGCCTTACATCCTGTCTGCGAGTTAGTAATTCCAGCAAACATTTTTAGCAATTTTTAAAGGGTTTACAATGACTTAAGCGGGGTGGAAAAAAGAAGAAGTACCTACTTACTTAATAAATGAATCAGACATATAGTCTTCCTCTTCCTCCATCCTTAGCACGCCTCTATGCCGACGCCTCGCCTACGGACACCTTCAGTGCGGGTTACCGAGCATTTTATCTCTCCGCGCGTCCCCTGCGGAGGAGGCGGGGGACGGAGGAGCCGAGGGACAGAAAACCTGAACCCGCCGGGCCGGGCTGCCCAAGCCCACAGCGCGCCTTCCCGGGCTCCGCTACCGCCGGCCGTGAACGCCGCTCCACGTCCGGGAGCCCAGCCGAGCTGCAGCCAGGAGCAGGGACGGCCGCGGGAGCCCCCCGGGAACCGCTCACGACCCGACCCCGGCCCGGCCTCACCGCTGCGCCTGCGCGGAACCGCCCCCGCCTGCCGGCGCCTGCGCCTCTCCCACTTCCTGCTGCCCGGCCGCGGTGTGTCCGCACTGCCGGGCTGCTGCGGGGCCGGGCTTGGGGCAACGCCGCTCGTGTCCCTGCTCAACGCCCCTGCACGCCCGCCGGACCTGGGCACGGCGGGGGCTGAAGCGGCCGAGCCCCCCGGTGATGGTGCCGCGGCCGGGGGCGAGCGCGGCGCAGCGCGCCCACTCCTGTCCGTGACCGTGTCCGTGTCTGTGTCCGGCCCCGGGGCCGCGGTGTCGCGCCTGGTGCAGCCGGAGCTGGCGGGACGCGGCCGCCGCACGGGAGGAGTGTAAGTAACCGTAAGCGACCCGGTCCGGCCCGGCCCGGCCCCGGGGCAGGGTCCGCGCTTCCCATGGCGTTGGCGGCGGACGGTGGGTCTCTGTGCGGGCCGTGGGTCTCTGTGCGGGCCGTGGGTCTCTGTGCGGGCCGTGGGTCGCTGTGCGGGCCGTGGGTCGCTGTGCGGGCGGTGGGTCGGTGTGCGGGCGGGGCTGCGCGCTCGGAGGGCAGCGGGCCGCGTTCCCTCGGCTGCGTCTCCTCGGCGGCATTGCCTGGGCATCGTCCCCTGACGGCCGGCGCTGCGACGCGGCAGTACCGCCTTCTAAGGGGTTTTCAGAACCAGGTATGATACCCTGAGAGCTGCTGCAGCTTATTAAAGTCGCCGATGCAGGTAGAGGGACCCAGGCGTGAAAACCTTTTTACCTGATGGAGTCCTTCAGGGGTGACTTCAGTTTGTGACTTCGCCTAAACTTGCTGTTTCTCGGCTTTGTCACTCCCCTGAAGTGCACGCGTGATGAAGTGCAAATAGTTGATTTAGGCATAGGAAAAGAGCTGGGGAATAGAAAGGAATTTTAGCACATCTGGACGTTTTCTTATCTGTGTAATGCTCCAGCATACCTCACTAGCTGCTGGTTGACTTTGATCGGCTTTGGCTCTGCATCCTGTGAGGGATCACAGTGTATTTACTTCTTGTAACGTGCACAGCAAGACCTAGTCCTTAACAGGATCGGTAGAACTCGGCAGGCTTTTCACTGCTTTTGGAGCAGACCTTTGGCCAGTGTAAGTGAGCTTTGGCTTGTCTGCGTGAGTAGATCTATGTTTGACTCTTCAGTTAGCTGAATATTTGTGGAGTTGTTCTTGTGTCTGATGCCTTGTGCTTCACCAGCACAGCTGAATGTATGTGCAGGTTTGATTGCTTAGAGCTTGTGTTTCCTACATTTTTGATTAAGCGGTATGGGAGCGTGGGGAAGGTGCATAAGGTGTCCAAGGCTCTTATGGCCAGGGACAAATGAAACCTTTTACGTGGGGAGGAAAAGGAATAATGAGCTGTGCTGTCCAACAGTACTTGGGGTACTTATGTGCTGCGTGAGTGTGACAAGCAGTGCAGATCTCTGGGATGATATCCAAAGAATCACAGTGCCATCATTCATTGCATCTCTGCTGTCGTGTAAAGGTGATGTGTCAGAGTTTATTGACTGGCAATGCCTTCTTAGTTCTTTATAAATGTAAAGAAAAAGCCGAAAAAACCCGGCAGAAAATGTCTTTGGAGGATTTATGGAGGGCTGTATGTGCTTCCATATGTGGCTCTTTCATCTTTGCTTATTTTTCACTGCATACAGTTATAGCAAAGTGCTGAAGTGCACGGAACAATCGTAGCATTAAAGAGATTGTGATGTTTTAGTTTCATTAGGACCAAATCATTCAGGTAGATTTAGAACTATAATACAGTACTAATATGTCACCTTACTAATGTCTCTTTTGGGGGCTGTTTAAAAAATTCAGTTAAAAGTCAAATGAAGTGACTTAAAGAATTTTTTGAGTTTGACCATGGATGAGGAAGCAGCTGTGAGCTCTTGAGACCACAAGTGGAGTGGTGCAGCTGTCAAAAGATAATGTCTGTTGAAAGCTGATGTCTTACATAATACTCTGTAGTTGTGTTGCTTTCTCTGTTTTGCCTGAGATCCTAGTTTCAGTATTGCTGTATTCAGGTTTTGGGGTTGGGTTGCTTTTTTGTGTTTCTTTTTGCTGAAGGTGGTTGATTATAATGTTGTGATTTTGGGTAAATTTTGTCGGCTTTTTTCTTCTGTCATCTCAGCATTGAATAGCTACGCTTTTTGTTTCAGGTGGTTTACTAAGATGAAGTTGGCAGTGTGTTCTTACACTGAGCACTTTTGGTAGTGCTTTGGTGCCAGCCCCCACTGACTGAGCAGGATCACCAGCATTCCATCTGCAGGACTTTGCCTGCTGGGGAGACCTGCAGTAGTTTGGCTGCTGCTTGTGTTCTAGGCTGTCACCCTTAAGGCTTGCTGGATTTCAGGGAGCTTATTTGTCCTGCACTTAAAGCAAGACTAGTGGGATCAGAGATATCTTAGGTCGGTGATGCCAAATCCTGTTACTGTTCCTGCTTCTCCCAAACTGACGTTGGCTGGAAATTCCTACTTGTGGTAGGCTCATCTCAGCTTGCCTGTTGAAGGGTGTTGACAAGGGGGCCAAGTTCATGCCCCAGCTTTGGGAGTGTGCTCAAGGGTCTTGACTTGCAACAATCCTTTCTCTATGTCATGTAAGTAGAGACAGTGAGATGATTCCTTAACTTTAAACAGGGACTTTGGTATATTTTCCTTGGCTGAGAGTTTGCCTGAAATTGCCTGTAGGTGCTCTTTTTACAATTAACAGCTCCATTCCTTGAAATACTAATGAATGGACTCAGTTTGTAAATATATGAGTAGCTTTTATGTGGGCTATTTAGCTGAGACAAGTCTAAGCAAGCTGCATGTTTACATTTGATTTTCAAAGCTTTGTACTGTTGTACTCCACTTGATCCTAATATTTACATTTTTATTTTAGACTTTATACACAACTTTGCAATAAAATTGGAATTTGACCCATTATGGAGCTGGCTCATAGTTTGTTACTGAACGAGGAAGCGTTAGCTCAAATCACAGAAGCAAAGAGACCAGTTTTTATCTTTGAATGGTTGAGATTTTTGGATAAAGTGCTGGTAGCTGCCAACAAGGTAATTTAATAGGCTTTTTTCTCCCCTTTTTTCTAAATAAACTTTATTTTAAGAAGCATTTGTATTAATTTCATGCTAGGGAAAATTAACAGGTAATGGCCAGATGGTACCTGTATGGTTCCAGATTCAGCCTGAAGAGTCTCTGTGCTAATTTGTAGATTTTAAGTGTTTAATTGTAGGCAGTCAATGTGGGCCGCTAGTAAGTATTTTTAAAAAGTAAAAATGTAATAGGACAGCAGCTAATTCTGAGCATTTAGCATTAGTCTCTGCTGTTGTTGAATGTCTCTCAGATCACTCTGAGACAAGCAATTTGCTGAGGTACATACAATTGGGAGTGGTTGTAAGATTTACTTCCATTCATTGTAGATTTTTCTGGGTGTTAGAAGCAACACAGAGGATTAAACTACTTTTCTTATTTGTTTTTGGCCTGTTCACAGACGGATGTCAAGGAAAAACAGAAGAAACTTGTAGAACAGCTAACAGGACTCATCAGCAGTTCCCCTGGGCCACCCACACGGAAGCTGCTTGCAAAAAATCTTGCTGCTCTCTACAGCATTGGAGACACTTTTACTGTTTTTCAGACACTTGACAAGTGTAACGACATCATCAAGAGCAAAGATGATACTGCAGCCTACCTGCCCACAAAACTGTATGTTCTGGGGAAAGGGGAATGATTTTTAAGCCAAGTAGTCCTGGATATTGCAGAAGAATCTGCCTATATATGGGCACACTATGTTTACTTATGTTTTGTGTGCTTGTTTGGAGTTACATATGCTTGATACAGATGGCAGAGAAAAGCACTGGATTGAGATGGTGCAGGGTGGGACTCAAAGGTGACACATACATGTCTATGTGAATGTGAAATGGTTTTCTCTAGGCAAGGTACTGTGTTATGACTCTTCACCTGCTTATGGCATAGAGAGGATAACAGTTAATTAAGGCATTCCACCAGTGGAATTACTGCTGATTGTGCTCAGGTACCCTATTAAAGGTGGAACCTGCAGATTGTCAAACCAGAGTGTTGTCTGTCAAACCTAGAGAATTGTAACCAAATATTCAAGTTTCTCTCCCCATGAAATGTTGCCTTTTCTATTCCCCTACCATGTCTCTCAAGCAGAGTCTGTGCATGGATGTGTGATCTGGTTTGTCTTTAGTCAGAGGAGAAGTCCCATTGGTAGGAATTTGGTTAATTCCACAAGCAACTTTCACTGAAACTGTTTTTGGTATTTTCCCATGTACTGCTTCATATGTTCATGGTGTCTAGTGAGCTCAAATTTGGTCTTGTCTTCAGACATTATGACAACAATAGGATTTCACAAGAAAATGTGAAATAGTCACTGTTTGGGCAGATACTGTCCTCTTATTTCTAGCTCTTGCAGCTGTGTGAGGAACTTGTATAAGCAGAAGTGTTTTCTGCTATAATATACTCTGATATTTATGCTACTGAGTCATAGTCCAGAATGTTTTTTAATGGACACATGCCCATTATGGGGGAGGCTGTAAGGAGTTTGTGACATAACTTCGCTAAAAAACTATTTAACCAGCAGTGACAGATTTTCAAAAAAGCCTCATTCCTTTGTGATGAAAAAGTGCTTGTTTTCAGGAGCTGCTTCTGTGACTGTCCTGGAATGGTTTGTGTATATAACTGCAATGTGGTGATAAGTAAATATTGCTAATCTCAAATGGCAGAGCAAGAAAAACATGGAAATAACTGTTTAGAGATCCAGAGATTTTACAGTGCCTGTAAATTTTCTTGTGTTATGCAATAATTTCTGCATTTTAAGTTATTAGTCTTGAAAAAACCCCATAATTCGGTATCTCTAAAAATGTGTCGGGATACATTACCATCTATCATTCAGCCTATCTTGTTTTCTCCAGGATTTTTCACTCTGTGTAGATCCTATAGAAATACCCTTTAAAATACATTTGTATTCTTAAAAGCTGTATATCAAAAGCAACTTATCTGTTGGTTTTTTGGTAAGCAAAAAAACTATTTAAATGTCCTGTGTTAAACAGCCAGTATAAGTAGTGGATAGCAAATATATTTTAATGTTGATCAGAACATACATTTCTATTTAACTGTGTTTTCATTTGGATGATACTTTAGTATGTGTACACTTTCTATGTTTTCTCATAGGGCTGCTGTGGCATGTGTTGGAGCATTTTATGAAAAAATGGGCAGAATGCTGGGTAGTTCTTTTCCAGAAACAGTGAATAATCTGTTAAAGTCCCTGAAAAGTGCAGAGGTAAGTTTCAGTTTATTTATGTGGTCTTAATTCCATTCTAAACTGAAACCTGCTTCCTCCAGAGGTGTTTGCCAAATTGCTTAGATTGTTTTTCTTCTGCACTGAAGGATGCAAATTACTTACCTAGCTAGTTTCAAGTCTGCTGCACAGAGTTTAGACTTTGTCATACGAATATTGTAATAGTTGCTTCATAGTGGCATCAGTAACTGAAATTCAGAAATTACTGTATCTGTAGTTTCTAATTACTGTGTTAGGATTTTTGCCCATGTACTCCAAATAAACATTCAGTTGTTAAAAATAAATAATGAATACTTAAGATTTTGCAGGGGAGTTGTTACTCTGCATGTGAGTCGAATTCATTGTGTCCTGAAAAGAGAGTGTGTCATCATAATGAGAGAATATATCCTGAGCTGTCTGAGTGGGTCTGATTTTATGCAAATAGTTCTGTTGGAACAGGTTGGAATACTGACTGTGTGGATATTTACTTCTGTTTAAAAGAGGCTACGTATCAGTTATCTATGCCTTCGTTTTCAATGTTTGCAAAAGCATTCCTGCATGGAAGCAGGAAAATGCAGAAGTGTACACCTGGTTCTTAATGTAACTGCTGTGTCCACATTTTTGCATAAATGTTTTTGTGCACGTGCAGTCTCAGGGCCGCAGTGAAATCCTGATGAGTTTGCAGAAAGTCCTGAATGGACTTGGAGGAGCAGCAGCTTCTTGTCACCGTGATATTTATAAGAATGCCCGGTCTCTGCTGACGGACAGATCGATGGCTGTGCGGTGTGCAGTGGCCAAGGTGGGTGTCTTCTCACCAGTCACAGAAACTCTTGTGCTCCGAGTACCTGCAGTGGAACTGGGACCTGTCGTTTAGGAAGGGAAATTTGGTAATTAGTTGGACAAGGTAAGTCCTTACCAGTTTACACTGCAGGCTCAGACATTTGACTTATTTCACAGGTACTGTATTCCCCACTTGATTAAAAAAACAACCAAAAGAGATGAATATGTTATCTGTGAGCCTCAGTGGGAGAGGTTTTTGGTAACATGGTTCTTGTATTAAGCTTTCTTTTAATTTTTTAATTTATGTATTAGCCTCTTCCATGACCCTTCTGATTGTTTACTCAGCTAAGGTAGTTGGCATATGGTAGAGTGTGTGTAAATTAATTATCGAAATTTTCTTATTAAAATATTTTCTGCCTAAACTTGATGATTGCAGTCTGATACTTTGCTAAAATGGAAGAATGGTCTTCTGGTGCTTAGGAAGTCTGTTTTTTGCTACAGTGTCTGCTGGAATTACAGAATGAAGCAGTGTTCATGTGGACAGCTGAACTAGAGAATGTTGCAACGCTGTGCTTTAAAGCTCTGGAAAACTCAAACTATGGTGTGCGAGTTGCAGTGTCAAAGCTTTTGGGGACAGTCATGGCTACAGCACTGATACCAAAACAAGCAACAGGTACAAGCCGTTGGATTCCATGTCTACTTTGGCAGTCTTAGTTGAACCTTCAGTACCATGTTACATGGTACAGTGCTGCACGACACATTGTTGTTCCAGTAGATGGAAGCTTGTAGATGGATTGTTTGTTTTTGCAAACAATAAGCTAGAAAGAGTGCAGAATCTCTGTTGTAGTCATACAAAGAAAAGACCGAGCAAACTATCAAAAATCACTTGGGAGAAATGGCTTATTTTTTAAGCATGCAAGAAAATTTTATCTGAAATATTGGGTAGATTTGTTTTTTGCAAGACAGTTTTGAATTAATAAGTCAGGTTTCAAAATCATTGCTTGTGTTGATTGGAACTCTCAGAACAAATTATTACTTTTCTTTTTAAAAAGTGATGCGGCAAAATGTAAAGAGAGCCACGCTTGAGGAGGTCTTGGAGCTCATGGCCACAGGATTTCTGCGAGGGGGATCTGGTTTCCTGAAGAGTGGTGGAGAGATGTTAAAAGTAGGAGGATCTGTCAATAGGGAAGTGCGAGTTGGTGTTACCCAGGTTTGTAATTTTTTTAATGAAGTAAAATTTATACGTAATTGTAACCCTTTTAGTAGGAAAAATACATGTTTCTTTTCTGTATTTCTGTATAAATCAATTTACAGATTTAATTTTTCTTTTCTGTTTTGAGATGTACCCGAGGTATCATTCACCTATCTACTTTCTTTTATTATTGATATGCAGTAACAATAGATTAAAATGCGAGTTACGGAAAACTTACTTGATCAGTGTGTATCAGGTGAGAGTAGCTTGCAAAAATATTTGAAAATTTAGTATGTTAAAGACTTCAGTTCCTTCTTAAAATTTATTTTGTTTTTAGAGAGGATGCTCTGTTAGCCCTTTGTGGCTCCCTTCTCAGCTGCAGCTGAGATTAGTTAAACTACATTTCTTCTTTTCATATATCTCTCATGAGAAGGTGAAGTCTTCTGAATGTGGAAGCGCCTCTTGTCTGAGAGGGAAACCTGGTGGCAGCATCTCTTCAAATTCAAATATTCTCACTCTGTTGTGTATTTCAATATGCTACAGTAACTGCCCAGAATCCAGATTCTTTGGTCATAAGTTTTTTTGTGAAACCCATTATTTTTGCTCAGCCTTTTTCAGGTGCACTTTGTGAATATGCCGGGTTTTCATTGTGAACTGGAACATGATGTTTCTGCTTTTATTTACATGGTGTTCTTAACTTTTTTGGAAAGAGGCACATTTAAAGCACTTAACTGGGCTTTTTTGCTGTCATTCAAAAGGGTATTTTATGCTTCGCAGTATAGGGGCTACTCTTGGCACTGGAGGAAGTTGATTTCAGCAGCAAAGATGTGGATACTGAATTGGTTCATGCTGAGTAACCTCATTAGTTTAGAGTTGCTTATTGCTAACTAATGTTGTTGCTATTGTTGCATTATACTCAAATCTGGCTGCAGTTTCACATAGTCTTCTGTTTCTGTTTTAATGGGGCTGCTGTGTGACTTCTGGATTTGCAGGCCTACGTTGTCTTTGTTACAACATTGGGAGGGCAGTGGCTGGAGCGCAACTTTGCTACATTTCTGTCCCATGTGCTTGATCTGGTCTCCCATCCTCGTGCAACTCAGACCCACGTGGAGGCTGTTTACTCTCGAAGATGCGTGTCCTTTATCCTGAGAGCAACTGTGGGCAGCTTGCTGGGGGAGAAAGCACAGATTGCAGCTGCCAAGGAAATATGTCAAGCCATTGGTAAACAAATGAAGGCAGTGGGTGAGAACCATTTTTCTTGAATGATTCAAGACCAATTGAAAGTTACTGTCATTTTACCAAGGCAGCCATTTTTCAGCTTTCTTCTACTGTGAGGAATAATTTTGTTCTTACAGGAAATTATAGTTCATCTGCTTTCTGTTTCAAATGTTCAGAGGTTGAGTTCTGCTTCAAAAGTGATTGTATGACACTGGCTCGTTATCCGAGATTGCAAATGCATTGCCAAAAGCCTAGAATGGAAGTAGAGAAGAAAACTATGCATTTACCATCTATCTTGGCATAGATTGTATTGAAAGCCAAATGCCTCATATTTAAGTATATGCAGAGTTCTTTACTAACAATATTGAAAATCCAGTAGGTCAAGATCTTGTAGGTCCTTGTGTCTCTCGTGGTAATATCCATGCAATTGGATTTTGTGGCAAAAATGATGTAACCTGAAGAATGTGAGCCCTTTGCAAATCTTTGCAGAATATGGAATCACTGAAAGGGCTAACAAAGCTCTCTTGGCATCTGTTTCTTACAAAAGGAGTTAGCTCAAGCTGGATATTTAAAAGAGTAAATTGGGAATACACATCACTTAATTTATCAAGCATATCTTTCTTTTCTGCTGCCATCTGATTTGAGTTGAAAACACTGTTCAGCATACGGAAATGAAAATGACTTAGAAACTTTTGTAGGTTCTTCTTGTAACTATTTTTTGATAGGGTAGGCATGGAACTTAACAAGATTTCTCATTACCATAAGTACTACTTCCAGGGAAACGAGTCTATTGAAAATGGTGTTTCTGAGAAGAAACAGTCACAGAAAATACTCCCCCTGCCACCTTGTCAAAGTTGCAGGAAATTCAATTGTGTATTTGGATAGTTTGAAGAATTTTCAGTTTTTTGAGGATTTCTCATGAATGTGCTGAAAAATGGGGAGGGTTTTTACTTGGTAATAATTGCTTACCTTCATATACAGCACACCATTCTCTAAATTTCTTCTGCAGTGGACACACAACCTTTAAGCTGGTATTGAAGTCCCTTTTTGAAGAGATGGTTGCTGCTTCATTTTGTAGGAGAAAAGACTGTGGGATTGAGGAACTCAGTTGGATAACACTGACATGATTAGAAATTGTGATTAATTATTTACTAAAGGTCTCTTTTTTTAGTTTCACTGAACATGTATGCATGCAAATTTGTATGCAGAACCTAGATACTTCAATATTGTATATTTTGTTCCTGCATACAGATACATACATACAGCATGTGTATTTTGTGTAAGTGCTTTTACTGTGTTACACTGTTTATCCTACCTCTTAGTGCTCTGCTGTCCCTAGTAACTGCTGGGCATCTGTTTTTTATGGTCTTTGGACAACTGTGTTTGGCTGATAGCTGTAAAATTCTTCCTGCAGAATATGTTTGTTTTTTAAATTCTCACTGTGACCAGACTTGTGGTTTTGTTTTAATGTAGGATTGATGTCAAAATGGAACTGTCACTTTCTGTTCTCTGAACGCTCAGGGTGGGATTCAAATGGTAGTTAAGCAAGACACTCTCGTTTTCTTTTCTGCAGAAGCAGTAGTGAATGATGCTAACAGTGAAAATAAATCAGGAGCTGCTGATGTAGCTGCAAGCCAGCACGTAATGGTGTGTGCCCTCCAGGAACTGGGTAGTCTGGTTCAGAGTCTGAATGCCACTGCATCTCCTCTTATTCAAGAACCCTCTATTGGTATGCAAATACATGGGAATAGATTAAGTGAGGCATTTGAGCAATGAATATGAAGTATTAAATCTAGTTAAATAATAAATGAATGTGAAAGAAATAAATCTATGAAATTGGTACTTCTTGTAGTACTCCAGATAGCTACATTTGTCCAGCTCGTTGTGTCCAGTGCCCTAGCTTTAGTTCAAGTTTCACCAAGTATTAAACAGCTAATTTGATTCGAGTCTGTCTGAAGATTTAAGAGTGAGTGAAGTGGTAATTTTTGGTATTGGTTTGTTTACAATGATGGTTCTATAGGAAATAAATACATAGAATTGTTTTGCTATTTAAGGTCTGAAATATTTGCTCCTGGAAAAGTATTACCTTTAAATACCAAATTTCTGTGGGGAGGCAAAAGTATTTTGTTGAGATGAAACTGTTGGTAGGCCCCTTTAAAAGAAGAAGTTCTTTGGCTGGAGTTTACTAGGGTTTGTGTTGGGTTTTCTTCTTGTTTGTTTCAATATCTGAATTTGTGGATGCCTATGTTTTTTTCCACTGGAAGTGGGAGCTTATTTAGTCTTTTCATCATATAGATTGTTGTCTTGTTGCATGTGACATTCTTCCCATGCTAATTTTATGCCATCTTTGGAGTAGGGAAGACTGCTCATATTTATTCCTTCTGGCAGTTGTGTCCCATAAGAGCAGAGGGGACTGTATCTCAGAATTATTTATGCTAGCTGCCGTGAACTCAGCAAGTAGAAGTTGTTCACTAGCTCCAGAGAAAACAAGCAGCAGTGGGGGCTTTGAAGCAGAAGTTTGCCAATATTTGGACTAAAGAAAGTGTTGGTGTGGAGACAGATTGAAGGGTACAGTTATAAGGTGGGATTAGGTAGGCACAGAAATTTGGAGAATGTAGAAGGATGCAAACTTGCTGAAGGGGGGACAGCACCAGGTCAAAGGCAGGATATAGCAGTCAGTGACATCTATGGCATGTGTTTGGTTACACTGTGGAGCAAACCCTGAAGATCAGTGTTACTGTTACTCTGTCATTGCCAATCTGTAAAATACTATGGGTATTGGCTCATCCAGTGCCTGTTCTCTTATATAGCACTGCTAACTCTTTTCAGTGTTTAAGTTGTAGGAATCAGTGCTGTGGCTCTGACAGCTCCACCTTTGCTGGCAAAATCTGATGGGGAGCAGCATAATGCTGGTAACAACTACCAACTTTGCTGAAAAGGAAAAGTCAGCAAATTCAAGTGCTTTAATTCGGACTGTCTTAATTTTCACATTGACTGTCTAGCATTGACTCAGTTTACTTGTCTATGTATATTAAAAAGCATATGTATATTAAAAAGTGCATCATAAGTTAAAGACTGCAAACTCTCCTTTCTGTAGGTCTGTTGGAGACAGTAACTTCAGTTCTTCTTCATCCCAGCATGGCTGCTCGACTGGCTGCTGCCTGGTGCTTGCGCTGTGTAGCCGTGGCATTGCCCTTTCAGTTGACTCCATTTTTAGACAGATGTGCAGAAAGACTCAACAATCTGAAGTCATCCCCTGAAGCTGTTAGTGGCTACAGTTTTGCCATGGCTGCTTTGCTAGGTGGTGTGCATCAGTGTCCTCTAGGCATTCCTCACGCCAAAGGAAAGGTGAGATAGTGTTTCATCTGAGTGTACTAAAAGATACCTTTTATCTACAAGTAAAAAGCTTTGCAAAATGGGTGGCGTTCTAATGAGTTAAAGCATTGTTGAAATAGAGCTTGTACCTTGTGCCAGAGCAGTGGCCAGAGCACGTGCTTTTAGAATCTCAGTTGCAATATTTAACAGCTCTTTTCCTCTCTTTCTCTCTCAAATTTGTTGAAGAGAAATTGAAATATTGAAAAAGTGCTGAAATAATTGCTGAAGAGACTATTACTGTCTGTGTTACCCTATGAAAACCACTAATCATCAGCATGAAATGTAATCTACATTCATTCTTTGTGGAAGGTCGATTCAAACAGTTTGAGAACATCTTTAGTCTGTAAGAGTGAACAAGTGGAAGTAGCTTGCAGTGACTTCATGTATGTTTTAAACCCCCACGTGTTTTGCCATTGGTGCAGATGGTGGTCAGTATTGCTGAGGATCTGTTACGAACGGCTGCGCAGAACAGCAGGCTCTCCTTGCAGCGGACTCAAGCTGGGTGGCTTTTACTTGGAGCACTTATGACTTTAGGTTTGTAAAAATGGTTTGATTTTTTTAAAAATTATTATTTTAAAGCTTGTCCAACGCTTCTGATTGTCTACTCTGGGAAATGGTCTTTACACATAATGGGCTCATTATCCAGCACAAGAGTATTTATAAAGGGGAAGCAGAGTGTTAGTGCATTTACTACAGCAGCATTGTGCTGGGAGAAATGAAATATTAGTGCTTGTCTAAGCTGAAGTATGGTAGAAGGTGTCATACCTAAAAAAAATTTCTATTCTGTTTTTAGAAACCCAGCCTTTAGTCCTTCTCTGGAAGGACAAAATTGCCCATACTCTTCCTTCCTTAATACTGTGGTACAGAAGAAATGGACTGTAAATGAAACCCAGTGAGCATTCCAACAAGTTGCATGTGTGTCTCTAGATAGGCAACAGCATTGAGTAGGAGTGTTGTCAGTTTAAAAGCCCTTCAGTTTTCTTTTGAAAAAGCCAGCCTCATGTTCATACCTGCCATTACAGAAGTATCACAAGCTGCATTTTGAGAGGTTGTAAGTATACTCTCAAATTTTGCAGCAGTGGTGTTCTTTTCTGTTCTGTTCTGAGACAAATTATACTGGACAGTATTATAAAGTTCAGATGCATTTTGCAGTATTTCGATCTCTCACGAATACCACTTGTGTTTCTTCTTGTTTCTTTAAATCATCTCATTTACCAGTTTATCATCATGTTTTTCTAACAGTGTATTCCTATTGTGGTTGTTCTCCAATATATTCTTAATGTACTTGCACTGGATCTTTTTCGGAAGTTTAAAAAAAACCTTGACTGCTAAACTAGTTTACATAATCAGTAGCTATCAGTTATTTTTCCATTTATTTTATGGACAGGCTAGAGTAGGCTAAAGAACCTGCCTTCAAAATTAATATGAAAAAATTAGAAGTCAGAATAAAAAGATAGACTACCTTACCTACTGTCATGTCATACCATGGTAAACTGTCTTTTTACTATTTCCTCTTTTAGGACTGATACCCACAAGCAGATGTGATGTATAGTACTTATTTGCCACACTTTCAACCTCGGAATGAGAAAGAATTTAATTTGGTTTTCATTGTTCCAAGTAGAGCAAAAAGGAAGAGAAGTGAAATAAGACAAAAATAGTTTGGAGAGCAGAAGCCTTCACAGCAGATTTTTCACACTTAAATATACATTTTTATTATACTGTCACTTTATTTTTTACACAGGTCCTTCTGTTGTCCGGTATCATCTGCCTAAGATGTTGTTGCTATGGCGAAATGTGTTTCCACGTTCTCTGAAGGAGCTGGAAGCAGAGAAGGCAAGAGGAGATTCTTTCACCTGGCAAGTAACACTGGAAGGCCGTGCTGGAGCTCTGTGTGGTAAGAAATTCAGACTTTGAGATTATATCTGCACAGTAAACTAAAACATGATCCCAAGTATTGTAGAGAGAACTCTTGTAACTTCCCCTCTTTCTTTGAAAATGAGCAAAATATGTCAGATTTTCATCAGTATGTCCTGGTTTTGGCATACTATTTTATGAACAGATCACAGTCTGAATAAATATTTTTAATTGCTGCTATTTTGATATTCTCAGAATTTGTGTCTTGTTTATGTCTTATATTTTTTTGTTTCGGTGGAAGTTTCATTTAAACTGTTTTGTTATTAGCTATGAGAAGCTTTGTTGCTCACTGCCCTGAGCTCCTTACTGAGGATGTGATCAGGAAACTGATGACACCCATAGAATGTGCTATGACAATGATGTCACAGTAAGTAGGCAGTTTTTGCTCTTTATTCACTTTTGTCTTTTCCTGGTCTTGTAATACTAGAACTAATTTGGAGTTGGGTTTTGTGGTTTGGTGTCTGCACTTTCCCCTGCCCCACGTGTAATTAAAATAGGTATTTTGAGGAGGTGCACGTCACTGATTTATGGTAGCGTATGTTGTGGTTTTGTTCGGTTTTTAATGAAAGTTCTCCCTGTACAATTACTTCTGAAAATGTATTGTTAATTGATACATTTCAGGGTAGTCCTCTGAACACTGTTTTCTTGCCTTGCCTAGAGTTTGAAAAGCAATCTGAAAATACTCTTTTCTGTAACTGCAACATTTCTGGCTTCTCTTTTATGTTTTTAATTCTATAGCATTCCATCAGTAATTAAAGCCCATGGAGCTCATCTGAAAGCCAGTGCAGCTATGGTTCGTTTAAGACTTTATGATATATTGGCTTTATTGCCTCCGAAGACATATGAAGGTACATAAATTTTTAACAGTTTTTGTTAAAGTAAAAATTCTACTTAGTGCATGTGATGCTTCTCTTTGAAGCAGCTGTAAGAGTCAAAATACAATTCCAGGAATCTCCAAGAATTTTTTACTATATTCCTCATCTTCTGTATGCCATCTTGACAGTATAACTACAGAGCATGAGTATTGCAAAGCATTCATAGAATAACATTTGGAGTATAGCAGTTATGGTCCCCTTTGTAGGATTGAGAGCTATGGAGATCATGGTCTGAGATTAAATAATGTTTTTTTTTTTTAAGTCATTGTTACTTAAAAGATAGAGAACTTTTATTTCTTAGTATACTGAAAGACAGATGTGGCAATGGAGGTTTAGTTTTGGTTACATTTGGGTTTTTTTGTTTGGTTGGTTTAGTTGTTTTCTTTTTTAAACCTGATTTGATCTATTACACAGATCTGCTATTAGTAAATTGCCAAAAGCATTGTCACATGGTCTGAAAGATTAACTTTTTGCCTTTCTTTGGTTTTTTTGTTAATTCATTATGTTTATATTATCTTGTGGATGAAGAGATATTTTTCTACATCTGGATTGTCATTCTGTAAGGGTGGCCCAGTCTGTTGTTTAGATGATTTCCAGTGGTTTCCAGCCTTACGTATTATTTAGGCATTTGGGTACCCATGATTTTGAAATTGAGAGCCTACAATTCCACTTGAAGCCTTGCTCTTAACTCCAGTATTGTCAGGTTTACTTCTCTGTTAGCTACCTCTAAAATTGAAGTAATAGGACATTTATAACTCCTGATCATTAGCTGACATATTTTGGCTAAGAAGCAGTGATGATTCTTTTTAATGTCTGTCTTTTTAGGATCATTTAATGCACTTCTTCGAGAGCTGGTGGCAGAATTTACTTTGACAGACAACTCTGCTAATACAACCACATCACTCCTAAGGTCTCTTTGTCACTATGATGATAGTGTCCTGCTCGGCTCTTGGCTGCAGGAAACAGATCATAAATCAATTGAAGATCAGGTAACAAAAAAACCTGAAGAATGAATTATCTGCCATGTCTGTGTGGTGTGTGTGTGTGTGGGGAGGGGGGGAAGCCTTCTAAAACTGGAGCTTCATACCTTGTTTTTAGTCTTAGTTCAGAGGTTTTTTAGATGTCAGTGCTTCCATCTACAAAGTACTGTTTTGATTAAAAACCACCTACAGCTGATATAAATTGCATTATGCTGCTCATTAGGGTTGTGCTTAATGAGCCAGCCTAATTTCTTTTAAAAAAACAAACTCAGTATTTCTTCCCATCCGCAAATCTGCCTAGTGTAATTGTTCTCATATACATTTTTTTGAACTAGGAGAAATGATTTATAATGAAACTGCTGTCAAATATCAATATTGCAAATGGAGTTATAGCCAAACAAGATTTAACTGGTTTTATAGGCGTAGTGAGAAATCTTACATTTCATTTGAAAGTGTTGACACAATGTTGTTGGCTGAAAAACACCTCTTTCACAACAGCCATCTAATAATGGGAGTTGCTCAGAAGGTTTGATGGAGCAGATCCAAAAAGCTGAGACTGATACCAAGGGTGTGGGAAGCTGTTTCTGAGCCAAGATCAGCATGTCAAAGCAAAAGAGTTTTACAAATTTCCTTTTTTTTTTGTGGAGGACATAGTAGGCTTCCAGTGCAGTCTTCAATCCCCAGAGATTTTTCCACTCCCTCCTGCCCCTTTTTTCTTTTTCACTTCCTGCCTGTAAAGCAGTGGTGCTCTTGGTAAGTGGAGATCTGTACTCTGTCACAGGACTCTGGCAGTGTGTGCTCACAGCCCAGAAAGCCAGTGAAATCCTGTGCTGCATCAAAAGCAGTGTGGCCAGCAGGATAAAGGAGGTGGTTCTGCCCCTCTGCTCTTGTGTCTCCAGCATAAGAAGGACATGGAACTGTTGGGGGCAAGTCCAGACAAGAGCCACAAAGTCGAAAGAGGGACTAGAGCACCTCCCCTGTGAAGATGGGCCGAGAGAGTTGGGGCTGTTTGTCCTGGAGAAGAGAAGGTTGCACAGAGACCTCACAGCAACCTTCCAGAATCTGAAGAAGGTCTGCAGGGAAGGTGGAGGAGTCCTCTTAATCAGGAACTGTAGTGATAGGACATGGAGTAACAGGCACGAATTGAAAGGGGAAATTTAGGTTAGATATTAGGAAGAAATTTCTCACTGTGAGAGTTGTGGGAAACTGGAATGATTGCTGTGGGACATTTTGGATGCCCTAACCCTGGCAATGTTTAAAGCCAGGCTGGATAAGGCCTTTAGCAACTTGGTTTAGTGGAAGGTGTCCCTGTCCATGGCAGGGGAGCACTGGGACTAGATGATCTTTAGGATCCATTCCAACCTCTAACTTTCTGTCATTCTATGGTTCTCTTGTGCTTAGTCAGGTTTTATTATTTAATGATACAGAGTTGTCAACAAACCTTGCTGTGTTTTCTGGTTTTCTAAGAATACGGACCTACTAGACTAATTTTGTTTCACAATTAAATAATTGATAGAAACATCAACTTCAGAGAAAATAGATGATTGTTTAATAGTGTTTCATGGAAGAATCATTGTTAGAAAGTATTTTCTTGATGATGGAAGAGTTAATAATTCTAGTACTGTTTCTAATACCTTCTGTGTAGGGCATTATTGCAGCCAAAACTGATCATTTAATACACTGTATTGTAACTCTGTGCTCAGAGAGTGAATGAATAACCTTCTTTCTGAAATGGCACTTCATAATCAATGATTCAGAAGCTACTATTAGTACCAGAATTAATCTGCTTTTCTATTGATTTTCATACCAGAAGCCATAGCTTGTGTATTCATCTAGCTGCTAATGGTTTTGACCCTTCAGAACTCAGCTGACCCCATAAATGCTAACGTGTATGAATGGGGATACTGCAATTTTATTCAAGTGTTTGTAAGCTATTCCATTGTTTTAATTGCTGCATATGTGTTTTGGTTATCTCTAGTCCCAGATTTTGTGTGCAAAAGTATATTCAGAGGTATTCATGTTGTGTGGCATTTTGCAGCTTCAGCCAAACAGTGCGTCTGGAAGTGGTGCTCTGGAACATGATCCCTCTTCTATTTATTTACGCATCCCTGCTGGTGAAGCTGTACCTGGTCCCCTTCCTTTAGGAGTATCTGTCATTGATGCATCTGTGGCTCTCTTTGGCGTGGTTTTTCCTCATGTCTCTTACAAACATAGGTCAGTTTACATCAGTGTTCAATTTCAGAACCTAATACCTTGTTTCTCTGGATACTGTGAAGTTGGTAACTTTTCTTTGTTGTTTGTTTTCCTGAAATAATAATTGACTAAGGTATCAGCTGTCTTTAAATTCAGAGTTTAGTATTTGATGCCCATTGTGTCTCAAGATTCCAGAATATGTGTAGTCACTTTGGAAATAAAGTGATTTCCTCAGTTTTGTCTCTTTTGAAGATTAGTGTTCAGAGATGGAGACTAGATTCTTCTCTTTTCATACTGTATTTAACAGTAATAATATCTCTGCAACCAAAATTTCCTGCAAAAGTACCCATTGCAATTAACTTCAAATCAGCCTTGAAAATAGCAGGGGCCTCCAATGAGTTTTGTTTGGCTTCCACAAGACCATTTGATTTATAGTCAGCAAGGAACTATATGCACAATGAGAAAGAGGAAATGGAGTTCAACGTATTTTCCATTGTGTTCCACATTACCTTGATAGAATTATGAGTTGTCAGGACTAATCTTGTTACTCAGTTTAGGCAATTTGTCCCTGAGCACAGAGTGAAAGCAGTTCTAAGAAGCATTTCAAAGTAAAATCATCTTTCAGTGCAAACCTTATGGAAGCAGTTTTTCCTTAGCAGTCACCCTCATTTTGTAGTAAGTGCAGAATAAACTTGAGATTCGCCTTGGTCTATACCTATTGTTAACGTGAAAAGATGTAGCTTGGGAACTGCTGAATAATTAAGAATGCAGATTATTCATTACACTCCTGTTTTTGGTATCTTCTAGAGAATGTTCTTCCTCCCAGTAATGTTTTTTGGGGAAGTATGGGGGTAGGAGTGGAGATTAAATGGGAAAAACAGTAGAAACAGAAAAATAAATATGAAGGTTAACACTATTTTAAATGGTAGTGGAAAGACAGCATTTTTCCACTCTGGTCCTTATAGCTTTCTAGTTATACAGCCAAATGCACCTACCTGAAGATTCACTTCCTCTTGGTGGTGTTTTCTTCAAAGGAATAGTAAATATTTGTGGATGAGCTAGAAGAACCAGCAAAGGGGTGTTCAGAGTAACTTTTATTACCTGTAGTGAATACCTTCTGCAGCCCCTGAAGTATAAGTTCTGTTACTGAACTTAAAAAGCTTTTTACAAGCTGTGCTTTAGTTTGTATTTTGAAAGGCTGTCACTTCAATTATGTTCTTTCCTTTGATTTAGATTACAGATGTTGGATCACTTTGCTGAGTGTGTCAAGCAGGCTAAAGGTGTTCGCCAGCAAGCTGTGCAGCTTAATATCTTTACTGCTGTTCTTAGTGCCTTGAAGGTAGGACTTGTAAACTTGTAATGAAAGCCCAAGTTCATCAGCTTGTGTTCTGTACAAAGGGCTGTTAGAGGAATGTTATTAAAGTTACTCAGGAGTTCAAAAATTTGAAAATTCCACAATTGAATTTTTTTCTAGATACTAGTTTGAGTTCTTGTCTTCATGTATCAGTACAAAAAACAGATAAGGCTCATGTGTCAGCATTCTACAGTCATCAGCATTCTGTGGTATTCAGACTGCCTTTTCATCTTCAGTCCTGTGTTTTTATTTGCACTGGATTTTTTGCACTCATGGATTTTGTCATATACACTCAGAAAACCCCTCAAGTCATAGACTATTGTGCAGATATGGCTTGTATAATTGAATACACAAATAGCTTTGTGTTTACATTTTGGTTGCCTTATTGCACAGCCCAGTCCCACTGACTGCAGCTACTGCCATGTGCTCTCTGTCTAGACTTGGAAGTGCAGCCTGATGCTATCTAATCAGAAAGTAGGACAGCAAGTCACAAATAATGGCTGCCCAGTTTAAGCTGCTACTGGAGCTCCATGACTTTGGTTGGTTGGCAGAATACATTGGCAGAACAGCACCTCAGTTCTTTGCATTATTAAAAACATGATCTACACTGCTACAAATTGAAATGTAGGTTCTGAGGCAGATTTCTGGAAGATTCCATGCCACACCGAGTGGTCAAAAAAGTCAAAATTCAGATGAAATTAGGACATCAGAAAATTGCAATCTGAGATAGAGCCTTTGGGTTCTTGCTGTATAGTATATGCAGTGTTTTTACTTTACTTGTGTTTAATTATTTCTCCTAGAGTAAAAGAAACTGTAGAAGCACTGTTAGGGTTACTGTTTTGTAAAGTGTTCATATAAGAGGCTATATAAATGTTTGGGAGGATGTGATTGTAAAGACAAAAATACTTTCATGTGTCTATAATGTCTTCAATTTAAGTGATTCTTGTAGAAATGTAACTTGTCTGTGGTATTCCTGTTAGATTTTTGCTGTTTGATTTTTTTTTTTTTTTAAGCTTCTCTTCTTTTTTTTTCTTAGGTGTCCTGTGTAAAGCTAGATCAGATTTGGTAGGACTAGGGTGCATATAGGTAATGCATTTGATAAAAAAGGCTGGTGCAACACGTCTGAGTATTGGCAAACATCATGAGACCCAGGATGTTGTTGATTTTGAGTTTTAAATGTTTTCAACCAATGTACTTTAGTATGATCTACCACAAATTTAGACAAAAACAAAAGTGTGTAGTTTTCACTTGATGGTCTCAAATATATTTTCGTTTTTGCCCCTACATTGGGATGTTGGGATTGTTTTTCTTTCTTTTAATGTAGGGTTTAGCTGAGAATAAAAGCACATTGGGACCAGAAGAAGTCCGCAAATCTGCTTTGACACTTGTAATGGGTGCCCTTGATAATCCTAACCCTATTTTGAGATGTGCAGCAGGTGAAGCTCTTGGCAGAATGGCTCAAGTGGTTGGAGAAGCCTCTTTCATTGCTAGAATGGCTCAGTACAGTTTCGATAAGTAAGTTTATTTTAATTCAGAAAATGAAATAAAATTGCAATTTATTGTAGTTTGTAATTTAATGTAGTTTGGAAGATTCCTTTTCTAAATGCCGTATTCATTATTCTCTTCTTTCATGCTTGATCCCTATGGTTGTGTTGATCTAAGAAAGTTTCAAACAGATTCTTCTCTTTTGGATTTTATTTCATGTGTGAGGAATAAAAGCTGAGCTGTTAAACACTCGGAAAGTGAAATGATACTGGTGAACAGCTTTTGATGAGTTACCTGCAGGCAACTAAATTGTTTCAGATAAATAAGCACAGCTTACATTAAGTATGTCTATAACATGAATTATGTGATAGTGGTTCTGTTTCACTAAAGCATCCTCTTTACGCATTAATTTAACTGATTTACTGGCCCGTATTTTTTTTCATATTCTGTTGTTTATCTTGGGTCTTTAGAAAGATGTCTGGTTGAAGCAACAAGACTGTGTGTTTCCCAGTTTTCTTGCTTAAATTTAAGGCATCAACATATTTGTGAATGAGAATGCAACTGCCTCAGGGCTGTAGCCCATGTTTTTGGCCAGGCCAAGTGCATGCCCATAGCCTCAGTCCGGCTCTCTTACCTCTGAGTAATTACATTTTTCTCACCCTTTCATCTTGTAATAAAGTACATCATCCTTGCTGTCTTTCCTTGAATTTCTATTACTGGAGCTTTCCTTGGTTTCTTAGCTAGATTAACTTGTTAGTTGTTAATGGTTGTCATTCTGTTGACATTCAAGTAATTTTTTTGTATTTTAGATGTGCATTTACTTTGTTGTTCAATGATGGCCGAGAGCATGCATGTCTCTCATATGCAGTCAATAAGGGAAAAGAAATCTGTTTTGGTCCTTATTAGGAAATCCCTTCTTTTATCTCTCCTCCTCACCCATTGAAAAGGTGTCAAATTAGCAAGTGATGTATGTGACATGCATTCAAAAGCAGTATTGTGGAAAATACTCAATAAGTCAATGCATACTACTTCATACAACTAGATCAATCAAAATGCTACTCATTCTGTTTTAATTTCATTATAAGAGGCTTTCTATTTAAATAAATAAAATGGCTATATTGGAAAAGCTATAAAAATCAGCTGTGGAACAAAACAGCTGTATGAAAACCTGAAAACCATTTCTCACTGCATATTGTCATTTTTAAATTCTTGATTCCTTTTCCCTGCAATGGTTTTGGAATGATTATTAAATTAGTCTGCTGTGAAACACTTGTTAAATCTGAATTATTTTTCTATATCCCTCAAAACTCTTCTTCATCTACAAGGTCAAGTTCTGACCAGAAAAAAAAATGAAATAATTATTTAAATTCCTTTTTTCCTCTTGTTTTACATGTAACCTGGATTAATAGCAATATAGAGTAAGTACTTTGTTTTTGCTGTTGTTTAGGTTTCTCAAGATTTTGTAAGATGGTCTGCAAAATTTTATTAGTCTTTTGCACTGTTGTGGTACTTCAAAGATTCTGTGTAACAAACTTACTGAATGATGTGGGGTTTTTTTATGTTTAAACATTTTTAGGTTAAAATCTGCTCGAGATGTTGTATCAAGAACAGGCCATTCCTTAGCTCTGGGCTGTCTCCATCGGTATGTTGGTGGAATAGGTTCTGGACAGCATTTGAAAACTAGTGTCAGTATTCTCTTGGCTTTGGCACAAGATGGAACCTCTCCTGAAGTCCAGGTAAAAAAATCAATCACGACAAAATAACTTAAAATGTTCAAGATGAAGATTAAAAATTTAACTACCTGTTCAAATGTTCTTTAAGTAGCCATTGTCACATGTAAGATGTGTAGCGTGTGCCAGGGAGCATTAAGAGAGTGAATCTTTTCTTATAAACTCCCAGTGTACAGAATCCCAGAGATGTAGTGTAATTAAAATGTATTTTCATAGCTATTCAGAGAGGCAGTTGGAAGTGGTCAGGTTAATTCAGAAGGACGTGTGTCTGCTTGTCAGCTGTGCCAAAGTGATGTGTGGGCATATTCCAAACTGCCTTTAAAGCAACATGTGTTAGTATTGCCTTAGCTGCCTAAAAGCAAGCTTTTAATAGCTAGCTGCTGACTGACACATAATCACTTACTGGAGTCTCAGGTGATGAACAGTAGTTTCCTTTGTCAAGTAATTCCTGTGTATGTTGTGCATATACAAGTCATCATCTTGGCAGGGTTATGTTATGAACACAGAAATCTGTTGCAAGCTGAATTGCAGTTAGGGGACAGAAGGGGGGAATCAGTGGGAGCCAAGTCTGATAGGGAGGGGTTTCTGTCTGCTGTGGACTACAGATATGTGAGTCAAGTCGTCACAGGAGGATGGCTTGGCTGCTTAAAGTTGCTGGTATAATAGAAAGGGGACTAAATGTGCTGCTGAAAGACTAATGGAGTTGCTGAATGTGGATAGGCACTGTGCAGTTCAGAGCGCTTCTGAAGTTGAAAATACTGGAAAATTGAAAGAAAATGTCTACTCTCTCAAGCAAAGTGTGAGGGGTCAGTGTTGTGGTCTGGCTTTCCTTTGCACCTCTGTTTGTGTCTGTTGTAAAACGAGGAGAGGGCTAAATGGGCCAGTACATGTGTCTTTACTATAGGAAGTTGAATGTTAGAGGGAAAAGTGCTGTTTTTGTTTTTTTTTTTTCTTCAGCAATGGAATGTATAAAAGCACTCAAATAATTGCTTGAGAAGGAAAAAAAAAAGAAACTTAAATTTTTTTTGAGTAAAAGCAAGTATCCTGTCTAAAACTATTGTTCTTCAAGGATTGTGGTGTAATTGCATAATATAATAGATAACTTTTTGTCATCCTTTTCATAAATTACTGCAAGGAAATGAGTGTCTGGAATGGTGACTGTGGTGCTTTAGTAGCAGGAAATTGTGTGCCACCCATGGGTAGGGGGACTTTGAGAAGTTGAAACCTCCAGTAACTATAAAGAATCACACTTACACCTTGGTTTACTGTTAACTTGATAGAACATGTGCTTGAATACCTTATTTATTTTCCTCAGAGCAATGAAAAAAAAAAAATAAAAGTAACAAGGCTTATCACTTGGGAAAACAAGCCTAGTATTTTTGGAGATAATGTTAAAAATAAATCTACAAATGCAATTTTAAGTCTCTTGAATTTTCTTAGTTTGGGAAGACAAAGTGCTTATATGCATAACCAGCTTCAAGTGTGAGTACGTAACTTGAGGCATATAATTGTGCACCAGTAATTTCAAAAAGAAATCGGAGAGGTTAATGTTTTATGGAAAAAAAAGAAAAGAAAATTAAGTATAAAGGGGAAATCCAGGTGGAACTTGCATATCTACCTTTTTGTTGAGAATACAACACCCAGCCACTGTGAAAAGCTAAGCTTTTAAACCTCATCCCTCACTGGATCCGTGTGGTTACACGGAAACTGTATTGATGTATGAACAATGGAAGTGTACAGCAATGAAAGGATAAGCTGTAATGTGCTACCACAGGATTAGGACTGTAGAGTTAGTTAGGTGATTGCTAGTGCTAATGGTTTTCAGGTTGCATCAGAGAGGATTAAAAAGTAGCAGTTTTAAAGGCAGGTTTTCCAGCTTATTCCTGAGAGTCTAGCTTTGTAATAGTAATACTCTTTTATCTTAGTCATGTATTTAATGTGAGAAAATTCTGAAATAAGACCATTTAGTAGGATGTTCTAGAGAGACAGCTAATGCTTTCAGGTCTGTCAGTAGATTTTATTTCCAGTGAAACATCAATATCTTAAAGGACCATCCTCTTGTCTGTTCCTTGCTTTGACAGTTACAATAAATTACTTTTTGCTCTTTTGTTGTTTTCTAACCTTCAACTGAAATAGGTTTATCTTTCACCATTTTTTCCCTCATGCTGTAGTACACTGACTGAGCAACACTGCTTTTTTTTCTTGTACCCTCTAAAAAGAAAGTAAGAAAAATGCATGTGAACCTTTCAGCTTGTAATGAAAATCAGTTCCTACTGGAATATAAAAGAGGATCTCTGCTAAAGACTTTGTAAGCTGCCCATTCCAAGCTCTGCCTCCAATTTTACAGTGGAATGATTATCTTTCTCCTGTCTTGAGTCAGTTTTCTTTTTTTCTTTTTAAGTAGACGTGTTGTTTGTGTTTCTTTGTATTTTTTTCTGTTGTATTTTTTCTTCTTTGAAGTGCTTAAGCATATTTTCTCTCAAATTCTTTGTCACCTTATTTCCATTATTCCCAAAACTGCTGATAACCAAAGAATATGTTAGATATGTTTAAAACTCTCAGGTGATTGCTTGAGGTCCTGAAAATTTGGAAACACTTCTGGAGTCAGAGTAGTGAATTAGATGTACAGAAGAAAGGAAGTACAGAGCTAGGCTCCAACTGTGCATAAAAAACTGTGTTAAGTTCCTAAATGCATTACTGAAAAACATTCCTTTGTGTTTTTGGTAGACCTGGTCTCTGCATTCACTTGCCTTGATAGTGGATTCTAGTGGACCAATGTACCGTGGGTACGTGGAGCCAACGCTCTCTCTCGTTCTCACCCTGCTCTTAACTGTCCCACCATCACATACAGAAGTACATCAGTGCTTGGGCAGGTGCCTTGGAGCTATAATAACTACTGTTGGGCCTGAGCTGCAAGGTTAGTGGGATATTTGAAGAGAAAAAAAATTACCTTGTATAAAGATGATTCTGTAACCTTAAATGGAAGAATGTAAGTTTTTGTTAGTTGCAGGTGGGGGATGTTGACTGTTTGAGTTACAGTCCTGCAAACAAACTCACTTTGATCCTCCTTATGACTGCTTGGGGCTTTTTTGACTGCAGTTGGAGATTTGTATAAAGAAGTTGCAGTGATGTATGGTATTTAGGCTAATGGTGAATTTACATGGTAGGTAAGCCATGAAACCCTTGCTGCCTATTTTACTGTGCGCAGTTTTGTGAAGGATAAGACAAGGTTTTTTCCTCAATTTTTTTTAACACGTGTTGGTTTTATTTTAGACTGGTGAGAGCTTGACGCAGTTGGTAATACTGTGAACTATAACTCGTTTCCATTCATTCTTGATATCTTTAGATCTCTGTACCTTATTGTAGAGACTTAAAATCTTGTCATGCCAAACACTGTGAAATTCTATGACTCGGATGTTCAAACAACAGATTTGTAACTTTGTCTAACTGTGAATTTTAGGAATATTTGTAGGATGGTCTTTGATGTAGTGCCAGAGAGCCACTAGTGGAATTTTAACTCTAAATAGCTAGACCTAAGGTTTTAGTTATGACGTAGTTCTAGATGGTATAATTTAACTTATGTATCTGTGTGTCCTGGAATACAATTAACTTTTAAAATAACAACTTAAGTAGAATGTCTTCTGCTGGTTATATTTCTGTAATTCAAAATATTTTCCTAAACCTGATATGGGTCAATTCTTAAAATACTTAATGGGATTGTTCATCAAATTAAATACTGTTCTTTTAAAATGCTTGTTCTAGTAGAGCAGTGCTACTTGTCTTCTGGAGCTAATTAAAATTCCCTGCATACATACATACGAGCTTAAGATTTACCTGATATTTTAGGAAATGTCTCAGCGTGTGAAATGTTGCTTTTACATATATAAAATGGAAGAGATTTTTAAAATCTAAGTTCAGATAATTAACTGGTTTCATGATCTGCGGAGGTAGTCTCACGATATTTCTGACTGGAGATCATTGATCCAGAATTTCATTTGGACTGCACGTTGTTTAATTGAGCTGAAAAAGAGGTACTGGAACACTCTGGTGATTCTAATTTACATGGCAAATCAGAAAAGTTGCATGTTAATCTGAGAACTTTTTTTTTTTGTGATGTTGAAGCTTTAATAATTCTTGCTTCTCAAAGGTTTAAAGTTTGCAGTTGTGATAGAAAAGTTTTGCTGTGTTAAGGATATCCTCTTACATCATTAGGTAACGGAGCTACAATTTCAACAATCCGTTCTTCTTGTTTGGTGGGATGTGCAATCACACAGGACCATTCAGACTCACTTGTTCAGGCAGCTGCTATATCCTGCCTTCAGCAGCTTCATATGTTTGCACCACGGCATGTCAACCTGTCCAGTCTGGTTCCCAGTCTTTGTGTGAGTATCAAATGCATTCCTTTTGGTCCTCAAAGTTTTATGCATGTGCTTAGCAGAGGACAGATAGGGAAGACATTTAGCAAGATGTCCAGGGCAGCCGTTTGTAATAAGCAAGTTACATTTGCAAAAACACTGGAGTCACCAAGCTGTTTTGCATATTTTTGGAATGCTGCCCAAACTGAAGTGATAGGGGCTGATTCTCTTTCACCCTGGATAGTAAAAGATAGCAAGCATTTATAAATAATATGACTGAGTAAAAAAAGATGCTGAAATGCTCTGTTGGCTCCAGCTAGTTGCATGCAAAGAGAGAAGTGAGCGAGTTGGGGAAAGGTAGCAGATTTTGAATTTATGTTACCACTGTCAGCATATTAGGGGCTGACATACAAATTCTTGTGCTGCTGGTGTGAATGTTGCCTTCTTTCATTAGTGTTTTGTCAGCAAGTCCTGGCTTAAGCCTGGAAGTAAGGCAAAGGCTTGAACCTGAACCATACCAAATAGGAAAATACGAGGAAAGGTGGTGTGGGTGTGGTTTTGGTGTAGGTAGGTGGGGGTTTTTTTAATAATTACTATTGTAAAAGTTATTTTTAGATGGTTCAGTAGTCCAGTACTGACAAATTTGAAAATTTTCTCCCTCATGTCTGTTAGATATTTTGCGAAGTTGTTTATGCCATTCTTTGTGGCACTGATGACTCAGTGTTGCCTGAAGGAATGCAATCCTACTTATGCCATTCTTGGACCTTCTTCATAGTCTGCCATCCAGATTTTCCCTTGGGCATCCTCTCATGATTAGGTGTTTCTCCTCTGCCCTGTGCACACCCAAGCCCCACCCTGCCCCCGAGCACTCCTGGGAGTGCAGTGTGTTTACAGAATCTGTCACTTGTCCCATCACACAATTTTGCATGAAAGGGGTGCAACACACCCTGAAGCAGTTAAGCTCTTTAGTATGAATACCATGTATAGTATGACAGAAAATCCCTACACCCATTTACTCTGTAAAAACCAGTGGGTAATGTTACAGACAATGGAGTTCATACATGAATAACTAGTGCTGCTTTGTGACCTTTTCCCATGATTTTCTACTGTTTCTCTCCTGTTAGGTTGTAGTCTTCTGCTAAATGAAAGCTATTTTTGCTTTCCTTTCTCATATTCCTTACTTTCAAGTTATGCTTAGTTTGTTAGGGTTTCCTCTGAGTTTTCTTGGGCATTTCTTCATAAGGCAAATGCATAGTTATGTGGGCAAGGCCTGCCTTACTTGCACCATTAGCCAACTCTTGAGAACGGAATTAATGCCAGGTGTCAAAATTAAACCACTCAGTTCCACAGTCTCATTTTAATTTCTTCTTCTTGCATTGGCTTCATAGCTTGTAGTTATTTTTCTGTAACTTGAAACAGGGAATACCCTTTACATTAATAAATCTCCCAAATGTTCTCTGTTTTAGGTCATTAGAACAACCTCAGTGCGATATTTAGAAGTTCTTTGAAGACTTCCTGTTTTTTTAGGACTAAATTCTTGTATATTCATATGTGGAATAAAGATGTACTGTTAAAATGGTTTATGAACTGCAGAACCCTTTCATTTAGGGAAGCATTTTCCATCCCCATAATGACCTAATACCAAGAAAGCAAATGGATATTTGGTTATTAAAACCAAATTACCCTGGAGTAAATAAAGAATTAGAGTTTCTTAAAGAGCACTCTTCATCTCTTCCACTGTGGAAAAACATTCACTTTTCTGTGCAGCTACTTCCTCTCAGAAAAATAGACACTATACACAATCCTTCTGAAAGGAAAATATTTGCTTGTGCTTTAGGTGATTCAAAGGAATTAGAAGCCAGTGTTGGTTAGTAAAGAAATCTGATGCTGTCTTATTGAGAGTCGCTTTTAAGAACTTAATGCTATAGATTCTGTTAATAATGTGAAATGCAAGTTTTATGATAGCTGTCATGTGCAGTGCACCTGATAATGGCTTTTTCTTTAAAAGAATGTGATTTACAGCTATAGCAGATATGAATATAGCAGAGTAGTACTGGAGTGTAACAAATTGGAAAGTGTAACTAATTAAATCACACTGGCACTGTAGTTCCAATATTTAAGCTTTTATCTCCAGGTGACAGCTGTCAGCTCTGTGTAGGTCAGCTGTATTTTCATATTTGTATATTATGAAAAGTGCTTACTTTTGAGCTTTCAGAACTTGATTCCCAGCAGCTCACACATGGGCTTAGAACTGAAAAAGAGAATGCTCGTAGTCCTTAGCAGCACTGATTTATTGATACTGGGGTGCAGCAGTTCACTCATCTAATGGTTTTGACTTTCAGGTTCATTTGTGCAGCTCTCACTTGCTGCTGCGCCGGGCTGCAGTCGCGTGTCTACGACAGCTTGCTCAGAGGGAAGCATCAGAAGTGTGTGAATATGCCATGAGCTTAGCAAAGAATGCTGGAGATAAAGAGAGCAGTGGCATCAGTATGTATTTCTTTCATGTGGCCTTCTTGTAACAGTTGAATGCACATGTGTGCATATATGCACTTCGCCTTCAGAAAGAAGGGAAAAAGTCCAAAACCCCCTTGTACCCTTAGTGGAAAAAACCCTTGACTGTTCCTTCTGATTTCTGGCCCCACCCCTGCTTGCTTCTGGAATTTTGTTTGTAATTTAACTATTTGTGAAATTTAGACTTAGACCTCTCCCTCATTAAGGCTGGCAATCGAGTAAGGAAGGGAACACAGTGTATATATGGTGGAAGCATTTTACAGTTCTGGTATTACAGCTCTTGTAATTTTGAAAATTGACTTACTGGTGTGCTGTTTGATCGAGACGCCTGGTTGTGTTATATTCTGTCAGCATCACATCTGCAATGCCTGTGGACTTTGCTGGCTGGTCTAATTACATGTATCATAGTTTGAAAACAGGCTCAACACTGTTGATCAGCACAGTCTTCATACAAATGTAGAATTGTGAGCTTACTCAAATGACACCAGTTAAGTCTGTCTCTGATTAGAGTCTTTAGAGTCCAATACTATTAGGTATTTTATGAATTCTTGGGCTATGTGCCTTGAAGAGAGGAGGTTTATTTTACTTTTTAAACTAATACTTGGAGGTGTTATGTGCCTTGCAGATGACATCAATTGCTGTATTAGAATCTTTCTAACATTGATTCAGAAAAATATCAAAAACATCTTGATGATCTTTGATTGGACTGTATACACACAGGTACACAATGTCCAAGTCAAGTCTGTTGCTCCAAATTTTAAAACTGAATTCCTGATTTTAGGAAAGCTTTCTCATTCTCATTTTGCAGACATGAATCCTTTTGCGCCAGGAGCTGGCTCTCGGCGAGATGCTCATTCCCGGCATCAGGGGGTTAATATAACAGAGACAGGCCTGGAGGGCGTCCTGTTTGGAATGTTGGATCGTGAGACTGATCGGAAATTGTGCTCAGATATCCATGATACTCTGGGACACATGCTCTCATCTCTGGCAGTGGAAAACCTTTCTCACTGGCTCATGCTTTGTAAGGATGTCCTTGCAGCTTCCAGTGGTAAGTGTTCTGTCGAAGCGTTCACGTAAATGGCAGAATGTCATTAGCATTGGCATGTTCTGGCAATATTGTTTTGGAGCTTGTCTTTTATCCTAGTTAAGATGTAGGTTATATTGTATACAGAACTTTGATTATAGTGCAATTAAACTGCCAGAGAAAGAAGGAATTACTGGTGCTAAGTTTCAGACTATTGCTCGTGAAAGTAAAAAATCAACTGCTTGAAGTAGGATTTCCAGTGGAGTAGAATGGTGTCTTTTTAAGTCTGACATTTCAGTATCTTAGTGAAAGCAGGCATCCTTTTTAGCCTGATGTACATCAGGTTTGTACACAAAGAAAACTGTACACAATCTAAGCTCTCTTTTATGAGGTTTTGTGAATTACTGATGTGATTATGGGTTACCATGGTGATGAAATTTTTGTTTGTTGTTTAGCTTTGCAGATTAGTTTGCGCAGATTTTTGTCCTCTGAGACTTTATTCCTGTTTTTCAGCTTGTAGGTTGGTTATGACGCAGAATCTGCTCATTTCCCTTGCATTTATACTTGTTTATTGGCATGTGTGAGTTCATCCTGAAGCTGTTTCTAAATGCTGCCAGCTTTACATTTACTGATGAGTAATGCTACCAATAATTTCTTTATGCAGTGTAGTTACCACAAATCTGCCTAGTGAGAAAGACCTCATTTCCTGAGTTTTAAATTGGTGTGTCCTTGTGTTATTTCATGTGGGATGGGTCTTAAAGTTTTTAACATGGTTGTTCAGTTTCTTATTTATTTATTTATTAGTAGGTGACATGTTTCAGAGAAAACCATATTTAAGTAAATTTCTCTCAGGTGTGCTGTAAGCCAGCACCTTCACTTTGAACTCCTTTGATCCAACTAACTGGCATGTGACCAAAATGTGGTTTGCTTTTAAGCAGAGATTTACAAATCGGCCACGTGAGGTCCTGGATGCCTTCTCAAAACGTCTTTGTTATGAATTGGCATCATCCATGTTTGATTTGCCATAGCCTTTTTCTTTATTGAATGTCTTGGCTCTTCAGTTGCTTAAATTGAGACTTTCTAAGAAGCATGCCTTGGTTTCTAAGAAGCATGCATTGCAATAATTTCCTTTAATTCTCCTCTAATTATTTCTGGAGTAGTTTTTTGTCACTATTTTGGCATTTTGCTAATTTAGACTTTGTCATTGAGGGCTTATGTTTTCATTTCTGAATACCAAAAGTATATATCCATGTTTGGTGAGGGTTTTTTTGGTCCATGTTCAGCTTTTGGTTTTTTATGTGATCCCTGAAATAATTTTTATTTTCTGAAATGAAGTCTCAAACCTACACGTAGAAAAAAGAATTTTTTGAATGCTAATGACATTTTTGGGTGCTATCAGTGGCCTACTTGGCTGCATTGCTGTCCCATGTCACGGAGCTTTGTAATTTTGCTTCAGTTTAATTTGCTTGTTGTCTTACACTTGAAATGGGATCTGAATAATTCAAAGCTAAGCTGATTCTTTTATTCTAAGCCTGATAATTCTTAATTCTGAGCCTCATCCTGTTTCTTGGCAATTTAATGGGTTAATTTACAAAGCTGGGCAATTTAGATATGGGATTCATCTATAGTTGGTAACTGTGGAGAATTACTGTTATAGGAATTTATCTCACATCATGTAAGACAAATAAAGGGTAATTTAACCCAGAACAGAGGCAAAAACCATTTATTTTAATGATAACGTTCTTGCTTTTGGACATTTGTCAAATGTTTCTACAGAAGAATTAGTCTGTTCTGAATCTCAGTATAAGGAAAGACTTGAGCTCATGTCCTTAGCTGCCTCCTGTGGATTTTAACAGTGGCATGTTTTTTTTCCTTTTAATTATTCTGTGTCATAGACATGAGCACTGCCGCTCCCTTGGGAGGAGGGAAGGATGAGGAGTTGGAGAAGAAGGATGAGATGGATGATGACACAATGTTTACCACCTTGGGTGAAGAGGACAAGTCCAAGCCTTCTGTAGCACCTCGCTGGGCCACTCGAGTGTTTGCAGCAGATTGTCTGTGCCGAGTTATCCTGCTGTGTGAGAATGCCAACAAGGCACACTTCGACCTGGCACTGGCTCGTTCAGCCAGGCTTAAAAACCCAAAAAGTAATTGCGTGCTTTGGGTTTGTTCTTAATTTTTTCTTTTAATTTTGACTCCTCTTTACATCTTACACAACCAAGATTACAACCAACAAAAAAAACATAAGTACTTACTCTTTCATTCAAATGGTTAAAAATCAAAGCAAATGCCTAGCAAAACTCAATAAAACTGTGTCTTTATAACCACTGTAGTTACAGTACCATGAGCATGAAGAATGAGGTTTTCTGGAACGTACCAGTTCTGAAAGACTGGTCTGCTTAGGGAAAAATCCTAGAGATGCTTTTCCCAATTCTGAAACAGAATAAATAAACTTCTAACTAAGGGCAAGCTGGGAGTGTTTTCCGAGTTTAATGTAATGACAGCAAGGAATTAAACTTGAGATTATTTTAGCATCCCAAATCTGAAGAGATGCTAGAAAATAAAAAAAAAGAAGGGATCAAGCTAGGTAATTGTTGCTATAGCATTGGTTGCAGAGAGAGGGGGATGTGGGAGGGAGTTATAAAGAGACATGGACTTTATAAATTTGTTCTTTTGGTATCTGTGAGAGTGGTTAGTCTTAGTTTTCAAGCTCATGTTCCAAAGATAGTTTTATGAGTCAGAGGATCAAAATTGAGAGGTCCTAGATAGCATAGTAGTTTTGTAAAGAAATGCTTTTCTGATAGTGTGAGGTGTCCTTGAGTTTTCCATGTTTGTGGTTGTTTGGGTTCACCTGTGTAGTGCTCATGAGGACTTTGTGTATGTAGGATGAATACTGTGAGCATCCTGGAATGTGTGACATTAGTGAATTTTCGTGTCTGTGTTGTTCAGGGTGTCTGTTACAATGCAGAGAGTTTTTCTTTGCCTGTGTTGCTTTAGTGCAGTCTGGTTCCAGCACTGTTCATTGCTTTTGTGAGAATCTGGTTTTTGATTTGATTTGAGGCCAAGGCCACTGAAGACTAGAAAGGAGCAATTTCAGGGTAGTTTATTTTGTCATGGCATTGTATTACAAAGAAAATAATGAAATAACTGCTGCTTATAGGGTCCTGTAGAGAATTGCATATCAACATGGAGAAATTTATCTCCATTTATTTAAAGTAAATGTTGATATGTTTGGTATAATTGTAAAAAGGAAAACTCGGCAAACTTATGCCCCTCCAATGCAGCTTCTAAAATACTCAAATTTTACTATTGTCTCTGATCGTCTGAAGAAATAAGTGCAGACTATCACTGTAGTTTGTAAGTGATTTTCAGTCGGTGTTTACTGATATGCCTCTGAAAAGTTTTAGCCACAAAAATGTTTTCCTTTCTTACCTTGAGACTTGAAAATATCTTAGGCAATTTGTGGGTTTCATTAGTCACAGTAGATGTTGTTAAATAATCTGTTTTCATGTTAGCTGTACAACACCTGGTAATTTCAAATAAAGAGTAAGAAGAGAAATAAAATGAATACATAGAGGAGAATAATCCTTTCAGAAATGTTACCGAGCTATGCATTTTTCTTGTCTGCATGCTTACAGCCTTAGATGTGGTTTTTGGGAGGAGAACTAGAGACATACTCAGTTTTAGGTGTTTAAGCTTGACATCAGCAGGGGTCACTGTATGCATAAGACTTGAGCAGCAGCAGGAATTGCCTTGAAGATTTTCTGTATGTTTGGGGGAATCATTCAAATTAGCTTTACTGAATATTCTAAGCTACTTAGCCACATTTACGTACTTCATTCTACACAATTTCTGCTTAGTTTTTAAGGTCTTAGGAATAAAAGTAATAGAAACACTTTGGGGGGGGGCAGGGAAGTGGAAAACAAGGAAGAAAGCTACATTATATTCTTTCCTGCTTCTTTCATGCATTAAATATGGACCTTTGAAAATAAATAGGTGAAATTCATGCATGTCAATAAGGAAAATATTGCAAGTATTCATCATGTTAGCGATCTTTTAAGTTACTAAATAGTTCTTTCTGTTTTGTTCTAAGATGACTTCTTAGTACTCCATCTGTCTGACCTTATCCGAATGGCATTCATGGCTGCCACTGACCACAGCAACCAGCTACGGATGGCAGGGCTTCAAGCTCTTGAGGACATTATCAAGAAATTTGCATCTGTTCCTGAGCCAGAGTTTCCAGGCCACGTGATACTGGAGCAGTACCAGGCGAATGTGAGACCTCCTTCATAAGTTCATGAAATTGTGTATTTATGCCAGTGTTGGCTTTATAATTTCAAAAATATTTTGTAATTTCAAAAAAGCTGTGAAGAGATTTTTTTGTGTGTGAAAATGTGCTACAGACGCTCTCCTGCTTACCTCTTCAGATTTTCTTTTCGTATCTCGTTCTATTTATTGTAATTTAGTAGCTGGTAAAATTCAGTAGCTTGAAAGCCAAATATTATAAGTTACATTTAATTTTGGCAAAAGAGGCTATTAGTTTGTAGAACTAAGAATTGGAAAATACTGTTCACTCAGTTCTAGATTTAATCTAATAAACTTGTTTTCTTGGGAATTAGTGAATGTACTTCTGTTCAAATGAAAACTACAAAAGTATATCACTGGGAAGTGGGCAATTAAAGATTTATTTGGGGAGATTACTGTGCTTTTTTTGTTGCATATCTTAACTCTTTCTCCCCTTTCGTTTTCACTCTGTCTTCAAGATCTTTCCAAATAGTTTTTAAAGGCAGGCTTTCATCCTTTTCCCTTTCTGCCTTCTTCCTTCTGTAGTGCTGTAGCCATTGCTTCTTTCTCTTGGACTTGGTTCCTTTTGTTTCAGAAAAATACTGCCATATACCAACTGCCTAAAAGACATTTTTTCAGTCAGTCTTTGTCACTTTGTGGACTTGATGCAAATCCAGCCATAAACATTTAATTTCACATTGCTGTTCCTTTGGACATCCAATCATCATTGGCCTATTGATCCTTAGCAGAGGTTGCACCTGTAATACTGTAACAATTAAAAGGATGCTCATTAACAGAGGGAAGATAATAGCATGTATTTCACAAAGGTAGTTGAGACTTAAAAAGGCAATGGGCAAACAGGAAAAAATGTAGTTGAAGACTTTGTTGTTGTTTGAAGAGTGCTATTGCAAGTGTTTGCTGGACAGCAAGGATAATTTTGAGATGTAACTACAATGCCAAATTTGGCAATCTTGTCTTGCTTGTTCTATGCTTGTCCTGGAGCCTTAAACAAGGTAAGATAAACAGCACTATGTCCCTATTGTTGTAGTGGAATTTTTAACTTTTCTTCCCATCAACAGGTTGGAGCCGCTCTGAGGCCAGCTTTTTCCCAAGATACGCCATCTGATATAACTGCAAAGGCCTGTCAGGTACTGTGGAAAACGTTCACATACTATGAGCAAAACTAATTTTCCTTCTCTTTGAAAGAAGTATGCAAAAGAGAAGTATCATCAAATGGCTGGATGATGATGTAAACTTAAGTTGTGATCTTTTTGCAACATCTTTTGAGTTTCCTAGTAAAATATTTTGTTCCTCAGATGTGCAGAAGTCCTTTTAGGGAGCTACATCAAAAAATGTATCTGGAACTAACTATGTCTCCATCTCAATCCTGCAAGAAAAAAAGAAGGAAAAAACCCTTTGCTTAATGTGACCAGTAGAAGTTTATTTATTCTCTTTCAGTGTGATCTAATATACTTATTTACTGATAATTTTTACTGATACTGATTACTGATAATTTACCTTTAAACACTAAACTTCCATTCAGTTTAATGCTCTTTTTTTTGGGAGATCTGAGCATTCTCATTACAGTCATAGTAATAACTTGTCAGTGAAAGTTTGCTAAAAGTTTTTTTTTTTTTGCATGTGTGTGGGATTGTTTTCTTGTGTGTGATCATGTGTACTGGAATTTACATCAACTATCAGCAACATGGCTGTAGCAGTATGTGGTTTTCACAGCTAAAGAAACTGCTGTGGTTTAAAGCAGAAGTTTTGTTAGCTATTCAATTCTACGTTTTGAAATGATAACTCTGTGTTTCTGAGTTTTGTTTAGTAAATTTGGGTCATCGGGAGCAAGTGTGATTTTGTGTTGTTCTTCTACACTCTTAATTTTCAGCAAAACTTGCAAGGATAGATCAATTACAGCATAACTTGGTATCTACATGTAGGAAAAAATATGTTCATCCTTATTTACAGAATATTTCTGTGCATTAAAAACTAAATGAAGAGGCAGTTTGAGTGAAAACATTTAACATTCCTTATAACTTGTCAAAATCTTCTCTGTTCAACCAATTTCAAAGCAGATATGTGCACTTAGAGGATTAAATGATTGGTGATTAGATTTGCATATTTAACTCTCTCTAGAGATTACATGGACAGAGATGAGCTTCCCTGAAGGAGCTGGATGTTGTTACAGTTTTAAGTCATTAGTGAAGCAGGTGCTGACTTGCTCAGCAGCAGGATTGAAGCTGGTCTTATTCCTACTGTGAATGAATAACAGTTGTGTGAGAAGTTTTCTACAGCTTTATCCTGTACCTGTTTGGGACACTTCTAGTGTTTGTGTTTAAGTTATTTAAAATATGTCCATCATTCCAGATCATAGGAGAGTTCCTTCCCCAAAGGATTTCATGGAACTGGTTGTCTACAAGCCAAATAAATAAATTGGAGATAGGTCAAAAATACCTTGAAAAAAGTGTTTTTAAAACCTGAACTGCTTTAGTTCTGTGAGTTTTTTTGCTTCTGATCCTCATCCTTGTAGAATAATCTCCTGAAGAAGAGCAGCTCTTCTAAAAGAATTTGTGCCTTTTTCTCTTTGTAGAAGAGCAGCTGCACCAGAATTCTATTGCTTAGCATGAATGTGTTTCAGAGGATGTGTGCCAATGTGTAACATTAATCAGGAGTAGCCAATCTGCATGATGTTTGTTATTTTAAGTACCTGTTTGGATCCATTTAATTCAAATGAAAGGTTGGGAGACGCCCAACTGTCTGTCCACCATTTTGGACAGATTGTTCTAGGTGTAGAGCTGTGGCTTCCAAATCATGGATCAATCTTTCAAATAATTTCTAGGTGTTTTCTTGGTATTAATAATTTGAAAGCTTCCCACCAGTATGGAGCCTTATCTATTGATTTGAGATATGAAGGGTTTTAAAGATCTATTTTTGTTGATTGCTGTCCAGTATATTCTTCATAGTGTATGTAGTGACGTGAATGATTTGACCAGACACTTGGGAACAGAATAAAAAAATTGTTATGACCTATTTATGGAGGACTGAAAAATTTTAAAAATATTTTTCCATGTTTCTTAAGTTCCCGTGTAATATTGCAAATATAGCCTTTTTATAACCACTCACCTGAGCAAGTCTGTTGTCACAGGAGGGGAGAAAAAATGGGAAAAACTGATTTATTTGTCTTAAGCAGGAAGACACTGGCTGAGTTTTCCTGGTGGTTGTTTTGGGTTTGGTTTTCTTACTAATTTAATTTTTTTTTTTTTACTTATAAGGTTGTTGGGGTTTTTTGCTAGTTTAGAATGATTCTAAACTTTGTTGTCTAGGTATGTAGCGCTTGGATAGGAAGTGGGGTTGTAAGTGACCTGAATGATCTTCGCCGAGTTCACAACCTTCTTGTCTCTTCCCTGGATAAAGTGCAAGCAGGAAAGGGATCTTCTAGCCAGCTTTACCGAGAGAGTGCCACCACTATGGAAAAACTCGCTGTTCTGAAAGCATGGGCTGAGGTAAACAGTGACCATTAAATTTACAAACGTTTGGAAACATTTTACATTGTAAGAGCAGCCTCACACCTCATACTGGCTGTACATGCCTTCCTCATAACCTCTTGCAGTTCTACTCCTGGGAGGTTTTAAACTCAGTGTCTTTCCCTGCCATTCTATTGAGCCATATTGGCAGTGAGGCTTGATTGTTCTTTGTTTTCTGTATAAAAATATAGTATTTGAATTTGTTCCCATCTTACTGCTCTTAAACTTGAAAAACCTCCACAAACAAGAAAATAAAAAGCCCTAACTGTCAAAGAACCTTAAAATATATTGTGGGAAAATACTGACGTTAGTTTACTAGTTAACTAACTAGTTAACACTGTCAAGTGTTTATAATTGACACATTTTTAGAAAGAAAGTGTGTGGCCAGATTGTTTTAGGAAAGTCCCATTTATGAACTTAAGCATTATATATATCTATGCTGGTAGAAATAAAAGAAAGAATTTAAATCAAATGGAGTTGTTTTGAAAAAAATCTCTTAATTTTCTGGTGAATTTTATCTGTGTGGAATCTGTTACATTCACGTTGGAAAGGCTGCTGCTTTCCTTTCTTTTTAGAATCTCACAGCACATTCTTTGACATGTTTTACTTCTAGGTGTATGTAGTTGCCATGAAAATTAAGAAGGAAGCAGAAACTAAACCAAAGCGTGTTTTAAAGAGCACAGAGGAGGATGAGGATGATTTTGGTACTGTGGATGAGTTGCCACCAGACAGTTTGATAACACTTGTACAACCTGAACTGCCTGCACTGAGCCGTCTCTGGTTGGCCGCGCTGAAAGATTACGCTCTTTTAACTTTACCAGCTGAATTTGCTACTCAGCTTCCACCGGATGGTATGCACTGAAATTTCTTTTTGTGTTCTGCAAAACAGACAGAAAACTGTAGCTGGACATTCAATATTATTCTATGAATTATTTGACATGCATGTTTTTTATGCAAGTGATAAATTTTTGCCTGAGCCTGTAATAGCAGTATTTTTTAACTTTGAATCTTTTTTTCCTTTGATTTGCAATGAATACGCTCTTCATTCAAATCAGCTGAGATCATTAAAACCATGTCTTTGTAGAATTAAGAGTACTTCTTCACTTCTAATACTTTGGTATCTAATGCAAAAAGATTTTGGTTGTATGAAAAACATAGCCCCTGAGATTAGAGCAGACACTGTTTTAAAGTATTTTACTGAATTAAGAGTGAATGCTCTATATGAAAAATGCTGCAAGACCTGATGACTGTGCCTGCCTTTCTTGGTCTCTGCTTACTGCTTTATTGAGGCCAGCACTTTGTCAGGAGAGGTACTAATTTTGCTACTATACAAGGAGAATTGGAATGTACTGCCACTATCAAGTATTATGCCTGATTATGTTTGTGATTAAGCACACCCAGAATAAATATACTTATAAAGTTAGAGCGCATGCTTTTTATCTCAGAGGATTTCAGAATTTACCTTTGCTTTGTTAATTTAACAGGAGGAGCATTTTACACTCCAGAAACAATTGACACAGCTAGACTGCATTACCGAAACTCCTGGGCTCCCATACTACATGCAGTGGCACTTTGGCTAAACAGTACAGGATTTAATGTGTCAGAGTCAACAGAAGAGACTGCTGCAGCAATGCCCAATTCTCAGAAACGAGCTACATCCATTATGTTAAACCAGACACCTGGAACTCCACCTACCACTAAATCTTTGCCAGAGATAAACAAAGATCGAATGCACTTAATCTTGGGTAAGAGTTACAAGTTTAGAATGCAGTAGCAGCACGTGATGGTATGAAAAACTACGAAAATGAGAAAAGATGCTTTACTTGGAATCTGTGAAGTTTAAAATTCATTACATGTCTGGGCAGTAAAGTTTTGAAAATCTCTGTTTCATCCTCCCTCTTACCTCTCTGCTTTCTGTGTCTGTTGTAGCTTTGACGGGATGTTTGTCAGTGTGATTATTGTGATTTATGTAATTGAATAAAATGAGTAAGAACTGTTCTACACTGTAGTATAATGCAGATGATACAAAATGTTATGCTTCAAAGATGCAAAAGCTGAATGTTAATTAAAATACACGCCCCTATAAAAACACTGCTTAGTAGAGACTGATATTTGGCAAGTCCCATGGAATAGCTTTTGCATCAGTTTTTCATATGTGAGTAGCATTTACTGTTTCCCTTTGTTGTTACCTAGCAGGTGTAGGAAGTAGATGTAATCTCTTATTCTGAGGAATACCAGCAGTTTGCTGAGATACAGACATTTAAATCCGGAATTAAGTGCCATATGTGGAAGATGGATATTGCATGATTTTTGGAGCTTAACTTCATTTCATTTGTCTTTACATTTAAAAGAGTTCAAGAAAATGAAACTCAGTTTACAACTGAAGGATTCATATGTCTGACTTAGAGATCTTTAGAACAAAGTATGGATTTCTTTTCAGTAATCTTAAATTGCTTGTTGTAGTTGTGTATTATTTATCATGCCAAATTTTGGGGAAGACATGATGCAGAAGAGGAAGCAAATACAATTCTTGTGTATAGACTCTCTTAATTGAAAAGAAGAATTGAGAAAAACAGCTATCTTTCTAAAGTTGTTAAGAACCTGCTGCACCTACAAAAATTTAAAAATAAAACTAGATTTTATGATTATATGAACATTCTTTTTAATTATTACACTTCCCAGGTGTTAGTATACAGTTTCTGTGTTCCCCAAGACCTGAAGAGCCTGTGGAACATGTTACATCTTGCTTACAAGCACTTCATACTTTATTGGATTCCCCTTGTGCCAGGATCCATATTGCAGAGGATCAGGTAATTGTAGGAGTGTGTTGTAACATTCAGCTTTCTCTATGTCTTGGTCTTTCACCTATGATGATTACAAGAGCTGCAATTATTTTTTGTGTGAGTAAAGTATTTGTTCATCATAAGCAACTGACATAACAATTAGGAGTTGTTTAGTCCTAATTAATGTTTTTCTGTGTATTTTGTTTCACTGCAGCTCCTTGGTGTTGAACTCTTGAGTGTGCTTCACCGACTCCTCCTGACCTGGGATCCTTCTTCGGTCCAGCTACTGGTTACAGGAGTTGTCCAGCAGATAGTAAGAGCAGCTCAAGATTATTTGCAGGAAAAAAGGAACACACTAAGTAAGATTCTGAAAACACAGCTTGCTTAGAAGAATAAATAAGCAACAGGTTTTCGTATTAGGAAAGGAACTCAGTTGTATTAGAGGATAGCTACAGTGAGGAGGAAAATGCTGTGTATTCCACAGATAATTTTGATTGTGTTCGTAGGTACCTACTGATTTCTTAATCTCCTGTAAGGTGTATTTTTCCTTCCTCTGATCATTCTTATTTCATGCTATGATTTTCAGTAATTTTTCTGGAGTAAGTGGTACAAATTGTACCATGCACACCCTTATTAATACCTTGCTCAGTTTCCCTAATGTTTCTCTACTGACTGTCTCCTTAGCACTTCATTTTACCTTTTTTCTGAAGTTTAATTATTTAGCCATCAGTATAAGCTATTGTGGTGTGTCCCTGGCACAACTGACATTGAGGTGAGTGAACTGCTCCTGAAACCAGCATGAAAGGTTGCCTCCCAGGAGATCTTGCCAGGAAGCGGAACAGACTTGCACCTGGGTTCTTACTTCACTGACATCCAGGGCACTCAGGGCGTGTCAGCTGCCAGGAGCTCTGGGAAAAGGGTGTACAACAGGAGCAAGGCAGTTGGCATGGAAAGGCATGCTCATGCTCCCCAGAAGTGCTGCTCAAGACTGTACAGGACTGCTGGAGTCAGCATAATGGTGGCAGTGACATACAACAACACAGTCTGCTGACTGAGGGACAATCACCTCTGCTACATCAGAAGTCTAATGATCAGGTTTGAAATTCAGATGAAAATGCTGATGTGCCTGTGCTCCAGAGGCTTGTCTGTACAGCCAGGGCTGGAAGTGACATTGGTCTCACCAGTGAGATATGAAGGAAATGCTTGTGAAGGTGAACAAATTCTGTGGTGTCAAGAAAGGTAAATGGAGGAATGAAACGTTCTTCACAGAGGTGCTGCACATACAGGAGCTGAAGTCCCATGTTTCTCAGAAGGAGAGACAGCCATAGGCTATGCTGGAATAGTGTCTTCCCTGGAGGATAACATTTGCATGAAGGTGGCAGCTGCAATACTGTGACTTACAGCAATAAAAGGCTGTATCTCCAGATATCCACTTGGAGAACACTGCAGAGATTTGGCAAAAAGAGGAGCCATCTGTCTTACTTTGACAGATCAGAACTGATAACAGTGAAAGGAGGTGAAGGGTGATACCAGTCAGGAGCCACAGGCTGCCTAAACAGGAAGGGGAGGAAAATGAAGCCATGTTAAACCGACCCAAAGGAACATTCCAATCAAGCTATGGGAGTCTCGTGAGAGGCTTTTACTATCCAGTTACGTGCTGGAGGCTAACACTCAGATGTGTGTGAAGCACAGACTTTTTCAGTCCGGATGCTGGACTGTCCAGATAAAGGTGGGGCTCAGTGGATTTGGTCTGCTCTTATACAGAAGAGGTGGTTATAAAGGTTAATGGTAGTTGTGGCTGTACCAGCTGTGTGATAGTGGAGGTCATAATTTCAAGGGAAAGAAGGAAAATGAGTACCAGAGCAAAAGCTGTGGCCTGACTTGGCATACTTTGTCTTCTGCAGGAAGCTTGTAGATGAGATCTTGTGGTAAGCTTTCCTGAAGGGCAAAGGAAAGAGGGATTGTTTGTTCATCTTTGGTGACAAAATAAAGCTCATTCACAGTGATTGTGGCAGGAGGCTGATTTGGCTTAACAGCAACTTCTGACCAAGCTCAAATGTGACATGGAAGTGTAAGGATGTTGGAAAGGGGGGCAAGCTGCCAAGGAAGGCTACGGAAGACTTGCTGTGTATGAAGGAGTAGAACTGGGAAAGCAGAATTTAGGTGGAGCTGAGACTGGTGATGAATGTCCAGTGTGTCAAGAATGACTTTTCTAGATATGTTGACAGCAGAGGAAATTTGGACCTGCTGCTGAGTGGATGGGTGATCTAATGACAAAACACACTAGAGGACAAACTAAGTCACTATTATCTTCTTTGCTTACTCCTCCTGTGTATGAGCAAGCCTAGGGGAGAGCAGTGCTAGCTACAGCGGGTGAGCATCCAGTTAGGGACTGCTCACAAAAACTGGCCATACCCTGGAACCAGAGGGGATGCATCTGAGGGAGCTGGCTGGTGACATGTTAAGTTTGTTGCAGTCATCTTTGAAAAACTATGGTGCTCAAGAAAGCCTTCCAATGAATGGCAAAAATGAGATGCTGTGACTAACTTGGAGTAAGACGTGGGGTGGGGTTTGAGTGAACTTGCCAGGAAGCCTGCTGTGCTTCTTGAAAGGTTTTTGAGTAAATTTCTTTTGAAACCACTTCTTAGTACATGAAGCAGAACAATGTGATTTGAAATAGCACAGACTTATTGAGGGCAATTAATGCCTCATCACCCTGTGTGATGAAATAACTGGCTTTGGAGGTGGAGTGGTGGATATTGTTTACTTAGACTTCTGCAAGGCTTTTGACCTGCTACTCTACAATATCAAGTTGGAGTGATGTGGACTGAATAGTAGAAGAATAATTTGTTGGACTGCTGCACTTGAATGGAGTTTAGTGATTCAAGTCTGACTGGCAGCTGATTGCAACTGGCGTTCTTTAGAGATCACTACTGGGCCTGTTTCTGTTAAGCATATAGGACAGATTGGAGAGAAAGTACCCTCAGCAAATTTGTGGATGATACCAAACGGGGCAAGTGGTGGGTGTGCTGGAGGGTAGTGCTGCCTGTTAGGGGAATTTGGAACTGCAGGTCTGAGAACCTGCTGAAGTTCAGCAAAGACAAATGCAAAATCCTGCATTTGGGATGGAGTGTGTATTGGTATAGGCTGGTGGACTGATAGGGTGGATAGGAGATTTGCCAAATGAGGAGCTGTGTGTGTGAATCTCTGGTGTGAAACCTATGTGATGCTGATGACTGTGTTATTGGGCTGTGTTAGAAAAACATGACCAGTGGATTAAGGATACAGTTATGGAGATGCATCTGGAGCAGTGTCCAGTTTTCTTTGCCCTTCCTTCTCATTCTGAGTAAGACAGATGTTAACAAACATGAAGGAAGTTCTGTGGAAGTTGACTAAGCTGCTTAGGGAGGTGAAGTGTGTGACCTGTGAGGAGAGGCTGAGAGAGATGAACTTATTTACTCTGCAGAAGAGAGGGTTAATATGGGATAGAATAGCAATCCCTCTTCTTAGAGGGGATTTAAAGACAAGGCCAATCCAGAGTCTTCTGAAAGTCATGTGGTAGAAGGACAAGAGGCAATAGACACAAACTGCAGCAGTAGATATCCAGATGGGTTACAAGGAAAGAATTAGTCGCTGTGGGAGCGGTGAAGCAGTAGAACAGGTGCTCAGGGATGTGGTATCTCTATGCTTGGAGGTACTCAAAACTTGACCAGCAGTCTGAAAGCTACTTTGTGAGGTAATTTTAGTGACCTCTTCCTTTTAAGAGCAAGTCTCCCTGTTCAGTCATCCCTTTACCATTTATTTAAAAATCTCATATTAGATGTTACTGTTTCCATCTTTGCTAGGTAAAATTAATTTCCAAGAGGCAACCTGGCAAACAGTTCATCGATGCCTGGATCAGGTAGTTGTTGGGTAGGTCTGCCAGATTATCTGTAACCTAAGAGAAGTGAAGTAAACCCCAGAGAATATTCTCTTGCTAAGGAAAAATTACTGTCTTAATCTGGCACAATGTACTGTTGATAAAAAAAAAAAAACAAAAACAACTGACTGATAGCTTTTGCCCACTTTCCACATAAAAACAGGGAGAAGATTTTGCTGGAATTTGAGGAACCAGCACAACTGAAAATGCAGGCTCTGTTCCTTCATATGAATTAATGGAATTGTTTACTGTCAGCCCAGAAAGCTTCTTTTTTCAGATTGATGAATGTGATAACAGTAGCAATCATTTAAATTCATAGGAGCTCTATAGGGTAGTTCAGGCCAGCTTTGACTTACTGAATCTCTGTTGCTGTTTAATGGGAGAAGGAAAGACTGCAGCTGGCCAAGCTGCCATCAAAAGAGAGAATTCTAAAAGTGAATGGACCCAAATCATGAACTTAGACATAGAATCCTACAGTGTTTTTCTGTTCTCTTATTTCATAATCAGTTTAGGCTAAAATAAGATTTTGTCAGGGTGGAACATTTAATTAATAGCTCTTAAATTAAAAAAAAAAAAAATTGTCCTTGCTGTTTATTTGGCATTGATTGCTGTTATTTTTTTGATCAGTTTTAAGAGAAGCAAAATAATTAACTGTAGTTTTATTTTGTGCAAGACTACATTTGTTTTCTAGCTCCAGAATGATTTTTAGTAAGTGTTGTTGTAATCACAATACTTGTAAGACCATTTAAAACCCCTTCAAGTAATTATAACTAAAACATTTAGTCTGACATTAGCCATATTTATCCTACCTTACTATAAAGCAACTTTTTCATCTTGATTTTTAACAACTTTGTTAAGAGCGTGTCATGTAATCTTTGGTATGGGATCTTAACTGTCTCCTCTGACATTTCTTTCCTTTTTCAGATGAAGATGATAATGAGGAAAAAGAAAATCCTCTTGCTTTAGGAGAGGGAGGTGAGAGTGGTGGTCTTATGCCTGGAAAATCTCTAGTCTTTGCAGCTATGGAATTGCTCATGTTTATCCTGGTACGACACATGCCCCATCTGAGTTCAAAAGTGTCGGATTCTCCAAGTCACGTTGCAGCCAAATCCCACCTCTCTGAGGAAAGCGCTCGTCTCGTGGCTGCCACCGTTAATATTCTGTCTGACCTGCCTTCCCTGTGTTCTCCAGCAGGTAAGGCATTGTAACAGAATGTGTGTGAGTGGTAGCACAGTGAGGATCTGATGCTAAAAACAAACTGTAAATATATTGCTATGAATGCTTTAAGGGCCATCTATTAATAAATATATTTAGGCGATTAACTAAATAAAAATTCAGGCTTTTTCAGTGAGCAGCATAAAGGAAATTTGATCTTAAGTTTGCATGTGTGCTGCAGATTTGCTGAGGGAATTAGCTCTGTACCAATCTGATTTTATTGTTGGCTTTTTTCCCCCTTTTTTCATACTTTTGAAACCTTTTAGGTGATTTTAATCATATTGTTAAAGAACACAGACATTTTGGAGATAATTAAATTCCTGAAAAGTTCATAATAAGCAGCAGCTGTATGAAAAGACAATCCTACTGAGGGAAGAACAGCACAATTCATCTGTGGTAGGCTTGGGCTTGCAGCCGTTGGCTGTCAGTCGTTCCCAATGTGATTATAAACTAAATGGAGCTTTCTTCTGCCCAGGAAGACTGTCACAAAGGATATGTGTAAGCTGGGATAATTGCACTGAGTGAAGTTCATGGGTAAAGGACACAATTACATGGGAAGCTCTGCTTTTTGGCTTTTGCTTTTTGGAGAGCAAATTGCTTAATTGTTGTCTCAAGTATCTTTGGGAAGTTTCACCCCATCATATAGATGAGACATTTTAAAGTTGGTCCCCTAATGAGGTGCACTGCAAATAACATACTTGGACAAAGTTATGTTGAAAAGACAGTATAGCCTGTCTTTAAGCAGAAATTTGTGAATTTGTTATGCACTTCTTTAAGGAACAATAGGTTTGGAGTTGGAGTCGTGGCCTGTTTTTATTTGATTCCTAATTTTTTGGGAGGGTGATGAGAAAGAGGGTAGGCAAAAAGAGTAACAGTGTTACTTCTGTGTTGTCTGGAGTGAGGGTATTACTTCCAGTGTTTGGCAAGTGGCCACTGCAAGTAGCTCAAAAACTACTGTTAGTTGAAAGAGCAGCCCCTTCCTGTCATAATTGTTCTACTTCATGTATTTATACTCACAGCATTCCCAGAAGTAGGAAAATGGCAGGATTTGTGTTTCCACAGATGTGGAAAAATGAAACATAAGAGACATGGAAAAAGTCTTGACTGTCTGAAGTGATGTGTAGATTGATTTTGCATGCCTGAGGTACTTGAGATCTGAGGTTTAGGTGCATGCCTAAACCCAACAGCACTCTTCTTTCAGACCTGTAGGGGCTTAAAGTCTACATGTGTTATCGAAACTCCTACAGCCTTTTTCCAGGATTTGAGAAACCCTAACAGCTTCCTTACTTTGCTTCTGGGGCTTGTACCCCACACCACCATACTTGGAAAGTGCAGTAACTTAGTTTTGGATACTTGTTTCCAGACCTCTTACTTTTACTGTTTATAGGACCCTAGTGTTATGTAGATACTTTTTCAAGGTACTTAGCAATCAGGACCACATACCATGTGTCACAGGCCATGTGATAGAGACAAAGCTTTAATAGTTAAGACATCATTCCTGAACTGACAGCAGTATTTCAACTGTTGGCTTGTATGACTTCTGTTATGATACACTTCAGTAGTATTGCTGAATGAATTTGGTGATAAAATGTTGAAGGGCACATATCACTTGTTACCTCAATTACAGTTTATCTCATCTCCTTTGTCTCCAACTGTATGCATCCATATTGGGAAAGACAAAGGGGTTATCTACCACACTTTAGAAATCCTATTTTTTCTTTTTTTTCTTTTTTTTTTTTTTTTTTTAGGGTGTATGACAATCTTACCCACTATCCTATTTCTGATAACAAGGGTTTTGAAAGAAACAGCAGTAAAGTCAGCAGATAATCAGGTCCCACCTCCAGTCACTGCAGCTCTTCAAGGGATAAAAACTATTGTTACTCTTCCAACAATCAAGACTGATGAAACTCAGAAACAATGGACAGGTCTTATCCGCAGCACTCTGGCCTCTATCTTGGAAGATTCTCAGCCTGGTAAGTGGTTTCCCAGTGCAGGAGCTAAAATTCAAGAGAAATGGATTTTCTGTAATGCAAAGGCAAGTATGGTACCAGCCTATAACTTAATGTAAGGCCTGAATGAGCAAAACTCCTCAGTTGCTTAATGGATTTCACTGAAGAAAAGCACAGCATTGGCTTTAACCATGTAGTTACATCTCAGGAGTTCTCACCTCAGATTTGTCCTTGTTTGGTCTGTTTTCTTTGACAGTGTTGATCATAACTTCCAGCTAGAAGTTTTCTCTTTGGCAGGGAATGCATCTGCCTTTCAGGTTTTATGCTGGCACAAGTCATTTAGTCTGAATGACAATCAGTGTTAAAGTGAATGAGTGCAAAGACAGCCACAGATAATTGTGGCAGGGTTCATATTGGAGCAGTATATGCACAACATTGTTAAAGGCTTTCTTTGGTGAGAAAGAAATCCTGGCCAAAAAGTCTCTGCGACTCACCAGCACAATGGTTACTGTCTCTTCAGAGAGCTGCAGACCACCTCTTATGGTTCACATACGTGCTTTGCCTTGCCCTTCAGAAATTGAAAAAGATGTACAGTCTTAGCAAAAGAGAGACACAAAGATTTGCCATTTGCATAGTGGTAGTCAGCAAGAAAAACATCGAATTACATTGCCAAGGAGCCATTTGTAGAGAGTGAAGAGAGGCTTGAATGGAGTTACTCATGTGAGAGATGGGGAATGAGGAGGTAATTGGAAATGATTCTGAAATGTCCAAAGGGGGAGGATCACTAGGTTTGTTTTAACTGAGCCAAACTTCTAATTGGATTTGTCATATCAGGTCTTGTTTTCCAGCCTTTAGTTACTGTAGAGATTGCACAGGCCCTCTTTCCAGAAATGTCACTGGTTGTAGGCCTTTTTGCAGGCTTCAGAAATTTTTCTTGGTTCCTTGCAAGAGTGTATATTTACCTTTCCAATCTCCTGTGAACTGTGATAGATCACACACACACAAAAATCAAAGCAAGGTCCATGCATTCCATTTCAAACTTCATCAGTCAATAAAATTTAAACAATGTAAATTTCAAATAATTTAAATAATGCAAGAAAGAATTGTCACTTAAATGCTTGGAGTAGTTTTTTGAAGTAAGGTTTCACATTATGGCTAAGTCAGTTGAGTGACTAGCAGAAATCTGTAAAGGGCAGCCATGCTGGGTTTTTTTTTTTTTTGTTTGTTTGTTTGTTTTTTGCTGACTTGAGTTTGTGTATGCTGTTCCTTTGTGCCTCTCAGGGGACAGCAGAACCAATGTGGCCAACCAGACCAGCAGAAGAGTGCTTTTTATAAATATATACATTTTTGTTCCTGTTGTGAATTCGTGAATAAGATCTGTGAAGACAGAGCTTATGCAAGGAAAAAATTGTGACTATGGCAAATACAGGCTATTTGAAAAGCAGGAAAGGTTAAAGTAGGACTGTTCCTATTGGTGACAGTTGACTGTCAGATCAATTAGTCTGTTCTGTGAAATCTCATGTTAAGTAAAAGTTGTTGCCATGCTGGCTATCTTTCTTACTCTATTGTATCAGCTGAAGGTAATAATTATAAAAAGTGTAGTAGACCTTTAATGGGGAAAGGATCTAAAAATATCTTTTTTCCTCTTGTTTACATACTGAAAACAAAAAACATGACTTGGTCCAAGAAAGTGTGGGTGAAGTTTTCCTTGATACTTAATTTTCAGAAATACTGACTTACTTTATTAAAACAACTGTTAGAATAGAGGTGCTCAGATTTTTGTCAGTTACACTCAATAATGTTACTGTAACAAGTAAACACGTGCAGTTGCAATTAATTTCAAGTACATATATTTCCTCTTTGTGAGTTTATCTGTGTTCACTGGCTTTTACTAAATAAATGGTAAAGTGTTTTTGGAATAAGCTAACAGCACATTTGGTTTTGTTTTTCAGAAGTCTCTAAACCTATTCTTGATGAAGTAAGCATACTTACAGCTATTGCTCTCTTCCTTTGGTCAGCAAGCACTGAAATAATAGGAGTGCAATCTTTACAAAATGGATGTATGAACAGATTTAGAAGTGCATTGAATTCTTCTGATCCTTGGGTAAGATCATGTTATAGGAATGATATGCAGCCAGCAAAAACTAATTGAGATATATTTAACACCTTTCCTGAATGTTTTGTGATGCCTTTAATTCAGGGACGGATACTGCTGTCAAAATAACTAGAATTTTCAACAGTGTATTATTGAAGCTCATGAGCAAAATAACCCAAACTTAGTGCTTCTAGATAAAGTGTTCATGGCCTTGTGCCGGGTTCTTGACTTCAGCTTTTTAAAAGATAAAACCAGTCTTTGGTATACGGATTATCAGATGAAAAGGTTGGTTACCATAGAGGGGTGACATTTTTACATTAGTGTTGATCTTTTATAATACAAACTAAACCATTTTTTCCATAGATAAAATACAGGCCACATTTCTGATCAATTTTATATTTGTTTGTGCAAAACCTGTGCTTATTTTGCGTGTTCATACAAAACTCAGTTTGTGAGGAAAAAAAATTTGTGGGAACCATCAGAACATCTACAGATCATGATTCATTTGTCTTATGATTTCATTTGCCCTTTGGCTTGCCTTTGTGAAATGCCTTCTGAATGATTTTGTCGTTGAAGAGGAAAGTTAAAAAATTGTAGACTGACTTGGTTCAAGCAGGCTAATGCGCTGTATGGATAGTTAAGTTTAACTTTTCCAGCCATGTATGTATCTGTGTGAATGGGTATACAAATCTGCAGGTGGGATCTAAGGAGAAACAGCTACGATATTTCCACAAGCAAACACTGCAGAGATTCCTGAGAAGAAAAACATGCAAAAAATGTGGATGTATTTAGGGTCACAGTGAGGCATTTAAAATCCTGTTTAGACTGAAAATTCTCTGTAGCAGGGTAGGTGTTTTCCAGCATGAACATAAAAGTTAATTGATTCTGAAGCCTGATACTGGATGGAAAGCTACTTAGAATTTTATTGTGTGAATGGAAATGTCAGTTGTATTAAGCGAAACTTTTATGTTGTACTCTCTCAGCTCTGTATAAATACATGAACAGTGAGAGAGAAGTACATGGTCACCCACTGCCCTGCTGGAAAGCTGCCCGTCAGCTGGAACTTACCACTATTTTTGTAACACACAGAGCAAGTCTGGACAGCAGCCAGATGGTGTCCACTCTCTTCTCTCCGATGTGCAGAGCATATAATCTGTAATACTTGTTATGTGTTCATTCTGGCTTTTAAATATAAAATACTCCTTCTTACAATTAGTAATGAGATACCTGTTAGTAATAAAAGCATGATTGTGGTTGGACTAAGTGCATTGAACTGATTAAGGAGAAGACTCTTCCAAAGAAACTACTGAAGCCTTAAAAGAAATACAGGAGTATTTTTGAAACTATTTCCACATGAAAAGGTCAAATATCATGTATAGTAATAACCAGAAGTCTGGTGAGCTCAATTCCCTTTTGTTCCAACAAGATAAGTCAGTCGAGAGACCCAAGCGTTTCAATGCTGTTGGGCAAGTTTTACATGAGAGTGTGTCTTATGCTTTGAGGAAACTCTGATTTTACCTTTCAGAAGTTTTTGTAGACTTCTGTGAATGCACAATATTCCAAAGCTTTATATTACGCAGATCAAATGAAAAAAGCTTGGATGAAATTCTGCTGTCAGATGCATTCATAAAACTCTTTTGAAATACGGCTGCATTTAAGAAAATACTTTTACTCCTTATTTCAAAGGCTAATCTAATCATCTTTAACAGCTAATAAGGAATGAAGTTTAAAGAAAGAAAAGGAAGAGAATTATTTGTAACAGTATGGAGAGATAGAGGTAAAATTTTTTTGAAAAGTCAAAGATAGTGATGCGTAAGACATTAAGCAAAAACCTTCTGTGGAGCTCTGTTATAAAGCATACAAGTGATATGAGAAGTGTTATTATTTCAGACCTTATATATTGAACTGTATCAAAAACCTGCAGCTGTATACTATTGAATTAGCAGTAATATGAGCTGCATAACTCATATTTTGTTACCAGTAGTTTTTGTGATCTATGATTTTTATTTACTATTTTATTTATATATAATACATTCTAATATAATAATATAACAGTAATGTAATATAAGTATGAAGTATATGTATAAATATAATATGTTATAATATAATATATCTATTTATTTATATCTATGTTTCCAGTAATCCCTGGTTCTCTTTTTTTTTTTCCTTCTTCTTTTTATGAGAGATAAGAGAGTTTATTAGATGCCCTGAACTAACAAATAACTTTAAGGACAATGTATTTATCTTGATATGATTAGGTTCAAGCCAAGTGTTACCAGCTTCTGCTTTCTGTGTTCCAACACACCAATCGTGCCCTGTCAACTCCATATATTCATTCATTGGCCCCTATCATGGTTGAGAAGTTGAAAGCTGTGGAAAGGAGCCGTCCAAACAACAATCTAGAGCTTTTAGCAGTCCAGGAGGGAATTAAAGTCCTTGAAACATTGGTTGCCCTTGGTGAGGAGCAGAATAGTAAGTATTTAGATTTTCTAGATAAATGAGTAATGCTAAAATAGAATATTGAACATTAGAAATATTGCAGTTGGGAACTTGATGGCATAGTCACAGATGGATCGTGTGTGCAATGTGCTTTTGTAATTCCAGTGCTAGAACATTTGTATGCATGAATTTGCATAGAATATACAGCATGATATGCTGTAGCCTTTGCATTTCTGGTGATTGCAGGAAAAAAGATCTAAACATGAACTGCAGTAACAAGTGATATTTTGTTCTGTTTGTAAATTTGTATTTCACGCTGTTTAAATTTACTTTTTCTCATGGTTAACTTTAATTGTTTTGGTAGACTTTTGTGAGGTTGCTTCTACCAGCTCAACAGGTTTTATCTAAAGAGTCCAAGAAATTGAACTATACTGGTTATTTTGATTGTAGATGAAGCAAGATTCACTAGATAGAATATGTTACTTATAGTTTATATTTGAGTTAGTTATTCTTCAACTGAAACAATTTGTATTCTGAAGACTTACTAACTTTGACATTTGACTTCAGGTGAAGTCAAATGGAAAGAAAATGAAAAAGTTCCTTGTAAAAAGGAATTGGTTTTGTGTAGTTGTTCTTTTTTTTTTTGAGGTTTATTTTGGCTGGTTTTGTGGGTTTTTTTTCCCCACACACTCCTTGTTGGAGTTCCTCTTTTTTGATAAAATACTAAGATTCTTGAGCTGCATTCTGCTTCTGCAACAGTTGTTTGAAACACATGTGGAATGAAAATGAGAGGTAACTGAAATAAATGATGTAACAGAACATCTGCTTTCTTGCTGGCTGGAGACAATCACCCCATGAGTATGAATTAGTCAAAACCTTTAAGAGAAACTAATTAATACTATGCTAATCTAAAACAATTTACATAAACGAGTTACCATTAAGTTTTAAGTTCTTTGAGCTTAAAATGTACAATTACCAGGTTACACATTTCAAAGGTGTACTTAGATTCTTTCTAGGTACAAAAATTTGCCTTGTTGCTTAAGTTTAGCTGCCTTTTTTGTTCTCAAGGTCAACCCTCTTGATCCTTTTGCCATTTTGGGCTGTGGCCTTACCAGGTCATGCTATCTGAAGTATAGCTTCCCTGCTAGTTTTTGGATTAGGATCTCCCAGACCAATACAACATAAATAACAGCAGATAACTATCCCTGACTTCTTTGTGAACACTTGCATACTTATATCCATTCAGTTATGCTCACTGGGGAGGCAGATACTCAGATTCAATTGAATAACATTTCTGTCTGCCTGAAAAGTGTTTTGAATCCCTTTAATGTGATAGGCACTCTACATCTTACAATCTTTCATCAATGATCTGCAATCGGATGGTGCAAAAGCATCTCAAAATAAGCATCAGGATCAACATAACTGTAATGAACAATAATAAAAATCTTAAATCCAGGCCTGGTAAAACAGATTGGAGTGATCAAAGCACAGGAAGCCATCTACATTTCAGTTGTTTTAATTTGATAATTTTTTGATAGAGTTTCTAATGTCAGTTCTGAAAACAGTATTACCCTTATCTGCCTAGTAACTCATAATTTTTTTTTTTGTTTCATTCTCTGATATGGTAATAACATTTTTTTTCTTTCATTTTTAGGAGTACAGTTGCTTGCCCTTCTCGTTCCCACTCTGATCTCCTATTTACTGAATGAAAATGCCTTTGCTTCTGCATCTGCAGCATCTAAGGATCTCCACGAGTTTGCACTTCAGAATCTAATGCACATTGGTCCACTTTACCCACATGCTTTCAAGACAGTAATGGGAGCTGCTCCTGAATTGAAAACACGTCTAGAAACTGCAGTCCGAGCAAGTCAGGCCAGCAAAGCAAAAGCAGCTGCTAGGCAACCACCACCCACAGTACATTCCACCCCGACAATTAAACTGAAAACTAGCTTTTTTTGAATTACTTTTATTATTTTTGGACCATTAAGTAGTCAGAAGCATTACATTATCCCTGCATACATGTCTAATTTTGTGTAATTTGTATGTGAAAGGCTGTCTAATGGAGCTTTGTGTAATTACTTGAAATCCACGCATCACAAGGGAAATGCTGTTACTTGTATTTGTATAGATTTTTAGGAAATTGTGATCATATTTATGAATTTCTGTTACAAATTATCCACCAAAAATTATTCTGTATCTGAATAGTTTTATTTATTTTTAAAAGCTTTCTCAAACTCTCCAGTGGATTTTGAAATCTGGTGATTGTTATCCTGCCGTTGTGCCAACACACTAACACAGTGGGGATGGAGAGAGGAGGAAAAACTGTTATGAAGTAGTTAAGTCTGTACCATGGGGACTTTCTAGTGTAGAAGTATGGTTTTTTCCTTTCATTTTAAAAAATAATAGGGAAAGAGACTTCATAGATTGTTTCAACTTGCATGAAAAAAACCCCAAAACCCCACAACAAAAGAATTGAAAATTTTCAGCCTTTCTTAAGATGAATGATCAGGCATGCTGTCTTAATGAGTTGTCCTTATTTGTGTGGTGTATATCTCTTCCAAATCCGTTTCCATGCTTGAGAATTAATAAAGGATGCAAAGAATCTAATCCCCTATCTCTTCGAATATAAATTTTAAAGAATGCACTGGAAACTGAGTTTATAAAGAGAACTGCCTTCTATCTGCATTTTTGTAGGTGTAGATCTTGGCCCTTGTAAGGTTCTCTGTGTTTGCAGTCTTCCTGTTCTGCCAGCAACTGGTTGAATATGTGATGAGTCAGTGCTCTGCCCTTTGTCCAGACTCATAGGTATTTAACCTCTCTGCTAGATTTTAGTGTCTGGATCCATCATACCTGTAGTCCTTGATCAAGTTTGCAAGCAGAGGTACTGGAGCACTTTGTACTGTACTGACTCAGAAGGCAGAATGCAAGTGAGAGCCAGGCTCCTTGTGGTTTTTTCCTTCCCCTACCAGGCTTTTTTTAAAAGCATATGGCTCCCCTCACATTGAGTGAGTCTGATGTGCAGATTTTGGGGCTTAGGGCTCAAGTGCTGTGCAAACCTTGCAGTGCACAGCCAGGGACTCCTAGTGTCAGTCTGCTGCCAGGCCTCACCCCTCCTATTGGCATAAGTGCAGAATCATGTATTTTCTTGTGTATATAAGACTGACTTACATGAATTTTTTGACACAGCTGTTGAATTTATGGACTTTTATAGGGATCTTTCTATACATTTTGCTTTATAGAGAGAAGTAACATAACCAGAGGTCTCCACTAGGCCTGCTGAGTTTCATCTCTGATGTTTCTCTGTATACTCTGTAAAGACTGCATATTTCAGATGCTTCAACTTCAAATATAACAAAGGGATAGTAAATAGAATTGAAATAGAATATGACTAATATCTGCTTAAAATATTTGTAGATCACTATTTTTGCATAGATACTTGCCTCTAGGCTATTTTCCTCTAAGACTTTATCTAATATCCCTTTGAGTACCTATGCAAAATGGTCAAGACAATGCTCTTTTGCCCTATGGTAAGTTGGCTGTGTGCAAAATATTTAACATAAAATCAGAAATGCTTTTATTTCAGAGTGAATGTTTTAGTACTAAAGTGAGGACGCAGCAAGGGGTGCGTACTCTAATCTCAGTTTTTTTTCCATAAAGATGTTAATCAAGTCTTGTTTCATTATTCTACAGGAGTAAAGATATATGCAGAAGTCAAAACTTATGTGCTGTACATGAGAAGGAAAGTAACTTCACTAGTTTTTTCATCTTACTGTACGGGTAGTGGGAATTAAATTGATTTAAATATATCCCTTTCTAATAAGTCTTTCCAGCATTGCAAATCTATTTTGCTTAGAAGTTCTGAAACAGTTTAACATTTGAAAGTATTAAGGAAACTCTTCCAGTTCAAAATTCAACACAAACATTTTGCAAGCAAAATGGAAAACAAATTTACAACCTGTTTTAGATTCCCTCCCCTCCACCAGGTAGTCTAGGATTTAATGGAATTAAAATTTCTTGGAAAGGTTTTGTCTGTCATCATGTTTTGTTTACCTTCAGGTTTATCTCAGCTTTTTAAAAATTTTCGTTAGACTCTAGTAGACAAGATGTCTGAAAACTCCGGGGGAGGGAAGTGTAGCAACCAAGCATAACTAAGAAGTCAGTAGAACAATAGAAGAAAGTTAGCAGAAGAGAAAATAGCACTAGATAGATGTAGAGGGATAGAGAAGGGAGAGGTTTTTCTTTGTATTTTGTGTGGCTGTGTACAACATGCACAACTCTCGTTTGTATACATCCTTCCCCAGTTTAGTCCTTGTTTGCTTCTCTGCTTGCTCCTGGTACTAAAGTTATAATCATGTGGTTTTGCACAATATTTTGGCATCAAATTCCATTTGATTAAAAAAACTGAAGTAACTTGAAATGGACGTAGTGCTTATTGTTGTGTGTCACCGTCCTTTTCATCTTTTTCTTTGTCAATGGCCTTTTAAATGTGCTTTTTAATGAAACTGTTTGCTCCGCTTCCTCTTCACATCTTTCGTCTCTCTCTCTGCTGTTTCCTTCCTTTTTGGGTGAGCTTTGTTCTGCACGGGTTCCTCGCCGAGGTCCCCCAGATCACACTCCCTGTCCCATGCTTTCGCTCCCGTTCTCCGCTGCTCTCCCGATGCTCTATGTAAACTTCCTTAGTGGCTCTTTCTCAGGGAGATCGTCCACCAGCCGCAGCTCAAACTCCGCGGGAAGGTTACGAAGCAGGCGGCTGTGGTTCCGAACACGAGGACGAACAAACAGGAGCCCGAGAAGGCAGCGGGGCACTCTCGGTGCGCCCGGGTCACGGCCCAGGCCCGAGCTCCGCAAGGGGGGCGCGTCCCCAGCGCCCTCGGGAGCCCCATGGCACCGCCTCGGCGGCATCTTGTACATTTCTACCTGGCTCTCGGCACAGCCCCGTGGGCCGTCCGCCCTCAGTAAGGCTCTGCTGCACGCGGCGTGGAAAGGGAGCCCAGCTTTGTCCCTTGGTGCCATGGGCAGAGGGCAGTGCTGCCCACATCTTCCGCCCTCAATCCCACAGGCTTCTTCCCTTTCCTCGCGGAACAGGCAGCGTGGCAATTCCTGAAAACTGTTGTGTCGCTCTCCTTCCCAACACTGCAAACGATGTTCAAGAAACCCCTGAAGCCTTGGGCAGGGTTTCCAGCTTTTGGCAGCGAGAGGCCGAGTGCTGCTCAGAACGGGGACGAAGCAGAAAAGCCGGGGCTGCCAGGGCAGGGCCCGACCGGAGCATGTGGAACTGCTGCGAGACACCTGCCCTTCCCGTGTCCCTGGGGTGGGCTGTGGGAGAGCCCAAGCCGTTTAAATTCCGCTTGGAGGTGGAGGTGACCATTACCCTGCTCCTCCCGCCGGCTCCCTCGCCCCCGCCCAGCCGACCGGACCGCACGTCCGGGCGCTGAGGCTCAGCCGTCCGAACGCTATCCCCGGAATTACGGGCGGCGCGGGGAGAAGGCGGCGATCGGGGAATCCTCCCCGCCGTCCAGCGGAACTACATTTCCCAGGACGCCGCGCGAGGCGGCGGGGCGAATCGCTCCCCGGCGCTGTCCCCGCCGGGCCACCGTAGCAGCGGGCGGGGGCGGCTGTCAGGCGGTGACGGCGGGCGGGACGCGCCCAGGTTGTTGCTGCTGCTGCTGCCGGGACGCGGCGGGAGCGGCGGCGGCGGCGAGCGAGGCGGACCCGGCCCAGCCATGGACGAGCAAGCGGGGCCCGGCGTCTTCTTCAGCAACAACAATAACAACAACGCCCTCCTGCTGCCGCCGCCGGCGGGCGGACCGGGGCTAGAGCCGGGCGAGGCGGCGGCAGCGGCGGCCGCGGCGGCGGCAGCAGGAGGAGGCGGCGGAGGAGGAGGGGGAGTCTCAGCCTCCGGAGCCGCCGCGCCGCTCTCGGCGTCCCGGGCTCAATACAGCGTGCCGGGCATCCTGCATTTCCTGCAGCACGAGTGGGGCCGCTTTGAGGCGGAGCGCGCCGAGTGGGAGGCGGAGCGGGCGGAGCTGCAGGTAACACCCGCGACCTTCTTACCCCCCCACACCTCCGGCTGCCGCGGCCGCTCCCCCTCCTTGTCCCCCGTCTCTGCGCGGATGGAGGGGAGCGGCAGCCCCGGGCGCCGCCACGGCTTGTCGTCTTCCCCGGGAGGGAGCGGCCGGCCGGGCTGTGTCGCTGCCCCCGAGGGCGGCCGCCCCCCGCCGCCGCCGCCGGGCGAGGGGTGGGACGTGGCGGCCGGCCCGGCGGGGAGCGGGCCCTGCGCGCTGTACCGCTCTCGCCGCCTCCCCGGAGTTTTCCGGATGTCCCCGGGGTGGGCCGCCCCAACTTGTCGCCAGTTTCATAACCCCCTGCTAAAATCTGCCCCCGGCGAGCTGCGCGCCCCCCGTTGTGCCGCTGCTCCGCCGCTTGTGCCGCGGTTGCCCCCGGCCCTCGGTGCCGCCCCGCCCGCACGGGGGCCAGGCCCGCGGGACCGGCTGGATCCCCTGCGCTACTGTGGGGCACGTTATGTGGTGTTTTCGTTTTGAAGGCAATGGGGTTGATACGCTCATTAATGCATGAAAGGACTGATAGTGATCTTGTGGTTAAAGAACTTGTGAGCTGCTGGCCTAGAGCCATTGCTGTCAAATATTTCAGTGATGGGCGCGTTGCATTAACTCCCATAACAGTCGATAATGCAACCTTCGTTCCTCTTTGGTGGTGTTTACAAGAAAATTCCTGTGTTAAACTTTAAAGCTGGCCATATTGCTAGCAGCCCACTTCATTTGGCCGTGTCTGAGACTGAAAAGTGTCTACGGGTTTCCTTTTTAGGTCTCCTTTCTTTGTCTCTTCCTGTCCGTCTCTTCTTTCTATGGCTTTCCTTGAAAGTACAGTCTTTGTCAAGAGAGTCCTCAGTTTGTTTAGCAATGCAAACCACTTTTCTGGGTTTTTTGGTTGTTCTTAGGTTGTTTTTGGTTTTATTGCCCCATCTTTTTAATTTTACTTTCTACAGTAACATCAAACAACCACTCTGAGAAGAGTGATAGATGTGATGTTCTTTAATGAGCGTTCCCTTGTAGGAATTTAAAGGAAGTGGTCATGAGAATGAGAGAGTAATCTTTATTTTAATATCACGATTCAATGAGAAATTGGTTCGTTACTGAATCATATTTCTATTCACTATGTCCAGTAAATACTGTGTAGAAGTTACTAGCTTAGCTATGTATAGGAATAATGTCACATGTCATATATCCAGTGGAGGCCCATAAATATCTTTGCATATATTCATAGCTGATACAGATAACAAATATTGCTTTGGAGAAAAAAAGAAGTCTATTTTACAGGACCTAGGAAGTTTTGCTAGTGCATTAAAAGTAAACACTTTGCATATTTGTTATGTCCTTCAGCAGCATACTATCCCTCCTCCTCCCCCAGGTATCCCTCAAAAGCTTGGTGTTATGGATGAGACAGGAGGAAAGAAATTGAGTATTTAGGCTATTTGCAGAAGTCATGTATTATCAGTGGCAGATAACCCCATCACAAGTTGTTTGCTTGAATGCCTTTGACTCTTGCCAAAACATCTCAATAAAGTTATAATTAGCTGTGGCTGGCATTGCCACGAGCTGTAACAGCATTTATCTGCTGCAGAGTCATGTTCAGGAAGGTGCAAAATTCTTGGCTATCTCTACAGACATCAGGTGTTAACGTCTGCCGTGACCATTTGCAGATGAATGTTCTTGGATCCATGTGAGAGGTTTGTGGTAGGGATTCAGCGGCTGCAGGGTGGCTTTTAGAAATTGTACACCTGAAGCATGAGCAGTGTTAATTAAAGACCTGGTCTCTGCTCCTTCTGAAGCCTTTTGTTGGCCTGTATATTTGGAAATGTTTAACAGAATAATGGAAATTTGAGGTTGGACAGTTTCTCTCTCTCAAGATAAAGATACAGTGCTGCTCATTGTACTTTTATCCAATGCAAATTCCTGTGCTACATTATCCATCCACTCTTGGGAGGCTGTGGGGCAAAGGTCTTACTATCCCATAATTTTTACCTGCATTTAATCTTGTTTCTAGGAGGTAGACTTTTTTATCTCTGGTTCCTTACCTGCCATGGTGTTGAAATACTTGGGATACCTTATACTGCAGTATTACTGTGCTTGGCTTCTACTCTGTAGTTGTTGGTTAGTTCCACTCTACCCTCTCTCCAAAAAACACCTTGTAAGTCAGTCCCATTGTGATTTCCTGGCTTCCTTTTCTTCCTCTCTGGGTATCTTTTTATTTTCTCCTTTTCTTATGCTTCTAATTAACTGTGTGGAACTAAATGTGCTGGTCAGGTAGAATACTTTTCTGTTGTGTTCTGTGGTGCTCGTTCAGGGGACACACACCCAAGCTCATAACACATGTGAGTTAGCAGGCCAGGCAGCTTAACATGATCTTACTGGTTGCTGGTCTAGTACTGCCTTTCCAAGGTTTTTTTCTCCCTATCAGTGCCTGTATTTTGTTTTCCCTGGCAAGTACTCATGTTTATTCTGATTTTGTAATTGTTTTTCTTGAACCTTTTGAAATTATTGTTTCATCTATTATATAATGTTCCTCATTCAAGGCGAGAGAGGACTTCAGTATTTATATCTATATTTATATTTATATCATCATTAGTAAGCTGTGTATATCAAATAAGAATGAAAACAGACTAATATGGGGTTCCCCTAGATGCTTATCTGCTGATTACATATTTAACTTTTAATGCTTGCTTTCTGTTTACAGTACTTTGACATCTGCAGATTGAAAAAATTATCCCAAGAATAGACTTTCATGATGCCCTTTGAAGTAATTAACTAGGATGAATACTAACGTTATTAATCCTCATTTAAGTGTTCACAAGCAGTGCTTTATGGCATTATAATCTACTTCCATATATTTTCAGAAATTAGTGATTTTCCTTTTCTTAAGTTCTTCTAGCAGCTGCTTCAGAGAGTTGACAAGACAACGTTTCCTGTTCTGCAGGTTTTAAACTTCAGGTTTTTTCGTTCTGCATTTTTCTGGACTGACACAGAGACATTTCAGAGTTGTCATTATGTATTGGACGAGCCCATCCGAAAATAGCAAAGGGTTTGATCAAATGCATGTGCAGGGCTCTGAAATCCATATCTTTGCTTGAGGCAAGCAGGGGTTGAGCTGCCTCCCATACTGGTGTCTTGCCTTAACCCTGTGTCCTCTGACTGGGTGGGAGTGGCTGTCTCTTGGGGATGTCATTTCCCTTTTAATTAGCCATCTCTCACCCCAGGGGGCTGCGATGGGGACTCTGCCCCGGGGGCTGGGACCCCGCAGAGCCGAGCACTGCCAATGCAGTCCTTGTCCCAGCAAGCAACAAGGCTGGAGGAGCTTGGAAAGTGTGTGTGGGGTGTGTGTGTGGCTTTTGTTTTGACTAGAAATGTTGTCTTTGCAAGCAATGCATATGTTGCTGTGGAAAGTTCTGCTTCTGACAAACATCTTTCTGGCAAAAGCACAGATTTGCAGACGTTGGCATTTCTCCGCATTTCACAAATGGTCTGAATTGCAACAAACTGCTATGCTGTATGTAACTGTGTTTATGGACAGCCCCCCATCCTGCTGAGGAATTTTCTAGCTTTTGTCCTCCTCACTCCTGAAGTTTTCATTTCCTCTAACTAGTAACTTGTTACTTTGGAGTAGTATTCTCCATACGAGTGAGTGTTGGGACCTGATAGCATTACATGAGAATTATTTTTCCTGGGTAAACTTTCCTTTGAAAAGGTTTGCAAGGAAATTAGGGAGAATGGGTGGATACAATGTGCTTGTGTTTCTACAGCTTTGTTAAAAATAGTCCTTGTAAGACAGTGCCAAAAGAACAAGAAACCACCACCCAAATGATGGGGAAAGAGATAATGAAATGAGATAAAATGTGGTTAAATGATAGCAAACAGCTGTAGTAGAAGGAATGTGGTGGAAATAATAGATAAGCACTTGAGATGGGGTGTGTGGGGTGTGGAAGTCAGATTTAGCAATGTTAGTTCTCTGGGCGGGGAGGGGGGTCACGGATGGGGATCTTGCCCCTTGCTGCTGCTTTTCTGCTGCAAGAGGCAGGCAATGAAACCAGGCATGCTACGTGGTAAGATTGTGTCCTTGGAGATAGGCGAGTTAAAGTAATGAGGAGAAGGGGCAAATCAGACAGATGGCTGGGGCTATTTATTGTGTGGTTTAGGACATTTGTTGCTTGATTCAAAAATTGTTGATATTTACACTTTGTTGGCTTTTTGATAACGGTACTCTTGTTAAATTAAATTTCTAGTTAGAAGTTGTTCTGATAGCTGGATAATCTGAAAACGTTGTTCAGAGAAAAAGTAATGAGCAGTGAGTTGATGAAATCACTTATTAAGTTAATGGAAGAGTCCTAAAGATACAGTTTGACCAATAAAATAGAAGAGAAACACAATTTGAAGAAGTTTTGTGTAAGATTTTCAAGTATGATGATGTGGGTCAAATTTCTGAAATTCTCAGTGAAAGATGAACTGGCAGAAGTACTGTAAAAGTCTTCTATACTATATTTTTTCTCATAAGGCAGATAGTACAAAAGAACCACCAGTGATTAATGTTACATGCATCTCCACTGCAGAAAAGCAATCATTTCAACTTTGTTTTATGTACATCAGATAAATCAAATGAAAGGCAGAAGAAAACAAGCCGTGGTCATAGTACTGAGGTGTGTTTATTTGGAGAAAATGATCCTGCATGGGCCTTGGTGACTACAGATAGCCTCTCTTTTACAAATTATTTTTTGCAAACTTTCTACAAACTTTCTACTTGCCTTATTCATATGAAGCAAACTGAATTTTCGTCTGCTTATATGCATGTTTGCCAGCTAATTCCAATATCATCATCGATACGCTGTCATTGCTTATTTTATTTAAGCCAGGAGGACCAGTGAGAGTAAATGTTCAGTGATGATCAGAAATTTGGAAATTTGTAGAAATAGAATGTAAGTACAAACTGATGAGACTGTGTTTTTGCAGGTCTGTACCTGGTTTTTATAGTTTGATTTTTTTTTTCGTAATTGTTCTGACCATTTCTTAGCATCAGATATTTCAGTTCTTCTCATATCTGTCAAACCTGTAATTTAGTTTAAGTATAATGAAAATGGGTCTCTTAAATAGCCTAAATCCTTTAGGAAAATTCTGCTGTAAATATTGATGTAGTTTATCTGTAGTTGATCTGAGGAACAGACGGAGTTTTACGACATTGCATTGTCTCTCAAGTGGTCTTTAAACCTTTCAAAAACGTTTCATGGACAGTTATACTTGCAAAGAGAAAAAGGCATGTTCTGGTTTTTTTTGTGACTGAGCAAAAATGGAATCGATTACTGTGTTCTAGGCGGAAAGCTTTGGTTTTCAATGTCAGGTTAGCATATGGAGAAACATCCTAACTCTCTTTATTTGTGCACATTTTTAATTAAATTAGTATCTCTGTCCTATTCAAAATGTAGCTGTTCTTTTTCTGTTGAGGGTCTTGGCTCATGGCAGTTTTATTGCATCAGAGATAAGTAACTTGGCACCGTTGTAACAACAAGTTGCAAATATAACTTAGCCTTTATTGACGTTTCAGTAGACATGGAAACTTTTTTTTCTAATTTTAGAATTGTCTGTGTAAAATTCCCCAAGGAAGATCACGTGAATTGCCTGAGACTTTTGGTTCTTCTTAATTTAATGCTAAAAGAAGACTGTACAAATATCAATCCTTAACTAAGACTGTTACCAGTACACAGTTTTATGTGAAAATAAGTATTGGTCAGTAACCATCTCTTTGGCTTCACAAAGCTGACAAGCCTTGTCAAGTCCTCACTTCTGAGTTTCTTAGTTAAAAAATGACAAAAACTTACTTTAAAGTAGATGAGGGATTCTTATGTTTTAGCTTTAAATGCTGAGAAATGTTTGGATACCTGAAAGAGTTCTTTGGAATAATTTCAGAGTACTCAGAATCCAAGCTTTGCAGACAGTAAACTAGAAATAAAAATACTCTGAAGTGCGAAAACAAAGTTTAGTTTGTGACTTGTTCTATGTGGGCCACAGATGAACTCATCCAGATGTTTTTTTCCTATTTGAAAAAAGTTTGCTATATGCTTAGTAGTATTGAGTATTTTTGAAAACAACCCAGTGATAAAGAAGTTAAAGATTGCATTGTGGAAAGACTGCATTTTTCTTGGTCTTTGCCAGGAACATGTTTCCCTTTAGTGCAGTCACATAAGGCAGGATTGCCAAAGCATTGGAGCAAAAGTGGTATGCATAATATTGGAATCCTAGCTTGTAAACAGGAGGTGAGAACAAATTAGCAATAAAACAAAATGTAAATAAAATCACTTATCTTTGTATTTGTGTCACTTGATGCCCAGCTCAGTTCAGAGTGGTTGTGCATGCTTGAATACAAGGAGTAGTTGATCCTGAATGTAGGAGTGAGGAACAGGAGTATGCCAATTGCCTCTGCAAATGTTTGTGTGGTCAAGTCTGGTTCACTCCTCTTTCTGTTACTGAAGCCAAATCTAAAAATCTCCTCCAGATTTTTTCTCCCTTGTCTTGCCATACCCTAAGTGATTCATTCAGCCTGTGAACTTCCATTGTCTATTTAAATGTGGGCCATGAGTCTGTTTATCAGTCCTGGTGCTGACTGCTGTCGCTGCATTTCTGCTGTTCTTGTACAGCAAGTGGAAAGGAATTTGAGCATTTGCAATTTAGACTCCAGCTCATAATATGTGATTATTTTGTGACATGCCATTGCAGTGTTTCTTATGGAATTCCATAATAGAATTAAAAGCTGCGCTATATCACCAAGTCTATGTGGGACGTGCTCTTGGGTCAAAAAAAAGAGTTAATGTTCACCACTTAAGTACGTGTACCACAGAAATGACTGGAGCTTTAAAGAAAATGTTTGCTTATGAAGAATGGTTAAATGAGCTGACTATGCATTGCCTGGCAACTGTTTTGATGCTTAAAATCGCTAGAACAGTGAAAGGCAGCCTGAAAGAGAGGATAAAAGAAAGACTGGCTATCTGAACAGAGATCTATGTAGTGAAATGCTTCAAACTGCAGAGGGACAAGTCTTCCTGTTTTTGAGATGCCTAAGTTAGTTATCAAGGTATTGCCAGCTATGAATTGTGAATAAATTCTGGATCATCTATCATCCAATTCTGGATCATAGGAGTTTTTCAGTCTTACTGAATTTGTTTTTCAAACAGCATTTTCTCCTTGAAAACATTGTTTGAAAGCAAGGAACGTAAGTAAATGGCATTTTCAGCCGTAGTTTTTTACTGTAAATGAAATGATTGATTTCTTTTGGATGGTTTTTCTGGGTTTATCTCTGATGCTAGTTTTAGGACATCTCTGAGAAGTCCAGCAAAAATAAGGTACCAGTAGCAGATCGTGCTGTGCTTTGGTCTCATGAGGTGCTATCATCCAGCGTGAGCATGTGATAAATGGGATGAAGTACCTTCTGTGTGGGGTGAAGTTAAATATGCCTTGGTGCCTGCCAGTCGTTTCAGCCTGTGGCCCCACTTCAGTTTTGCATTATCTTAAGTGGCTGCAGGAATTACAAAAGCTTCCTAGCCTCTTGGCTCAGAGTGCTAGTAGGTGTGTAGTGATGTGAAGTATGGTGCCTCTTAAAATTGTTCCCTAGTTGTACTAGACCATTGATACTTCCCTTCCTCCCTCCCTCCCTCCCTCCCTCTCTTTTCTTCTCACCCCCGGGGCATGCCTACACTTATTTACAAATATACTTAAATATGTAGTGCTTCAGTGAGCCAGCTATAATCTAAAATACTGAGTACCCTGGCAGCCTGCAGAATCCTTCTGGCAGATCTTGGTAGACCGGTTAGCACAACTCTTCCAGATTGATTCATCTCTATAATGTATTTAGTTATTTTAGCTATCTGCATGTTTTTTTTGCAATACTTTGCCTGCAGTTCCACCCCTCTCCCTTTTGCTCTCTTTCTCTCAACCGATGAAGACAGAGTTGTTGAATTATGAAAGCAGTCTGTAGAGAATTGTGTCTTAGTAGTTCTTTGTCAAATCGTGTCTGTTGACCTTTAAATGCCCATAAATTTGAAGTGAGATTTACTTCAAAATATTATGATAAATAGAATAATAGAAAGGCTTGTTATAATTTTTGAGTATTATGAATTTAAAAAAAATTTACCTTTTAACTTGAAATAGTTGTAAAATCAGGAACTGATGGAAACTGATACTAAGTGTGCACAGTTGTTCAGTCGTTTAGCAGTCATTGTATGTTTATTTTTTAAAATTTCCTGTTAAAGAGGAATATTTTTTTATCTCCTGCTCTTAGGGAGTGTCCAGGTATAGGCCTAAAAAGATGCCTAAATGTAATATATCTTAAACATGTTTGTTGTGCTTGCTGATTTGAGGAATTTTAAATTTCAGTGAAAATTTTTAAACACTGGTAAAATCTGGACTTACTAAGATGTGATTTCATTATTTAATTATGTTGTTATTGTTGCTAAGCCTGTGTTATGAAGTCAACAACATTTTAAAAATGAGTTGTTTCTAGCCCAGTGCTGCCTGAAACATTGTCTCACCTTTTTGTCTACTTCACCATAATTCGACATTAGAGTCTTTTCTGGAATTTTGTGAAACAGTGGTGTTGTTGCCTCTGATTTTTTTTTTTAATGTAACAGTGAATGTTATGTTTAAAACCACTTAGTAGAGAAGTGGAATAGGTGAGGTAGCTACAGTGCTGTAACATAGACTGGACGTGTATGACACTTCTAGGTTATGTTGCAGTTGGTCATACAAAAAAAAAAAAATCATTGAGCTAAAGTGGAAAAAAACCACCAGACTCAACAGTTGCAGCTGCAATAGACTGTTCCAGGTATATCTTTTTCCAGTGTTTTCTGGTTTTGTGGCAGCTATTTTTGTTTGGTTTGATTTTGTTTTATTTTTTGTTTTGTTTTGTTTTGTTTTCTCCTTCTCTCTTGATTTTAATTTCACAGTTGAGTTGGAATACAGTAACTTGTAGCACTTAGCCTGGAATAAACTCGAGGCGGATCCTGCCTTGATTCTTGCTGTGGAGCCAGCAGGGCCCGGGTGCTTTATGGAGGCGATGTGCCCCACCCATAAGGCAAGGCACAATACGAGGTTTTGCGTGATCTCCGCAGGCAGTTTTGAGGTTTGCAAAGACTGGCTTACAACTTGATGCATTTTAACCTTATTACCTAGAAGGTCAGTTGTCGAAGAACCTGTTTGTTGGGAATATTTGCGAATTCTTGAAATTTTTGGCGAACTTTCCCAGGAGTGGCCACAACACCAGAGTAGAGCAGTGTTGCAGATTACTGAAAGCAGAAGGGAATCTCCTTTGCTCCTCTACTCCCTCAGGTGTAGTTTGGGTTTCAGATTTGACTTGGGCTAAAGCTGCAGCCATTGGAAGTCACCTGTGGTCCCAGTCTGTTGGTAAAATTCTGTCATTCGTGCCTGCAACATAAGAAAACTCTAGTTGTGCAGTTCAGTTATAATTTTCATCATGTTTCAACCCACACCTCCTGCACATTAAATGTTTGCACAGACATTTAGACAGGTTGTCTTAATACAGTTGTCTATGTATTTTAATTGGAAATAGTGATCCTACTACAGTTACCACTGCGTTGTTCTAGAGACTGCAAAAATACAGCTACATGTCATAATTTATCATTTTAGATATTTAAACTCATTGTACTTGTTTATTCAGTTTATATTTATCTGTGAAGTGTTTCTGTTTTATGGTGTGAACATTTAGGTTCCTTTGCATATTTTCAGTTAATTACCGAATGAATGAAATTTTAAAGAATGAAATCTCCTGAGGACAAATGAACTGTTAGAATACTAGTCTTAGTATAAAATTTCAGTTATTATTTTAATACTGTCCTTATGTGCAATATAAGTAAACCTGAATATCATAATTAAGACTTTCTCAAATAACATGTAAGCTCACGTGTATAACCGATGTTTATTGTCCGCCGAGGCTGCCGTAATTGTAATTACTCAGTACATGTATGAATGATGGATAAGAGTTGCTAACATCTTGTGGAAAAGAGAGGGAATATTTCTCTGTGTTATGAAAATTGCCAAATGTAAGTGTTCTCATTTCCAGAGCCAGAATTCTTCAAAATAGTGAGTATTAGGCATAAGGATGCTATTCTGAAGAAAAGCATGAAAAAACTGTGCTAGAAACTCCCTCTTACAAAAGGAAGCTGTTAAAACAACTGAGAAGTTGCATTTTTTAAATTTAGTTTAGGCTGCTACTAGTGGAATATGACATTAGCCTCAACTGTTAGCACAGTAATGCTGCTTTGACCTTTGTAGTACAGCAGTGCGTGAGCTGCATTGTTTGCCAGCCTTCCGGGTAAAAAGGCATCATTCCAGTGTGTTCAGTCAGTTCATTCTTGGCTAGAAATTGCTTGCAGACAGCAGGTCACATAATAGATCACTTCAGCTTGTGTCCTGATGACGTTGGATGATCTTCTTCATTCCAGCCAAATACATATTTACATCATGATTTCTGTTTTTAAAAGTACGTTGCGATGTTCTCTCCCTTTTGAATAGAAAGGTGCTTCTTTAGTTCCGCTGGGCCTACATGGAGCTAGGGAGTGAGAATCTGTGTGTCTGTACAGTTACTGCAGACTAAGTTACATGTTCCCGAGTTCTATGTTCTCTAAGTTATTTGCCTGAGATGTTCCTCTTGGGAGGGTTGCTGACCTTGTTGAGTTGAGATGCTTGTCTCACAGTTACGTTCCTCAGGGTAGGAAATGCTGACTCCAGCATCAGCATTTCTTTCTCCTGTGCCTTTCTTTAAACCTGAGAATAAACCTGCCATTAGAATTCAATTGTAGTTCTTGATGCCGGAGTGAGAGATCTTTCTTTTGATTCAGCTGACTTTTTTTTTTTTTTTTTAATTCAAATGTACTTCCCCTGTTAAAGGTGAAGACTTACTTAGTTGGAGAGCAGCTAGTGTTTTTCTCCTGTCATAAACTGGCTGGTCTAGTTGGTGACTGGCAGTTAAGGATCCTTCAGGTGTCTGTCAAGCTATTTATTGGCTGTATTTGAGCAATGAAATTATGTCAGCTGGTGTGATGTTTTAGAGCAGCTGCTATTGCTGGCCACCAACAAATGGGCTTTCAGAGTAAGATTCATCTTGTGTGGTTGCCAAAATTCAACCTGGTTAGTTGTGTGCCTTCCCTTTATAGTTGCTGGAGAGAAAAATTTACAGACTGTTTTTTTACAACTTGGGGTAAAAATCTGCAGTCAGATTCTTTGCAGTCAATTCAAAGTTGTTCTTTGGGAACAACTATCTCCATTAACTAAAATGTCTGGGGACTGCTTGCAAAGTTTTGACAGGTGAAGATAAGGTATTCCTGCTCATTTTTAATCTGTGACTTTCCTGAGCATTTATTTAAATGAAAGGCTTATAGGTCTTCATGCTCAACAGCTGATGGTGCAGACCAATTACCTTTTATGCTGTCTGTGCTTCTCAAGTGACCAATGAGACTTAGTAGACTTGGAGACTTAGTAGTGGTGCAGAAAGCTTCTGATCCTGGGAATGGCAGGTGAGGCTGAGGCATGAAGTGGTGACTTCAAAAATACCTGTTGGTATTTTTGCCTAAAAGTGTATTTATGAGTTGAGCAACACGCAAATGAACTTGCCTTTTGATTTGAGCATTAGGTACAAAAGCAGGTAGTTTTTCCTTTATAATTAGGAAATGATGTCTTGTATTTGTCATAATTTTCTATTTAAAGGAGATTTTTCACGGCAGCTACATACTTGTGCTGGAAGTTGATAGAGGTTAACTACTAGACTTTTATTTTATTTATGTACCATTTTCTCTCCTTGTCTCCTTCACCAGAGCACCTTTCCCTGTTTTCCTTTTTCATCCTCTTTTATTTTAGTATTTCTGGAGAACTTTCCTTAAACTATTTTAGTAAGTATCACAATTAACACTTAACCCTGTATTATGAACAGGGTTTTATTTTTCTTTTGTTCTTATTTTAGCTCAACATGGTTTACATCAGATGTTTTTATTGGTGTCATATACCTAACATGTATCTACAGAATTATAACCTAATTGTACACTACTTCAGTTAGTGAGGAGAAATACTTTATTATCTTCTCTTGCTTATTGTTGGTAAATACTTTTATCTGCTGAAGGCTTTTTGCATGCTTATTTTATCCATTCCTTATCCTTTGTTGAATGTTTATCCAAGAGAGAAAACAAACCCTGTCAAACAAACCAAAATTGCTTTGTTTCTTATCTTTTTTCTTTCCTTTTTTTTTCTTCATCTGTAGTGAGCATGCCATTTACAAACCTTATCTATGCAGTGGTTTTTGTAAGCGTTTAATGTTTATGAAGCCTAGTAAGCCAATTCATTCTGAACTCTGCAAATGAATATTAAAATAACTTTGGTAGACACTCACTTAAGAGCTATGCTGAATAGTTTTGAGGAAGCACATTCTAAATTGAACACTTCCTTTTGCAGGCCCAGATCGCCTTTCTTCAAGGTGAAAGGAAAGGACAGGAAAATCTGAAGAAGGATCTAGTGCGAAGAATCAAAATGCTGGAATATGCACTCAAACAGGAAAGGTATGCTGCTTTTGCAATGAGTTTGTGATGAAGAAATGCTGAAGACAGAAACTTTCTTTTGCCTTTGCATTTGACAAAACCAAGAAATATTTTTTCTGTCTCAACTCAGTTCTCAGATGGATAGATTTTACTGTGCTAAATAAAACCACTAGTCTAAATGTCTGCATTATAAGAACAATAGCTAAAATAGTATGGCTCCAAAAACTTGCTAACAAACCCCATAGCTGATAATGAATGCTTTCCCTTGGTAAAATTCCACTGAACTGTATCGATTATACTCCAGAATTACAGTGTATTCTTGTTTTGTTCAAAGTACTAGCTTTGTTTATTAGTACGTGACAACTGAAAGCTTGAATAACCGTCTCCAGTCCAATAATTACTAGTTTTTGATCTTGCAAGGTTTTTAGTCTTTTCAGTATGATAGATTCTGCAAGAATATCTTCTGAAGGTAAATTGTGTGATTGAAAAAATGTTTGTTTACCTGTTAATCAGTGTCTATTTCTTTGTTCATGGACATTTTAGTACAGGTCTCCCATTTGCCATTTTATTCTTATGCTTGATTTCCTGTTATTCTAACCTTTGAGGCAAGCAAGTTGGTTTGTTATCATGTTTTTAGAAATTTCTCTGGTCAACCAATTTATTTTAGGCCAGGTTTAGTTTATTTCTTTTAATTAGTGAAATGTCTTAAATTCATGAATAATGAGTATATTTATGGTACTGCTGCAAAGCAGTCATTGCTTGCATTATCATTTTCCTATCATATAATTCCTTCTCTTTAATAAAATAAGCATCTGAAATAGTTTGCTTAGTGTAAATAAGATTAAAAATATACACATGCAAATGAGGAATAGAAGATCACTGGTAGATAATTTTAAAAGGACACCAATAGTTACATTACTGTATTGCATTTAGATTTGCTCATCTCATATGGGCTACTTTAGCACAAGACATGCCTTCTACCATCCATTTTGTCTCTTTCTGGTAGCAGCCAGTTAATCTGCTAGCATGGAGATGCAGCCAGGGTTCTGGCCAGCAGTAGCCCCAGGGCTCCAGTGTATTTTCTTCTGCTTTGGGGGGTTCTTGGAGGAATGCTTAAAGTAGATACTCTTTTTGCCTAGGTCTTGTTATGGTACTGATCTTACATCAAAGAGGACAGGAAAATAAAAAATGTATGCATAATATAGTTTGCAGTTTATGGCCGTGGAAAAGCTTACATTTGAAGCACGATTACAAAGCTTAGTGTCATTCAGCTAAAGGTATACTCTTTAAGTTTTATGTGTTCTGTGAAGATTTCTTGTATTTCAAAACTGGGGGAGCTCTTTCCTGGTTATGGAAAAGTATCTCTAATTGCATCATGTTCATAACCCACAGAAGTTAGCAATTTAAAATTACCAAACTATGTAAATAAATTTTTGTGTACTATCAGACCAACTTTGTAACATTAAAAGAACAAAAATCTAACTTCCATTTGGATGGTAAAAATGTCCCCCAGTTTTATCCTGTAAAATCCACCCAAAGTATGACATTTAAAACTTAATGCAGCAGTCCCAGTCAGGATTAGGAAAAAACACTCGGGGGCTTCTTATTGAAGTTTTTACACCTGTATCGTTTATGTTGCATGTTTTTCTGCAGTGTGTGGCGTTAGCCTTGCTCAGGTCAGTAGGATACAGTCAGCTGATCTGATCCAGTGTGACAGTTTCCAGTATGGGTGTGCAGTGGTTCTGTAGCAGATGTGATGCTTGTGGCTGGTGTGTGTGCTGGAGACAGCCATTTATGAGCAGTTTTATTTTCCAGTTTCTGAAGAAATAGTCTTGTATTTCTGCTGGAATTGTCTCCCAGCAAGTGTTCTTGCTTGATACTTCAAAGAACGGCAACATATTGAGCTTGGAAGCACTGCTCTCTTTTCCAGCATTTTCCTAAATCAGCTGTCAGCCAGGTTAGGCAGTAGTCAGGATGCTGGCATTTTCCATTAGATTCTTAGAGCTGAAAAATGAAAGCCTGCAAGGTAGGAGGAAGATATTCCTGTCAAGTTTTGGGAAGGTTGGTGTGCTGTGAGGGGAATAATTCCTGTATTCCTTCATTTCTGCCCTGGCTGTGAGGCATTTCAGATCTTTCTCAGCTGGATTAAATAAGTTATGAGTAACATGAAATTGGGGACCAGAGTATTCCATGTTCACAGCGCCTTCAGGAAACCATGAAAAAGAAATGAGCAACATTTGTTTTCTCAGGTACATGCTTCTGTGAGCTGCTGTTCTTTATAGTAGCTGTTCTGCATTTCTTTTGTCAACCAAATAGTTGCAAATTTTACTATAAATAAACAACTTTGGGAGTGTTGTTGTTCTCTGTTTCAAGTCATGTCATTTTATCATGGGTAAGGCATGTTTTTCTGGCAAATTTAGTTTAATGTTTAGTCTTTATGTCATTAATTGTGAGGTAACCTTTTTATTTTGTGTGTAGCAATCCAGATTGCTTCTGCTTTTGCTTAGTAGGCAAAGTAGCAAGGACCTTAGAAGGAGCTAGTGCACAGTTAAGTGCTAGTATTTTTGACCAGTAATTTTGATGTAGTTTTGCCAGCATCCAGTAGATTGCAGTGTAAGGCTGTTCAGAGTTGAGGGTTACTTTTTATGACTTAATCAATACTTGCTCCGCCACCAGTAAACTGCATTGGTGCCTCTGGATTTTCAGGAGCTAGCTGAAACACAGTACTGTTCTCAAGTACATGTCCTGTTTCAGCTAGTCTAGCTCACTTCCTGTCTTAACATACTTCAACCAAAGAACTGGACTCCTGGGCCATGTCTCTAGAAACAGTTGATTTAATTTTATGTTGTTTTCTGCACTGATGTGTCTGATCAGTGTAAGGCTGGCGCCTTCTCCCCTGGGTAGAATATCTCGCTGTGCTGTTCCTGGCAGTCGTTCTTGTTTGTCTCTTGATTTGGCGGCAGCTCCCAGATCTTCTACGGATGTTTTGGCAGGTTTCCTCAGCACAGCTGGATCAGATGCTTCAGGTCTGGCGACAGATATTTCCAAGAAATAGTGGCTTTTTTCAACTGGAATCAAACTTGTTTCTGTGTGAAGTATTCAGAAAAGTTTCACTGCACTCTGTCTTAGAAAATTTGGATGGAGGCTTTTAGCATTTTGCTAAGCAATTCTTGAAGTTGTGGCAGCCATGTTGAATGTTTCCAAGCACTGAATAGAAGATACACAGTTTAATGAAAATACTGCTAATCTGAAGAGGAGAACTGTGTAATGAAGGGCAGAAGCCAGAGCAGCGGTAATACTCATACTTATCTGAGTAAGGGCATCTCTTCAGGAACATAGTTTCACAGTTCCAAAATAGCCTTCTTTCAAATAACTGGAAGGCTAGTCTTCAGATAGAAAATACCTTCTGTGAAGTTCTATCCTTCAGGTAGTTATTTTCAAGTAATTTTTCTGTCTCCGCATACTGTTAATAATTCATATGTAATTTTCAGATATGGAAGGTAAATCGTGGTAGTTGAACAAGTTTCAGATAATATATCTTCGAGGTATATTTTCTTCTTTTTTTTTTTTTTTTTCCTCCCTTGCCACCAAACCATTGTCTTTTTTTTTTTTTTTTTGGACCAGATTATGCAAAGGTTTAAGAAACTTTCATTTTACTTCATACTTTTTTACACAAAAAAATACTTTACCTCTTTCTTGTGATGGTAGTATCACACTACTGGGATGTGTGAGCTGGAGTTCAATGTGAACTGCAGAAGACCAGTTTAATGCTGTTAATAAGTGGACCATGTGATTTCTGAAAAAGTGAAAAAATTAAGGAGATATTCTGTCATTGTAAAAGCATTTTAAATTAAAATGTGCTAATGGATTAAGTGATATTTTGAGTTTGCATAGAAAAGAATTAAAGTTTGTTATGAAAAGCATCATAGCCTTTGATTGCACTATGTGTAACTGAGGAGTCAAGACTCCCTTCTAGTCCTGGAGTCAGAGTTGTGGTGTTCAGTACTTTACTTAGTGCATTTATCTTTCATACCTGTGACATTTTCAGCAGTATCATTAAGAAATGTCTAATAAATCTCATACTGCCTGAAGAAGTGTAGAAAATATTTCTAAATGGCCTATTAGTGGTCTGTATTGATTTTACAGGAGTTTTAGTGATGTTTTTCTGAACTTTAGAAGTTCACCTCAAATGAAGAGGACCTCAGTGTGCCACATACTCTGGCATGATACTCATGTTTCTGTTTCAAGTCTGCGTCCTGCTCAGGGACCTGAATATACCAAGTGAATTTAATTCAGGTTTGATTATAGCATTGGAGGTTTTTTTGTCATTTTGTGCAATCAGAGCTCTATAACTTTGTTTTTAACTTTGCCAACAATATTGAACAAAAAGATTACTTTTTGGGATTTTCATCTCTTCAGTCACTTCTTTGTTACAAGGTGGTGCATTTTTCCTTTTCTGTACTGCTGCTGGTCTCTGCCTGCAATATACAAAGTTAGGTCCTCTAGAAGATGATATCTCAGTCCACCTTGGCCCTAAAATAAATTTGAAGGGCTAGTGATTTATAAAACCATGTAATCTAGATTATCCTCTTGAAGTAAAGAATAACAACAGAAGCTTAAAAAGCTGTTGCATTATGTGGTGGAACCAGTTACAAAGTCCTGGTACTAATAGCTTAAAATGGATTTAGAATGAATAATCTCATTTTGCTGAAATGATTTTGTAATGCTTTTGATGAGTGCAGGAAACTTCAGTAAGAAAAAAATGCTATTACTGTTGATTTAAGAGAGAAGTGATTTAAAAAGTGAGCAAACATGGATTTAGGAGATTGAAATAAATATACTGAGAGGTTTAAAAAACTGCAGTCTGAATCTTTGCAAGATGGATTTTGGAGAACGTGTGATCTGAGGAACAGGAAAGGTACAAAGAATGATCCTTTCAGTGAACCTAGCAAACATTTTGCTTATGCTGGAAATGATTAACAAAACTTGATAAGAAAATTAATGAACTCATAGAGCATAGTGGAACTTTGTATAAAACCCGTGAGCTAAAAGCAAATGTTGACTGCTTCAAAACTAACTTCTCCCTGAAATTATTTGAAGGAATGAAGTAGAATTCGATATATGTCAGTAATCCAATTAGAGCAGAGTATTAAAATTTGTCCACTTCTGGTAAACCAGATCGAAATAAATTACACATTAAGGTCTCTTGAATTCATGGCTGCATAAAAAATTGTGGTGTTGAAAGTTGTTGAGGTAGATTCGTGGCAGAGTAGAGGATTTCCTAATTCTTGACTAATCATTGTTTTCATTAGTGATGGTGGGGGGAAAGTATACATAGCATCAATATTTAACAATAATGAAATGCAGTTGTTTTACCAGGGTAACATGTAAGAAATTGATAGTTGGAAAAGGAAAGGTAAATCTTTCAAATGGGCATTCAGCTTTGCTTTTGTTCTACTTTTGGTTATTCTTTTCTGTCCTGACCAAATTGTTTAACTTTCATCTATTGCTTTTAATGCATTTTAAGCACATCCTTTCCCCTTTTCTTGTTGATTGCTGCTCAGCTAAGTTAGAGCTTAGTGCTCTGGCTCTTGAGAGTTAGTTCCTTCATCTGTCGGAGTTGCTATGCCTAAGAGGCACTTCTTCACTCCTCACTTACCCTTCTCAGTCAGAATTAAATGCTTATTATAATTAAAACACAGCTGGATTATTAAGAAACTAGTACTGTCGATATCGAAGCGTAAGAACTACTAAGTGTTCTTCAGCACTATTTTGTTAGAAGTAATGGGCTTTCTTGATGAAATAGGAAAAAGGCAAAAGAAAACAGGAATAAATGAATATGTTTAAGAAGCAATCAAGCGGTGTAGGTAACTTGGAAAACATTTTCTGCAGGCATTCTTGATACAGTCATGTGAACTTAGTGGAAACTTGCCTCATACAATTACAAAGTGTCAAAGCCATTAATTATTAAAAAAAAAAAAAAAGTGGAAGAGGTCCCCTCTGGCTGGTGGAGCTAATGAAACTAATTTTGATGTTGGTGTATATGACAATTGTTTGGTTTTTTTTTCTTTTTCAGCCTGTTTCTTGCTATCCTGCACTTTGCTTTGTACATTTGCATTTGAGCTGCATGTAGGTGTGCTGTTTGATTGTCCCACCACTCCCAGGCCGCACACACAGCATTTCCTGAATTCTCAGCCTTTTGTTTAGGGTAGGAACTAGTATGAGTGCCACTCTTCTACCCAGTTGTGAACCTATAAAACTTGTAACTTTGTACTTATAAAGTTATGGTGAGTGTCAGAGAACAGATTGCAAAACAAGTAAAGGCCTGCTTTGCTTCATTTTCTCTGTTGCAGTGTTGTAAGACTACTGTAATGAATCTTGAATAACTTACATGTGCATGTGTAATACTGTACTACTGTGGTGTTATCATGTGTACATGATATACAAGTATATGTGCTGAGTCTTCAGGATGAAGCTTTTCAAATTAAAAAGCATTTCCATTTTTTTTGTAGCTACTCTTGTTGTCATTGTATGGCATGCTTTTTGGGGCTTATTGCATGAGACGTTCTTTAGGCTAAATATTTTTGGAAGAAAGTCTCCATTTTTGCGTTTGGTCAAGTGGCAGACCTAGCAGCTTTGAGAGAAACTGGTGTGGGTGAGCTGTCATTGCTAAGTCTTGTTTAGAATAGTTCTAGCTAAGGGCCTGCTGCTGTTGGAGAGCACAGCATTTTGAATAGTAAAACTAAAGTTTGCTGAATGGAGTGACAGTATGAGGTATGAAGTAGATGATGCTGAACTGACATGGGTAGTAAAAATGTTTCATAGTGATGGCTGAAAAGGAAAGACTGGGGGGTTGGGAAGGGAAGCAGAAGAGTTGCTCGTGTCCACAGGGAAGGAACATTTTCTGTAGCAAGAATATTTTGTAAAATCTGCAGTGAACTGCTCTGTGTATTTCCTCAGTATTCACTATGCAATTACATGTAACCCTTGGAAAATAATATTTAAATAAAATTATGTAACTGAAGTCATGGTAAAATTACTTGATTTGCTTTGTTCCTAGCCTAGAAAAAAAGGGAGTGACTTTTCGAGTGAAAACAGCCAACATTTATGTGTTTAGAGATACCCTTTAAATGGATTTTTAAATAGATTATTTTTTTGTTTACTTTCCTTTCAGGGCTAAATACCACAAATTAAAATATGGCACAGAACTGAATCAGGGAGATATGAAGCCACCGAACTATGATTCTGGTAAGATTTTATTGAGAATGAGTTTAGTACTGGCATAAAAGCTTAACTGTGTTGTGTGCAAATGCTGAATTGACAGTATTGATAAAATACGTCTCTTAATGGAGCAGTGAGAATAATTAATAAAGCCTATATTTTACTCTTGTACAATAAAAAAATATATGCTAGTAGAGTAGACTAAGAGTCTATTAATAGATCAAGTTAGTTTAGATTTTAAAAATTCCAAACCCAAATGAGCAGACTGCTCTTGGAGAGAGTAGTTTTTCTGTCCCTTAGTGATGTGCATGGATATTGTAGAGCAGGATGATTCTAGATTCATAGCAATAGAATCCTTTTATCTCTGTATAGTTCTTCTGAATGAAATACGTAGTTCATAATTTTTTGTTCAATTACCTCAATGGTATTTCAAGGAAAAAAATAATTAAAGTGCATATTAGATGTAAGTGAGAGTTTTTGAATGGGAGATTTCTCTGCAGAATTCAAATGTTCATTGGAGATGCATTTAGCTAATTTCAGGTTTTTGCCTTGGTCTCTGGAAAGCTAATTTGCTTTCATCTCCTACTTCACACAAATAGATTTAAGCACTGAACTGGGGAAAATAAGAATTTAAATTATTTCCTTTTATTCTTCTATCTCCCCCCATCCTTTCCTTAGGGGAAAGAATACAAAAAAAAAAGAGGTACAGAGATCTGGCTGTAGGTCAAGCCACTGAAAAAATAGGTAATGTTTTTTGTGTCTCAGTCTCCAGATGCTTCTACTACAATGAAATTGGAACGACCTATATGTAAAGGCAGAGCATAGAATGTCTGCAGATCTCTGTCACTTGGTTTGTGGAAGGGATGATCTGGCTGACATGGTGATTTCTTACCTCATTGGGTGTTAGAAGGTCATTAAAAGACCCCCAAACAAGCAAAAAATCCAACCCCACACCTACTAGCAAAGCTTTACACCAGGCTTTTCTTGTCCAAGTTTTTAATTAATTTTTGTGACATTTTATTCCCTGCAATTATCGGCAATATATCCATAACTGAAGAAATACTGAATTTGGTGCTACTAAGTGGAAGACCTCAATCTGTATCTGGACCTTTAGAAAACTTGTTCCGGATCATACCACAGTCCTAGACAACCATAGGGATTTTTTTTGTGATTTCTCAGGATGCAGCTACAGCATGTTGCTTCAGTTTTCAGCTGAGGAATATAGTGCAAGGTCTGGCTTGTCCAGCAGAGGTTTTGACTGCAGAGTCAACATTGTGGAAGTACTTTAGTTAAAATTCCATTATTTTAATTTATTCCATTATATTCTATATATAGCTATCAGAAATGTGTATTTTTATTTTATATCAAGTCTGGACTGATGATTTAAAATAGAAGCTTTGTTCTAATGCTATTTCAAAGTTGTATTTGAAAGATACTTAACTTGTGTGTCCATATGTTCCCCTCACCCTGTCCCTGTTTTTCCTGCCCAGTTGTGAAAAAAAGTAGATGTTTTTGTAGTTTGCTTCCACGTGTGTCCTTGTTATTTTCTTTATGGACTCTTGGTGAGTCTGTTACACAATTTTGGAAGAAAAATTTCAATCTCCTGGTAAAGGGATACTTAAAAAAATATGTATACAATTTATCTATTTATACTATATATACTATGTCTTCTATAATTTTCTCATAATGCAAGTCTTCATTCTTATCTGCGAACCACTGCTAGTGCTAGCAGTCATCATTTTTTGAGGAGACTAAGCACAAGAGAATTCTTGCCTCTGGATATACTTAACAGTGCCTTCAGAAGAACAGGTTTTGCTTTCAGAAGGAATTTTCAGGCAGATTTGCCTCAGTCATGTTTTAATAATTATAGTCTGAGCTTTGGTAGCTGTGCATTGGATCCAGCCGTGTCCAGTTGTCATTGGAAAATGATTGTGCATTTGATTATTTCCTGTGGTTGCTATTAAATATCTTTGTGAATATGAGTTGTCTGAAATTCATATGTCTCTCCTTGCATATGAATTCTGATTAGTATTTGATAGATTCTTTGGGTAGGTGGTGGGGGTTTTTTTTGTGTAGTATTAATTGAGTTGTTTAAACGTGAATGATGAGAAAAAATTCCTAATGAGAATAATAGCTTTCCCACGTCACCTATCAAGTTACTCACAGGACTATACCACAGGTTTTTCTGGTTCTTAAGTCTTGCTTACACAGGAAGTTTGTTTATCCTTCAGTGATGAACCACAAGGTTTTTAAATTTTGTAGAGGCTTTCATAGATAATAAACCAAGATCTTTTATCTTGGAAAGCATATGAATCTCCTCGAGGAGAGGGGAAAAAACCCCACCATCGTGTGCTGTGAAGCTATATGTAGATTAAGTGTGTAGCTGTTGCTTGCCAGCATTCTGATAGTTTTTTTAAGAGAACAGCGACATGATTTTTTTTCTTTTTTGGTAGATTTTCCTGGAGTAGTAACATTTGGTTACAGACTTATAGCTGGGGAAAACATGACAAAAATTTTTCAACAACTTTTCAGGTTAAAAAATAGCCCCTATTGTTTGTTTGCTTCTACAAAACTAATACAAATAAGGATTAAATTGATGGAAGTAGATCTGTTGATTTACACTGAATTGTCAAATATTAAGGAAATTGGGAAGTTTCAAACCAATATTGTGCTGCAGTTAGCAGTTAAGGATATTTGTATTCAGACTTAATTTGAGCAGCAATCATTTTGGAAGGTCAAAGCAAAAATTAGACAGCAGACTGACTGTCATTATGTGCCCCTAAAACAGTTTGGAACTTACTCTCATAGAGTAGAACTGTTTTGGAGTTAGGACTGGAAAGGAGTCAGGACTTGGTCTCATAGAGTAGGATGTACCTGGAAATCTTGATGAGTGTATAGTATTACAGTTATGTGTTCTGTGCAATTTCTTTTTCTCCCTTCATGTTTGCACTTTGAATTTTGTTATTAAACCATTCCTAATCATTTTAAGGCAGATCACATTTGTCTTTTCAAGTGAATGGGTGTCATTTATGCAAATAGGAAAAGGAAAAAAAAATGTAATAAAATAATCTTTTTCAGATGAAGGGAATGAGACAGAGGTTCAGCCACAACAGAACAGTCAGCTAATATGGAAACAAGGACGACAGCTGTTAAGACAGTAAGTGTTGATAAAAGGACTCAAATACTCAATGCAAAGAAAGAATCTGCTAATGAAATATGATGGTGATGCTATTTGATTTTTTTTTCAGTTACATATAACTGAAAGAAAAGTTAGTGTGTGTGATGGAGTTCATTGAGCTTCTACACTACTTTTCCTTGGGTTTTGAAAGATTTTATTTTTTCATAACTTCAGATGAGAAGCATTGTCAAGTCATGAACACCTGATCTCATTTACTTTTCTTTCATTGAGTATAATCAAACAGTCTGCTTGGGAGAACAGTGGGTCACAACATTTTGCAGTTAAAAAGCAAAAGACACAAGTAATGCTGCTAAGAGCTGTGTGAAATAAAAACAGCTAGCATTGGAGAAGGAGAAGTTTTATATTTGCTTGCTTAAGTTGCAGAAAAGACTAATATCCAGAAGGTTAGACTAGATGTTTTCTAATTTTCTGTTCATCTCACTGAAAAAATGTCTGTTAATCTAAATTAATTTTTGAATTGTGGTCATAAACTAAATTAATTGCCATGATATTTGGAGTGTTACAGAGGTTTAAATGAGAGGGGACTGAGGCAATAAGGATGGTCTGGAACTTACATTAAAAGACCTTTTTCCAAGGAGTTGTACAAAAGTTAAATTCGTTGGTTGGCTTGTACAGGCTTCTCTTTTGCAAGAGCTCAGATCTTTGAAAGCATGCTGAATAAATGTAAATAGAGTGGTCTTGACTTGGGTCAGTGGTCTTGACTTGGGTCAGTGATTCTGAAGACAAGTAATTCCTTCTCAGTACATTTCATACAAGAGTGACACGCTGCTGAATATAGAGCGCGTATTACTGTCTCTGTTTTGCATAGGTGACTCGTTTGATTTTTCTATAGCAAACAATCAGTATTTCTCTCCTAATGTGGTTATGTGAATGATACTGTTAAATAATTGGAGTAGAATGTTCTTGCAGGAAAAGTGCATGTCCCTGATTCTTAACAGCTGTCACTGTAAAATAACATTTCCCATCTTCAGAGCTGGCTAGAATATTGACAGTTTAATCAGTTCAGTGCTATTAACTCCATGTTCTAGAGGGAAGGACACAAACCAATTTTTACTTTTTTAAATAGTTATTTCCCTCCCGTTTCTCTCAAGGGCAACATGGCATATTGATGAAAGAGCCAACTTTAAACCTACGGAACCAACTTCAGGCTGTGAGGTTTTTATACAAAGGGGTTTTGCTGTTAAGTCTTTACATGGAAGACAAATTTTTGCAGATCCATTGCAGAATAAAGGAAAGGCAAGACAAAGATTTTTCAAGCCTAGTCCATCATAAATGACAATTCTTACTAATAGCTACAGTTACAGAATTTGTTTTTTATTCCCTGTTTTCTAGGCTTCTAATAATGTTTATATAAGGAACATATCTGTTGCTTCTTACATCTAGTTTCCATTTGTCAAATAATAAAATGACCATGGTTGTGCATGCAACTGTGGTGATTTTTATAAAGCAGTTGTAAATATTTTAATTGAAAGTGCTTTTCCATCCACTTTAGTAAATGAATGAATAACGTATTGTATAACCTCTGACTACTAGGCTCTCTGACTTTTTTTTCCTCAGTGACTGTAGAGGCTGGTACTGCAAGAGGCGATCCTTCTGCAGCTGGTACAGGATGATTTACAAGCACGTTTCACTAGCTCAGCACCGTAGTTTGCTAAGATAAGAGATTGAGGATGAGTTCAGGGAGAAGTTTTCATTTCATGTTTTGCTGAAGTGAGATGTGCAGAGAAGATTAGCATGAGTTCTCTCCTTCAGGTATCTACAAGAAGTGGGCTACACCGACACGATATTGGATGTGAAATCAAAACGAGTGCGAGCTTTATTGGGCCTCTCAAGTGATGCTTCAGAAAAAGAAAACAGAAATCAAGAGCCAATGGTAAATGGCACAGAGGGGCAGATTAAAGAAAACGCAATGATTGGGTAAGCGTCAAGATGACTTTGTTATCATTCTGCATAAATGCACTTGGTGTTGAACAAAATTTTTGTTCACTGAGAAGATTTCAGGATTTTTTCCTAGTTTGAGATCAAAGCAATCTAACTAATTTTATTATATTAAGCAGGAAGTATGGAAGTAATTCTTTAGATTTCACATCTTTAGAGCACCATATTTTTTTTTCCAGTTGGATGGCAGCACTAAGTCGAATCAAGCCTCTTTTGAGGTATGATTGCTAAGTATTTAGAAGTTAGTGTTGTTTCAAGTTAATGATTTGTTTGTGTTGCTGGACACTTTACTGTCTAAGTTACAGGCTTTGCTCTTCTGGTCTGTGCTGACTGTGACATGACAATTATATAAAAGAAGGATTTTTTTGACTAAATATGAAAACAAAGTCACTCATCACATGCTGAGTGCTGTAAGTTTTTGGTTTTCTCCTGATGAATAGACATATGTAAATGTGACTGAAATTAAGGTTACTAATTTCTGTGTTTTAGGATTTCTAATACTGTGGGAATCAGTCAAAGACAGTAAAAGGTGTTCTTCTCTTAAGTAATGTTAAAACTTAAGAGGCTTTTTTTCCTCTTTTCCGTGCAGAGTTAAAAAAGATAAAAAGTAAGTTAAACTTAACTCGGCTTCGGAAAAACAATCTGTTCATTCTTCTTTAAGATACTGTACTTGCAAAACTGGAAAATAATGAAAATTATGCAGATTTGTAGGAACAATAGAGGTAGCTGCTTCCAGTAGTAGCACAGCTTTCCTCAGAAATTCTCACTCTTTTTTCCTTTTCTATATTCATGGGGCAAAATCCAAGACCATTATTTTCTAAGACCTAATACTGTTATATATATGCATCCTATCATATAAAAAGCATTTTTAAGATTTCATTTATACCATCCTGATAGCTGCAGCAACTTCAGGCCAACAAGTTACATAAGGGCCGAAGTTCATTGTTATGTAATTAAATATAATGCTGGGAGATGGAAAACTTGAATGTGTGAGAAAACCTGCAAGCTACTGAAATACATCATGTTGCTACATAGTTGACAAGTCTTGTCCTTTATGTACAGCAGCTTTGTTTTGAAGAACAAGTAATGCTTGATAGCTTGCAATAACAGTTTTGGGGTTAGATATCTGGTGAAGGGGAAGTGTGTAAATAAAGCTTCTTCTCTTACACTTCAAAATTTATTTATGTGTATTTATACAGTTTTGAAAAAGGTGGTTGTGTGTATAAGGTATTTACTTGGTGGATGAAATACAGGGACAGTGGTTTTGATGTAGGACTTTTGGATATATTTGCATTTCTTTCCTATCTGCCTGGTTTTAGGATAGATCTGACATTAGGTTTAACACTTTGTAGTATACCTGCTGGCTGAGTATATTCACTAATGGAGAAAAATGAATTCCCTTCCATTGTGGCTGTACAAGCCTGTCACTTGCAAGGCTGGTCAGGCTGTACAGTTTGAAAAATTGTTCTTGCTTGTGTTGCCTGAGATGGCAGACTGCATTATAAAGCTTAGAGAAGTGTTTTGATAACATAATGAACAAGAAGGGACTCCAGGGCTTTACAGTGGAAAAGGTTTCCAGGGTTCTTGTTCAACATGGTAATGTCAGTGATCATGGGTGATTTTGAATTTCTGGATGTCCGCTGAGATCTCCCTCCCTGGAAGGAAAAAGTCAGGATTTACCACCTCTTTCAATTTTTCTTTCAGGAAGCATTCTGTGGCTTGCTTCCTGGCAGAGACTGCCTGTTATTTAACACGCTATTTCATCTTGTGCTGCCTCACTGTTTCTGTGATGTGTGGCACTGTTCACCTTCTTCCAACTGCATCATTACTTGCCTCTGAAATTTCAAAGTGCAGCTTTGTGATAGATGCAAAATCAGAAATGAGCTCATGTTTGTCTGTTACCTGCTTCATGTAATGACAGCATTACTTCAGCTTATTTAGAACAGCTTCTCTTTGAAAAGTATAGCATTGAATAGATGACACAGGTCTAAGGCACATGGGTATTGCTCCTGAACTCAGGGTGTTACTCCTGAACTCAACTGAAATTTTTAGTGAGTGTTTGAAAACCTAATTCAATGCTTTCCTACCTGGTTGGCAGAACTAGATACAATTTAGGTGACTCAGCTAAATTCTGGCTTACAGTTGAGGAAGATGTGTCCTTTGAAGCAACCTCACCAGTGCTAGGCTGCTTACTGTGAGGGCAAAAGGACTGGCAGTTCCTTTAGCAGCCTCTTGTTATTCCTTGTGTGCATGTAAAGTGAAAAATGGATTTGGGCTACAGCAGACTTTACAGTTGGAAGGAGTGCAATGAACAAGTGTCTGCAGTTTGGTAATGGTAGAAGAGGAAAGTTACGGTGAGAAGCTGGAAGAACAAGAAACCAAACAAAACCTTAGTGCAATTCCAGGAAGTTTAAGGACATGTGTGAGTGTTTGCAGGACCATGAGACACTGGGGCAGTTGCAAACTAAAATGCAGACTGAAGAATCTATGTGACTGTATGGGTACAGTGAAACTCTCCACAGGAGAAAGCTTTGCTAGAGAAAAGCTTGTGAAGTGCTCAAGCCAATGCAGTTTGACAGATTTTCTGGTTCAAAACATATAATGAGCATTGATGGCAAATATCTGCTTGCAAGTCTGAGGACAGTAGTGAACTTGAAGATGTTTTTGTTACATTTGAAGAGCAGGGCACTGGGCAGAAAGTAACACAGGAAAGTGGATGCAGTCTTAACAAGGAATACACCTCTGCTGAAGTGAGAAAAGACAGCTCATAGCATGTTTGATCTGTTTGATCCTGGAAAAACTGCATAATATGCACCCAGTTGAATCCATGCATTTTAAGTCCATGTTTTACAAAATGGAATGGAGTGAAAAATGTGAGAAGCGGAGTGCAGGAAATAAAGAGAATAAAGAGCAAACCTTGGGGATGAGAAACAATAAAGACAAATCTGTAGGAGTTTGAAAGAATATGGGTGAATGTGATGAAGATAATGTACAATAGAAAGGGAAATAGTACAGTGAAAAACAGGGGGAATATGGATTTAATGATGCATTTCCAGAAAAAACAGGATAATGGAAGGCACACTAACTTTTCCTTTCCTTAAAGATTTCTCTATATAGCAGTGTAAATTGCCGAAAGAACAGATTGGCTCAACTGCCTTCTGTACAACTGAGCACTCATGTGATAAATTCCAAAGAAAGGAAAGAGATGATATTTGATGCTTTTATGGTGCCATATGGTTATCTCTTTGAGAGGAGAGAGGGAGTAATGGCAATAGGAAACAAAACATCCTTTATATTTTCATTATTTGTTTGGTAATCTACCAATACTTTCTTAGTGAAATGAAGGTGGTGGAGCACAAAATAAATTAGTATTGCAAAAAATTCCAGGGAAAAAATGAAAGAGCTGATCTATTTCTCAACACAGTCTGACTTTAGCACAATTTTTTTCGAAGCGTACTAATCTGTGCATAGTGCTTGTTGCTGCTGCTCAGCCTCCCTCAGAAATACCTCTGACTTGCTCTGACTGTACTTCTGAGCACAGTGGAACCCCACACTTCTCTGATTTTTTTAATGTTTTTAATGCCTTTAATTGTTTTAAAAATAATTCCTGGCATATTTCCTCTGACCTCAGGGATGTGTGAAGTGTATACTTCATGGTGGGTAGAGAGGATGTTTTTCCTCTGTTCAGCTTATTACAGCTTTTACAGATTTTTAAAGTTGTTTTTACAACAGCACTTGCCTATTACATGAGTCATATCTTGTTATCTGTCCTTTATACCGATTTCAACAGCCAAGGTTTGGACCTTCTGTTTGGGATACTAACTTTGTGTGGGAAAGGCTAGTGAAAATGTTTGGGATTATTATTGTGAAGCTGATGCTGTTTGCTTTGGTATGTAGAAGCATATGATGGTTAATGTAGTGCAAATACTTAATACAATAATATTTATTTACAGCAGAGACTATGTAACTTGAATTCTGCTAGGCTCTAGTTATTTTAGAAAATTGCTGTCTGGTCCCTCATGCCTCTCAGCTTAGTTTCGTATATCCTACATGATTGCAGTTACATCAGAGAAGTTCCCCTTCCTTTGGTACAGTGATGAACAAACTACTATTGTCTGATTCTGTTTTAAAACAAATCAGTTTCTCTTCATCCTCAGGTGAAGTAGCTCCAGACTTTGTGTTACTAGCTGCTACATGTGTGGCCAGACTTGTATTCTTACATTGCCTGTTTATTTGCTGATGTACAGATCCTCTTGAAAACTTTAGCACTCAAGAAAGACCTCATGTGGATTTTGAATGCACCCTGCAAGATTTTGAATCCATAAATGAAATGTTAATATGATAACGTGAGCTAGATATAGTCCTGTTTTCACTTATTCCATGGAATTTAAAAGGGAATCAGTTTTCAGTTTCTTCAATCAGCTCCCTTGCATTACAAAAGATAAGTACCACTTGGCATGACTGGACTCAAAAATAGATACTAAAATAATAACCTCATAATAATGGTTTATATTCCTAACACTTGCAGTGAGAGGAATGGGTGCTTTCCCCCAACAAACTGAAACAGAAACGAAAGTTTCCTGCAAATGTAGCTTGTAGCCTTGAAAATATGAAAGTACTTAAGTGTCTTTCATTCACTTATGGCCTCATTTTTTAGTAGCTTTATCTTAATGAGTGAAACCTAAACAGTCAAATTAGTTTACCTTCTTGAAGGTGTGTATTTGACTACCATTTAGTATGAGTGGAAGCAATAATAAAGGAATAGAACTGGAAAGTAATGAGGATATACCAAACATGTATACATATGCATAGATATGAATGTCTATATTAAAAATAATTGTATGGACTAGTTCTTGCTAAGGGTTTGATCATTAGAACTATAAATAGCCAATAGAAAATTCTTAAAGAAAAATGGTGGTGAGTGATACATCAGTCCCTCTCTGAAACTTACCTGCTGCCTTTTCTTTTCCTGTTGAACTGCAAAGAGCTTCCACTGCCTATGCTTTACATGGGCAAAACCTCAGCATTTGAGAGCAAATCTGAAGACCTTTTCAAAAATTAATAATTTTGAAAACTTTATCTTTCTGATATACAACAAATGGCACTTCAGTGAATGAACATCATTGTATGCCAGAAGACCTTAATAACTCTTTTGCATCTCTAAATCCTATTAACACTGGCCCAAGTAATGAAAATGCTGCATACTGGCTGATGAATATTGTTTGTTGACTAGCTTATAAAATGGTTTATTTGGGAAAATACCTCTGAATTTATAAACCTCAGGTAATGTCTGCCATGAAAAAGATTTCCAAGATAGTAGTTGTAGATGTTGAATTACAAAAAAAAAAAAAAAGGGGGGGAGGGGGGAAGTAAAGGGAATAAAGCAAATAGATTTTGAGGGGTTTTTTTCACCTTTTTCTGTTTCTCCCTGCCTCCATCTTGCAGTGACCTAGCAGGCATTTCAAAAGTACCTGATTTAGACCAGATCTGGATGCTTTCAATAGATGTAATAAAGCAGAAATAAAAGTATATAAATTGGGGTTTTTGTGAAGAAAGAAGTACAAATGGACCACACTTTTAATTGGCACCATTCTGTGGCTTAAGAGTTTGAAAGATGCTTCTTGGAAATGTCACATAAGCCTCACAGTAGAGAAAGGATAGGGAGAAAGAGACAGATGTCATGCAGTTGGAGAAAGAGAAGCAAAGAGAGGGGAGATGAATGGAGAAATAACTTCAAAAGTTACTCTGGTACCTCAAATATTAAGGTTATTTTTTATTCTTTATAAAGCTTATTTGTTTAATATATTATAGTTAGCTGACTAGATTTGGCAAGAGAAATATCCTTGCTTTTTCAATGTTATTCCTTTTTGATTCCAATTTATATCCAAACCATTTTGTAAGTGTTGCTTACCAGTTGTAATACATATTGCACTACTTCTTGCATTGTGTGGTGTGAATTCATAGGAGATTTCAAAGGTTGTGACAGACTGTTAGCCTGGCCTGTGTTCGTTGTGTGTAAATTTTGATGACTGTGAGTGTTCCGTGATTTATAAATTATTTTGGTATTTTCTGTACTGCATTGTGAAAGATTTTATTGTGTTGAACATCTAATGAACTGTTCATAAAGACACTCCTCATTGAATTTGCATGCATTTATTTAATGAGTACAGTGTGATAGAACTTAACTAGTCACATTGAAAAGACTTTTAAAAACATGTGATAACTAAATTCTGTGGGGAATTAATAAAACTTACGAAGACTATGCAGTAGCTATTTTGATAGTAGTAGGAAACTGAACCAAAGAAAATGGTTCAAGAAAGAGTTTGGTAGAACAACTCTGAATGCTGGGTCCCAACAGGTTCTTTCCATCTGTACAAGCTCCCAGGAACATTTCTCAGCCTAAGCTGAACTTGTGTTTATTTAACTTTATTGTGGTATTTCTTTCTGTTTCTGAAATTTATCAATAAAATACTGGTTTTATTTAAGATAACTTGTGTATGTCTTGGATAAAATAAATAAACAAAAAAGGCCTCTATTCTTTCCTTTGAGGCTATGAGACTATGACCGAGGCACTTAATGGCCTTGTGGTTGGACAGTTCATGGGAGAAGTTTGAGACTCTCCCTGGACATGACCACAGATTTTCCAGAGTTATTATCAATAAAGGAGAGGGTAATGATAGAAATATAGATTGTGTTAGTTACAAAGAAAATACATGTGTATAATGTGACTTTAGTCTAAGTTAAACTTGACTTTGCAATTTCAAATGTCCTGGATCACACTGAGAGCAGGAAAGGTATCATCATCATGCTGTTTAACTTCACCTTGCCTATATGTTATGGCTTCTGCATTTCACTCATTAAGAATAGGATTTGTGTTAAGATCTTGAATATTAAATGTTGAGAGCAAATACATTCAGCCTGATCTATACATTTTTTAAAGCTGGTAATATTTCAGTGACAGAACTAACTGGATTTTTACACAAAATAGTTGTCTCGAGGCATGTCACTGTTGGGCAGAAAATGAAGAGTTGGTCTTATGGCCTGCAGAGCCCAGCAAAGCCAGGCTTGCTTTATTTTAATAGGATATGTAGAATAGCCACAAATCATATTTTTTTGATTTCATGGGAAGCTATTAATATTTTTAATCTTAAAGGGGACAAGAGTTTAACACAGATCTGAATAATTGAACTGTAAAATACTAATTTGGATCAGGTTTTCACAGCTGTGCAGAATTCTGTCTGCAGAAAGCTTCTTCTGAGAAGGAAAATAATCATGTGATTTCAGTATCATATTTAAGGGGTGTAAGTACTTCAGTTACCATTCCATTTGTAACAAGAATTTTGTGTTTTAAACAGGAAAACATTTCTTATCTTTAGGAATCAGAAGTTCCCTGTTTCAATAGTGGTATTCACAAAACCTGTGCACTGCCCATCTGTTGCAGTAAGATGGAAAACCCAGCAGCATTAGTCTAGCTGCAGTTACCTTCTGGGAGTATTTGCTGTTATGCTCATGAGAAGCAGTTAGCCCTGTTGTACCTAATTGTGGATAGGCAGGAGTAGCAGGGTAATATCTCTGCCCCAAAGAATTCCCTTTCTACTTGGATAAGGCTACTGGAAAGGAGGATGTAATGCAGAGTTACCCCAGCTAGTATTCTTTAGACAGTATGGCTGGGGAGGAAGGAAAAAGCTTCACCTAATTTCTTGCACTTTGAAAATTATGTTCTCCCTTAAATATGTTTATACAGGACACTTCAGAAAAGAGGAATTGTTCCTTGTTGAGTTCTTTTTAGGGTTTATGGTCTCTCTTTATGTGCACCAGGTCCTTGCTGTAGTCTTGCCTCACTTGTGCTTGTAATACCACAGTTTGTATCAGTCCCCCCCTACTTTTGGAGCTTGATTCTATTATTTTCACCCACTGATTTTTAAAAAAAAATACTTAAAGCTACAAAAGCCCTGAAAATGTCAAACTGTGTTTCTTTTTCTAAAATGGAATTTAAAGTTATTTATTTTACTACCTTATCTCCCAATATATTTTGGACCCTTCTGCTTTTTAATGTTGCTTTGTGAATGACCCCCTAAGAGAAAAAAATTAACCAGATGGAAAATTAATGAAATAAGCAAACTTGAAATTGCCATCAAAGTACATAGCATAAATTAGCTAAGGCCGGACATTTCTCTTCAATACATTTTATGTTCTTCCTAAGTATTCATGCTGACAGCATTTTCCAAAATGCATTATGTTCATATGCTGCTAAAGGATGACAGCTCAAATTATTAAATTACCTTTGATTTGACTGCTGAAGTTTATTGGGGTACAGTATAGGAAATCAGCCTGTCTGTCAGCTTGAAACTATCTTCCTGTAGAACCTTTTAATAGTTTAAATCTTCTGTTTTGTTTTTTGGTTCTCAAGAATTCTTCCTTGGAAGTTGTGTCTTAGCACAAATAATCTTCTGTGGCACTTTGCTGACTGTACATTCTTGTGCTGTGCAGGAGTTTTGAAATACATGATAAATAAGCTACCATGTTTCCCAATGTTTGAGATGCCCATTTACCCCTGCTTCCCATGCAAGTGCAGATACTTTATTATGTATATATATCCTGCCCACTAAAATGTGTATGTAGCATAGTTAAAATCAGAGCTGTTAATAAAAGAAAGGTATAATGTCTTTTGGTAGCCACTTTGAACTTCAGTGTGAGAGAGCCAGGTTTAAGAGCAAATGAGTACAGAGCCAAGTCTGGTATGAATTACTGCAAATAATTGGACCTATGGAAGGACATCTGTTTCTTAACATTAAGTTAATTAAAATTTTATATTCCATGTTTGGTATTAGTTTATACATTGCTGTTTACTGGAATATATCTGATAATTGCTATTACAGATCATCCGCCATAGTGTCTTAACATGGCAAAATACAGAGGAAAAAATCCAGAAGTAGTTGTGGTTGGATGATTTAGTCAAATGTAGCACATTGCTAGTGTTGTCTTATCAAGATTTTTCTGTTGGAAACAGGAAGGTAACCATACCATAGGATTTCTGTGAAAATATATATTATTACTACAGATTCATGAGGTGTTATAGGCTTCCAAAGTACTGATTACTTAAGGAAAAATAAAAATACTACAGAGTGTTTTCAGGTTTGTCATAGAAACGAGAGTAACAATACTGCAGGAAGCAGGGTAAATTTGAAACATGCTTAAGATTTTTCTTATCTAAGCTGAAATCTGGAAGAGTGGAAGGAATATTCTCAGAAAAACCAGTGACCATGAAAACATACTGTTTATCATGGTGTCATGGTATATTATGGTGCTGTGTATGCAGAATTTCTAATGGCAAGTGAAATCTCTATTGGTATTTTTGGGTGATAAAGGAGCAAGTGAAATAAAAAGAGTAGCAAATTGTCCTAATGAAATGCCAGATCTATGCCAGTGGGGCTATGAAGAAGCCACTTCTGCTGATTGTTGTCATGTAAGCATAGAACTGCTTGAGCAGGAGACTGTACAAAGAAGGAATTGTGCTGCTTATCATGCCTTATTACACATCAAAGCTTTTGCCCTTGGATGCTTCCTGTAATAGACCTTTGGAAAGTGTTACACTGAAACACTGGAGTAAGCGGGTGATGGAGGGATGATCAGGTGTTCACACTGCAGGGAGTTTACAAGGCCTTACTGTATAGGTGTGTTAGCTGATTGAACCTTTTGAAAAGGTTAGCAGAAGCAAGGAACTTGCTGGTAGTAAGGGTGGCTGCACAAGGCAATTTAGAGCTATAGTTCTGAAAAGAGAGAGGGGGAGATTTCTGCTGTTTCAGTGATTGTGAGAATCAAGATGACGTGCACTTAGTGATGAACTATGAAAAACTGACTGCTGATTAAAGGTAAGAAAACAGTAAAGCTTGTCTTCATTGCTGTAAAGCCATCTAAGAATGTACCAGGATTTACTGGAAGTAATTGTAACAATTCAAAATGAATAAATTTTCTTTGCTGCTGTATCTTTCAGGAGTTCACGGAGAAGTGCATTTTCTGCATAGAAAACACAGATCCTGTTGATAATTTAAGGACTGCTTTATTCTGTACTTTTGTCAGAGTTTTAATAATTGTTACAGTCCTGTTTCTTGAATTCTCTTTGGTTGTTAATATAACAACCCTTATGATTCCTGTTCTGAGGCACTGCCTAAATTTCTGCCAGCGCAGTCATAATTTTACCCAATATTCATCCATTTTCTTATTTGTTTAATGTAAATTGAAATATTATTTCGTCATCAATTATATTTCCCCAATATATTAATTTATAGTGGCATATTTATCATGCCTTAAAAGCTAATAAATATAGATCTAGAGTTTGGTATTTCCCAGACAGGTGAGGAATATCAGCTAGCAGGAGCAAATTTTCCTGTACCCTGATGTGCCCGTGAGAATCCAGCTTGGTAGCTGTTGCTCATGTCCTTGTTGCTGAGGCTTTCAGTAATGGCATAGCAGTAGTGATGTTGCTTTGGGCACATGTCAGATGAATGTTGCTTTAAAATGCTTTTCAAATAAAAAATTGAATTGTCTGTCCTAGTAGTGATGGCCATATTAAGAATAATTGTTGGTTCTAATAAATTGTTTTGTTGGTTCTAATAATACTGTTTATGTATATTGTTTAGTTCTTTAGCCACAAGAACTTTACCTGTTAACAGTCCATTTTTTACTTATTTTAGTCTTATATGTTGTTGGACATAATAATACAGAACAGGTTAGTAATTGTAAAAGAGTCTTCATTGTGATTTCTTTTGTCTCATGATGGTGGTTGTTGTTGTTGTTGTTTAGGAAACCTGAATTGACTGACTCTGCCTCTCTGCTAGAGACCTTCAAGTTTCTTGAAAATGCAGCTGCAGACTTTAGTGATGAGGAAGATGAAGAAGATATTGAAGGAAGAGAGAAAACAATCATTGATACCGCAACAGTGAGTGGAAAAAATAATTGAAAAAGTTACGAAGAACAGAAAAAGTGAGATTAATGAGGTGCCTATAAGCAAAGTATATGACTGTGTATGTACACATGCAAATCATTAATGCATCTTTATGATGTTCTGTCAAAGCATGTGTGCATAAGAGGAATTATATATGCATTTCTGAGTTTGTGCATACAAGTTATGCTTTGCCATCTTTATTGCTCTAAGTTAGATTACATTTTTCGAAAATTGTCTCTTCTGTTCCATACTGACTAGTATTTTTGACGTATACTGGAACACAATTTTTAAGGTATCAGATGTCCTTTTTTACAGTTCTTGCTTAGTTCGAAGGTCTTGTTCAGAACATTGCATGTCAGTAATTATTATTGAATATTTATTTTTAAAAATTCTGATATTTAAAATGACTTGTAAAAATTTGTCTTAGAGTACAGAACTGAAATACACTTGTATTTATAGCTTATGGAAGGAAGAAGTGTAACTGGACGAATTCTAATGTAGTTAAGAAATTTTTTTGTTTGCTCAGTCAAATGTCTTCACCTCACTCGTGATTTATACTTTGCTATATGATTTGCTCATATGATCACATAGATACATGCAATCAGTATTCTTCTTTAGCATTTATTCAGGGGATTGGATTTCCTATAATTTGAAGCAGATAAGATATGATGGATGTGATTGTGTTTGTAGTCAGTTTCAAGAATTAACACTAAAAATCCAATTAGTTTTATGGCATTTTTAAAGGGGATCTTTTCAGATCTTTCCTGTCATTCATGGACTGTGAACTAATGTCTGAGACTCTCCTGTTAAGTCCTGTATATTACTGTATGCTCACTAAGCCTGCTGAAGAAATGAAGCTTGAAGTTTAGAACTGCTTCAGGTTTAGAAATTGGTTCACTGCATTTAGAGGAAATACATTCGCTTGTCCTCATGAGCTGTGGGATGTCAGACTATGTATTGAAGTCTTTACAGACTGACCCTTAGTAAGGTTCCAAGTCAAAAGATTGTGATTAATGTAAATTTTCTATTTCTGTAAAAGTAAAAATTGTTGTACAGTTTTCGTATCTCAGGGCATCAGCTTACCAGTTGGTCAAATAATTGCAAAGAATGTAGTTCATTTTGATTGAGGGAAAAGTAAATTTTTTGTGGAAAGCTTAAAATTAAATTCTTCATTAAAAAGTATATTTTTTCTTTTACCAGAATTTGCTCTTGTATCTGAGGGGGAAATGCAGTTGAAACATGAAAAGCAACATATTTAAATAGCAATAACATTTCAGAAAGCATTCAGGGTGGAATGACCTATGGCATCTAAGAAAATCAGTTCTTGTCATTTGTGGGGTTTGGGGTTGGTTTATTTGTTTCCTGGAGTTGTGTCATGGTCCAATGATTTCAGAATTTTAAGTTAGGCTGTTTTCCGAGAAGCAAAGTGACTTTGGTTTTGCTGAAGTCTTTTCTATGGCATTCTTGGGTTTTTGTTTGTGGGTTTTATGTGTTTTTCAAAAATGTTTTAAGAGAAAGTTTGTACATTCTAATATTACAGAAAAGTATAGTAGTGGTGTAGATTAGTGTGGGTTCATTATCCACGTGATTATTATTGATGGTCACAGGAAGAAAGAGTGACACACAAGTTTCACTTTCATTTTGAAGTTTGAATAAAATCTACGTACTCTTCCAGATTTGCTTATTAATGTGTACTTTTCTGCTTCCTCTTCAACTTCCTGTTTGGATTTTGCATAGAGGACAAGACAGTACTGCTTGGATTAAAAATGTGTTTGTAACTTAATTCAGCTTTTTTTTGTCCCTGTCCTTTCTGATTTTTCAGATTGTAAGGAAAAGAGTCCTGTCTGACAGCAGTGAAGACAGAGATACAGAAGAAGCTTTGAAAGAGTTTGACTTTTTGGTTACCTCAGATGATGGTGATGGGGAATCAAGAAGTTCGGGAGATGGAACAGACTGGGGTAAGGAAATTTGATGGATCATACCAGGAGAAAAAAAAATGTGCTAAGAATATATTGTGACTGATCAGTTCATTGAATGAGATCTCTATCAGGATCACAGTATTTTTTGGTTATTTCTACTATTTCTATTTTATTATCAGTAAATAATTGGCAGACTGAAGTCCTCTTGATATAATATTCTTATTTTTTTCTGTGCGCTACTTTAGTGTAAAGTTTCTCCAAGGTTTCTGCCTCAGGTCATTTTTCTTTTTCTTTAATTCTAAGGCAGATAGAATTTAAATTTTATGAGTGGTTTTTCAATGTATTTTTCCAGTGACCCATGCACATGAAGGGCTCTGATAAAGCTGTATTTTACAGTTATGATATGAAAGATATTTTTTCATCTTTGCTTTCTCCCACTTTGATGCAGAGAGTAATGTGAGTCATAAAATCCAAATTAGTTGTACTCTTATTATGGGTTAGTAATTTGGTTAATATGCACTCTTTAGTTACTCAAATTTTCTTTTATAATTGAGCATAATAATAGATCTTTAAGTCCACTAGTCATACAGAGACATTTCACAAACTGCTCTCTGTGCTTTGAGGTTTATGTGCTGCAACCCAGATTGCCATCATCCATGTTACCTTGACATAATTATTCTGCCTAAACTCTTGGTATAGAGAAGGGGAGAAAGAAGAGAATTGGTTAAATATCTTGTTGGGAAGCTGTTTCCTACTTAAGCTGCTCTGGAAAGTCTTAAGGATAAGTGGACACTGAGGGAGCTATTGAAGATGATGGGAAATAATGGAGCTTTATAATGAAGCTGCAACTGTGACAGACAGATAACTGTGGTAGCTGTGGCTCTCACATGAGCTGTTGGCTCAAAGATGCTGTATTTCACTGAAGCCATGTCAATCTCCTGGTTGGACTCCCGGGTTACTGTTCAGTGTGGTGTAGACTCTGCTTAGGAGGATGTTGTAATATTATTACAGCAGTCATTATTCTATTCACCAAACAAATTTAGAAATACTGCTCTTTAAAAAAAAAATGGATACTGCTCTTTAATACTAAAATTTTATCCATTTATGCTTGGTCAGTGCAGCTATTGCTTGTGTCACCTAAAAGTCAGTATGCCAACAGGAGTTTTTTGTTGTCAAATTCACACTTCTGGTATATTTTTTCTTTCATTGATGACAGCTGAGTACAGGTGTGCAGAAGTCTAACATTTAAAATAAATTGTTAAGAAAAGTAGTATTTTCATTTCTAGAAATGCGAAAGGGGTTTTTTTGAGTTGGAGGTGTTCATGTTTTTCAATTCTTTCACAACCTGTGTCTTTTAGGGTAGCTGTATATAAGACTAAGCTTCTTCAAGGAACTGCCGTTACAAATCACTTAGGTCAACTTAAGTGAAACTGTTAAATGTAGTACAGTAGAATGATGTTGTTGTAGTGAGGGACAGCAGGGCACAGAGGAAATTCTTTCTTCATTTTGGATTCCAAGTATTACTGCTCGGTTACTGTAATCCGTTGAACTCATTTGGCTTGAAAGGTCCTCAGATGTTTTCTGGTAATTTTTGAACTATAAAGCGCTTGAATAGCATTAGTTCAGGATCCACTTCTGAAGTTGAATAGTGTCTGTGGGACATGTGGGAAGCATGCTGGGACAGTCTAGAAAATTAATATATTCAGTGTTTTCCTGGCAACAACACAGTCTAATAAAAATCTATTTCTGTTTTTTCTTTTTTTTTTTCTGAAGGAGGGAAAAAAGGCTTGTCTAGCCAGGGAGGAAAAGCATGATTAAAAGTTTTAAACCTAACTCCAGAAAGACTAAATACTTGTTTCTCTGAAGTATGGTTTTCTCATATCTTTTTTGAATTCTTTATGCAATTCTTGCTCATTAGTGGTAATTGAGGCATATGCATTAAGAGAACATGATTTAGCCCATAGACAATTATTTTAGAGTATCTCTTCAGCTTACTAATGCTTATTTTCGTAGCTTTTTTTAAAGGATTTAAGATGCTAAACTTTGTATTAGGTAAATCTGACACTTCATGAGTATAAGATCATGGATTATGACTGAAGGGTTCAAAGGAGTGAGAGAGCACCTTAAAAAGTATCTTCTCCCTCTGTGATGCAAGTCTGAGCAGAGTCAGGCTCTGTTTTCTCAACATCTGTACATCAGGTAGTTGGAGGCCACAATAAGATGGGTTTTTTTGGCACCACATCTCTCACAGTAGTCTCAGTCCCTCCTTGAAGCTCATCTGCTGCAGTGCCTGAACCACCTTAGTGGCTCCCTTAGACTTGCTTCACTATGCCAATACTAGGTACTTAGGACTCTACCTAGAAGGTTTCTCAGTATTAAAAATATTAAATTGGATACAAAAGTGTGGTCTCACAAGTGCCCAACTCAGGGGAACAGTGACTTCCCTCGCCCTCTTGGTTACATTCTTGTTAATACAGCCCAGGATATTGTTGGCTACTTTTGCTGCCAGAATATGTTGCTGAAACCTGGTGAATTTGATGTTGATAGAAGATCCCTAGGTCTTTTTCGGCATTATTCATTTTTGACAAGTCAGTTACATTAATAACCCATGTGTGGTTTTTATCATCTGTTCAGTCATAGTGACTCGTTCAGACTGTGATTGATAGTGTTGTGCTTCCTGTACAGACATTTACATTCTGCAGCTTAGTCTGAGGATAAGTTTATTATTATTTGTATTTTGAAAGATCTAGAATAGCTTATCAATGTAGAAAGCAAACTTGGTCTGAAAGGAATTAATCTTTAAATAATAAGGTTGAGATTTTAATGAGAAAACAAAGCAAAAAGGTAATGCATTTCAAAGATTTTGGAGCTGTAATGGTCGGGAAAATATATATGAGGAAAAGCTGTATTACTTCCCCATTTCTCACAAATTATTTTTCTAAGCTGCCTCAGGACAGCGTCCATATATGGAAAAATTACTTGGGGGAATTTGAACTCGTGTAACATGTTTTGTTCAAAATCTCCAGATACTGCAGAATTGGAAGGATACTTCTATTCTGTATCATGTCACAGAGGAAGCAATTTGAGGAAGATGCTTAGGAAAAAAAAAACAAACCCAAAACAAAATGTGAGGATTTTTTTTCATTAGGTACACTGAAATATTTTGGACTTCTTTCGCAAAAATTACTACCTCAGGCCTTCACCTTTTTGTGAAGTTTCATGGCTTTAGTGCTCTAACGGTTTATTTAAACCATGATGACATAAATATTGTTTTTCAAAATGATTTAAATGTGCTACTGCTTTGTGTAAAAGACAACATAGCACAAAGACAATAAAATGAGAATTTGAAATGCAATAACACAACATCTGAGTTGTAAAGTTATGTTGATGAGTAACATAGCTGTTTCTTCTAGATATAATAATTCTTCCCCTAGAGGAAAGGAAAAGCTGAAAAATATGTCCTGATTTACTGTAAAGTAAATGTCCCTTTCATTTATGGACAGCTATGTGCTTGGGTATGGGAATTAAACACGTGAAATTTCATCTCAGTTTTTTTTTAAGAACATTCTGAGCAAACAGAAGTGGAATGTGAGTAGCAGTTTTGCAGCTTTCACAAGCTTGGTGCTATTTCTGTCTGTTTAAAATAAAAGACAAATGCCGTTGACAGCAGCTGTTGCCTCCTTCAGTGGAGATCACTTGGTGACATTATTGAAAAAGGATGTTTCATTTGTTTCACTTTGTTTAGAAAAGGAAGACCAGTGTCTCATGCCTGAAGCCTGGAATGTCGACCAGGGAGTTATAACCAAACTCAAGGAACAATACAAAAAGGAGCGCAAGGGGAAAAAGGGGGTGAAGAGTAAGTGGAAAACATTGCACCTTAAAATCATAAATCTCACATCTTTCACACCCTTAATTCTATCTCTCTTTCAATGTTTTCCTAAAATTACTTACTCTTTTACTTTGCTGCTCCTGACTGCTTTCCTGTTCACCAGTTCTCAGGGGTTGAAATTAATGACAGACGACCAAGTTACCCGATAAATAGTTGGATTAGATATAACTTCTTCCAACCAAGTATTGGGTTAGTTCAAAATTCTTGCTTTGAGCATGTTTTATATTTTTGTTATTCAGCTATTTAAATTGTAAAAGGCTTTGTTTTAATACTTCACACTTGAATACAGAAGACTTCAGAATCCTTTCTTAGCTGGAAACATGCCAGTTTTACAGGAAGAGTTAAAGTCTGGTATATAAATAATCAAAGAAAGAAACCAAACTGGAAACTCTCTCGAGTATCCAATTAGATGACAGTGGGAGAAAACAGGTTAATTTCTACCCCTGTTTATACTTGACATTCACAACATGGAAGTCATGCTGTCATCATAATTTGTTATGCAGGGCTCGAAATAGGAAGCAACTATGACCATCAGTTTATTTGTAAATCACAGGATTTATTTATTGACTTTCATACCTCTGGGACTAGCCTTTTAAAAAAGTTGGGTTTTGTTATTTAAAAAAAAACAAAACCAGAAAAATAACAACCTGTGAACAGTATCTGAAATACAGTTTCTAGCCCTGTATTTTTTTTGTACATTTCTTGAAATACAGATATGTTTTGTAAAATCAATGGGTTTTGATAGGTAAGCCATAAAACTTTTTGAACTCAGATGGAGAGTTTTAAATGAAACACTGTATCCATGGCTGTGTTTCAAATACTTAGCCATATTGAGAATTCATGTGTGAAAGATGTATATTAATAGTATTGCATGTAGCCTGGTAAGAAATTTCAGGGATGTTTCTCCCTTTGTGGGAAGATGCTTATGAGTACCAAGGAAATTCTCACTTCCAAAGAGATATGCATAATGATGCCAATATGTCAGACCCTCACATCACTGAGGCTGACTTGTTTTATTGCTTTTTGTATTGATATTCTCATTAGTTGCTGCTCAGCAGTTGGTTATGTGGCTGAAATTATGTTACGAAATACAAAAACTAAAGCTCTCTTTTTCCAAATTAAAAAAAAAAGGTAAATAATTTTTGTCATCTTTGGAATCCTTTAATTTACTGGAAGTTAATTGCAAGTCTGGCAAGAAGCTGAGCTGGCTAACTAAAGTGTTCATATTTAATAAAATTGATTCTAAATTTCTTTATGGTTAAGACAGGGCATGCCAATATATGATTACAGTGAAAGTGATTTTTGTAACTTGTCTGTTATATTTAAAATATACAGACATGTTACGTAGTTCAGGGAAAATAGCTCTAGGGTTATCTTAGCAGAAATTACTTAATCCAAGTGTTGAAATTCTGTTTTTGAACAGCTGTTGTCTTTTTATTTTTGATGAAAAAGTTAATTGTTAATATAGACATTATTGGAATATGTTTTATATCGTTACAGTAAAAATTCACAATGTAAAGGCAGCACTTGGACATCCAGTGCTTTTTCATGAAGATAACTGCTGTTCAGTACCTTTTGGATTGATTTGATTGGTTTGATCTTGCGAGACAAAGTGGTTTACTATAGCAGTGAAATTAAGCATCTTTCCATGGACAAACCATCATTGGAGGAGCATCAATGCAGAAAAATCAGGGAGAATTAGAGCCTGTTTTCAGTTATTCATAATATTGCACATAGTGAAGAAGAATGTGAGGGAGGCTGACTGGAGAAAAAAGAAAGGACTAAATAACATTAAATTTTACAAAGTTTGTTTCTATTAATTTAATTTCATCATATATGGTGCTTAGCCACTGAAATGCTACTAAGTAAAATACTGTTTTTATAAAGCAGATATTATAGTAAAACAATCTTGCAAAATCCTTCTTAGTGTTCTTCTGGATTGAATAATATTTTGGTGACAGAGAAGTTAAATACAATTTAGTTTATTATCAGTCATTCTGGTTAGGGTGGACAAACTAGTGTTTGCAACTGCATTAGTAAATTCATGATTTTGCAAGGCTGTAGTAAACATTCCTGTGAAGTAATAAGAGAATAGAATCATAGAATGGTTTTATGAGGGAATACATATATTAGAGTACACTACTGTGTTAAAGCTGCTTAAAAATAGCTGTATTATTTACTGGTCTAGGAAAAGACATAATGGACTATGGGTAAGACATTTTCCCATTCTTAATTAAACTTACAACAGGAAAAACTACCGAAGATATGTTTCAGCCTCAATCCTATATAAAACAGTCAAAACAGGGATGTGGGAAAATGATGGAGCAAAGCACAGGTAAGTGTCAAGGAGGGCATGGGTCTTCACCATATGTAGCTTCAGGAAGTAGGCCAGCGAATCCAGTTGCATTTTTATTTTAATAAAAGTATAACTTTTTGGATTATATAGTTCACGATTCTACACTACTGCACAAATAAATTTAAATTAAAATGTTGTCATAAGAATATGCTGCACAAAGTACCTGATGCACAAATTCTAAAATATCCACAGATATCAGCTATTGTTTTAGCAAAGTAAATATTCTAATAATCTAAAGTATGACTCAGTTTGGTGGCATTCTTCAGCATCCCGTACAAGTAGCTCTATGAGTTCATACATATGGGGAGTATTGTGCGTTCACAATTCTCAGTTGCTTCTGTCACTTTCTTCTGGAAATTCATTTCATGCTGGATGATTAGTTACTGCTGAAATAAGTGCTCATTAGTTTTTCTGTGGTAATGTCATAATGCAAGGTAGGATCCATTGTTGCATGTGCTGCTGTAGCATATCTGATATAAGCAGTGTCATTGTGAACTATGCCTAAACCCTTTAATTTTTTTGTTTTTTTCTGGTTAGGGCCCAACAGGTCAAAGCTGCAAGATATGCTTGCAAACTTGAGAGATGTTGATGATCTCCCTTCGTTACAGCCATCTGTTGCACCTTCTTCTAGGCCCAGTAGCTCAAGGCTTATTGAACATGAGATAAACAGGACGGATGAAGGTAAATATTAAAAAAGGGCATACCTCTTCATAGAGGGTGGATGTTTATAGTTACTTCTTAAGGATTATCCTCTAAGACTTTCCAAGCACTTTACAAATTCTGATTCAGAATTGGTAAGGTCAAGACACCTACCTAAGTTCAAGTCTTGTCTGAATACTTTCGAGAGTGATGGAAAAAAAAATTATTTGGCACTTAGTGGCTTTGTAATATGACCATCCTAAATCACTTGCTCAATCCTGGCAGACAAGTGTGGACCATAAACTGTGAGGACATAAGAGCATCATTTTTTTTCCCATTGACATAATTTTAAATGTATGCTTGTATACATACACACACACAAGCATGTCCTTTTTTCCCAAGTACAAAGATAGATGCTCTGCAGACAAACACAGGTGCCTTACTATAGCTTTCAAAAGCATGTGGAGGTTGTGTAGTGAATCATATAGAACAACTTGCAGCATGCCAGTCTATAAATTTCCATAATGTGTTCCAAAAATTGAGAAAAATTCTCATAGGGACTAGTCCAAGTATGGAGAGCCACACATGCCTCTTTGTAATGAAGCACTACTGTTGTGTCTGAAAAATGCTAAGTCATCTACATGATTCAGTATTTAAATTTCTATAATATAGGGCATAATAACATATAGTGTATGAGACTATATTAATTTGTCAAATATAGCAACCTTCCAGTACCTAAAGGGAGCCTGCAAGAGAGCTGGAGAGGGATTTCTTACATGGGCATGTAGTGACAGTACAAGGGAGAATGGTTTCAGACTGGAGAGAGCAGGTGAAGATTGGATATTAGGAAGAGATTCTTCACTGTGAGGGTAATGAGACACCGAACAGGTTGTTGTGGATGCCCTGTCCTTGGAAATGTTCAGTGCCAAGCTGGATGGTGCTTTGAACAATCCCATCAAGTGGAAGGTACCCCGGCCCATGGTGGGGTATTGGAGCATGATTATCTGTAAGGTCTTTTGCAACCCAAACCATTCTGTGATTCTGTGATACCATGTGCTCTACTAAAAAGGTAAATATGTGTTTTGAAAAATGTTCAAAACATAAGTTCCACTTAGCAGTTTTTCAGTGAGAGTGAAAAAGTAGGTCGGCCAAGTTATAATTAAGATGCATAAAAAGCCCTGGTGTGTGGAATAGTTACCAAAGATCTCAGTAGTTCTGCTTCCTTCATGCTCAGTGATTTTCTTTATGAAAGAAGGGGGTAACTTAGCAACGCTTTGAGAAGTGGAAGAATTTTTTGTTGAATGTTCCCTTTCCAACTTTTCTCACAGGTACTGAGAACTATATTATCAGAGCTCTATTTTCCTGTCCTTTCAGTAATGTGTTTTTTAATTAATTCCATTTTACTCAAATGGATTCTCACAAAAAAGGACAGCTGATTGTCACCAGTCTGAGTTTGGTATTACTATTAGCTGTGTATTGCTTTATAAAGCTGAGACACCATGATATTTTGGGCACACATTGTTTTATTCCAGTAAGATTTCAAATTTGATGTCCTGTGTGTATTGTGTGTTGAGTGAAATGTTGCATTGTGAGTTTAAAAGACAGGAAAAGAGAACAGTAGTCCTTGGGGTGGAGAACGTAAAAGATGTTTGTGGTGAAAAGGTAATAACTAAAAGACCTAATCAAAGAGCTGTGCTTGAAGGCCTTTTATTTGGGCTGCTCCCACCACCTGTTTTTATCTACATTTTTGTTGCTTCTTCAGCACCTATTTGCATATTTTGTGGCTGAGCTGGGGAAGGTGTTTTCTGTGTTACTTGTGCATTATATATGGATGAATGGTAGCACACCCTTCCTGCCTGTGGCTAGCTCCATTTACTGTCTGGAGTTGCACACACCTCAAGGGTAGGTGCGTTTAGAGGGTGCTGCTTATTGGTAAGTACAGTGATTATCCTTAGAATAGTTGTTTTTCTGTGCATCTCTGTGTATCTTTTTTCCTGTGGCTACTTGAGAGATTTGCAGCATTCTTAAAGTGGAAAATGCACTTTTATTGTACAGTATAGTATAAACCTGTGTTTCAGGATCTTTTTCGTTTGTTTGTTTTGTTTTGTTTTCTTGCAGTGGAAGCTTTAACATTCCCTCCATCCTCAGGGAAATCTTTCATTATGGGAGCAGATGAAGCCCTTGAAAATGAGCTGGGTCTTGGAGAACTGGCAGGTCTTACTGTAGCAAACGAGGCAGATTCGCTGACTTATGATGTAAGTGTTTATTAATGGTAACTCAACACCCTTCTGTCTTGTTGAAGGCAGATACAAGTTACTTGTGTGTAGACTCAGCAGAAAACCTTCTCCAGTTGAAATGACGCTGCTAGAGGATGTCACAAAGTTTTACTTGACAAAGCTGTCCTTCCCATACACAGCAGCATTCACGCTCTCTGCAAACCCCTCTCCTCTCATGTGCCTGCTATGTCATGCAAATAAAGTAAATTAGTGATTGTGGTACAGCGGGGTTCATGTAACCCCAGTGACCTAGCAAAATTAGGAGTATCATTGCCAGCAGATTGAGAGACGCTTATGTCCCTTTTACATGGGCTGTGTGCAGTTTTGGGCCATTCCACTTCAAAAGGGTTGTAGAGAAATTGAAGAGAGTCCCGCAGCTTCTGACTGATGAGGAGATGTTAAGGGAGCTAGTCTTGCTCAGCTACTAGGAGGCTGACAAGTGCTTGAATAGCAGCCTGCAGGTATTAGAAGAGTGCCTGTAAGGATGACAGACCTAAGCTTCTCTATAGTGCCAGGCATTAAGGCAGGAGAAAACAGCAGCAAATTACAGCTTGGAAGGTTCAGTTAAGACACTGGGGGAGAAAGTTATGTGGTAGGTGATATTGAAACAGCTTGCTCATAGAAACAGTGGAAACCCTCTCCTGTGAGATGAAATCAGGACTTGGCTGGGACAGAGCTCTGGAGTTACATTACATTATGTGGGCAATAGTTTCATTTCAAATGGGAAACTGGACCAGAATTCTTTGAAGGGTTTTGTGGCCAGCACTTCTGTGGCTATGTATGTAGCTTTATTTTTCTTGCACTGTTTATGAAAAAAAATCTTTCTTAAAATTGCATTGTTTTAGTTCTATGCAATTTTTTTCTGTATTTCTGATTTCTTGGGAAAAGATACTTCAGGTATTAATTTAATCATCTGCTCTTGTGTGATTTGTCAGCTTCAGATTAATCTTGCTATTGCATTGCCCAGCTGTGTCAAGGTTGAGGGATTTCAGAGATAATTTTTAAGACTGTGATGAGAAAGAATACTATCCTTCGGTAAATCTGACTCTTAAATAATCATTTTCTGGGATTTTGCCATCACAAATGAAGTCTGAGACTTTAGAAATAAGATGCAGGTCTTTACTTTGAAGTTCTACCCCTGTATGTACTTGTAAAGCAATGAAATACATGGTTAATAAAAGCTTATGCACGTTTTGGGTGCCAATGCAGAGATGTGCCCCACCACTATAGCAAGTTTCTGAACATGTGATATGTTACAAATCACCAATATTGCAATGAGTGCATAGCATTTCTGCTAAAATTCAGTATTGTAGTATTATCTCCTAATTTGGGCTCAGTTCTTAATGTTTTTACTAATTGTCCCTAACTGTGTCTTTAGGAAGGGATACAGTCATGTACAAATGAGTTTCTGTTACAGGTACTCCTAAAAATCCAAGGCTGGATTTTAAATTCAGAGAACATGACAAACCTAACCCATCTGTACAAGATGCTTTCATTGTTTGACTTCATTGTGCAAGTGTCCATATAAACTGTTGTGTTTGTTCATGTGTCTGTATCCTGAACTAACACCTTTCATTTATGGAGTAGTGCTTCTTTATCCACTCCAGTCCTTTTCTGCATGGTAGAGAATACTAGCTTCTATTTGTTCATTTGTCCAGTGCCTATATGAAGTCCTGTGATCAGGAATTCATAGTCATGGTTACCTTAACTCTTACCTTTTTCCAGTGCTGACAATTAAAAAAAAAACATTTGCAAAACTCTTTGCTCTGGTACTGTGCACTTTATTGAAGCAAAATGAAAAGGCTGGTGTTTCTGTTTCAAGCTACATTGTAAGTTTAGTTTATGGATAATATAATGTTTCTGTTTTGGACTATTTCACACATCTGGCTGCCAAATGTGAATCAGGTATGATTAGTGCAAGTTTAGTATGTTATTTTTAAGTGTCAGTTTTGAATCTCATGGAGAATTAAGTTGAAAGATCATGTGAATCAGTCTTTAAATATATTTGCTTTCAAGAGTGGCAGACACTTTACCTATTTTCGATCCCATTCATCCCAGTGACATTTTTACTGGATTCTTCTAAACTCATTTCATGGTTTCAGTTTTTTAAATATTGCTTTGACTGTAAATTGAAGAATGGTTTTCACTTGGTAATGGAAATAATGAATTTATTACTTAAAAGACAGATTTTTTCTTTTGTAGATAGGTTTTTAGAATATCTAATAAGATTACATTTTTCAGATTGCAAGCCAATACACTAAGGTCTGCCTTTTCTTTTTCCTTCCTTTACACATTCCTGACAAATGTTCACATTGGTTGGCTCTGGTTTTTCCCCTAGTCCTTCTGGATAGATTAAGCATCTTTATAAAATTATAGTAGATTTTGGATAAGAGTAACTGAACTACAAAATCATGGCATTTAAATTGATTTGGAGGTTTTGGACTTCGCAGTTTGATTTCTTACAGGTTTGAACAAGAGAAGTGCCTGCAATTGCATGTAATTTGTTTTTAGTTTTCAATTTGTTTTCAATTCATTTTTTATTTTGTATAGACACAAATATTATTATAAGTGGCAAATCCAGATCAGGTGCTAATTTTGGGGTTGGCATTCCCCCAAACTGTTTTTCAGGCCTCAGGTTACCTCACTGTTGTATATTGGTGGGGAGAGACAGAACAAGGTTGCCTGCTGTGTGAGTAACCAGCCTCACAGCTTGCAAGACTGGTGGGTAGAGTGATGTGGTGCAGCCAGGTGGGTGATGTGTCAGGGCTAGAATCTGTTTCCACCTCTGCTGCTGGTCTGCTGGCTGGGACTGCCCTCCATCTACTTCCCAGTTTATAGACTACCCGTCTTGGACTCCTTCTGGAAGGACATTTTTGAATAAAAGACAAACAAATGCAGAATATTATCCTGCCAGAACTGGAATTCACTGTTAGTCCATCTGAGGTGTCTTTGTAGCTTATTGGCGTTAGGTGTCTATGTTGAGGCAACCAAATTCCTCTCCAGATATCTGTACATCTTGTACCCTTTTTGCTGAGATTTTCTTGGCCAGTCTTCAGAAAACCTGCCAGAGCTGCTAACCGTGCAGTCCTGCCCCATCCTTGTACCAGCTCGAGCATTTGTCTGTTCCTTCACTGAGCCAACTTGGCTCAGTAAACTGGCAAAGAAACTGACTTGTCTCCCTGAGCAAGGCAGTATGTCATTACTAAGAAATATGATGAGACTAAACCTGCTGTTTTTACGGCTCCTTTCTCCTTGTTTAAAATCCATAGAACCTTTTAATTGATGTATATTATTATTATTATTTTTAAATCCAGATGTAACAAAGCTTAAGCAAAAGTACTTCTGTTCTTAAACCTCCTCTTTCACCCCCAGTCCCCGGAATAAAATGTTTCTTGGAGTGGTTCAAAACAGTTGTCTTGCCTTTGCAGCTAAAGGTACAAATTATTTGGAATTATCTCTAGATTTCAACGTGATAAGATAAACATCAGTTTATCACATCAATTGTTTGTTTCCTTGGTTTTTCCATAGCCACCATCAGCAGGGGTTATGGAAAGGTAAATTGAATTCATGACGTTGTTTGACAATGAAAAATCTGTTCAGTGTTTTGTGTCAATATTTGATCAGAGGAGCAATATTGAAGTAACTTATTTTTTAAAGCTTTCTTTTTGGATCTTCTAAAATGCATTTATTGCCAAATAATTGTGTCTGCATACATGATACCTTATTGCCTGCCAGTTAGATTCTTAGTGTGTAGCCAAGTCCTTTTTGCCTTTTTTCCCCCCTCTTCTGTCAAACTTTACTTGTCATGCATTATTACAGTGCTTGTGTTGCCTTAGCTGGATAAGTTAGGTTGTGTGTGTTCCTTTCTGTGCTTCTAGAGACCTTTCTGTTTCTCTCAGATCTTTGCTTTAGAGGTGCCATATCAGTAGTACTTTGGATGTTCAGGGACCACAACTTGCTGAGTCAAGCCGAACTTTGTAAGTGAATGAGCCAGTAGGTATAGATCAAATTTTAAATACTTAAGTGAGTTCATTGAAGTATCAGTGCTTTTAAAGTGTGTAATTTTACAGACATTGGAGTATTTCAGATTTGTATAGAATTTATTACTGTGGATGCGACATGACTTGTATGGAATATGTCTACCTTGGTTCTCATTTTGAAGTGCCTGGTTAGTGTTAAGTGGACTGTTGTTTGAGAGCAGGGTATTGTGAAAAGTGGGTGAGGTAATTTGACATCTTCTGAAAATGCCAAACTAAATTTTTGATTTCTTCCTTTCGTTGTGCCTTCCAGCTTAATTACAAGTTTGGCATTTTTTTTATTAGATAGCCAACAATAAGGATGCATTGAGAAAGACTTGGAACCCCAAATTTACATTAAGAAGTCACTTTGATGGAATAAGAGGTCTCGCTTTTCATCCGGTTGAACCAGTCTTAATAACAGCTTCAGAGGACCATACATTAAAAATGTGGAATTTACAAAAAACAGCCCCAGCAAAAAAGTAAGATTTTTTCTTTCTTTTATTCAAAACAAATTTTAATTTATGAAGACACCCCCCCCCCCCACCAGATACTACTTCACTGAATGCCCTTGCAGTTAATGGAAAGTGTTCCCTGAATTTTAGAGTAGGAAAACAAGCTTTCAGAGAAGGGTGGAGATGCCTAAAGAATGCCAGAAAAAAAATCCGTGTGTGTTTGTGAATGTGTTTTGTTTGTGAAGAGGAAAACCATTCACTTGTTTTATATTTTCCTTGCAAATAACATGACAAATTAATTTACTAGTGAAAATATTTGGATGCGGCCTGTTAGTGTGCTTGCATGTGTATATAAATGTATAGGATGCATTTATATATATATATATGCATGTGTATGTATACACATACATGCATATGCATCTGTACAGCTTGAAACTGAGATGTTGGCAAGTTCCTTTATTCACTGTCTCTTGCAAATTGCTGGGAATTTGCAGAAATGAGAGGAAATTCCTAGTGGGGCTGATGTGGTTAAGGGAGTATATCACATTATTGAGGAGATCTGGTCATAACACAGTGTTCTCCCTTGGGCAGATAAATGTCCAGAGCAGCAAATTTGGAAGCACTTGAGTGTTGATAGAAAAACTATGAGCCCAAAACTCTTTTGCTCTAATAGGAATAATTAATGATGCATTCCATGTGATGCTGATGTCTCTCCATTCCTTCTGCTCCACTGATGTACCTACCTACTTGTTTGATGGGTCTTTGAGCTACCTTGAAGGTCTTAAAAAAAAAAAAAACAAACCACAAATCCTGTTGTGTTTTGAAAGACTGCAGATAGTTCCTAGACATGTGAGAAATCATGTTGGGAGAGGAACTTATGGGAAAACACTGCAAAAGATGTAGCAGGGATTATAAGAATTTAGTGATTCTGGCACATTTTTGTAAAGCATTGTATAAGATGGTATACATGTTAACATTTTTTTCATACTTCATTTAGGAGTGCTTCTCTTGATGTAGAGCCAATATATACCTTCCGAGCACATAAGTAAGTATTTCCTGAGAAATACTGTCATATTTTGAGAAAGATATGATTTTTAAACAGAAAGAGAATTTTTTAAAAAATAATTTCCACCTTATCAGTTACTGATTTCATGTGACACTTTTTGTTCTCATGTTGTTCAGAATATCTGCATGTGTTCTTCGCCTTTCTCCATAGTTGTGTCTGAAGTCAGATAAACCACAATTTTAAAATTAAAAACCTACAAATCTTAGAGTTCAAATTTGATTAGGTGTTCTGCTCCTCATTGCAGCTTTTGCCTTTTTGCTACATACTTGCATATGTGGAATGAAGCTGAAGAAGAATGAATGCAATTAATTTAATCTACTGAGATGATATCATGAAAGAGCCTTATCTTTTGAAATCTTTTGAAAAGAGAAAAAATATGTTTAGGTGAAATATAAAATACTAAATTGTGATGCTCTTCACATTTTGTGTGCATAATGATTTATTGTCCTGATTGTAGTTGTGTTACTAGATACAGTGGAGGATATTTTTGTGGGAAGTCTTGTAGTGTATGATTTCATTATGCAGAATTTTTGTTGCAATCCATGCAGCAAGTGAATTCTATCTTGCATGGAAATTTGAGGATTCTGAAGGTTGACATTGCATTTCATGTAATGAAAATGTTAATAGTCAGAGTTTCTTTGGGGCTTTCTTCCAGTGGACCAGTGCTCTGTGTGGTGATGAGCAGTAATGGAGAACAGTGCTACAGCGGGGGAACGGATGGCCTCATCCATGGCTGGAACACAACCAACCCAAACATCGACCCCTATGACTCTTACGGTAGGTTGCTGTCACATGCAGCAGTGAAATGATCAGTTCAGTGACAGTAATGTTATGTCACTCAAACAGTGTAATTTGTAGACAATGCTTCTGTGAAAGTTTAAAAGACCAAATAGAATGTTATCTTCAATTACTTAAGGTGCCTTTTTGTTTTAATGCTGATGCTGCTTGATGGCAAGATAAAATGTCATTTTCTTAAAAAAGGCCTTGATCTCATCACAGTTTCAAGAAACAGATAGTCTAAAGTACAGGTTTTAAAAGTACAGGTCTAAAACTGATAATTTGGCAGGCACAGGAAGTGTCTATTTAGTGTTCTTTTCTTTGACAATTTTCTGTGGAGTTGAGATAAAAAGGTTTTATAATCTGAGACCAGAGCTGTTCATGTTGGCTAGAGGCAGCTAAAAAAGGCCCAGTTCAGTAAAATTCACTAGATCTAAGTGGATTTCAGCCTTGTGTCTGGATTTTATGATTTATTTTTCACTTCTGGTAGCTTCAGATGCAGTTGGCCTCCAAACTAACTTCTGCATAAAAGGGACTGCTGTGGCATTAATGGCCTTTTGAAGGTGAATTTTAATAGTGAAATGTGTTTTGCCAAATTCAGTACTGTCTCTTCTGCTGAAGCATTGTTTTGTCCCTTTAATTGTAAACTGGGTAGTTGAATGTCACATATGCTGCTGAAATTCAAACATCTTAATGCCAGAATAATTAAGACTTTTATATTGTTGTGATATGATTGATCTTGGGGTTTTTTTATGGATTATCTTCCAAAGGTTGGTGTCTAAACACAGGCTAAGATACAGCTATTGACTTAATTCAGGTTTTGTTTTGAAATGTGTTTTGTTGTGTTTTGTTCACAGATCCTTCTGTTCTAAGAGGTGCTTTTGTAGGCCATACAGATGCAGTGTGGGGTCTGGTTTACAGTGGAGCTCACCAGCGTTTGCTGTCCTGCTCAGCAGACGGCACTATACGTTTATGGAAAGCTACAGAAATTGCTCCAGCTCTCAATATATTTAATGATAATCAAGGTACAGAAATTCTCCCTACCCTGAAGTTCATGAACAGCACTGATCAGACTGACGTAATTGGCTACTGAATAGAAATACTTCTTGCACTTCTTTCTGAGTTCTGTATCTTTATGAATGTTTTTTTTGGGAAAAGTAGATTTTGTGACCCTTCTTGGGCATTACCTGAATATGTGCTGGGAAACAGTTAGATACATCTAAAAGCCAACTGCTGTAGATGATCTCCTGATGTTGCTAGCACCATGGAGGATGATGTATTAACTCCGTAATTCAGCTTCAGACTTGAGTTTCCACTTGGCCCTTTCTTTTTATTTGTCCAGAATAAAAAGCCCTCTCATCCCCCAATGGAAGTTTGGAGTAACCACTGTTTCATTTCAGGCCAGTGTCATTGTACCTCGCAGATTTGTTCCTTGTGCCTCTCTAACACAGATTCCAATTGAATTTCTGAGTTTGCTGTTAATTAAATAACAATAACCTGGTGATTCTAAACACCATTAGTTGAAAAAAAAAACTCCTTTACAGTTAGTTATTGGAATGTCATGCACAAGTGAAAAATCCCACTGGTTAGAATCTAATTTCTGAAAGTTGCTGCCTGTCTGAGTCAGAGTGCTCCGGAATGAGCCCATTGACATTGCCAAACTCTCTTAGAGCTGATAGTCATTAAAGACAGCCCATGAACTGAGACAGTTCCTTGTCTCTTCAGAAAAACTTTGAGGCAAAATAAAACTTGTCACAGCTGAGCGGACATGTCAAATTACAGTGTAAAGCTGGTCAGATATGCCATTGCTCGTTAATTAAAACAGAGTGAGTAAAATAAAGCATTTAATGTACTTCAGTTTTTGCAAAACTATGTTTCTCGAGATATGCAGACTTCTTATTGCCAGCTTGACTGTCTGCCTGCTTTGAAAACTTCCTGTTAGAGTTACTGTGAGTTGTTTTGTTTTTAATTATTAAACTAAGTGGGAAGGAGGAGTAGTCTTGCCTCACAGAGATAATATTAGGGCTTTTTTGTATTCTAAACTGGAATGAAGCCCAGTTGCGAAGTCCAAAGACTGAAAACTCAGTTTTCCTATGGCTTATTGATAACCTTGAACAACCCGCCCTAAAATATCTGTTGTTCATTATTCAAGTCCTGTAGATTAACCATTGTAGGTTTACCAGGAAGCTGCAGATACACATGCGTGTCAGTGGTAGAAAAGGTCACTTGAGAAACTGTGTTTTCTTCTCACACCAATCCTTTTTGCTTTTTTTTTTTGAGTAGTTGTAGGTAATTACTGCCATTCCTGAGAAATATTCCTGAGGTCCTGTGTCTCAGAAAGATATTTCTCCCATGAATCTTTAGGGACTTTACAGGGATGTGATAGTATTCCTCTGTTACTTGAATTTATGATCCAACATTAGGTTGCTTAAAATTCAGTTGCTCACTGTGTCTTTTCCTCCTTCTCCTCCTGGCATCTTTTGCAACTAGTCTTGTTCTTTCACAAAGCAGGTGGTGAACAGGACATTTGAGGATAAAAATCCTAAGGGATATATCGTATGCCCAAGCTTTGTTGATTTTACCTTCTGTCCTGTAGTGTGCAGATAGCTACATTATAAGGGGATCAAATGTATTCCACAATAGACAGGAGCTTTGAAATACTATATATATATATATATAAAATGTATGTATAATATATATACATATTTTATTTTTATATATATACACACACACACATATATATACACATATATATATACACACACATATACACACACACACACACATATATATATATATATGTATATATATAAAAATATAATGTATTTATATAACTTTACATTATAGCAGTTCCAGTGTACAAAATCTCCACCTGGAGAACTTTGGTGGTTTTTTGAGCTGTGATTTTGTGGAAGCTAATTACAAAAACATTAATCTGTCATATCAGTTGTTGTACCACTTCAGTTTCATGTCCTTTTACTCAAAGTAATGGAGTTTGGTGGAGTTTTTTTGATAATTACTGTTACAGTTAAAGGAAGGAAAAGGAGCCAGGGAGCTCTTGCTTTCTTGATTTCAAAGTAGATTTCTGCACAGCTGCAGTACCAGATACAGCATCTTAGTAAGAAAAGTTGTTGATACATATGTCCAAAAAAATAGGATTAAAAGAGTTACCATACAGGGAAAGCTATTTAGATTGGAATAATTTGTATTTCAGAATGCAACATTTCCTTTCATAATCGTGATCCTTTTGATGTTGAAGTGCTTACTTTTTTTGTATGGATTTTTTGTTTAATTTTTAAAAAATTTTCTTGACACCAACTACATATTTTCTACATTGTTTTCTAGAAATGGGAATCCCTTCATCAGTAGACCTTGTGAGCAGTGACCCAAGCCTCATGGTAGCATCATTTAACAGTGGGCACACTAGCATTTTTAACATGGAGACGCGGCAACGGATTCTTACCCTGGAGTCCAGTGTGGATACTAGTATGTATCAAAGTCCCAAACCAACCAGAGGAAAAAACATTATTTGTTTGAGATTGATACTGTTGATAATCTTTTCGGTGTTTCCAAAGAATCAGGCAGTGTCATGAGAAATGAGAAGATGAATTATGTTAAAAGCTGTGTTCTGAGATAGAACAGTAAATTGTTGCTACTACAACAGACCTCATGGGTATTGCAGTAGCAGAAGAGTGTGCATACTTTTGAAATAAGATAGAAGAAACAAGCTCACACTCTGAATTCCTCTTCAAAGGGTAGTAGCATGAGAAAAAGCGTAAGTTTCTTTAATACAGCTTTGTGATCTTTGCAGATTCAATATATCTCTTTAGTCCAAAATTGCAAAATAGAGGCAGTATCAGGAAAAATGGATGTTAAATTTATTTAAAAATTGGGAGTGTATGTCAATTCTATTTTATTTTTCCTCAGAGGTATCCATCTTCTAAGTTTTGTTGCACTCTTGGCTCATTTGGACTTGGGCTTTAGTTGAAATTTCACTGTAGGAGGAAAGCAAAGCTCCTCTGAAAGTGTATTAATTCACAAGGTCCCATATAATGCCTTGGATCATGGCAGTGACCAGTATTACTGTGAAGGGCCTGGTATCAGTAAATTATTTTGTCATGCCTTTACAGAAGAGACCAGAATGAGCTGAAGCATAAGGTTTCATATTCAGGCCACAATGGTAAAACATCGAGTCTTCTAAAATTTTGCTATCTTCCCCCACCCTTAAGGTTTTATGTCACTGAATTCTACTATTTAATTGCATTTTTTAAAAAGGAGTAAGCCATTCTTGTTGGCTTTGTTTGTATGTTTTAAAATATTTAAATGATGGTCATTTTATAAGAGCAAATGGGAAGTGCCGTATCTCTTCTTTAAAGATTATTCCTTACTGTGCTGGATTTCTTCTTTTAACACACATCTTTGTTTTTCTCTAAAAAAGCCAATTCTAAGTTAGTTAATGCAATTCAGTGGAAGCCACCTTTCTTCTTCCTTCCCCTTCACCCTTCTATTTTTTTTCACCTCCTCCTCCTTGCTGTAATTCTGTAATGTTCCTTAGGGTATGGCAACCAGCAGTCCCTGTTTAGTATCTGTATTTATGTAACAGTACTATAAAGCTTACGTATGTTTTAAAGAAATAAATTATTATTTCTGCAAAAACTAGACAAGAGGAAAATATCACCTGAAATGCCCTACCACACTAAGAGACTCTGCTGCTCAGTATAAGCCTCTGCTTTGCATCTTCAAACTTGAGGATGGTTGGCTACAATGAGGATTCACGTTTTAATAATTTTTGGTAATTTTAGGAGAGTTTAATAATATGAATGCGGAGTTTTTTTCCTTAATTTATGCTTTCATAATTTCTAAGTGTCCTGTGGGTGTTGATACTGCTTTATGGTTCAGATTTTATAGAAAAGTGTAAAATGAAATTTTTGCCATTTTAATAGCAAGTGAACCTTCAGTAGTATTCTGTTTTGTTTATTTTAGTAAGAAGTTTGAATAAATGATGTGAATGTTCTTTGGAAGCAATTTAGCTAAATACAGTCAACATGAAAGACAATATCTGTATTTTGATGTTCTGTGTAATGACTGTTTGTGGGTTTTGTCATAATCTATGCCTCTTAAGACCCCTCTTGCATTAACCTGTGTATCACAGCAATGCCTGGATTTCTAATCAGAAAATTCCTGTACCTTTTTTCCTCTGTGTGTGTGTATATCTATCTATATATATATGCATGCTATTTCAGAACTACTGAAGGTGAGGAAACTGACTCTCCTGTGAATAGTCTAGCATCCTTTTTTTAAACAGTAATTTCAATACATATATGTCAGATAATAAGAGGTAGATTTTGTTTGCTTCAAACATACTGCCTGCAGTGTTTATTTTCCTGTCCTGTATGTTACGGAGAAAATTTGACTTGGCAAGGGGAGTAATGTGTGTGAATGAGGTGTTCTCACTCAGTTTTTGGTTTCACATTTTTGCGTGATGTGCTTATATAAAAGCCATGTCCAAAAGCTGGACCTTATTTGGCATACATATGTTTCATATATGTCTCTGTCCTGTGTAGTTTGGAAAGTATTTTAGAGGAAAGTGCATAACATAAGGTGCTAGCTGAGAATTTCCAGGATATATATGTAAGAAGTATTTCACAATTTAGATTGATTACATATTTATTTCTTAGTAGCAATCTTTCAAAGAACGTAGCAATTTATATAAACTGATGTGTATGGGTTTTTTCTTAGCAGTCAGTTCTTCCTGTCAGATAAACAGAGTCATCAGCCATCCAACTCTTCCAATTAGTATCACTGCTCATGAAGACAGACATATCAAATTCTATGACAACAATACAGGTACGCATCTTTCCAGCCGTTCTTAGCCATAGCCATTGTATAATATAAATAATATTCCAATTTTTTTATGGTCAATATTATACACACAAATGAGGTATGTCAAGAATTGGATAGACTCTGTAGCAGAAATCTCTCATCACCAAGTCTAAAGATTACCAGCCCACTTAAACCTTTGTTGGCAAAGTGATAAAGAACTTGAATCTCTCTGTCCATTCTTTTAAAAGCCCTATGTATAGGATTTATAAATACTTAACATGAAAGGCATCGTTTTCAAAATCAGCATGTTCTTATGTTTCTTCTGTTGGTTGTCTGTATTATTTTGCTCTTGAAAGCAGGAACCTCTGGCAGTCCTTTAGTGCTTCCTAGACCTCTGCCACATTTGACCCATGATTTCTAATTTTTGACATGAAATCACTGCTGTGATTATAATAAGCTGTGATAAAACATTAATTCTCTCTGAGACAATTAACATTATCCCCTATTCCCATGTAGTTTATATTAATTGCTTTTAGTATGCTCAGTCCCTGCCTTCCTTCCCATTCGAGATCTTACTTGAGAACTCACTTAATTTGCTTAAGGGGCATATATTTAAAATGCACAGTGATTGCAGTGTCAGGGTGGCTTAAAGCAAAGGTCTCATATATGTTGATGATACTGCTATTGTGGTTCTTGGGAACTGTAAACATTAAAATACTGACTTCTCGTATAATTTTAATAATTCAGTCATTGGACAAGATCTTCTGTTTATATCAGCTGTGATAGAGTCATAAGCAGTGAACTCAGATAACAAAGTTAACTGCAGACAATAACATAAATAAATCTTTTCTTTCAAAGGAAAACTGATACACTCCATGGTGGCTCACTTAGATGCAGTTACAAGTTTAGCTGTTGATCCGAATGGCTTGTATTTGATGTCTGGCAGTAAGTACATTCAGATTTCATTTCCTTTTTCTCATAATGGTGGCAGGCATGCAAATTATAAAGAAAACTGTTTTCCCTTTCTTTAGGCCACGACTGCTCGATTCGCTTGTGGAATCTTGAAAGCAAGACCTGCATTCAAGAATTTACTGCTCATCGCAAAAAATTTGATGAGTCCATTCATGATGTGGCATTCCACCCATCCAAATGTTATATTGCCAGTGCAGGAGCAGATGCCCTGGCTAAAGTGTTTGTATGACAGAGTGCTTCCCATTCAACTTTAGCTTTGTATATATTTAACCAGCTGCACAAAAGAGAAGAGGAGGGCATGAGTTGTTTTATCTTGCCCTATAATTCAGAGAATGTTTGTAAGTGTTTAGTTTTGCAGGGTGCTGTTTTCTAAATTGACATTTGTTCTGGTTTCTGTGAGCTCAGCTGGTGCTGAGAGCTTGAAATCTCTCAGTTTCAAATAGTTAAAAAAAAAAAGCTTTTATTTAGAGGGTGTGAATTTTCGTCCAGGCAGGCCTTGGGTGAAACTAGGTCTACATATTCCCTATTAATAAAATGGAGTACTGGAAAGAAGGGGTCTAATTGCATCAGGGAGTAGGAAAAGAGGGAAACTTCCTAAGATGCTTCTCATTGAGGAATCTTAATGTACTCAAATCACCTGGAAAAAGTGATTCAAAGTCAGTACACATGCTCATATCATGTGAGAGGCACTTTGTCATCCCTTTGGTATGAATTAAGTAGATCTTGTTCAGAGAGCAGTAGTGGATAGTTAATCTCAGCCACCTGGCTGCTAGCCTAAGATAAATGCAATTAAAGGAAGACAAATTGCTAACATAAATTAAAATGCAGTAAAGTTTCTGTTGCGTCTTCCATGTTTCTCAGTAAATATTTAGTTTGCAAAAGAATTTATATAATATTTTTAAGACTGTATTAGCGTATGGCTAGAAACTGAGCCTTTAGTCTAAATCCCAATTAACAACAGACTGACACAGTCTGTGTATACTGTAGTAGCAAATTTAACTTATTCAGATTTTAATGCTGTTTATTCTTGGAGATCTGGCACAAGAAATTACCACAAGGCTTTCCAAAGAAGCTGTCCTACAACTTTAGCTATCAAACATTCATCTTCTCTTTCTGTTCCTGCTTAAAAAAAAAAGGGTATCATTCTGGGCATTAAGGATAGCAGTGAAATACTTTGTTTGAAGATTAAATCTGATGCTTTGTATGAGTCCTTTTAGTGAAATAGGTAGGAACTATACAAAGTTCCATCAGTTTGAGAGATTCTGCTACTGCTAGAGTTATTTCCCAGCTGCACCATTTGAGGGACTTTTACTTTGTCCACTTTACTGGGTGTATGTGCCATTGATTGGATTATATGAAGAATGAGCCCTTCTTGTAATTACTCAACAGATGTGCTTTGTTTATCTATTCAGAGCTTCTCTGTTGATTTGACAAATAATTTCTAATCCAATCTGTTAGTCTTTTTATCCCTTCTTAAAGGAAGGTGAGTGGATTCTTTTCTGTTATGTGTCATCATCAGAATTATTACTATTCATAAGCATGATTTTCTCTGATGGGAGTGGAAGCAGAATTTCTGTTGGAGTTGATTTCTGGTGCAGATATGAGTAGGAAAGAACCCAGTGCAACTCTTCATATACTAGCCTGAGGTTAAGACTGGAAACTGATACATAAATCTTTACCTTTAAACTGACACTTCATAAGCAGGAGTCATTGAAAGATATCAACATAAGGTTTGACTATGTTGTTTTTAGAGTGCCATTTGGGGATGGGACCACATTTGAAGTCAATCTCAGAGTTTAAACCAAGTATATTGTTTAGAATAAAAAGGTGACCTGTGCTGTTTGAGCCTGCAACACATATGTACTGCTAAAATATCCTGGAATACCTTTTATTGCTCAGAATATTCACATATGTCACTTCACTATATTGATATGCAATATATTTCCTTAGATATGATTAGAGCTTTTACCATGAAACAGACGACTACAATAATAATACAGATTATTTAGTTTTTATAAAATGTTTTGGTTATGATGAAAAGGAGGAAACTTGGCTGCAAAACTGAGCATTCAACTTTGTGAGAGTTCTGTGTACTTGACTCATATTCTTTCAGTGTCATTATTTTATTTCTTTTTGAAGATAAAATTGCAAAGATTTATTTGAAAAAATCTAAAAGTTATGTATATTATATATGTGTATATATATTGTAAACATGTATTAAATGTGTCTAGTAAGGGAAGACTCCATGGGTGCATTTTAATGTTTTAGTATTAAGAGTTCTCTTGAGTTTGTGTATACAAAGGATAATGGTGTGAGTATGAAATGAATGTTGTGCTTTTGCTTACACAATACAATATGTAGTCACAGTTGTTTAAATTGCTGTATATAAAAACTAATAGGCCAGCATGCTTGTTTTTAAAGACTGTCATTCTGATTACAATTGGAATGTAAGAAGTGGCTGTTCAAATGTGAATTGAAAGATGTTTCCTTCTCACTATTGAGCTCTTGCTCGAACTGAAAAGTGATTTTTTTTTTTTTAAAGCTGGCAATAGCTAGAGGATGAGGTGCCTTTAAAAAACAAAACAAAACAAATGTAGCCTTATGAAGAGGTTGTGGAATATATATATTTTTGTGCTTGTCTTCATAATTGATGTCAATGTCTTTTTACTGTACTTGCTCACATACTTGTAGGACTGCAGGGTATTGTGCATGAGCCTGTCAGATCTTCTGAGCATCATCATAGGAGATAGGGTTGAAAAAATTATTTAGGTTATCTAGTCCATCTGCTTGCTAAAGCAGGGTTGTAGACTTGTGCATTTTAATATTGTCTTAGCCAGTGAGATTTAATATGTTCTAAAACAATTAGGCTTCCTTTTGAAGAGTTTTTCAATGATTACAGCTCACTGTCAGGAGGATTTATGTGATATTTAGTAGCTCTTTTTAGTAACTTCATGCCAGTATTCCAAGCCATGTTTTGTGCCATTTTACATAATTCTTCAGAGTCTTTGTAATTTGGAACCTGCATGCACACACTGGTTCTTTCTGTATATTTTCATTCCTTTCTGCTTTCTTGAAACTATTTTTTTAGTCTGCTTTTTTTGCACAACATTTTCTTGTTTTCATCCTTTAAGCTCAATTCTCCAAAAATTGTTGCCCATACCACCATTCCACATGCATTATTTGTTGGACTTAGTCTGAGGGTCATCTGTTAAGTATGGTTGTTACTCGGTTGGCTTTATCCTGTGTAATGCAATGCTTTTGTATAGGAAAACCAAGCTTTTGATGTCTGATGTTTGACAAACTTAAATCATACTTATTTATGACAAGTCCTTTAAATAACATTTGAGCATTGCTGCTTTTCAAGTTTCTTCTTCACTTTTAGTACGTTATTATTCTTTTGCCGCTAGAGACTTAATTCCTATTTCATGATTATCCTGGATCTTACAAGCTTTGAACTTCTGACCTCTGAGGGCACTAAATTATTTTATTTGTTCCCCTTTTATGTGCAGTTCTTCCTGGTTCAGTATAATTATTAGCTTTCATTAGTGTGATACATATGTTTATTGAAAGTGTAAACAAAAACTGGACCCAAGGCTTATTCTTGGAAAAAACATTTTTCTGCAATATCAGTAATACAGTATTTTGCCATTACTAATTTTCCCATATCTAATTTACATGATAGTTTTTTTATGGTTAGCTCGTATAATTTTTTGTGTATGTTAGCCTGTGCTAATGATTTTGATTTTACTAACTAATTCAATGAGAGAATTTTCAGTCCTTTTGTATGTTGAAAGTTGGTCCACTGGGTTTAAATACTCTCACTTTTACTCTTAATTTACTTCACTGGGCTGTTTGCTTTCACATGTTTGATTCAATTACCAAAACGCTTGCACAGAATGATTTAGTGTAGCTTGGAAGAAGTTCTAGATATGTTGTGTCTCTTTTACAAAATCCTAGTGTCTTCATTTATTTTTGGGCCTCAGAGAGAAAATTTTCACATAAAAGATTCACTACTTTCATCTCATTCATCTTTATTTTATAAAGAACATTTAAATATGTTCTTTAGCAAGAAGCCAGTGCCATATACTGTAGGCTGGTTTTTTTTAGGATGTATATTTTCAAATAACATGTTAAAGAAGTCCCATGTAATTTGATTAAGTGTGTGATGTTCACTATACAGCTTTGTGTTTAGGTCATACAACACTGTTTTTCAGTTGTGAATTTAAAGTAACAAGAGACCTTGTTCTTTTGAATAAATGTGTGAGACATAAAGGACTTAGTTACACCACCTTTTCAGTACATATTTTGGATCACAGATGTGTCCCCTTTCCCTGGCTCCTTAGATTTTAGCAGTGTAATTTTGGGGAGCAGCAATTTCTGTAAGCTCATGTTTTTTCAGTAGTGTTTAGTGGGCACAAAAGCAGGCATAACTATTGGATAATCGAGTCTTGGTTTTATTGATGCCTTTCAAGATGTGTATTTGCAAACATTTGCAGGCTGTGGCTTGGCAGTGTGTTTGCAGACTGTCCCAGGTATCAGGAGCCTACTTGGTGCCTGTGGGAAAATACCTAGTTAACCTGAGATGCATTAAGGAGGAAAATGCAGCCATTGTGGTTGTCCCATGGTGAAATGTGTGAGGTTTAGTGGAAGTTGGTTTGGACTACGCTGTTAGAAATGAAGACATCAGAATGCAATAGTTAACATCTTCCGTGTGGTAAATTGATTTTTCTAAGATGTGGCAATCTTTGACATGGCAATATGAGGTTTTTTTTGGGGCAGATGCATTTCATGAGCATCGTAGAGATGCTTAGCATAGTTGTTACTATTGAGTGGCTGAGAGGGTGAAAAGATTTCCCTGAAAAAAAGTGCTCAGATGTTTCAGGAAGCTTCTTTTTTTCCATACAGACATGAAGGTGTTGAGAATATTTTATCTAAATCTGACAGTGTGTTTAGTTGAAAGGAGTTACAGTAGGTGAACAGTCTTGACTCTTTCATCATTGGTGCCTTTAAGCTTAGAGACAGAGTTATGGAAACAATTCACCTGTAAACTGCTAGTGAAAGCCTCTGCCACATTCCTGCTGAGCAGCAGAGAAACTGATAGATCCAGTTGATCCATCCAGTTATGTCAGGGGTGTTCTACAAAAAATATCCCCTATTGTAGTGTTAAATACAGCAGAACAAATAAACAAACTCCTGGGGAGGGTGGGGAAGGGCTAGGATGACTCTTGTGTAAATAGTCCTTGTCTGGGCAAATGCTCTTGTTTAGCTGGTGGGAATGTTCCCAGGAGGGAGCATGATTGGAAATGTGACCTTTAAAAAAATGTCTGTGCCTGTGCTAATGAACACACTTGTGCAGGTTATCTATCCTTTTAGTATGTGCTTTTTATCTTCCCACTTAAATTTTCCTTTGGGATACATTTTCTGAAAATCTTAAAATTTCATCTGCAGTGAGCTCTTACTGTGGGATAAATTTCATAAAGGACTACTGATTTGAATCTTGGAGTGGTTTTTTTGGAGGGTGGTAGAGTTCCAGCTTCAGCCTCAACACTCTCACCACCAAAAGGCTGATTTGTACCTCCTTACACCCAGTTCATTTAATTCTAGTGTATCTCTTAGCCTGCCTTCTGATTTGGTGTTGCTGCTCTGTAGTCAGTTGTGAAAGCTTATGAATTGCTGTAGCATTTAAGTTATTTTTGAGAATCTGTATTCCACTACAGAAGGCATAAATCCAGTTGAATAGTATAATTTATGGATCTCATCTGGTTTGTTGTCAAGAGAGACCTGTTGTTAGACTACAAAAACCAAACTATGGCTGAGCTAAACAATATTTAACAATATTATATTCTTCTTATCCCAATTTCTCCCTGCTTAAGTGTAGATTATGGTATTGTGTGTTAGTCTAGTTATGCCCTGCTCATGCTGCCAAGCCATGCTGTGATCCTGAGAGATCACACCAGTGTTTAAATCATGCCCCATGCATATGTTTCTAAGCTGCTCAAAGCCTTATGTTGACGTGGTCCTCCAGGCCAGTCTTCTTTGATTCCCTCAAGTTTGAATTTCAGGCTTCCAAAATTACTTCACGGCTATTTTGAGTAAACCTTGGTCCTCACACCAGAGTATTAGACTGTGGTGTTGAGAAAAAGATTTATGCAGCTGGATTTGTACGATTCTGAAAGGGAAAGGATAACTTAATGCCAAGCCAAATATTGTAATTATTTTTGGACTAGTTGTGAAAAGCAGCCAAAAACATTGTATAAGGGATAAATGATGGACTTCAAGCTAATATTTTTCCATTAAGAATTTATTTTTTTATGCTTCCTGTCATCAAGATACAGTGCTTTCGAATGTAGCTTGTTTTCAGATGTATGGCTCCTAGAATTGTTACCTTGCAGTTGGACGTTTGCAAATGTGCATCAGTTTTGAAAACTGTCTCATATGTGTTAGCACTTCTTTTGGAAATTTAAACTGAGCATGTTAGCTAATGATTTATTGTACCTTTATAGTCCAAGCAGACTGAAAAGCAGTCTTGTGCTGTTTTCCTTGAATAGTGCATCTGAAAAAACTTGTAGGAGCAGCCCCATGATGAGATGACTTTTGTTGCTGTAAGGTTCTCTGTTGACATTTGTCAGCTTTGCATTGTATTTTGCATCATTATCTTCAGTTGACTGTCAAGTTAAAAAAGACAAATTTCTTTGCCATATGGACTGTAGCTTGGATTTTTGTTGTTGTTGCTTCTATTAATACACTTCTGTCTTTTCTACTAAAACTTGGAGACACCTGACAGCTCTCTTTACAAGTTACTGCAGGTGATAACCACTAACACATTAGTAATTACAGTGGCTTCCCTTCTGTTTTGGGTCACTTCCATGGCAGATTGTTGATAGGAAAAGGCTACTGTGGCTATGTACAAGCAGCTAAAGGAAGTTAAGATTCCCCTTCAGAACTATGCTGAGGTTAAGATTTTATATACCAATTTTGAATGACTACTCTGAAACAATGTTGGGCTTCAAGTATCTTGCAGAATTTTGGATCCAAATGTTAAATACATACTTGTTGAGTAATAGTCTGCTTGTCAGATTTTAGTGTGTGGCTCAGTACAAGGCTGTGTCAGAATTGCAGTACCACCAAAACTACCTTGTTTAAATGCAACTGTTGTACAAAAGTGAATGTTATTTTGAGTGAGAAATTTTGTTTTCTAATTTATGAAAGAAATAGGGAGTAAGCATCCATAAATGTAATATATTTCAAGATTTTGAGAAGGCTTATTAATCGTGGGACATGAGAAAAATGAAAGTGATTCATTCTCCAAAGATTTGTTTAGTGTTTATTATTAAATAATAAAGTATAAAATTTTGCTTTAAATGGAAATGCTTCTTCAAAAACTTAGTATTAAACTTCTTACTAAAACTCAGTAGTTTAAAATGCTGGATAAATATCTAAAATGGCAAAGATAGAAAATTCAGAGGAAGATTATTTTGAAATACGCCAGTGTAATTTTGAGCTTCTCAAGTGCAGCCCTGAATTTTCTCTTTTTCACTGCAGTTCATATTTTGTGAAACTTCTTGGATAGGTTATATTTAAAGCTACATTCACTTGCCTGAATAAGTCAAATAAATATTTTGTCATTTAAAATTATATGGATCTGCTTATGTCAGTGTGCTGTTTAAAATGAGACCCCCATTGAGGTAACCATGCAGGTATTTGTGTTGGTATGACAGTAGTGAAGTGGGGTATCTGTGTACTGTACCCGCATTCTGCGCTGAGCAAAATCACACGGACTTCCAGAAATAAGCAATGGTTTTTAAGAGCAGCTTTATTTAATGTTGCAGCAGCAAGTGTCATTTGTACCATATAATTATGTAAATTGGGTGCTAATAAATACTATTTTTCAACATTTTGCATTGTGTTCATAATTCTGCGTTTTATCACAAGATATGTGTGGTTTTGGAGCAAGTACTAGGAGGGGGAAGTGCATTAAGAGAAAGAGAAGTAGACTTGTTTGAAGGGGCTTCAGGTAACTCCATGTGAAATTCCTACTGAACTGTGCAGCACGTTACTGTTCACAGGAGTGCTTTGGTTTTTCTGTCCTCCGTATGTCTTGGTTTTGTACTGCTGCACCAGTTTGGCTCTGTTGACACCCCACATCCTTCCGTGTGCTGAGGCACGTGGTCCCTGTGTGGGGGTGAACGTGGGGTGAGCAGACATGTGGAGTGGGTGCGGTTGTGCAGGAGCTCGTCTGTCAGCAGGCACTCTCCACAGCCAGACACGTGGCTCCTCCCGAGGACAGCGTTCATTCAACGTAAAAATAAATGTGTGGTTCTGCCCTTGGGGAGGGGAGGAGGGAGAGCAAACCACGTATCACAGATGGCAGCTGCGTTGCTACAGGAAGGTGCTCAGAATGGCACTGTGAGGGGGTGGCAGGAGAACCTACACAAATTTGAGCAGAACAGTTGTCAGTGAGCCCATCCCGTTTTTTCTGAGCTTGTAGGTGGGATAAGCAAAGGCCTCATCTTTTCTTGGTAGGTATAAAATAACCTGATCTGGTTCTACTCATCTTCCTGCCTCATGGGAAAGGAGGAATCACTTTATGAATTGACAGTACAATCTCATTCACCTCAGTGTGAATGCCTCTAGAAGATTCCTGAGGTAGGGAGAAAGAAGATACAGTGAATAATGTGCGAGTGACCCTCACATGGGGGAGCCCTTATGTACGTGCTTATGGGTTGCCTATGAACAAGACACGTCCCCGTGATGGTTTGCATGGGAGAAAAGTGAGTGTGCTTGGTGATACAGTGGAACTTTACAGTTTCTTGTGCTTAAAAAGAAGTAATTTCTCTGACTTCTTGAACTGGAATTCTTGGACTGCACTATCAGAATTCTCGTTAGAAATCAGAGAAGGGGATAAACGTGGTGCTAAGAAAAATATGTTTTTTGCCATTCAGTAAGACTGACACAGTTGTTGACTCACAGTTGTGAGCAGTGTTGCTGATGCAGTGCTAAAACCCTCATCCCCCCCTTCTCCCTCAGTTTAGCAAGGAAAAATTATTATTTTGAGGAATTTGAAGCATTCAGCTGCATAGATGTACATATGTAATGTTTTCAATATGTAGGTGACTTAGCGAATGTAAATGGCCTGATATTGTTTAACTTGACTTACTGACAAGACAAAATGAGATGGGAATGGAAAAGAAAAGGGATTAAGTGTGGACAGAGAAAAACAGCTAGCAGACTTACAGTAGCTTTGTTCAACCACAAAGTAATTTAAGGCATGTATACCACAGAAAAGTGACTTAAATTTGGTGTCTAGGTAATATTTCTGATACTACCTACTGCTTGCTTTGATTTTCTAAGTAGATAACATGGATAATTTCCTGCGGGGTTACAGGTAGGGTGTTAAATCACTAAATATGTTTTGATTGTGTTGATCCTGGCTGGATGCTTAACTCCAGAGCTTTTCCTGATTATGGTATGGTTCCCCCTGCGTGCTGGAGAGCTGTGGGGAAAGGAGGAAGAGGAGGAAGGGGAAGCTTGTCTTGCTCACCTGTCAGCAGCAGCCATAGAGAAACTCTCCTCTTGCCAAACCAGCAAAGCAGCAGCAGCTGAGGAGCAGGAGGTGCACGCTGCGGGTGATGCCTTCTGAGCAGGGTGGCACAGTGACAGCAGAAATGGTGAGTGTCCTGCTCTGGGGAAACAGGACTTTGAATTGCTTCTCTCTGAAGAAATGGCTGAACTCTTAATCAAATTTGGTGGCTCACTGAAAATGTGAGTGACTGATGCTGGAGTTGGCAAGAGATTTTGAAACTGAGCTCTGCCAAAGCTTCCAGAACATGGACGTCAGTAGGTATTTCCAGATGGGTATTCTGCATTGTGATTGCTGAGCACTGATAAACCACCACCCCAACTCTGAGTGCAAAGATGCTCATTTCTTAGGGAGAGGTTGGTGAGACAACACCCTCTAGAATGTGTATGCCGTGACTAGTTCAGACAGCTCCCATCTCTTCTCTTGGGGATGTCTCTGCCAGACAGCAGGTTCCACTGAAATGATCAGACATCTGAAACTAAGTGGCCCAGCATCAAGTGACTGGACATCTAGATCCTCTTTTGATTCAGTCCCACATCTAGAAAGTGTGTAGAGCCTGTGTTATTTTTTTTCAGCTTCCAAGGGAAGTTTGGTTCCAGATAAGACATGATCTTGCAGAACTTGGAAAGTACATACAGTTTTCATGATCTTCAGTCATTAGGCTTTGCTTCAGTTGACTGATTACTCTGACAGGTAATTTTGTGGTAGCTCACTCAAAGGATCTTTTTCATCTGGGCATGTAAAAGGACAACACTGAAGCACCCGGGGCTTTGCCAACCTTGCTAAGTCTTCCATAATGTAGTAATAATCTCAGTTGTGTTTCAGAAACTAAAATGTCATGGGTTGTGTTTGCTGTTTATTTTTTAACTGTATGAAATGACATGCACTGCATGTGCCTTTAGGACAGTTTTATTGCAAAAGACATAGCAACTTATGTTGATAAGCTCAAAATAGCTTGTATATGTTACAGAAGTTTTGCTGCTTTCTTCAAACAAATGTACCCCTTTGAACATTTATCTATATATGTAAGTTATCTGGTTTTTTTTTTTTTTATAAAACAGTATTTAGAGACTTGAGTAGGCAGCAAGTCATTTGATTGCTATGAGAGGAGTATGTTCTGTGATTTCATGGAAGGGTGTATTCTTCAAAATTTTGAGGCTTGATTTTAAGTTTGGGGTGTTTATGAATAGGACATCTATGTTTAGGCAAGAGTTGGATTAAACCACTTTCACAGTTTGAGTTTTGACAATTTCAAGATCGTCCCAAGAAAAGTAAAAATGCACATTGAGAAACAAGCACCATAGTTGTTCCATAAGCTTAAGATAAACCATTTGAACAACACAGTCTGAAGTGCCCTTTATAAATGCTTGACAAAAGATAGCTGTGCAGCTTTCCTGTGAAAAAGCATTTGAAAGCTTAATGTCATTGCTTGAAGTTTAAGCTTTAGGAAAAAATGATATCCCATATGCTTATATCCCTTGTGCACATCCTAAAGAACATGTGCAGTAGCTATTCCTAATGTCTTGGCCATCACTGCTGTGCTTCTGGTAGAGCACAAGCAAAGCACTGGGGAGTCTCTGCAGGGCACCAATCTTTGGTGCTGCAAGAGCACATTCAGTATGGAGAACAATATGTGGTGGTGAGCTGCTGCATTAAAAATTAAACCATGGTATTAAGGGTAACTAAGTTAGGATTTAGGCCTTTTTCTCAGGCAGCTCCAAATCATGCCTCAAACAAACAGGTTTTCAGACAATAAATCTGATGTCTGAACTGAAGTCCCCAGTAAATTCAGTTTATGGGTTTGAGTTTTGTCCAGCCCATGTAATGTCCCTTGTTGACAGAGAAAGATGTGTTTAGCAGAATAATAGTGAGGAGCTGGGTCAGGAGATGGGGATATCAGAGTTGCGCTGCCCATGCCTAACTCTCTATTCTTAATCGGTTTTTTGAGCCAAAAGCTATTGCTGTGAAGTGCAGCAGCACAGATTAGTGGTAAAAACTCTGCATACAAATATATTTGTGGAAGATGACAGTGTCCTGTGCTTTCAGTTTGGGTGGAGAGGCTGAATTCATGATATTCAGTTAAAGCTGGAACTTAATGTTTTTTCTAAGGGGAAGTGATGAACTTAAACCACTGTGTCATCCAAAGTTGGTTTTGATAACCTCTTGAGAGGACCCCAGCCTATCTTATATTACCTCACCAGGGGGATCATACAGAATCTTGCTGTTTTCATTAATTTGCATTGTGCATACTTAGTTGACAGGTTATGAGCTACTTTGTTTGTATTTCCAAACATAATGATTTAAAAAAATGTGCTACTTTTGCTGATAAAATTAGTTTCCCTCATGGCAATTCAGTTAGAATTTATGTGGCTAATAAATATCTTGGCTCATGGTTATTAAAACTATAAATGCTGTTAAGAGCCTGATTTGCAAGTAATATGGCAAATTTGAGTTTTAATATATTTCCATTTCCTGTTAGTTCCACAAGCTTGGCACAGCATGGCTTTGATTGCTGTAAGGAGTGTGAACACTCATGTTTTTATTGGCTCCTTTGATAACTTCGCTTAATGAATGTATTTTCTTAAATGATACTGGATGGAACATAACCAGCAACTGCTGCTTCCTAAATACAGTACAGTTATTTTGGTCCTCCTAGTGTGTCCCTCCTCCTGCACTGACTAGTGATGGGGGTAGTTCTCCACTTAAGAAACCACCATGTGTGTCCTGACTGATCCAGGGCTGTAATAGCTACATTTTGAAAACAGTCCATAGAAGAGAATTCAGTCCTAAATTTGAGGGAGAGTGTCTGTAAATGCTTGAAATTCTGCTTTTCCCAGTGTTAATACAGAACTTCAGATAATTCCCTCTTAAATCCTGTTAATGGCTCTTGTATAGCTCTCCTGACACTAGAGACTGCACTTGGAATTGTTGGTTTAATGACGGAGTGGTGGTTCTTAAATGCTTTTCTGATTGTGAGCCACTTAAACCCACTATTTTTCTTAAAGAGTCTCCTGTGTCCTGGCAACACTCTTGTGGGTCCTGCAGGACTTGAACCGCCCAAGAGTGAAGGATGAAGCTGAGGGGGAAAGACACTTCTCAAGATCAAGTAATTAAAGCAGTGTTGTGGGAGACTAGATTCCAGTTCCTGCACGTTGGCTGCCTTGTGGATTCGAGGCTTTATTGGGGTTGTAAAGGAGGCAAAAGATTGTAGGGTCCCGGGTATTTAACCTTTCCTCTCTTGCTTTCCAGTTTCTCAGGGTTTGGATAAATCTCAGTGCTTGAGTTAACACTAGCTGAAGCTTAACTTACTGACAAATCAGCAGTATGGAGAGAGTACCTGCTTTTAAGAAGGTACTCAAATTGTGTTCCCCCTCCAAAAGAAGCATCTGGAATTTGAGTCCTGATCTGTGTGTCATCTGATGGGCAGTGCCACATGAGGTGTTTCTACCACAGCAGCTCAGCAGCTTGGCTGTTCCCTGAAGGGACCAGGTCCCTTCAGGGAGCACGTTTTAAGGAACTGGCATGTGTCCAGAGGTGAGAATTGGGCAAGCTGGGGCTCTATGCTGGAAGCAGCTCTTCAAAACAGCTGCAGTTATTTCCTCCATGTTTTCTGCCTCTTATGCAATCCATCTAAATCAGAGTTTCTGATGCCCACAAGCTAAAAAAAGAATCATCTACACAGAGCATTATCATGCACAGGGACAGAGCTGCAATCAACCTTGCTGACTGGGAAGTGCCAGGGGGAAACACCTCCAATGTTTCTTGAACTGAGGACTGGCATTATTTCTGTGGCACTTGGCATGCCTTCAGTACAGCACCCAAGGGTCCTGCCTTGCTTGAGTCCATCAGTTCCGTGGCTGGGAATTAAACTCTGTGCAAATGTTTTGGATGAGCTGATTAACATAGCGGTAGAGGTTGTCAAATTCATCCACAAAGAAGGAATGCTCCTTAGCAGGGTCTGATGCAATGGCTTCCAGTTCATCTGGGGCTGCCCAAGCAACTCCAATGGAATAAGCGATGACTCCTGGAAAGAAACCCAAAGCTTAGAAAAGCATAAAAGTTTTCATTGTGGTAAATCTAATTTAAGATCAATACTGCAAATGTAGTTTCCAGGCCACAAAAAAGTGGGAAGTGAGTTTCAGTGGTCTCTGTATTAAATGGGTATTTTCAAACTGGGGAAAAGTTCTAGCTTGTGCTTTGGAAGTACTTTTTTCCAACAGCAAAAAGGTTTAAACAATAGAGAAGCTTTTGCTCTGGGTCTAAACAACAGAGCCAAACAACAGAATCAAGAACAACAGGATCTTGTTCCAGTGCAAATGTGTTGGAAGATATATGCCTATCTTGACTAGAAAGGCAAAGGAGTCCTGTGTTACTAAGACAGCAGAAATCCCTCGATATCTCCAAGACATAGCTGTGTTTGTGATGATTTATAAGTTTTTTTTCTGAAGTTCCTTATTCAGCTATTAAACAGATGCTGATCTTGCTGGAGCTCAGTGGGACCCAGGGAAAAGTAGTACTCTTCCTTCATAAGGTTTCATACAGTGCCTTCAAATTACAGCAAACTGCATTTATTTGACGTGGATAACTGCTGGGGCATAAGGGGAGAGCAGGCAGTGATAGAAGACCTTACCATTTTGGTGAGCTGCCATGGCTGGCACGCTGACATCATCGTAAGACCTGCCATCTGTGATGAGAATCATGATCTTCCTTTTGTTGGGTTTGGACTTGCTGAACAGCTGCTCTGAGGCGTAGCTGATGGCTGCTCCCGTGCTGGTGCCCCCACTCCAGTAACTGATCCTCTTGATAGCGTTCAGCACGTCCTGCTTCGTGCTGTACTTGTCAAAGCTGAACTCCAGCCTCTGCTCGTAGGTGTACTGCACAGCTCCAATGCGCGTGTCGGTGTCTGAAATCTCGAACTCCTTGCTGATGTTGGCCACAAACTGGAGAACCGTGCGGAAGTTGCCGGTGCCGACGCTGCTGGAGCCGTCGATCACGAAGCCGATGTCGGCGGCGTTGAGGCAGGTCTTGCTGCAGGCCAGCCGGTCGGTGTCACACACCCGCTTCACCAAGGGCTGCACCACCTTCTGCAGGCTGAACCAGCTGGGCACATTGATGGAATAGAAACCATTTGTCCTGCACACTGCCTGCAAGGCAACACGAGGATAAATGCAATGGGAATTCAGTCTGCCTGTTTCTGCTGGGGTAGGTAGCTAAACTGTAAATAAAGGCTCCTGGAAAGAGCAGTGCTGGAGTCTGAAATGGCTTCTCCAGCAATCACCATCTTCTTCCCTAGGAAACGATGTCAGTGTAACATCACAGATACTTGTGCAATGTGACAGTTTTTCCTGCCTTTTTTTTTAAACTGTGGGATGGAGCTGATATTATAGTAATGAAAGAACTGTAATAAGCACGTTTGCACCTGCCAGGCTGTTTTGCTTGAGTTACATTACTCATGGGAAAAGCATCCTAATCACAGAGCTACTCTTAGTGTGGCTCCCGTGGATATTACAGGAGCCTGTGCGTTTGCCAGGTCACAATTTCAGCACCCATCATTCAGGAAAAGAAGGAAAGTTTTTTCCTGCTGACAAACCCTACTGCTTTGAAGTGAAACCTGGGACTTAAGCTGAGGCTAACTTGGTTCATGCCCTTCTAAGCAGAGAAAACCCAAGCTCATTGTGTTGGTTCTGCCAAATAGCAAAAAATCCAAAATAACCCCATTAACATTTATAAGTAAATACTCATTAGGGCCAGATCTGCGGGAGGCTTCTGTAGGGTTAGTGGGAGTCAGGTGAGCATGGGAAGGAACTAGGACTGGCACAGAAGAGGATGTGAAAGAGGTCAAAGGGTGGAGGAGGGGAAGGGTGGGGCAGGGAGGGGAGTGATACAAACAGGATGGATCAGATTGTCTTTGGCTTTGGTGCCATTTAAATGCCAATTCCTCAGATCTCTGGGTGAGACTATTTTGTTAAGCCAGGCTTTATCTATCAGCTTTGTGATAGTGTATCTGACTGTTTTAAATGACCAAGGCACTGGCCTTGACTTGCATGAAGCCTAACAGCACCCAGGAAGTTACAGCTCCTTCCAGTCTGGGCTCCTCATTGTGTCCTGCTCTCATGTGCTCTTCTTACTGTCTCTCTTCTACTTTAGTGTTATGATGCAGCAGTATCAAGCCACCATTCTCTCCTTACTTTCCTGTTCTGAGCCCACTCTACTCTCACTGCTGGTGTGTCCCTGGCAGGTTTACAGAGCCTCACTTTAGCTTTAGTCTTTTAAAAACATTAAGTGCAAATGAGACTACAATCCAATTATATGCTGACCACAGACAGTGTAGCTCTTTGGAGCAGCTCTGAAACCCATGGGAGATTATTTCATGGCAGAGCAACCCAGCTCAGATGGGAATCTGTTTTCTGAAAATACCAGATGACTCAACCCTGTTTCCTAGGCCCAGCCTGGTCTGCCACTTGGTAGATACCTCCTGCCCTAACTGGGTACCAGCTTGTCCTGAAGCGCTGTTGATCAGACAGTGTTGGTGCCAAATACAAATCAATCAAAGCTTGAATTCTCTTTTTTTTTTTTTTTTTCTGCACGTGGCAGGGATTTACCCTTTTTCGAAGAGCTACCATGAAGTCCATAGCAACAAAAAGAAATAACTGAAAAATATCCTTCATCAACAGTGAAAGGAGAATGTTTGAGTTATCCAGTATAGCTGAAAAACTAGGATGTGCCTGTGTTGGGACTGTGGCAACCTTTGCCTGTGTGGGACCTGTTTGTAAATGCAGCATTGGTATTAGGTTGACAGGGCTCCTCACCCTTTCCCTGGTGGGCAATGCACAGCAGGAGGTGCATGAACAAAACAATTTCAAATTGCTCAGGCTACAAATGTACTTTGTCACACATACTTGGTGTATTTGGAAAACCACTAGTCTCGGTACAACTGCAGGTATATGCTAAGGTTTAATCAGTCAAAAGCCATTTGCTCGATGGTTTTTGTACCTTAAACCAGGACTTTACTGACTTCATCTCCTTTCTGACCTCAGCATTGCTGCCTGGTTTTTGAGAGAAACATAAGACAGTATGTTCAAGAAGAAAAAGAAATAGCCATAAGTGGTAAGAAGGAAAAGAAAATGTCCTGAACAAAGTAGGTTGGAAAGTTTAGTCAGAGCCAAGCTCCTGGTCAGACTTAGCCCACTAAGTACCTTGTCCACAAAGTTCGGTTCAATAACGTTCTGCTTTTCACTTTGAGCAGCTGCTTCAACAGTGACAAAGAAAATGTTGATCCCTGATTCCCTGGCCAGCCTGGAGGCCTCTTCCACCCGGTCGGTTGGCCACCCATCCACCATCACTACAACCACATTGGGTGCTCCACCTCGGTTTCCATTACCATCCAGAAAGAAGTTTTTGTTAACAAATGAAAGTGCCTTCCCTGCAATAAAAGAGGAGTTGAGGAGTTAACTGATCTGGAAACACTTTGTCTGATAATACCCCATGAAACAGTAGGCAGAGAGCTGGGGAAAGCAGTTTCTGTGGCTGTGTGAGCAGCAGGGGAGGCCAGTGCTACTGGTGCCAGTGCTTCCTGAGCCCTCCTGCACTGAACCCCCTCCTTATGCCCCAGAGAGGCTGGGGATGACGAGCTGGGTTATCAAGGATCCCCACAGCATTGATGGGAACTGCCCACAAGGAGATTGGTATGTCCTGTCAACTCGTGATGGATTTGCAGTGCCTGGGATGGGGTCACATGCTGGTCATGGGGGGAGCAGTGCTCTCTCACCAGCCTGGCCCTAGCACTAAGCACTGTTTGGTCCCAGTCTGTATGCTGTGAGGAGGTGTGAGCTTGCTGTAGCCCAGGCTTTGAAGCCCTGCCTGAGCTGAGGATGTGCAAGCAGCCACATCACCTACCAACATTGGAAAGGCCCCCTTTCTGTTGAATTTTCTCAATGGCATTCCTTAGATCCTTGGAGTTGGAATAGGTTTTTAAGTTAAATTCTGTGGAAGGGTCATCACTGAAAGGAGAAATTAGAGCAAATGTCAGTGTTTTGTTTCACATACAACACAAAAGCCTTAGGGCTGGTCTGGCTGCAGTGCAAGCTGGTGAGGCCTTTAGCACGTATCAGCTTAGAGCGACAGCTGCCGGAGTGTGCAGTCATGCCCTATGGCAATGAGAATGTCTGGGAAACTCTTACCCATACTGAACAATGCCCATCAGAGGACCAGCGCTGCCAATGCCAAGGGCTTGAGCCATGTTACCAAGGAACCGCTTCTGGAGCTGAAAGCGGCGTTTGCCAATGCTCCAGCTCCCATCCATTAAGAAGGACAAATCAACCTTGCAATCTGAGGAGAGATAAAGAAACATGGAAGATATTTTTAGTCCTTTCTGATTGCTCTGCTTCTTGCAAGCAGCAAAGGACTTAAAAGTCTGCATCCAGTGACTTGTCCTGCTATGTAAAATCTACAAAAAAAGCCTTTGACAAGGACAAGTCACATCTGGCAGCTCAAGTGTGTCCTATTCTTTGGTAAACACAGTTCTTGGCATGATTTTGTCCCACACAACATCTAAGCTTGGCTGTGTGATGAAAGGGCAAGAGTCTTTTCACAGGGGTCGGTCTGGGAGCACTGCATTTTGGGGGCCGGGGAGGTCAGCACCACAGGAGCAAGCTGACTTGTATATCCTGTGCCCTCAGAACCACACCTTGGCTCAGCACGCTTTATTGGCAGCCCAGAGGTGATGGGAGTTTGTAAAACCAGCCATGGTGCTTGTCTATTGTGGTCTGGTCACCTGCAAAACACAGACTAAGGGGATTTCCTTGGTGACACTTTTGTGGACTTAAAATAGACATAACAGGAACAGTTAATGTGTTAATGTTGCTCAGGAGGGAGGGAAGTTCCTGAAATGTGTGATTCCTGGGATGAGCCTCAGGGAAAGGATACTGTGGAGTCTCTTCAAGGTGATTGCAGTCCAGGATTACTGACAACAATCCTGGAAGCTCTGCATTTCTGAATGAGAATTATTAATCTGTTTCCTTCTGGGCTGGAGCTAACATCAAGGGTGATGATTTTGCTTGGGATGTTCGGACTGAGTGGGGGTTGTTCTTTTGCAAGTTATTGTAGCCTTGTACCCGTGTGTGCAGCAGCAGCAGTGTGATATTGTGTGTTTCCTCTCTGGGCTGAAAGCAATGTTCTATAAAAGGTATGCCGGTACCCAAACAAACTCTTCCCTTTAATTACACAGATGAACCTCATCTTTATGCCGCAAATGCTGCCTTCATCACTGCCAGGCTGCCTTCACATTTCTGCAAGTTAGTGGTGAAAAATTCATTTTTGGTCTGCGACTGGGAGTGGGATCAAAATTTGGCTTACAAGAGCGCTAATTAACATTTTCCCCCTCTGGCGTCTGGGTCATCCCCATCTCTTGATTTCCCTCTGATGATGCCTCCTACCAATCAGACTGTTCAAACTACTGTGTTTTAATCATTAGGTTGCCCGAAGGCTACAAAGCACCAATTGTTCTTAGTGGCTTATGCAACTGCCTCCCATCTTGTTACCTTCAATTTTTTCTCCCATAGCTCTCTCTGTTTTCTAATTCTAATAATGCTGAATTACAGGAGCGTGACTGAGAACTGTGTCCGCTCACAGCAGATCGTGAGGCAAGGTCGGGAACCCAAAACAAATACCTCAATTAACAGCCAAGTTTTCCTGAATTTCTTGTCCTTTCAAGGGAACTAGCTCATGAGATCTGTATGTGGAAAGTGGGTAGTTTGTTAGCCAGCAGGGTCTGGGGAGGCAAACATTTGCATACACTTATAGACAGACTTGGTTTCTGGAGAGGATTCAGATTCGGTGCTGGGACACAAGAGGGACACTGCAAGAGCACAGTCAAAAGGTTCTGCGTAGGGAGGTGAGCACTTTCTGATTTTCAGGGAGGCAAGATCTGAATTAGGGCTTTTATGGTCCTACAGTTAGTGGGATGAAAATTTTGTTTCTGGTGTGACTTATTTCAGTTTAACTGCTGGAAACACAGCTGTCCTTGCTGGTGTCTCCACTGCACCGAGCTCTGCTTTCCTGCAGTGCAATGGGGTCTGTAGGGCAGAGCCTTCCCTTTTTCTTCTTTCCCTTATTTCTGTATCAGTTTCAGGTGTATTTGACATCTTTGATAGGGAAAAGAATTCTTTAAATATTAAGAGCAGTGCCTGGGAAAACACAGACATTTGGCTCAGTAGTTACCGTAAAGAGCCCAGACAGTGGCCCAAGGATGGGCAAGTGAGGACCCAGGCACTGTTGGGAGTGTGAACCCCCTCTTTGGGGTGGCTTCTAAAGAAGAGGTGGCAGGCTACCCCATCTCTCCACTAAGAACTTGCTTTGTCTTTCTTCTGCTACTTTGGGCCTCAGCTAAAGACGGGTTAATGGGTAAATCTGCCTTTATAAAGGGCTGTAGAAGATTTCAGAGTAGGGGAACCTGCATTTTCCTCTCTGAACTTGAGTGGTCCTTGATGCTCCCTCTGCATCCTCTCTCTCCTGGCTGTGGCAGGTGCTGGATCCCTTTCTCAGGTGTTTTCCTTCCCTTCCACCTATTGCAGTGGGAAGGGTACCTGCACACAGCATAGCCATAGGAACCTGCTCTGGTCAGCAGGGCTTGCTCATCTAACCCTGGCTGCAGCACACTGGATTGCTGTCCTCTGCCACCAAAGTACCTGAGTGAAGAAGCTCTGTACACTGGGAGCATGGAGCTGATACTGCCTGGGAAGAGGTGGTAGGGAGCAACCACTATCTCACTGTCCAGGTAAGCTAAATTTTGGATGTTATTTCTTTCCCTGTAGAAGAAAAAAAACAATTCTGTCTATAAGAGGGGTCAGCAGAGAGTGCTCACTTTCTTTCGGCAAGGGAAAAACATGCTCTTGGATTTTCTTAGGTTGTCTTCAAAACTTACCTTTTGCTATTTAATTTGAATACATTCTAGCAATATGTAATTAATAATGTCATTTAATTATGAAGTTAATTCAGAAGTACGTACTCTGATTCCCCTGGGAGATGGGTTCCAGTGGCTTTGGATTCAACTCTTCCTTTGTACTGAAGCCTAAACAGAGAAAGGAAAGGATCTATCAGTGTGTGCTTGGTGGCTGCCCTTGCTCTTTAAGGAAATGGGTCACAGGGTCACTGCAGAGATTCCCCTGGCCTGAGGATTGATGTGGGAGGGAAATGAGGATGGGGAGAACATCCTTGGAGATTACCTTTTTTCATCTACATCACTCTTGGGGTAAAAGAAGAGCAGAGACATTTCTAGGAAAGCCACCAAAATCTCTTAGCACCAGCTGGAGGTGCTTCTCTTGGGAAGTCAGTCCCCTAACTGCAAGGGCTTGGGAGCATCATGCACAAGTAGTGGGCTCCTCATGAGCAGAGGCTGGTGGCCACAGTGTGTGATGGGGACTCCCAGCAGTCTTCCCTGAGGACCAGCACTGCCACCCCTCTGGCTCCCTTTGCCTTGCAATGAGCTGTGCAAGGTCTGAAGTGGATAAGCAACAGATTTATCATATTTTTTGTCTGGAGAGGAAGGCACAGGCAGCGACTCACTCCAGTTCATTACAGATGGGGAAATAATGCAAGCCACAGCTCTCAGGTGCCCCCAGAAGTCTGGGTTATTTTGCAAAGCACAGAAGAGATGGTGACAGAGAGCTATGGTTAACTCACGGGAAGGTCTCGTGGGTCACTAGTGGATTCTAGTGAAGTATTTGGTTTGTAGCAGCCTTGAAAATATGAACTGATGTCCTTATAAAAGGTACTGACTCACAGGACACCATCAGACTGGCGTCAGAAGGTCTAAAAATGCTGAACTTCACTCATGACTTGAATGTCTGGAAAGACTCTCCTACAGTCCAGCATCTCCCTTCCAAGCAAGGGCAAAGAACTCTTTCTTTTCAGTACAGCATGACAAGATTAAGGGGGTTTAGCTGGGATAATCCTCAGAAGAGACAGCAACCATCAGACAAGCTACAAACTGAGCACTCACCAAAAAAGCTGTTGGTCTAAAGAACAGCAGAACAGCTTATTATTTTTGTAAACTCCATGTTAGATTTTTTTAAAGAAAAGTAGGAGGAAGACCTTCTTAAATCTTCATCACCAAGTTAGTTGAGGCAAGATTACTGACTTCAGAGACACAGTGAAAAGGTAATTTTACAAAGTGTGAGCTTTATAACAAAAAGGATGGAAAATTACTAGGTACCACAGAGTTTGCCTTTCCACAGCAGCTAACCATGAGCAAGCCAAGCACAAGAGCATCAGTATATGTGAGGGGACTTCAGGGAAGGTCACCACCTAAATATGATGGGAGGTAGAACAGCCTAAGCTGAAGGTATTCATGATCAAGTTATAATAAGGCAGAGTACTGTGAAGAAAATGGGGAGAAGTACCAGCTCCATCCTTCTCTGAAACCACTCCTGTTTCTATTCTGATTAAGTCTAAAAATTGACCTCTCATAATTGTCAAATACAATATTTTTGAGTCCTTCTAGCTGCATGCCCTTCTAGCTGCATGCTGAAAGCTGCATGTAGTTTTGGGTCAGGGTCTATGTTTGTGTCAAGTCTGAGTATGCAGGACCTGGTGCAAAGCTGACTTGATTGGTACCTGATCCCTGCTGGGAGGGTTCAGCACACCACAGCATCCTTACAGGATAGGGGAGCTTTGGCTTCTCAGTTTGGAATTCAGCTGCCAGTGCACAAAGTTTCTACTGCAGGGATTAAACAGAGCTGCAAACAGCAGCACCAAAGCAGTGATTTCCCTCTGCTTTGCTTGTCCCCAGGCATCTGCTGATGCCTGTTGCTAAATCCAAGACATGGAACTAGCTGGAGCACTGTGCTTGTATGGGAGCCCACGGGGCTGCCTGTGAGTGAAGTAGGCAGAGGGTACAGAGTTGTCCTGCTTTGTTTACAGCAAGAGTTGGTGATTGGTTTGTGTGTTTTGTTTGAGAACTTCCCTGCTATGTCTGGCCAAGTTAGGAGAACCCCAGGGCTGGTGTTGCTTTTTGTCACTGGGTATGTGGTGCCTGCAGTGCCTGCACTTGCAGCCTTCCTGTGCTCCTGCCCAAACTTTGGACAGGATACTTTCTGGACTGGGAATAGGAGCTCTCCCCCCATCCTGGCACTGGCTCTTGTGACAAAAACGCCTCTCTCCCACTGTTAGTGGAGCTGGCCCTCTAGTGCCAGAGCAGGCTGGACGTGTTCAAAAGCAGGCTGGCAAGCCAGGCTTTGGCTGGCTTCATCTCTTTTGGCTGGAGCTGGTGTCCAGCACATTGCTGGCTTGTGCCTCTTGTCTTGCGTAGTGGGGATGAGCTCCCAGGCAAGGAGCAGGGAAAAGTGTGCCGGGTGTTGTGTATTTGCCCATGGGAGCCCATTTGGTTGGGGGGAACACCAGCAGGGAGAGGCAGAGTGTTGGAGCTGGGGCAGCACTCCGGAAGTGGTTGGACACTATTCCTGACTGAGGAATAATGGTGTGGAACAGGGGTGACACCAAACAGTTCCATTCAGTGATATCTGCTGCAGGAAAAATTTCTGACCTCTCTCAGGCCTGAAGGCCTTGCTGACAGGGACCAAACCTGCTGCTGAAGGAAGGCAAATCTTATGCAATTTATGGTTAGTTTATCTGATGTGGAAGTTAAAGGCAACGTGACTTGGCCATGCACAGCCTCTCTTTGTCAACCACACGGATGACAATGATTTGGTTTGTTTTTTATTTTTTTTAAAAACCTGAAATAGTAATCAGCCTACCTTCCTGACTGTGTATATTCCAGTACAGGCTTTAATTACACAAGCACATAATAATTCCTCAGCAACAGACCAAAGCCACACTTCATCCTGCAGACTGCACAGTGCATACCTCGTATATGCCAGCTCGGTATCCCATATGTGCAGTTCCTCCCCCCACCCCCCTTGCCTTATTTGCAGAACAGAAAGTAGGTGGATTTAACACTGCAGTGAAATTAGAAATTAACATGTGCCATCCATTTTAGCAACTAATTTGTATATGAAGGGTAATTTATAGTTAGCTATTTGCCTCATGCATTTATCTACATCCTTTAAAATCCATTTTCTTTTCCCAGGCATACAGCTGGCATTAGCTTTGTCAGCATGGAATGCTCAAGTGTAGGCAGTGCAGCATTTTAAATTTTTATTTGCCATTGCAATTATCAGTTCTTGAAGGTTGTGGGTCAGCTGGCTGATTTGTGCCTAGTGGAACAATATGGTCACCCACCAAATACTCTTCCCCAGCTAATTGGGGAGGTGGTCAGTCTCTATGGGCCTCCCTGTTCTGCCAGTACAATTTAATGTTGGTATTGCCATGGGAATTTCAACTCGCTGCATGGGCAGTCTACACCATGCTAATTAAAGTTCCCTTCACTGATTGTCACAGCTGTCCATACTGATTCCCATTCATTTAAGTAAGACAACAGTGATTATATCCAGGCCAGAAACCACTCCTTTGAAGTGACAATCTGAATTCATCAGACTTTATCACACTGGTCTATGCCAGCACTTCAGTTGCTGAGAAACTGTTAATTCAACATCCCTTCCCCCATGCCTAACCTTTCATTGCATTTAATGCAATCTGCCATTTTCTGCCTTAGAATACCCCTCTGCACCCTGGCCCTCATGCCATAGCTTTTCCTGAATAAGCACACTAACAACTTGGAAACAAGAAGAGTATTCAAGGAAATGGCCTTTACAAGAGCCACCAGCACAGCCCTCTCTAGCATCAAAACCAGTGGTGGGAAAGACCTCTTGCACTGGATGGTCAGGCCCCTTTTAAGAGGGAGAGTACCATGTCGTGAATTGGTCTGTATCTTTTGTAGTCTGCTTTTAATGTTCCCGAGGAAAGGGAGCTGTTAAATCTGCAGTTGGGAGCTCCTCCTGATTAAGGGTTGTACAAGTCTTGGTCTTGTTGCTACTAGAGCCTGTTACAAATGTAGGGGTTTTTTTTTACCTTCACCAGTACTCATAAAAAATATTCTTGTCTCCATATTGTCAGTTTTTAAAGCTAAAATGTCAGAAAATTTCAATGATGTTCATTATTCTTTACGTTTGACATAAATCCTCCTTTTCTTATCTCAATGTCTTCCCTAAGTACATTGATATCAGGATAATCTGTCATGTTCTTCACTGATTGCAGCTCTACACTGTGATCTCAGCTGTTGCATTCCCAAAATACCTTCTCATTTACAAATGGATTTCAGTAGCTAGAACCCCTTTCTTGTAGTGTAGCTGCCAACTCTTTCCAGAGCTCATCTCTTCTGCTCCTGCTTTAAGCAGGAACTCAAAAGTGATAAAAGCGCAGCACAATCAGCTAAAATGTAAACAACATGCCTTATTTATAATTTCAAATGCTGTAATTACTTCTTAAAATGAGATTGTTATCACCAGTGTCATGGGCCTATTGAATAAATAGATTTTGCTTTTCCCATGAGTGATGGAAATTACTTACTCCTAGACTAGTTACTAGATGCTTTAAGTATTTACCTGTGTCAAAAAGGCTCAGTCCAGGTTTCCATGAGTCTATTTCCATTGCTTTCACACATGAAAGAGAAAAAAAGACAAAAACAAACAAAAAAAAAAAACCCAAACTATTACTGCTAATAGTGCAAATACTAGAGATCACAGTTCTGACTCAGTTTAGAAAAGTCAGTTCAGACAGTAACATATTAACGACTTAGGAGCTGAGGAAATCAGTAAACCTGGGAACTTTTATGTGCACATTTCAAGCCATAATTAGGAGCCTTATATCACTGCCCTCAGAGCACTAACCTTTTTTCAGGTTTTAAATACACCTCTCTAGATCTGTTTTGGTCTCGTTCCTCTAAACTGCATTGACGCTGAGGCACAGATCCCACTATGTTTTTTTGTTTGCTTGTTTAGATTGTTTTTCACTGAAAATCTGCAAGTACCTCTCACCTACAGATTTCTCTATCCCCTCAGCCCATACAAACACAAAGAAGTTGTCTAAAAATTGCTTTCCCCTTATTAGGCATGGATAACTCCATCAAAATTGCTGCACTTATAAATAAACCCCAAAATGTCTTTGTTTTTGGAACCTGCTGAAATATGCTCCCAAGAAATGAAGTTTTACTCTGGATTGCAGGCAGATGAATGTCCTTGCATCTGACTAGGACAGAAACAGTTCCTGGGAATCCCATTAAGAAAATATTTAACTCTATTGAAGACCCAATAAACTGCACAGAGCTGGTGTGCCCTTGACTAGAGCCAGTGGGTGAACTACAATATAGGCTTCAACAAAGATATTCATGGGCTTGCCCGTGTCCTCCAGCTTAGAGAGAGCACTGCCTTGTCCTTAGCTTGCTTTTCCCATGAGGAGCTATCAGCTTCTCTTTGGGAGGGAGACTTGTTGGATGAGACTGATGGCTGAATAGGATGTGTGGTCTCCCTTAGGGTAGGAGGAACCCTGTCATGTTTAATTGCTAAGGTGACTTCCCTCCTTATGCTGAGCCCTACTTAAACACCCTATGAAGGATCTAAAAACTGAGGAAAGCGAAGGGCTAAGTCAATCATGATGAACACAGAAGTTTTTTCATGATTTTGCTTGGGAGGAGAAGTAGGGTAAAGGAAGGGAAGGCCTGGGTGGTGGGAAAAGAAACTAGGAAATCCAGGAGGAATATTCTTATATTCTGGCAGTGATGTTTGCCAGTTTTATACGTCCTTCAGCAGAGTCATGAGCAAACAGCAATGACAGGAGCTAGGAGTGACGGTTGCAGAGCAGGGGGACCCCACCCACAGGGAAGAGCTGATGCTCATTTGTTATCAGAGTGACCAACATGTCTCCTGAACGCTGTCACTGGGAAGAACAAGTTTTAGTGAAACCAGGTTGTGAGTAGATAATCTCCAAAGGTGTGCTTCCTCCTCCCAGTGACTGTGAAAAAGAAAGATTCATATGAAGCTGATATTCATCCTGGCCAGCTGAAAAGAAAAAAACAGATAAAGAGCAAATTATGAAGAAGACCCTTCACTTCTCAAATCTTCTGTACAAATATGCCGCTCTGTGAGTTGCAGTGGCAAACCTGTTTAAAGCAGTAGGAGCTGTATGGCACGTGGAACCAGCTGAGGAGCTGCCTAAAGATTTGCCCTCTTTTCTCATCTTCATATGTAGTGATGTGGGGTGAAGGATCAGAGCAATGGAATGTGCCCATGTCACATGTCACAGGTTTGTTTCTGCTGCCACCCCATTGTCAGGGAACATCCTCAGAAACCAGGCTCCTTTAACATCTCTGACTGTTTGCAAAAGACAGGCAGATGCTGAAAAAGACTGGTTTTTATCAGTAGGAGCAATGCTGAGGTTTTTCTAGATTAACAATTAACAACTTTAGCTCAGATATCCACAGGTGCTCTAGTCTGTCCAAATCCCTATAGGTAGGAGGTATCTATTTCTTCTTCAACCAGTCTTCTCAGTTCACCCATTTAGAACTTTCTGTGGCAGTTTACTATCCTAATGAAGAAGATAAGTACCAAGAACGCAAGATTAGTACCTAGAATTTGGAGTAGCTGGCTGCAAATATGCAAAATATACAGCTTTTTGAGTGACCTGTTTATCCAGGCAAAAGCTCTATTTCTTGCATATTGTCTCAGACACTGAATGAAGAAAGGTGTCCATGAAATGCATATCTGAAAGTGAAATGACAATTTTTATAACTAGGGCTTTTTTTCCCCCTCACTTGAAGATGCCCATTAAAAAAAAAAGGTTGATTTTTAAAATAATCCAAGTCCGGTCTCTTTATAAAAGAGAAAGACCACTACCAAAACTCTTCAGTACAATTGCCTTGGAAAACATTCTTGAAAACTCAAGACTAAGTAAGTATGGGATTTCAAGAGAATTAGTGTGCATTTCACAAGTAACTGGTGTGTTGGGGAAGGCATTTTTCCTACCACACCTTTTTGGTAACCTGAGCTGATGGGAGGAAGTTCCTCGACATGACAGCCAAACCCTCAGAACTGACTGCTGCTGCTGCTGCTTGCACACACTTGGTGGGATCAAGAAGAACAAGCTGCCTTTCCAAGACAGCAACTTTGTTCAGGAACTTTCCTTTGATTGTTAGAAAAATTTGCTGCTTGAAAGCAACACATCTTAGTGGGCCACATTCTGGACTGAAGGAAGGGTCAGGGCATACTGAGAATGCAGCAACTATTTGTTTGTATTTCTTTTCCTCCTTGTTCTGTGATGAAGAAAACAGAATAATTTATGATGGGAAATCTGTGCTTTGTAACTTTAGGGTGACATTAAGGTGCCTTCAGCAATTAGGTGAGGTCAAACAATGACTGATTTAAATAAGACTCAGCAGTATTCTCCTGTTTTTCTGTATTTGCCTTGCCTGAGAATTAGCCACCACATCCTGTGGTATGGCCAAAAAGGTATGAGAAAGACAAATACAGATGGAAAACGGAAGAAAGAGAAGGAGATTGAAATGAGGAGTAGAAAAGTGAGGGAATGGAGCACATCTTAGGACAAATACATTTTAAATATGCTGCAACTAGGTCAACTACAAATTGTCATTTTGATCAGGAGATTGCTGGGTGAGATTACTTGGCTGGAATTATCTGGAAAGATAATAACATATCCTGCATAATAACATCCTCTAACCTCATAGTGAACGACCGCTGGGCTCTTCCCTGCCGCAGCACTCCTCCTGTGATTCCCAATTCTCACCAAAGCCCTCAGGGCCCAGGGACACCTTCATCTGCTGGAGTCTCTCCCTCCCCAGAGGGTTTGGCTGTCCATGCCAGAGGTCAGCACTAGTACAGGACAGCACTTGCCTTGGCCAGGGGCTGTGTGTGAGAAAGGGCTGTGGGAAGCATCCATGGGACAGCACAGAAGTGCACACCCTCGCCTTTGCCGCTTGTACCTGTGCCTTGGCTTGTGCTTTGCTATCTTACCCTAGAGTTTGCCTTTCTTACCTGGTGCCCTGCCCCAGCTGGTCAGACCTGTCTCATTGCTGGGGACTTGCCTGGCAGCCTGGGCTGTCGGGTCATCCTGGGAACCACCATGGCACCTGCTCTGCTGCTCTTGTTGGAGTTTTGTGGCCCTTGCTGCAAGCTGGCTCCCACCCTGCATCTCACCCTGAGCTCCCAGACAAAATGTGTCTCTGAGAAACTCTGCTGTCCATCATGGGAGAGGGAGTGCTTGGTATGTGTGCTGAGAGCTCTGGAGCTCCTGGGATGAGGTTGTAGACCTTGTAAAATGCTTGCTGACTGGGCTGCTTGCTGGGGAAGGGTCAGTTGCACTTCCAGGAAGAGAGAACAGCACAAGTGGTGTTTCTACCCTCAGTATTAAAAGCAACCTCTACTTTCACTGTCAGCCTAGAGGTTTCTGGTTGTTTGTTTCTTCTTTTGACTAACAAATAAGAACATTTGAAAACACTTTGTAGATGTTGATTCCCATGGCCTGAAAAAACAAGTCACCAGTGACCGAGCTTTCCTTTGCCTTTCCCTTTCAGGAACCTGCTAGTTGGCATTCAGTGCACGAGCCTTGCCCTGGTCCTCCTCCAGGATGCAGGAAAACAATGTGCACTACACACTGGGCTAATTTGTGGTTTCTAAAACTGTTAAAGAGAGTGGAAAACCTGCTGCTAGCAGTCTTGCTCACCCAGGTGGACTGGAGAGCTGGCAGCCCTCTGGAAGGTGGCAACAGGCTCTTGGCGCTGAGCACCTGCATGATCAGACAAAGAGGCAAGAGGTTAAATAGGGGCCAGTGAGCAAGGAGAGAGAACCATCAACCCAAGGGATCCAGTGGCCCCAAATTGTCTTTCTGCACGTTTTCAAACCACAAAGAAAAGGAAGATGGAAGCTATGAATTAATTAAAAAAAAAAAAAAAAGGCCAGAAGGAGGCTAGCAAAAGAGTTTAAATGTTAGTGGGTGCTGCACAGTGCTGCTGTTAGCTGGTCTGCTGGAACAACTGGCAGTGAGTCCTGGGATGCTGACCATGCTCAGGGCCTGTGAACTGGGTCAGTCCTGAGTCCTGCAAACTTACACAGACACAGTGCTCACCTCACATTTTGCAACAGCAAGTGTTATAATAGATCTCTATAAATTATTTTAGACTACTGTTTTAAGAACAATTCCAAGTTTCATCAATCTTCTTTACTTTTTTTCCTTAGAAGTTACATTATTGTCACACAATAACCACTGTGATATCTTCTCTCACTGCATCCTGCTATGAACTTGGTTAGGAGGGAAAAACAGTGTGCTACTGCATGACTTAGTAGATGTAAGTGGTAAAAATATCTGCGGGGTGGAAATAGAGGAGGAGTGCAATGCCTTTACCTGTATTGTGTTGTAAAATATTCCTGTTACTTGCAGAGGTGGAAATGCCCCTGAATGCTTTGAAAATATTATATTGATTAGCACATGGAACTTAAACACAAGATTTTCTAGTATTTGAGCAGTAAAAATCTAGTGGTTGTTGTTAAATTAAAACATACCTGTATTCTGTCCTCTTCCTTGTGCGGCCTGAACCTGTCCTGAGTAGACATCAAAGTGGAAAAGTGATTTTTTTTAATTGAACCATGTTTGGTTCAGTACTACTCCCACCTAGCTTTTTCATTGAATTTCACTTTACAGCTGTCAGAGTTAATGGTTCATATATACAGTTGTCATTAACAGACTTTCTTAGATGTTAGCTAGATATTTTGAGCCTGTTTAAAAAGGATTGTCTTGCTCTGTCTCTCATACAGATTAGCCTTGTTAACGTTCCCTTCAGTTATGGATATTACTTGCAAAGGTCTCTTGTCTGCATTTAAAATATCTGCAGTTACTTCTGTGGTTTGGTCTCATCTGTAATTTTCTTTCTCTCACTCACACTGGTGCTCTGTGTTTATTTCAGTAGCATCCAATTGTCCTGGTTGTGTGAGGAAGGTTTTAACCTCAACCCCAAATGATCCCCCCCAGACCAGATACTACCATTTCTGCAGAAATTAAGTGGATATGAGCAAGCAGGTAGACTGTAAGTAACGAGACTGTGGAAAAACAATGTGGGAGAATTCCTGTGTCTTACATGTCTTCTATACAAAAGGCTTTTTTAAAGGTGATCGGGTTATTAAATTCCCATTGTTCAAAAATACTGAAAGCTCAAAGCATTTGCAGATGAAAACCATGTCTTTATTCATGCCTTTAATTTCATTAATTATTCTTAAAAAGCCTATTAACAAACTTCTCCTTTAACAAGCCTTCATTCATTAGTTTTCCTGGAGAGATTAATTTGAAAGCCTGGTGAAATCAGTGGGAATGTTCTAGCTGACTCTATGAAGACTGGACAAGGGTGCAAGAGGTTAATTTATCAATAAGATGTCATCAATGAGACCATTTTGAATGGCTGTCTCAGAAAACAGGAATTGTTGCTCCTTGGGAACTTGACATTGCAAAATTAGGTGACAGTAAGTAGCTTGTGTTTGACCCAAACCTGAACCTTCCAGGCCACTAGAAGGTCTTTGATGGGATTTCTAGGAGCTGTCCTGAGAGACCCTGTAAACTCCAGATGCCAAGGAGATCCTGTTTATGGAAGTAATGGGCTCATCTGCCAAAACTGGTGAGGCTTTTAAAATCTAAGCTTGTAAGGCTCCAGATGGACCACAGCTATACCAAGCTGAGTATTCAGATTTTGGAGGGAAAAATATGTGTGTACAGCAGTCAGTGTTGTATGGGGTTGTGCAGGGCAGGCTTTACGTGCAGGAGATGTGTATGTGCCAAAGTGGTGGTAGAAACTTATCTGAGTCTCAGAGCTGCCCTTGTTTCATGTTTGCCATGACTGAGCCCCAGTGTGTATCTAACACTCTTTACAGGGTCAGTGGAAACAGAGTAAAAGAGGGTAAAAGAGATATTACCTCAGTATCCAAGTATTTCATGCCACTTTTAAATTTTAATTTAATGTTAGCAATGTGTGTTTCTCTCTATGCACCTTTTGACTGTGCTGGGCTGTGGGGCTGGTGCCTCTTGCTGTACCTCCCAAAGGCACATTACCCCCATCCCTGCAGTAAGCTGCTTTCTGACAGGCTTTAGTTGGCTGGGGAAAACATGATAGTGGTAGAGAAGGAAAAGTTGGAATTGCACTTCCAGGTTGCAAGGCTTGTTCTTGCTTCAAATCTGAGATGCCAGTGAGGCTGTGGCATGGGAATATGTGTTCGTAAGAACAGAGCTCTCTGCAAGCTGGAGGCTGAGCCAGGACTATGAGAAGTCTGTATGGGGATGGACAGTCACTGAACAAATTCCAAGAACTGGGTCAAGAATCAAAGTAGTGGAGCAGAGAAACCTTGGTTGGAAGCAAGTTCTGTGGTGAGCAGGGAGGCATGGAGGCAGGAAATGATGGGAACAGCAGTTTACATGCAGTTTAAAGTGAATCTTGTTAAAAAAAAAACGAACTGACTTGAGAAGAAGAGCAGCTACTCTCTGCACAAAACATGTCTGGCCATCTGCAACTTGGTTGGCACCCTTGATGGCCTTAAGTAGTCAGGGATAACTTGGGGAGAAGGGCAGCATCCAAAAATAAACACCAGCTGTTCTCCTTGGTGCCAGGATGGAATGTTTGTCCAGTGCTTCCTGAAGGCATGAACCCTACTTGTCTTCCTGCTGGAGAAGAGCTTTCAATGCCCTCTCTAAAATTTACACAGGCTCATATCCTTTCAATACTTTTCTGTTTCCCACCCTATTAAGTCACAGCTGGGGATGAAATCTGTGTAGTGTACCATGGTAAGCAGTGCCCAGATTAGAGTCCCTGTCTGAAAATAGATGCAACCACTGAACTCATCTGGGCACAGAGGGCAGTAAAGCACCTCACCTGAGGATACCCAGGCAATCACTGCCTGATGCTTGGTTGTCAGCTCAGTGCTTCAATGTGGCACCAAGGATCATGACATGATTTATGATTGCAGTCTTCACAGAAGCACTGGATTTAGTCCCAGTCCAAGGGTCCAAGCTGCTGTGCAAAAAAGTTTGCTTGAAGAACTGGGATGGGAGAGAACAAGTGAGCTTGTATCCCTTGGGAGTGTGCTGGGTTAACTGCTGTTGGACAGAGGCAGAAGCCCTGGGAGGGCAGGCAGGAACCAGCTGTCACATGTCACACACTAGTCATATTAGTATTTTTTCATTTAGCAGTTTTAGCACATCAAGTCTTTGAAGGAGGGGTCTGGCAATGGAGCAGAGTCTCCATTATTTTTTGTGTTACTCTGTCTTTGACAACCAGAATATAAAGGGGAAAGAACAGCAAGAACTAGGGCAGCAGTTTTGCCCCTGCTCTCATGCTCTAATCTGCAAGTCCTGCTTTTCTTTTGCTCCTGTGAACTACTGCCAGTACCAGTGGCTGGAAATGGAAATGGTGTGTTCATTCTGACTGTGCTCTGTTTCACAGCTATTTACTTTTGAGGTGTCTTTTGTAGGCAAATGACCAGTGCACAGTGAGAGGTAGATTTGTGAGTCTCTGTGAGCCAGGACGGACAGGAGAACATTTGATTCTGTTCAATCAGGCCAAACTCTGGTTATGACCAGAACAGAACAGAGCAGAACAGAACTCTTGTTAACAACCAGAAACTCTGGCCTGAATAATAGCAGTGGGTCCTAAAGGCTCCCCAGACAGAGAAACTGATAAACTGCTTTATGTACGGTCATAACATCAAAACTGTATTTGTTATTTCTGTATTTTTTAAAATTTTTTTCCAGCTTTTCTCTTTCAGAATCAAGATAGGTTCAGGAGAACTCAGGAAGCCAGATATCAGGCACTGACATGCTGGACAAAATCCTAGAAATTAAGTCTGTGAAATCAGAAGTGGGTCTCTACCACTCCAGCTCACAATAACCTGTTCTTAGCTCTGATCACTTTAATATTTTGGGAATTAATTTATGCTTAGAACTTCAGTAAAGAAAATCATGAAGAAAGATGGATCCAAATTACAATTAAGTGACCACCAAAAGCATTGGAAAACATGAGAAGTTTTTGTTTTGGGATTCTTGGTTGTTTTTTGTTTTGATATGTTTGGGATTTGTTTTCAATTTTTTACTAAATTACTTGTCTTGTTAAAGACAAATACAACCTTCCCACTGATTTCAGTGTTGCAAAAACTTTACTCTCAACATGCATCTCTTTCTGACTGGGGAACCTCAAACAGGGATTCCTAATTGCTAGTAAAGACAGCAAAGGCCTCCTAGTCTGTGCTCAGCCTGTGGCAATAGGAAACAGAAAAGAAAGCAACAAGCAGAACCAAGTTAACAGGCACATTAGGTACTGAATGATGCAGATTTCCACAAAATTTAAGCCCCTTTGAATTGTGTGGTCACTTCTGTAAATCCTGCCATGCACATACCTACCTGCCCGTTTGACTTGGTGAGATTAATCCCTCCAGCCCTGCCATTATTCTACACTCACAACTGAATTTTACTTAAGTATGCTTCTCTTCAAGACCTGAATTACCCAAAAGATACTTGCCCTGCCATGTTCTTGGCTGTGAATTACTTGGCAGTGGGGATGACTGCAGTAATGTATGTGAAAAGAAAGCTGGGTTGAAAGCACTCAGAAATAGCTATGGAGCATGAAAGCTGATGATAGCCCAGCTCCCTTTCCACTCAAAAGCAATCATATCCCCATGCTCAGAACCTTTCAAACAGTTGAAAATATTCTCCTTTTCTTGACTGCACAGCTGAGCAATTGCACAGTGTGTGGAAAAACACCTCTATATGCTTGCATTGCAGGCTGTGGGCTGGACTGGGAGCATGCTCCTGGACCGCGATGCAGAGCTCTGAGCAGCCACCAGTCTGCTGTCAATAACAAGTGGCAAGCCAGGAATAACATCGCATGTATGCCAGGCTCAGAACCACAGCCTGAGGTTTTTGAGAGAAGAGTGCTTTAATTTATGTCAGCATCTCAGATCTTTCAGCCCTAAGCTTAGATGGCTGTGCTGCCCCCTGCATCGTGTATTTTACAACTAAATCAAGTCTCCCTTTGTAAGAGTAGCACAGAAGGATGTAATGGGAAAACATGATTCAAACAGCAAAATATTTGTCTCAAGTTCTGCAAAACCCAGCTTTTGTCACAGCTGAAATGGGCAGGTACTTGCTAGAAAGGCTTCCTCAGGACTATGGGTCACCAGCACCTTTGACATTCAGGCCAAGAGTCTGTTTTTCAGTTCAAATCCAGACTTGGATTCAGTTATTGATTTGCTGAGGCCTGAAAGGTTATTGAATCATTGCTGCCCTAAAATACACTGTGCTGCATGTCTTGTGGCATACTTTCTTCACCATACTTACTTGCTGCTGCAGCTACCACAGATGCATACGCTGGGTGAACACTGCTAGAACCTAAAAATGAGAGATTTAATTTTCAGCTATTGAAGCAAAACCCCACAATGCTAGTGAATAATAATAAATGAAGAAGGAAAAATTGAGGAAAATCAGGTGTGCAAAAAAGGATGAGAATTCCTTCACAATGTTTTAATCTTTAAAATTCAAAATCTGTTACAAAAAATATATTAGAATTTTAATCTATTGAAAGTTATCACAAAATTAATTCTAGAATGAGTATTCACCTATCTGTTGAACTCTCAGTCTAGGCTTGAGAATCAAAGAACTATTTATTGACTTCTATGCCTGAAGATCATCACAGCATTTAGGGATGGAGAGCTTATTCTCACATGAATCGGTCTGCTGGATTTACATATTTTTTTCCACCCCTATTTCTACCATTTTCCACACAATTTCTACACTGAATTACTGAACTCATGATTCTCTAAATCATGGTATATCCAGCTGCATATCTTGTTCCTTATATTTTAGGAAAGCTGTCAGTCCGGAGGAAAGCAATGCAAACATCCATGCTACTGACCCATATCTCTGACCCTGTGCAGTCCAGGTCTAGCCTTGGCTGGAGCTGCTGTGGTTCTGGTTGCTGCAGGTGTTGTGGTTGGCTGTGGCACTGTGGTGGAAGGATCTGTCGTCGTGGTCGTCGGTGTGGGGGTTGTGGTGGCCATTTGCATGGTCGGGGTTGGCGCTGGAGTTGTCTGATACTCTTTGTGGACTGTGTCCCCTGTAGGAATATTGACATGTCACTGTGGCTGGGTGTGTGGCATGTATGGAAGCATCAGCAGCAGCATTCAACATTTAAGGCAACCCAGAAACTGGCATTCTCTTCAGGATGCCTACAAGCATCCTCAGATGTGGAGTCATTAGTGCCTTCATTGTGGATGTGTAGTGCAGGTGCCTGAGTGATGCTCTGCTCTCACAGGGTTCTGACAACAGCCTCTTGCAGCATTAATGTTCCCCCTACACTTTCCTGCTTTGGCCAGGAACACTTATCAAACTGACAGATGTCTCAGACCTTTGAAATGTTTCGACCAGCCAGTTGCAGATTCTGTTTTGGCATTATCTTTTTTCAGTGTAATTCAGCACTTAGAGGGTCCATATAAAGGGAAATCAGCTGCCATCTGGTAGTAAAGATGGCCAATCTGAGTCATAAAACAGAAAAAAATTGCAGCACTGAAATGTTTTTGACAGAAAGGCAACTTTCAGATAAGGATGATTTGGGGGAGTTGGTCAGAGCCAGAGCAGGGAGCGCTGGGGCTTTGGCTGAGGGTAGTGGGGGAGAGCACCACCTGGAAGGTGCCAATCTCATCTAAGTTTGACTCATCTCACAGTTGCTACTACTTTTAAAATGTGTCATCTGTTGTGAGAACAGTGACAATTCTAGTTGCAAAATATACATCCTAAATATCCTTTTAAAAATCGTCAACATGCTCAGGTTCTTCCAAGTAACTTTTTCCAAAAATGTTCTTCACTGTTATCTTTTCCATCTAGCCACAAAAAAACTGCCCTAAAATATATTCCATGTTAACCTTGGTCTTGTTCCTTTCCTCCCTGCCGATAGCCCTGGGGATGGCCTGACACTGACACACTGTCTACATTGAAAGGGAATGGTGCACACTCTACTCCCTGCTGCACAACACAAGCTTGTATTTTATTGCTATTTCTGGATGTTCTCCTTTTGGAAGGCATCGTTGGGAAACTGTCTGGTGGATTAATTATCACCTAATGCTAGGCTGTGAAAAACTCAGATCTCAGACAGTTTTAATGGAATAATGCTGAAAGAGGGCTCAGAAGAAAAACAAAACAACTCAGCTGAAAAAATCAGCATGAATGGCTCTTTTTGGGCTGAACACTGTGCTGCTCCATGAAACTGCGCTAAAAGAAAGAAAACAGAGGGCACAGTGAGTCTTCCCCTGTGCTACTGAAGGAGGGAACAGGCACACTGGCCAGCTTTATACCCCAGTCTGTGAGGAGCAAGGAAGCTGGAAGCTAACAGTATTAGCAGAAAACCTGAGAAAGCAGCATAGTAAGAGCAGAGAAAAGCTGTTGCCTTGGTGCATGTTGGCTGGGTTTCTTGTGAATCCTTTAACACAAGAGGAAGGCTCTCGAGGGGTAGCTGTTCCCAGTGCTCCTGTGGCAGGCTACCCATCTCTTTCACAGTATCTTCAAAGGATTTGCAGGGCATGTGCCCTGCATAGGAGATTGCCACGAACCATAACGCAAGATTTTCAAGTTCACAAAGTCTGAAGAAATGTCACAAAGAAATTAAACTCTGCGGGTGCCCTCTTCTCTGAATTAGCAGAAGTCCTTCAAGCACCAGCGTAATTTGGTTTGGTGGGAAAGGGCTATGGAGAGGAGGTTGGATGGGGGAGGTAAAGCTCTCTGTGTAATCAGTGTCAAAATGCTTCCTGTAAGCACCTGCAGACAGACTAGGTGGGTTGGATACTGTAAAAAGCACCAAGATCCCCATCCCTTACCTTGGTCTGATGCTTTTTCTGATGTGTAAGCTGTGTCTGCACTCTTCGTACCTTTTAGGTCTTGCTCTGGTTTTTTAGGCTCTGAAGCAAAATTCAGTGCATTAGAAAAGAATTTACTGCAGTGTTAATGTTTTCCTAAAATTTTGTACTCTTTTTCCAAACATCTTGTAATAGTTTTGAGCAGCTGTGAAAATTAACTATTTTGGGAAGGCTTTTCTTGCTGTGCTCAGCATTTGAGAAGTCCTCTAACCACCAGGACCATTCAAAAAAAATGTCAGGCACAATGAATCTTTGGCATCTCTGGGATGAAGATTAAAATTGCATCTCAGACAGCTGATCAGGTATGAAGCAGGATTTTTTGTTAATCTGACAGCAGTGAGTGTAATACTCAAAGGTCTGCTCTTGCCTCCTCCAGATAATGGATTTAAGTATCAAAGTGAACGGTGTGGTCTCTAAAATTAGAAGAAAAAAGTAGCTTTTTTTAAATATTAGAAAGTCAGTAGGAAATTCTCTTTCACAAGATGGCCCTGGCTGCCTATTACAGAGATTTTTATCTTAGGGATAAGCTGTTTCTAACAGAAAACAGCTGAGATGGCTGAGTTGAGGTGGCAGATCTAAGGAAGGCTGATAGGGAAGCCCTCAAGTAGGACTTGAGGAAGATAGGTTGTGACCATTGGATCTCTTTGCTACCTGTGGGACAAGGCTGGGCAAAATCAGGCAGTGACATTGGGTTTGATGCAATAGTTGCTTGCTCCTCTGATAATCCTGGGCTTTCTCTGCATGAATGCACTGTCTTTGTTGTTAGGATCCTGACATTTTCATACACATTATTTGATTCAAGAAAAAAGTGAAGACTTGTGTCTTTGGTTTGCTGCAGGAACAAGTTCCTGGTATTTTGTTTGTGTGACAGAACCCTGACTGATGATGCTCCCCATTTCTACACTGATTCTTGTATTATGTGGCTTTTGGCACTGGTGGAAGACACCATTGCTTATAGCCTGCTGAGCTCAGTCCTGATTGTGATCGTGTCTGATCTGCTGTGAAGCATTTGGGCTGATATTTCAAGTATGGCTACACTTGGGAATGACGAGCTGTGATTTAACAAACATTTTTCAGAAAAAGTCAAGATTCCTAAGGTATTGCCCTCCCTTCTATCAGTGCATAATATTTGGGTCAAGTAATTTCTGCATATGTGGTCAAGAAATGTACATTTCTCTACCTATTTGTTTGTAAATGCGAAGATATTGCAAATTAAAGGCATGGAATTGAGCGATGCATATTTGGTCTGAACAACTACAGCTTTGAGATTTAATTTGCTTATGTTCAAGTGAAAAGATGAAGGTCAATGAAGCCAGTGAAAAGGCAGGAGCACAAGCCTTAGGAGGAGCAGCTGAGGGAACTGAGTTGTTCTAGCCTGGGAAAAAAACCCCCAAGGCTCATAGGGGACTTAATGACTCTTTACAAGTACCTGAAAGGAGGTTGTAGTGAGGTGGGGATCAGTCAAGAGGAAATGGCCTCAGGTTGCTCCAAGGGAGGTTTGGACTGGATATTAGAAAGAATTTCTTCAAGGAAAGTGTTGTCAAGCATTGGAGCGGGACGTCCAGGGAAGTGATGGAGTCACCATCCCTGGAGATATTTGAAAGACGTGTAGATGTGGCACTTAAGGACATGGTTATGATGGACTTGGCAGTGCTGAGTTGTACTTGATGACCTTTTCTAACCATTGTGATTCTGTGAGAAAAGAGCTCTGTACTTTTCTTCCAAGGACTAAATGATAATGTGCAGGAGAAGAGTAGGTCTCCAAGTAACCTCTCTGTGATCTTGGATGAATGCACCCAATGCCAGGCATTTGAGTTCATGGAGAAGATACTACACATTTCCTTTTACCACAGCTCACAGTGGATATGCTCAGGAAGGCTCAGGCTCAGCAATCAGCAAAAGGACTGTGTAAGGGAAGTGCACTGTAGTATGAGACATTCACTTTCTTTTTTGCTTGCATCCCCAAGGAAGAGTTTGAAATTTACACAGCTGTAACAGGGAGCAAAACCTAAAGTCATTTCAGTGACAGAAGTAATCCATGCACACTTGAATGTCAGCTACTCACCAGTGTGAAACTTGATCAAAGACCTCTTCAAACAACTAAATTATTTAAACTGAGTTGAGTCTTACGGAGTAGGATGCTGACTAAAATGATTATACAGAGTAGTGCTTTATTGTAGCATTCTTATTTAAGCTGCTGTGCATTGCCATCTCTGTCATTTGTATTATATTACTATTTAATATTATACTCTCAGCACTGACTATCCCAAGAGATAACATGAGTAACATTAGGAGAAAGCCAACAAGTATAACTTGAAGTGCTTGCATAAAACCAGCACAATATCATATTCGGTTACAGATCTAAAGCAAGCAAGAAGTTATTTGGAAACGGAAGTCTGTGAAACGTGGTATGACCAAAAAATAGAAATTGTCTGAGATGATTTCCATATACTTAAGATAAAAAAAATACCATGAGTGATTTGGATAATGTATTAATGGATGCATGAACTTCTGCCTCTGAATAGTTATGACTTTGCATTATACAACTGTGAAGCTATGGCAGATAGTTGTGAATAGATGTAAGGGAAGATCAGTCACAAATACTTGCCTGATTTAACAGCTGTACTTTTTGAAGAAGAATATTCAAGGGTTGATGGATACGTCACACCTTTTCTTGGCTTGCCCTCTACAAAAAATATATATTAGAAAACATCACAAAATATCCTAAGTTTTCATGATAAATTTCTCATCTAACATAGGCATTCAGAATCAGATCCCTTTTTTTACTGCCCAACTCATTTTCATTAAGATTTCTTTCATCTGACAGCAGAATCTCAAAACCATACCACTAAAAATATTGGTCTCTAAATCCAGCATCATAAAAAATGAGTTAGAAAGCATGAAAACACAGTACAGGGGAGGATTTGCAAAGGTCAGTTCACTCTTTTGCTCTCAGATGATATTAAGCACAAGGGGACCATTCCTGAAGGACATCTGCACAACTTTTAATTAAACCCACAGCTTCCCTAGGCAGCCTTCTCCAATGCCTGACTATGCAGTTGACTTGGAAAGCATGTTTGATGTGGGATTCATTTCATCACACACACAGCATTCTTCTCTGACCTCACTTCAGCAAGATGCCATTTCTGGCAACAGTCTTTTGCAGTAATAACAGTGAGAGAAGGCTGTGCTTGTGTGTGGGAACATATGGTACCTATATTTAGATCTAAAATGAGAGTCCTGTCTTGAAACAATGAGGTATGTTTCCCTGTTAAGCTTTAAACCACAAATCTTTTTAGTGCCAGAGCAGCTATCTCTGTTGGTACGTGTGGCCATGTAATTCCATCTCTTGGGACAGTTTTTATATTCACATACAACACTGAATGAACAGTGTTGCAGAAAAGCCCAGCAGGGAAGACTGCTTTGGCCTCTAGGAGTTGGTGGATATGGGTCTTCCAGACCCTGGTGACTGTCTCTACGAGATGCTGTGCTGTGTCACGTATCTGGACCACCTCTGGTGAGACCACCTGACCACTTCCTGCAAAACCTGAGTCATGATGATCTCTCTTCCCTTGGAGGATTCTTTAAGGAGGTACATATGGCACTGCAAGCATGTCAGTTGTCATCCCGGGTGATTAATGCAGAGACCAACAGCATGAACAGAATTAATTCCTACATACTGAGCCACTCCTGGGAGCTGGGGGCTGTTTCCCCCATAATGGTAATGCCTTAAGTTTTTAGCTTTTATATTTTTCAGATCCTGTATTGAATGTGTGAAACTCTGAGCTCCATATAGAGTATTAGTAAGCTCCCTTCACTATTTTGTCAGGTAAAACAATCCTTCCAGGCCTGAGAACTGAGGACATGCTCTGCCTCAGGCCCTGAAAAGTATAAACAAAAGTGAACTGGAGGGGGAAGCAAACCAGGGGAATATGACTTCATTACCTGAAACTATAATTGTACAGTTAACCCCTGATATGCAAATAGACCAAACTTATATCTGTCTGAGAAACTGGGGACTGTTGTCTCTCTTGGGTGTAGCCTCTGCAAGGCTTTTGCATTGCCCAGGGTGTCCAATCTATTGGAGGCCTTTATGAAATACCTACTTTATTCTTTTAGCTCTGTCTAGCCTCTGTTCTAGGTAGCCACTCCAAGGCATCAATGGCACACAAAGGTACGTGCTGGAGGAACTCTAATGAGCAGGGATGTCCATGGAGCTGGAGAGTTCCTGTCTTTTGTCCCTTTTCATATCTCTATCTCCTTTGTTTTGCTGCTCTCTGAAATTTCAGATGTCATTACAAAACAATAGATAAAACAGTTGGAGTTGCTAACAAGGTAATGCTGTAAAAAGATATTCTATTTCTCATTTACAGTGATTTAAGCTGAGAAAAGCTCCACTAAAGTCAACACCAATCCACCAAAGACCAGAGCTGGTAAGTTAGCATGCGTGCACAAACTGGAAAGAGCTTCTTTCTCCCCTTCTGGGCTTCTCTCACAGAAGCTGGTTTAAGTGAAGGGCAGCAGGTTTTCACATCCATTTCCCCCTGAACTAAAACTGGGATCAGGAGCCAAGAAGGACTAGGGAGATATGCTAATTTGGTAGAAAGACAGAAAAATTACAGGTCTACAGTTGATTTCTAAATGCTTTCCTTTATCCCCAACAGAGAATGAGTTGTCAGTATGAGCAGCTGATACACAGATGCAGCAATAGCACGATAATCTTATCTCAATTTGGAATATTTCTGTGCTAAACTTTGACCTAATGTAAACCTGAAGCCTGCTGCTGTGAAAATATGCTAGCTAGGGTAGGGAGGCTAGATTCTGGGATTTTTGATCAACAGAAATTTTCATCCCATATGTGACCAAGAGGCAGGCCTGAGGCATGACCTGAATGTGGCCCTGCTCTCTGGGGCAATGGTAATATGTCTTTTACACTATTGGAAAAAAGTTACATCTAGGTTGGAGTTTGCTTGACATACTTAAAAATGTGTTTTCATGTGGGCTGAAAACATCAGCTTTGGCCATCGAAATACAAGCTGTGGCTTGGTGGCTGCTATAGTGCAGTGGCTGCTCACCCTCTCACACTTATTTGTGACTAGCAAACCCAGAAGTTCAGGACTATTTTCTTAACCCACTAGCTGCAAATCTCCCACTAAACTGAATGGAGTCATTCAACGGAGTGTCAAGGCATTTCAGTGCTTGAAAGTGAATACCAAGGCGTTTGCATATCTCCTGGTGTGCTGGCTGCTTTAATAGAAGAGGACAGACCTCCTTCTCCACTGTCCCTTATTTCCTGGGTCCCCCAAGGATTCCTCTTCTATGCTCTTTTGTGTGGATGTTAATTCACAGTTTAAACATCACAAACTCAGTGACAATATCCTAACTAGGAATAAGCTGTTGGCACATTTCCAGGGTACGTTGTTGCACATAGTCTGGTCTGATGAAAGAGAATTTCTGGAGAATAGGGGACTCAGTTCTAAAGCTCTAAAGCTGTCCTGGAATTAATGCCTTAGGTGACTTTATATATTTATTGGGCAATGCTTTATGCAACTCTGGCTTTTTATGACTCATAATCATAAAAAACATCCCCAGCTCCTTTCTTTCTGAGAAGGAGATCTGAATGCATTCAGCCTCAGGCTGCTGAGATGAGTAGCACAGCCTTCCTGGGTTTTAGGATTCTAAAATTCTCTAACATTCTAAATTTCTCACATTTTCAGTAGGTATGGTGAAAGTTTTCTTCCTGTTCATATACAAAACATGGTATGTATGTTTATAATATGTTAGATTTACATTTGAGCTGATTTATAAATTAAGAGTTCTACTATCATGAGTGAGAGCACGCAATGTGCATAGAATTAAGTGCACAGGGGAAAAATCTCATTATGCCTACACATACCCAGGTTTCTCATCATCTCCTTTGATATGCTCTTGTAATTTTCTCTTGTATCATCTTTTATAAGTGTCTCATTAATTAAGAATAAAGACTTATTATCATAAATAAAAAATTTCTAGAGTTTTATGGGATGACAACTGAGCAGCTGCTGAGGCTCAAAAAAAGAAATCCTGTTTCCCACTTATTTACTAGAATTACAATGTGCTGTTTGTTGGAGAAAAAGACTGCAACAAGTACAAGTAGCGATTCAGCTATTCCAGGAAATTCCTACTCATTCAAAATAACTCCTTCTCATAATATGGCAGACTCATGGCAGACTACTGTAAAAAAGTGCATCCAAATACATGAATGCAAAATTAAGATGACAGTTTGTTTTGGTCAGTTTCTCAGACCTCCTTTGCTGTCTACAGATTTTCATATTAAAATATTATTTTTAGTAGCTGTTCAGTTGCTTGAGATGTTGATTTTTTTCAGGAATACTGTATTAACTAACAACAATTGGTTGTACCTATCTTAAACCTCCAAAAGTGCAGACCAGCAAGAATTTGTCCAATGCATCAAGAAGTTAGATTTAGAATTTTTACATAAAGCAATGTAAAGCAAATTCTCTTTTACTCAGGTAGAGTGAGTGCAAGTAGGTTTAAAATAATGTGAAGTTGGTGTAAAGGGGGTCTAATTTGAAAAAAAAAAATTAAAGTCTGTGAATTGGTAAATGCAAGTGAGTTCCTATATATACTGTGGGGAGGGGAAAATAATGGACATTAAATTAAAACTCATTTACCTGCACTGATCAGATATCAAAACTATTTGACTAACAGAGGTGGAGAGAGTTCCTGACATACTTGGGATGCACCAGTCAAATTGCTTAATGTAGGGTTTACATACACACAGTAGGGCTACATGGGATTTGACATAAGTCTGAAGTCACTTCAGGAGATATAAGTTCAGGTACAGGGTGAGGATGTTTCAAATAGCCAAAAGGCCTTCCAGCTCCCTCAGCAGCACTGCTGACCAGGGTGGAGAGCAGTAGATTTGATGGATCAATAGAGGGAGTTAAGGTGCCTTCCAAGGCTCAGTCCAGAGCAGCCATCACCACTGCAGTGGGCTCAGGTGCGTGTCCCCTTGCATGGGGAACCCAGAACAAACAGTGTCTCAAATGCCCAAGTTCCTGCCAAAGCTAGCTGGGGTGGGCCTGTGGTGATTAAGCAGGTGTGTAAAACAAGAGGCTGCTTGCCCCTGCACCCATTGCTGCTCAGCAGTCAGTGGTGGGGAGTGCCCCAGCCCGGAATGGTACCTGACACAAGGAAGGACTCCCTCCAGCGCGGCAGTGACAGCGACCGGACACCATTGGAGAAGCTCCCGCGGTAACCAGAGTGCCCGGCGACTTTCTGGACAAGAATCTTCCCACCTGTGTTGTCAATTATACCACTGCAAGGAGGAGACATAGTGTCTGAAGGTAGAAATTCCACAAAAGCCTTCAAAGATGTTCTACAATGCAAGAGGTATGAAGCGATTCCTTTTACCTTTAAAGCAGGGTTGGTGGTGGGGCTATGATAATACTACTAAGCCTGCTGCTAAGAAATATTTGTGCTCCTTCCACATAGAGAAGGGCAGTTTGTTGCAAAGTGCTGTCAGGATCTGTTTGCTCTTCCCACTGATCTACTGGTCCTCTGTTTAAGCTTGACCTAGTTGCACACAAGAAAAAGCTACTGCCTTCGTTAAAATTCTTGCAAGCTTGATTGAATGGCTGAAGATACAGGCAGAGGTTCTCAGAGGAGTTTTCAGGCCAACCATGTGACTGAATGTGTTTTCTTTGAGTTTTCTGCAAAAACCCGAGCATGTTTCTGACCTCAGCCTGGAGCCTGGAATAAAAATATTGCTGGAAGCTGTAGGAAACCTGGCAGACTCCAGGAGTGGTGCACATCAATGATGCTTAACACATGCTGTAACATGTACCTCAAAACAAACAGAAAACCTAGAGTGTATGCAGCCTGCTCTGGCATCACTAGGATAGCAGGTCAAACGGGAAGCAACTGCAGCTGTAGGGGAATTGTAGGGCTGGGCAGTAATGACCAGGCAGGAAAATAAATGCTGGGCAGCAAACAGGGTTGAAGAGTATGTCATGGGTGTATTTTGCTGTGGTAATTGTGAGAAGCTGCTGTTAAAATAAATGTATGGAGAAGAAATTCACTTTCTGTGGAGCTGCAACATGTAAGCTAACAAAGCCAAAACCAGCTGGCAAATGAGAAAAACTGAAATCCTCACTGTAACAATACAGCCAGACAGGCTGCAGGGAGACTGCAGTTGCCACCAGTATTTTTGAACTTCTCTTTGGTACTAATTCTGCATACCGAGACAATTTCCATTGCACACTGGTGTCTGGGGGAGGAATTTGCCTCTGGAAAGCCATCACCTACCTGGCCGTCATCTCCCCAGCGAGGGCTGAGCTGCAGCCAGGAGGTGGCAGCCCTGTGCCCGCACAGGCACATCAGCCTGAGTGCTGCAGGGCCAAGGGGAGAGCTCCCCAAGCCTGAACTATCCCACTTCATCCGAGAGCCCAGGTATTTCACGGAACCGGAAGCACAGCAGTTGCTCAAATAACTCCAAATTAAGTCGAGTTGTCAATCAGGCTTTTTAACTTCATGCTGCATTTTTTAGCTGGATACATCCTGCCTCTGCATCCCACCTCCAACTGCAGTGTGTTTTGATTGTGCAGTTAGAATTCTCCATTAGAATTTTATGCACATTTTTACATGGCTAATAAAACTCTGAAAAACTTTTGCTGCAAAATTTATGTTACTCATTTCTTTGTGCAGCGTCCTTTTATGTGGCAGGAAAGCACATTACTCAGTCTTTGATGTCAAGGACAGTTAAATTCAAACCCAGAGAACCAAACCAATCCCAGAAGCATGAGAGTTATATGTATTCATCACTGGTGATATGCCTATTTTTTTCTGAAGATTTATTAGTAGTAGCAGCTCCATCTCTATCTTCCACTTGAATAATAATAGTACAATAGTAATTTTTTATGCATGAATGAGAGATCTGGAAATCTCAAGACACTTCTCCAAAGGCTGAGAAACTTCTTCAAACAGAGCTACTTTCTATAGGAATACAGGATTGACAGCACTTTGTAAGAGTGGATCCATTCCATCACACGTGGACTTTCTCTCAGGTTTTCTACAGCAGCCTGCAATCAAACCTACAAGGAAGTGGGAACTATAAAGAATTTGAGAAGTCAGATTCTCCCTGCACTGAAATGTTTTATCTGAGCGCCTCAGTCATTTCAAATCACTCACCTGTGAATTGCAGCATTGCAGACACTGGAAAAAGAAGCATAAATGTCTGTGCCATAAACACGGTATTTTACATCTTGACATCCAGGAGGGCATTTTGCAATGAATTCTGGATTGATTATCTTCCCCGCCTTGACATCACAATCAATCTGGGGTACATCTGTGAGTGCAAAATCCTGATAAAGTCAGATTGAATACTTTCATGGTTGAGTGATCTTGTCATGAGACAGTGAGTAACCGAGTGACAGGGATGCCCTCCACCTAAGCCTTCATACCAATGGTTTTGGGATGCAAGACATCTGTGTCTTCTGCATCTTCAACATAACACATAATAACCCCTATACCGAGGGATGTGGCAGTAACTAAGGATGGAATAAAGAAGCCTGTGGGTATTTCTGACCTTCAGTGTTTGCTTCTCCGAAGGAAATATCTGTTCTGACACTTTGTTGGAGAGAGAAAGAAGTGTAGTCATCCAGCCTGTGGTTAACACGTGGGAAGGAGGGGATGGGGATGCTTCCCAAGCCTCCTGCTGTGCTCATGTAGCTCTTGTGCCATCTATAATGTCAGGCTGAAGTCACAGCCCATTATCTTGCCCTTAATTTTTAAAACTTTTTGTTGGGTACAATTTACTTTGAGCAAGGGATTTAAGTGTGCATTTACAAGCTCACAGCAGGCTTGTTTGCCAGCTACATGAGCAAAATAATCTGTGGACAGAATGTTCCTGCAGCAGGATAGCTGAAAGTTAAATATCCTTGTGCACAGAGATGCAGCACTTGCCTCAACACTAATCAGCTACATATGCTTTGTGTTACAGCTGGTCCATTTCACTTATGTCTCTCTCTGTGAAAACCTTAGTGCCTGCTTTGATCCTTGTGTGGTACCTAATACCTATGAAGACACATTTTATTAGTGAATTACAAAATTTTCTCTTTATAAATGTCATGTGACACACACTTTACTTAGTGATTTGTTTTCAATAAAACAATCTTTTAGCTAATATAATGCCGTTGACTCTAGACAGTTGTGAAGAGTTACCAGAATATAATAATCTCTCTCTGCATCTTTCTTATGCATTGGACAAGTCTGCTGTAGAACAGCAAAAATTCTGCTGAGACCACTTACATAGCTTAGCCTTTTTTGTCTTCTTTGTGGCTTCCTTGGCTGTGTATGTACATGTAAGAAACACACCTAGAACAAATAAACATAGTATCAGGAGAAAGGTGGACTATCAATATCAGTCACCACAAGCTCCTCTGCATGAGATTTCTCAGATTCACATCAACAGGCTGAAAACCTGAAACAGGAATATTCTCAGCCACATCTAGGTTTCTATTTGGTGGTTAACTTTGCAGTCAAGATGGCAACTGCTATGGGGAAGTTCTTTGAATAGGATTAAAGATCAGTTCAGTTCACATGTTCATCTATGGAACTCACTACCTAAAGATGCCATGGAGTCCATGTGGTCCATAAAACCACAAAAATGTTTCCACAAGCAGTGGGAACTATTTGAAATTGGTGTGATAGGTGTGTTAATGAAACAGTGTGCTCTGTGCATAAAGCAACTGGGAAGTTTGGGAGCCAAAGGTTCTTCTTAATAACCCTTTGGGAAGGTTATTCTGTAATTTTGTGTTTTGACATTTCACTCACTGGTTGCAGCAGGTGTGGGATACTGGACAGCATTACAGACCTTATGAGGTTCTAGGGTGGCATGTCCCAGCAGGGGCACTAATTTTCTTCAGTTAGCAGGATTATGATTTGAAAAGTGTAAAAGAGACATATACTGTTACATTAAAAGATACATCCCAATATATGCATCTGGCTTACCATGTTATGTTTACTTGCTGAGTGATGACATACAAGATCTCTTTATTCTCTGTGCTTATTTTATAAGCACTGCATTATGGGTAATTGATAACTGCATTACAAATATCTTGACTTTCCTATTCACCTTTCCCTACTCTGGGCTTTCAAAGAGAATTGTAACTCTCTATGATGTGTCAGCTGATCCTTTTATCATTTGTTAAACTTATCTTACTAGAATGTGCAACAGAAGTAATATCCTTCTTTTATTCTCTTCTCCCCCTAGACTGATTACAAAGAGTTTGTCAACCTGATAATGCTTAGAACTTGCTCAAAAATTAAAGCAGTCTCACGCTGTCTGAAGTGACAATGCATAGGTGCAGTATCTGGGCCTTTGGTCACCAGTGCAGATGTGTAACCATGGCAAAATTGTAGTTAGTTAAAAAAAAAAAAAGAATGATTGGGTGGAAAATAAAGTGCAATATCTCAACTACTTGGAATGTTAGAGCATAATCTAATGTAGGGAAAAGTAATCTGGTATAATTTATGTAGAAGAACTGTATAGATTGCTGTGAATTCGAGTTAGGAACAACTGTCCTGACAGACTTGAGGATAACAGCTAGCAGGAATACTGTCTGGGAATGTCACAACCAGAGTGTTCATGTAAGATGAATTGCAAGTTCTGGAGTTTATACATGTTCCCAAAAAGTGAGATCCTGTCTGACTGCCAGGGGAAAGAAAATAAGATAATTTTGTAACCTTTTGGTACCTGTTGTTCATGGAAAGAGCAAGAACAGGGAGAACTGAAACAGCTGATTTTTCTTTAGAGGGAATTTTTATATTATAGACATTTTTCCAGGCCCACCTGATATGGACTGCATAACTGGTCATATACTTGGAGATTTCTGCAAATAATCAATATTTTTTTTCTATGCCAAAGTCAAGAAGTTTGTGTAGCCCTTTTCTGAAGAGCTGTGCCAAGGCTTACACCTGCCACTAAGAACTTCATCAGCCATGGAGTCCAAAGGGAAGAGAATTAGTCAGTAGCCACTGGGCATGCAGGATGGGAGACTACCAACCCATAAACTACTAATTGCAGCACTTCAACTGTACTTACCAAAGAAGGTTGCAATGACTGTGGCCTTCATGGTGAGTAAAGCAAAATCTGGATGTGTTGCTAAGGAGTACTGAAAAGGAAAAGAAGAGTACATCAGGCTGCATTTGGAGGTATTGCAGGTGACACTGGAATGGTGGGGGAAAAGGGACTGTGTGCTCTTCTTTAACCTTTCACAGTCCTCATGTGCTGCATCCTCTTATTACTCTTTTTAGAGCAACTGATATCCATCCCCAGAGGAGATGGTGTTTGGGCTATCACACTCCTATGGACTCCAAAATTTGTCTTTTGCTCCAGGAAACAAAGATTTTATTCACACACTTATTCATAAACTGTTGTCAGGAGAGACCATGATAGGCATGGACATGCTCTGACATCTATTCTAATCTGTTCATTGCTCTTCTAAGAAATAATCACAGAACCATACTTTCTGCACATCAAAGCACACCAGGTAATCTTACATAGGTATGGGGAACATAAATCCATTTACTCCCGAAGGAATGTTGCGTAAAGTATTTTGCAATTGTTCCATCTTTTGTGAGCCAAATTACTGGTTTCTTTCCTTTTCTGAGGATGTGTATGTGTGTATATGTGTGTGAGCACCTGAGAATAAGAGGATTCTGTCAGAACATCTGGAAAACATTTTTTTTCTGGGTCTGCATACATAGTTCATGACCCCAGCCATCCCTGAAGCCCTTGGCCAGGCTACAAGAATTCAAACTTATCAGAGATCACCCCTCTCAGCCCCTCCTGAGCATCACCTGCTGCTTTTGCTATTATTTCATGATTGTTGAGAGAATCCTGTGTTGGGCACTCATAGTTAATCATAGTCATTAAAATATTATATAATGTTTGACAAATAGAGTAAAAAGTTTGAAAGGGAGAATATATTTGTCTGTTTTACAGGGAGAATCTCAAGGATCAAAATAAACTTGATCTTTAGAGAAACTTATTACATGTGTACAAGTGGAAAGATTTGTGCTAAAAAAAAAAAAAAAAAAAGAGTTCGCTATCCAGAAAAAGATATGAACGTTAAATAAGAATGTTAAATCTGCATATGACCAGGGAAAGCAAGATATCTGCCTCCTAGAAAAATGGCAGATTTAATCCAATTTCACATAGCAGTTATTATACTCAATAGCAGAGCTTTGGTTGCTCCAGAAAAAAAATTAGAGAATAAGGCAGACACAGAAGAGAAAGTAGAAAAAAAAAAAATCTGCCTTCTGTCTTCATGTACAATATTTCCATATTTTTACTTTAATTGCTCTTCTTTTTCAAGCAAGTCACATGCTATGAGTGAGGATGACTAAAATAGTATGCTAATCTAAACTATATAATTAATATATTCTATATATTTTCTGTATAATTTATAACTCTTTTTACATAGAGCAGGTCCGCCTCTGATTTTCTTTTCTGTGCTACAATTGGAGAACTTCAAACACTAGGACTTACTAACAGTGTCACTTCCTAATAGCACAATGTCCTTCCTTGGTGATCTCCCTGAAAAGGTTTTCTTGCTAGGCTGCTCAAACTGAAAGCAGCAGAGGTTTCTCAGAAGTCACTGAAATCCGGGGTGTATGGAAAATGGCTCAACATGGTCACTTTATCTTTCTGAAAAAAGATGGGCAGTGCAGTGGGGGTGACCCCAGGCTGTACAAGCCATATCAACACTATCAGTTAAGTGGTGATATTCTGCTCTGAAGGTTATTTTCTATTAAAAAGTTGCCCATCTTTGGAACAAAAATCCAATTTAAGCATTTACTGCAGTTTATTTACTCTGTTAAACTGTTATAAGCAATGGCACCAAGATGTAGAAGAGTGCTCATAGAAACTTAGCTCAGGGGCTTTTCTCCTCCTTTTTATATTTCAACCCATTAACACATCGGAGGTATCAAGTAATTTCTCCCCTTCAAGGAATTCTCACTTCAGGTCAATCACAGTAAAAGGAAAGGCAGAATAAGAGTTGCAATTCATTTACAGAATTACCATGCACCATTAAAGATTGTACTGACACTGGCTTAGATTTTGCAAAAGACATCTTAATATAAGCATTCCCAAAATTTGCAGTGAATAAATTCAGCATTGGCATTTTTATTTAAAGTCAAAGAGATCTATGTGAATTTTCCCTGACATCATTTGGCTTGGTGCTGAGATGTTTTCATCACCAGTTTAATTAGAGTAGAAGAGGTCTGAGATGGTAAAGCATCCATGTAAAATCTGGCTTCATGGGTGGGCTGCTGTGTGTTGTGTGGAGAAGAGTCCAATACTGGCTTTACTTTTCCTGTCTTACAAAACATGTAATCACCTGTATCACCAGTGCTGCACAAGACTTCCCATTGCTTCCTGAAGGTCCTGCTGTCCCCAGGGCATGGCCAGCCACTCCAGGAGCCATCCCTGTCCTCCAGGGTGGCAGTGCCCTAGGCTTGGCTGCAGTTGCATTCTCTGCCTGGTTGGCTGGTGGGCATTGCTCTTCAAGGCAATAGGAAGTGGGCTTTTGTTCCTAAGTTATTATGAATTCACTGCAGAAAGCAGCCAATAAAACTAAAAGGATTTTAGACTTAAAGCCTGTCAAGGTTTTGGCAGAATTCAGCAGACCCCTTAGCCTGCAATAAGATATGTTTATCAATAAGAAAGGTACTGGAAGCATTTAGACAAGGCTATTAGATTTGCATAAGAGTTTTGTTGTCACAGCTAAACAGAAATGCATCTTATTGTGGACTCTGTATCTTTGGTGGCACAGTTTATACTGGTATCCTCGTGGTAATAAATTATAACATTAAAGAAGCTTGGTTTTGCCACCACATTAATTTCTACGTTAGGCACTGGCATATCAGGAAAAATGCACAGATATCCTGTGACACAGCTCTGGTGACAGTGCTCCAAGGGGTGGTCCTGGCCTTCAGACCTCGGGCTGTCACATGGGGAAATGCACAGGAGGATTTACACTGCTGGCTATTAAGTATGAGGCATAGAAGCTTCAGGCTTTCTGTTGTGGGAAATCTGTGTGCATTCATTGTATTGAATGCCTAGGGTGTCACCTGATTTAAGCTGTGTGAGATCTCCTATACTGTGCACCAGCATGGCATCTGCTTCTTCAGACTGGTAAAGGGAGCAACAGCATGGGAAAAAGCAGTGTTTTTTTGTTTTGTTTTGGTTTTTTTGGTTTTTTTTTTTTTTTTTTTTTTTGTTGTTGTTGTTGTTTCTCTGGGAGGGAAAGGGAAAGCAGGGAATTTTCTGCTCTGTATTAGTCTGGAGCATGAGTTTTGCTGAGATTTTTCCTAATGAGATTTCCATTAAGGCATTATTTACAGTCCCAGTCAGAACTGGGAAGTAGTGAGTATCTCTATAAAATCTCCTACACTGTGTGCTGGATCTCTGTTTATCAGAGTATATTTTCCCATCTGAATCTTTCAGACTGTCATAACAGAAGTTACCTTTATGCCAGAAAAGCTATTAAGTATATGCATGACATTAACATGTGCTTAAATTCCTGCTAAGTACAAATGTAGTAAGAAGTATCTCCTTCGGTGTTTCCCAGTGCCACTGATATTTTTCCTTTTGAAAGATCTAAGTCCTATTTTAAAGAGTGTGGATTACTTTTTCCTGACCATAAACACTTGAAAACTCTTGAATGTTAGTGAAGAGACAGAATTAGCAAACTATTCTTTCTGCATATAAAGTAAGATTTTTATACTGACCTTTTATTAGCAACTTGACGTTTATAAAGATCTGAGAGAGCTGCTACATACTACAAGCAAACAGATGGTTTAAATGCACATAAACTGTCACTGTATGGCAAACTGTAACATTTTCTGGAGGAAGTGCAGATTTTAAGTTCTTGATTTTTGGTGTCAGTTTTGCTGTCCGTTCCACATGCAAGCTGAAATTCTTTGCTAGTGCCATGTGCTTTACCTCTGCAGGAGTAAGCAGTTTATCTCCTGTAATCTCCTGTGCCATAAAAATTTATTTGTATACTCTCTTTGTACCACAATAGTGTGTGTCATTGTTCCCCTTTTCAAGGGCTTCTAATATCTCAGCAACACTGGCACCATAAAGAAAAACAGAAGTGGACTTTGTCTGAAAGCTATTTGAGCAAGTAGCATGGAGCTAACAGTATGATCTCTAAGTACTGTGGGCTGAGTTAAATATGTGCCCTTTATGGGAGAATCAAGTGGGCTTTGTGTAGGTGTGAGTAAACTGGTTTGGATAAACAAGAGCTGATCATTGTCTTCTAGAGGAAAACATTTTTGATTATTTTTTGTTCTCTTTTTCTTTTTTTATTTTTTAAAAATGTGTTAATTCTTTTTAACCCTTTCTTTGTTTCATGCTCATACTCTGTACCCATGGTATTATACCTTGCTTGACAGTGCAAGAACTGTTCATTTTGGAGCACACTAGGTAATATGACTAGCACTTGCTACACGTGATTTAGTTTCACCCCCTTTCTTGTCAGAGGGATGAAGTTACATACCCTCAGTATACTTCATTACTCTGAAAGTTTGTACATAAAAATATGTATCTAAGTTTTCTAAGGCTGTTTTCTGAAAAACTGGAAGTACTGAGTTCTGCTGAGACAGAAAGGTTGAATTGATAGCTATAGTTCATTTCAGAGGCTTAGGCTGTCCTATAGGAATACCAGGCCAGGTCACAAAATATAAGATCCAAGGTGCTGTTTTGTGAGGTGAGCTTATCTGCATAGGAGGATAGACTTTACACTTTGTGTGGTCTGAAGCAGAATATAAGCATCCAGGAATTTAAAAATATCATAGACTTCATCACCTACTGCCATAAAAAAAAGGTGAATGAATGCTCACCTGTTTTCCTTCATACATGAAAGAACCCAAAAATGCTTCCTGGAAGCAAGCTGAGTTTCAGAGCACTGTAGTATTCTCTACTTAATTACCCATTGTCTCAGCAAGCTCACAAGGAAACCCAGGTTTCTGTGGCTGCAGGTCTTTCCCTTGTGGTGGATTGGTTGTGAGAAGTATTTGTGTGTCACACATTCAGCAGTTGTGTGTTTAGTAAAACAAACAAGGGGACCACTATTAAAGGCATCTCTGGGCCTGGGGACAGCTTGAGCTTTTCCCTTGAAGAGTCTTTGTATTACCATACTCCTTTACCTCCAAGCCACAGTAGCCACAGCCTGTTGGCCAGATGTTTTCCATGGCCATGTGAGTCCCACACCCAGGCAGTGGGGATCCCCCACCTCCAGGGCAGCCTCTTCTTGCTGCAGCCCTGTGGTTTGCACATTCACATGGGGAACAACAGGAGGCAGGCACCCTTTGACTCTCCTCTGCTCCCAGGCAAGTGGCTAGTGGGTGCCCTTTTCACTTGCTTTCTTTCTGACCCCACGTTTGTCATTCGTGGTTGCACAGGGGTCCTTCTTTGTCACAGAAAATTGGGGTCTCCCAGCTTTTTGTGCCCTGGAGGCTGGTGATGGGGGACTTCTCCAGTGATGAGGAAGACATGGGCCCAAACTCTCTGAGGCCATGGACAGTTATCCCTGATTAAGGATTCTCAAAACTTCTTTCTTTTTGCAACACTTGGATTGCTGTGGTTGCCACATAATGTTTTAAATGGTGCCTGCTCTGCTCTGTGAGGTTTCTGACTCATAAGAGGGTTGTGGGGACTGCTGGTAGCCATTACCTCTTGCAGGGTACCTCTCAAGTCACTCTCAAGTCATTGAAGTGAGATACGGGTGGATTCAGAGGTCCAAATTCTACCTAAGTTGCACTTTGGGCACAGTAGTTTTTTTCCGAGGTGATTGAACAAGTGTTTATAGGCAGGTTGGCAAGAGGAATTTAGTTCAAAATAGCTCTCATTCAGGTAGGTATAATGAAGAGGTTATATACCCAGAAATTTAGAGACAAATAGAAACATGCAAGCAGCCCTGTACTACTCATTTTGTGTTCATGCAATGCCCTGAAATTAAAACACAAGGTTGGAGTAGCAGTGATGATGACTTCTCTACTTTCCACAGAGCTCTTTCAGAAGAAAGTAATTTATTTAAGACTGCAGTGTGATTTAACTTGCCAGACCTTTCTCAGAGCTTAAATAAAACCGCAATGATTATATATTTTCATCTGTCTCAGCAAGAAAACCATCAATTATGTTGGTCAGACCTGCCCCTTCCAGCAAAGGAAGAGATACATTTAGAATATGTCACCCACCTACAGAGAAAATATAATTTAGACTATCTGTATGATGATGTTGTTGGGGGCCATTACACTGTACTTTCCTGGTTTCTGCTAATGTATTATGAATTAATTTTTCATTTTGATGCACAGCTTTCATGCTTCATTGGGAATTGCTGTTAGCTTAAACCTGTGAATCACTGTCCATAAAACTTCCTCCCTCTAATCTCCTCCTCACCATGGTTTTTGTCTGCTCATGTATCTGCCCCCTCACTCTCAGGTAAACTTCTACTTTTCTAATTTGTCTACTACTTCTGCTTAATATCATTCAGACCCCAGTCAGATGCCATTGATCTCTGGCACTCCAGAGATCCATTTTCCCAAGAAATAGAGGGCAGAGGAAAGTACTTGCAATTCAGTAGTGCTGGAGGGCTGTGCTAGCTTTGTAGCATGAGATTTGTGACCACATTTCTTTCTTTCTTTTCTTTCTTTTTTTTTTTTTTTTTAGAAAATGTGTCATTTGCTATTTCCAACAAATGGTTTAAACAAGTCTAAGTGACTTTAAAGTGCAATACATGGTTTCTCAGATTGGATGCATAATAAAGAGCACTGAGTAGCCATGCTATTGTGCTGCCTGCAAACTAAGAATTAGTGTCATGTGTCAGAATTCCCCTGAAGGTACATATTTAGTCTAGAGGTGAAGAATTTCTGTTAAAGGCATTGAAAAACAGCACATAACCCTGGGAATGGTTTTGGAATTTCTGTAGCATGTTCAAACAAAACAACATTTTTTAGGTAGAAACTTAGAAGCAGAAATTTAGAGAAACTTTAGGATATTTACTCTCTGCTTAAAGCTACACTTAACCCTTTACTACAAAAGTGAATTATATGTCTAAATCAAAAGCCAAACTCAAGCATGCTAGTAAATTTATACAGCAGCTCACAGAAAACTTTACTTGATCCAGTATCTCCTACAGTTTGATTATTAGTGATGTCCCATGCCAAAGTCATGGACTGGTTGGATAAGGATTCAGAAAACATTTGTAATAAAAACAAAACAAACAAAAAAATCTGGTACTACTCTGGCATGTGTCACTTGTTTGAAGTAAGGTTGAATGTCGTGAATTCATTTATGTCTAGTAATGACAACTTGATCAAGGAAGCATATTTTACAAAAAGTCTTCAGCAAATCAGGAAGCCTTACTTCTATTTGGAAATGTTTTATCCAGGCCTTCTCCATTAAATATCTTTCTGATAACGTTAATTTCAAAAAAACTAACCTGTGCTACAAGGGAAGCAGCTACCAAAGGCAAATCAGAAAACAACCCCAAACCACCTTCTGCCCCTGGGTCATCTTCTACTGCTGCTTTGTTGGAACCTCCAAATCACTTGTCTCCTTGCAGGGTCAGCTGCTGAGGATGCCCAGCCCCACATCCCAGGATATTCTGCATGGCCACCTCCTCCTTGCCCTGCCCATGACCCTCCCCATCCAGTGGTCATCGCTGCTTTGGCTTGGCTGCAGACTGTTCCAGTTGTATCCCTGCCAGCTGGAGCCGGTCTGCAACCCACCTGCAACCCAACAGGTGCTCTCAGGCTGAGGTCTCTCATCTGACCAGGCTGTTCTGGGGAACAGCTTGAAAACCGTGGACCTGTGAGTGGCGTTTCCATTTTTTAATGACTGAAGAGGACTCCCAAGCTGCTTTTGGGAGGAAGGTGAGCTATGGATTAGAATGAGTGCCAGCATTATAAATGAGGTTATTACGGGTGGTGCTGGCTTCCCGAAGACATGCTGGTGGTGGAGGGGCTGGTAAGAGACATGACATAGCATGGCCAAGCTGTGTAGACTTATGGCATGGGTGTTGGTAGCCCTTGGCAACTGGCAGGAGAGGTCTCTGTGGGTCATGTGGACAGCATGAGGAGTAGCTAAGCTTCCAAAACTACATTCCTCAGCATCTGAGTGCCCTGGAGGGGAAATGAAGAGCTAGAAAACATGGTGGCAGAGAAAGAGGCCTTCAGAGACTGGTCCTGGGAACTGTGACAATGTAGATGCAGACAGAAATTGCTGAGAAATGTGTCTCAGAACCAGGCTAACACTGTTTTACTAATTTTGCATATTAGAATATTCTAAAACCTGCTAGTTTTGCATAGAGATGAATCACAGGATTCTGTTTCTGAGAAACCAAGATCAGAAAGGGAAACCATATGGACTGGAAGCAGGAACTTGTAATTTGTGGTCTTCTGTTTTGAAAACAAACAGTCCTTAGTATTGCATATTCTACTTCCATGCTCAGGAATTTTGAACTTTGGCTTTAGGAGATTACCATAAGAACTTCTACTTCAAATCTAATTATTACCTAACCTATGTATTTCTTTCTACATACAGATTTCACCAATAAGAATAGAAGATGTAGACCACAGAAAACTAACTTTCTGTCCCAAATTGCCATGTATTTTGACATGCAGTTTGGGGGAAAGGCTTTCTCCAAAACAGGGTGCGAGTAGGCTTTTCTGACTTATGCCAGTATTTTCCTTTGTAACGTTTATAACAAGTTGCTCCATTGGAACTATTCTAAACTTTAACCTCTCACCCCCTTCATCTGGACACTCTTCTCCTTCCCATGTAGCCTCATTTCCAAACACCCTCTTTCTTCCTTTGCTTCTTGTCCTAAAATCTCTTCAACCAAGCCCAGAAGAACAAAATTCTCAAGTGTGGAAGATGCATTGCAAAAGAGGTGAGAAGGATGGGCTCCCACCAAGGCAAGCAGGATGGACTTCCATCATCCTCAGCTGGCTGGCAGCTGTGAAAATACCACTGCAGTCAGGGAGTCCTCACCCTTTTGTAGCTCTGACTCACTCAGGTTGTCCACAGCCAGAATACACAGCCCTGCTGCCAGCTTTCCTCTATGTCTCACCCCTGTTCTATGGGCTGAAGGGCAAATTATGTATTTGGGGGAAACAAAAAAGAATGGAGCCTTCTGAGTCCCTAAAGGAACCTGGCAGTGAGATTGAGAGGCACAGACATGGCCGTGTCCAAAATTCCCTGTAAATGAGGGATTTTTGAGAGGTAAAAATTTCCACAGTTTTGTGTACAAGCCTGAAGGTGTTGGAAATCCCCAGATCATCCTGGTGGGGACATTAAAGGACTGCATGAAGCTACACAAGAGCATTCAGAATTTTCCCAAAAATTTTCGCACATGCCTAACTGTCACTTGGCAATTTGTGCTTTTTTTCATGTGAAGCAAGCTGTCAGCTGAAGGACTGTTGGCTGCTGTGTTACATGTGTTACATTTACAAAGGTATTTTATAAGGTGGTAAGCTGAGTAACAGTTTGCAAATGCAAGCTGAGTGTATTTCTTATATCTGTGTCTATGGGATGTTCTGTAGAATGAGGCACATTAAGGATAGCTGACACAGATTGTGTTCTTAGTGTGCCACTGACCTGTTAATGCTCTCCAAAGTTCTGGAGATAAAGCAAAGAGGGGATGGACTTTTATGGGTGCTAGAAATTCAGTTCAGCCACTACAGTGAGACTGATGCTAAGAACGTCGGGTGAACCAGAGATGGTTATAAATACTCTTCCAAGTGTGAATGTCTTTCCAGGTTGGGATGTGAGATATAGATTTGGGTGTTCTGCTTAAAAAGGGAAAGAAAAAGGCTGCAGATGGTGTTTTTTTTTTTTTTTAATTGAAATGTATTTACATGAGAAATATTGATGCTTCCAAGCCATTGGGAAATTTTCTTTCTGATCAACACTTTCTGTTTTTTTCCCAGGCCTCAGTCACTGAGAAATGAGCCCAAAGAGGAAAGGCAGCCCAAGGCAACCCAGCCATGTCCTGCTGCACAGGAGAACAGAGGAAATGGCAAGAGAGACAAGGGTGAGCTGGCTGCAGAAAGAGGGTATGGGCTCTGTTCTCTGCTGGCAGGGCACCTGGAGAGGATGTGGTGGCAGCCCTCAGACACCACTAAATGTAGAGCTGCCCCAGAACAGAGCTAGAATGTTTGCAGAGCCCAGAGCAAACACTTGGGTAGCTAGCCCATGAGTTCCATGCTGCCAGGACTGCCCAAACCTGGCACCTCCCGGTGTTTGCCAGGGGCAGCTGTACCCACACAAGCTGCAATCACAGCCGGGCAGTGCAGCTACCCCATAGATGCCTTTGGAGCCTACAGAATTTCACTGGATCCTGACTTGTCTCTGGGCCACAGTGCAGGAAGAAAAGCTCATCAGCAATACACTCTCCTGTTTTATCTGAACAAGTCCCTTCCCATCCCTATCTTTTTTTTGCATCGGCTTGTTTTCCACAGGGCATTATCACGAGTCAGCACAAAGCAGTTTTACTCCAGCCCTGTGTCACGCTCACAGCGGTGCCTGCAGCCCCTTGGGGCTGGGGGCTTAGAGAGCTCACAAGGGCGGTGCAGGCTCTGGCAAGACAGACAGAGCTTCATTTGCTAACAGAGATACAATCCAAACACCTACAGATTTTCTGGGCATTTCTGTGCCTTTCTGAGCCTCTTGTGTGGCAGCGGGAAGCTGTGCTGCCTGTACAGCATTTACCCGGGTTTTCCAAGAGGCAAATGCGCAGCAAATAAAGGAACTGGGATGCAAAAGAGTGGCAGCTGCTTTAGGATTGTTAGAGAGGCTCTTTTACAGACGAATGAACCGTCAATTTGTAGTAAGACATTGTTTTCTAAACATAGCATGAAAACTGTTATCTTGCCTGGCTGGTCATTAGAAGAGAGATAATTATAGTCTGTGCGACAGCCGGACCCAGAACAGGGGCTGCATTGTCCCAGGTCCCAGCTGAGCTCTAGCACAGGCTCCTCAGGCAGCGCTGGGACAAGGGGGCTCCTTGTGCCCCGGCAAGTTCAAAAGAGGAATTGAAGTGCTCTAAGTAGGTGTTAAGCACCTATTTCTCTCTCCCACTCTGGGCTTAAAAATCTGTTCCACAAGAGAAAGATGTGGAGGGCAGACCCGTGACTACTGTAGCAGCGTCATTCCTGGCTTTTTGTACAACACATGCTATGATTATTATTATTTTTCTTTTGTAAAAAAAGAAAAATCAAAAATCAAAAGGAAACAAATCCCAAACCATCAGTTTTGCAGTTCTGTGTTTCTGTTTTTCAACACGGACTAATAGGATCCTTAAGAAGGAAGGACATATTATATGTTCAGTGTCCACTTCCTGAGCCCTGAATAAGAAACCTAAATCTCAGCTGATGCTGCAGCAGGCTGGAGGAGGCTTGGTGCGCACCCAGAGCTTCACGGGGTTCAGAACATCCCTCCAGGACTGCCGGGAAATCCCAGACTTTTATTTTTCCTTACCCATTCAGAAAGGACACTGCCACTCTAGCCAATTGCAATGGGCCGACACACACCTCGCTGCTCTGGCCCTGCCCATGCCAGTCCCACTGCAGGGGCAGCTCATGTTTAGGAGTGCCACAGCACCTTTTTTTCAGGAATACAGTCACAGCTGCAGGTAGTGAACTGAGCTATCACTTTTTCTTGCTCATTTCATCCAGGCACCTTAAATGACTTACCTTTCAACACTTAAACTGAAAGAGAGTAGGTTTGGATTAGATATTAGGAATATTAGATATTAGAAAGAAATTCTTCACTGTGAGGGTGCGAATGCACAGCCACAGCTTGTCCAGAGAAATTGTGGATGTCACATGAAGTGTTTTCTGACTAGAGCTTTATTTGTGGTTCAGAGGGGAAAAGGAAAAAGTTCAAAATTCTCCAGGCAGAACAGATACAATCAAGTTTTTGATGCCATCATTACATAAACTTCAGGTTTCTTTTTAGCAATGTTTTCTAAGAAGCAATGGCCGGAAATAATAGATAATTCTGACGTTTCACATGAAGTAATTGGCATTCTGTGTTCACACTGTGCTCAGGTAGTCCTCTTTAAGAAATACTCTAATTAATTTTGACAAAAAGGAGTGTAATTAATTTCCTGTGAAATTAGTAATTAATTTTCTGTGAAAGTCAGTAACTGGGTGAAAAGGGAACACCTTGTTAATGCCTCCTCTAAAGGAAAGGCTTTTGTAGGATCTCATCGTTGTTAGACAAAAAAGAATCCACGTGGAGTATCTTTCCTGCATTCCACATGTGAGGAAACCTGGTGTAGCTAGTAAAACTGCTTGGTTCAAACAGTCAGTGGTAAGTACTGCAATTATACCACTAGGGAAAGAAGTGTCTTACATTAAGTAAAGGTAGGAACAATTAAAGACCAAATTAAGAACATAACATTACTACTACAGGTGGAAACACAGTATTTGCAGTACATTCAAAGTTTCTTCTTGAAAAAATACTTTTTATGTCCTGAAAAACTAAAAGACAGGAAGTCCTTTCTGTCATCCCAGTAAGAACCACCCCAAAAACTCAAAGGATTAAATAAAACAAGCAAGCAAAATAAGTCTATTTAATATGAGATTATTAAACAGCATTTGAAAATTAATGTGCTTGTAATAGAGTTATTTTTGCTTGAGTTCTCTTTGCATCCCTGAAAGAGAGCAGTCTTACAACCATGACTGTCATTCAAGTGATGAACTGAGTAGTCTGAAGAAGATGGTAACAGAGAAATGTGGATTTTCTTTGAGTGTAGACAAATGCAAAGTGTTTTTAACTTCAGGATGTATATAGGAAAACACAAGCTATAAACATATACAACTCCATGGCTTTTCTCAGTAAAATGTATTTTAAAAGACATCTAAACAAAATTTTCTCTATGTGTGCTTTCTTGTTTTGATGTTTTGTTTACATTTTGGAGAGGTTAGAGAAAAAGCAGTGTACTCTAAGGAGGACTTGCCTCTGTAGTGTGTAATTTTGCTTTCTGCTCTGAAAGTGGTGTAGTTCCCATAAACTCTAGGAACAAAATATTAACTAGAGTTGATATTTAGCTTGGAGCATTTGGTTGGTTCATGTTTGTACTAGTTGGAGAGAAATCACATTTTGAAGAGACTTATCAAGACTCTAATCTCTCTGCAGAGGGCTAAGTGGCTGTGGCAGGCTTGACAATGCTATTCATTTTTGGAGCCTCACCACCAAAACAAGCATTCAGCACAAAAGGATGTATGGAGTCTAGGCTACTGTACTGTTCATACATCTGTATTTATCCATTACCAAGAGAGTTCACACCACAGAAACACACATCACTGGAATAATACCATTTTCCATTCTGTGCCTTGGAGATTAGTGTTCCCTAGTGTCAGGCAGAGTTTATTAATGATACAACACACACCTTCCTATTGATCAAAAAGACTTTGCAAAAAAGGCTTGAAACTGAAACAGTTTCAGACTGAGGAACTAGTTGCATTGTCTATCACAAACTGTTTGAACAGAAGGCTTGAATAAATATCTATTGGTGTGTGGCTTATATACACCATTCTTTATCACACAGTTAAGCCCTTGCTGTTCAGGCAGTGAGTGTATGTGTCCACTTTAACAGTAGGGGCTTAATGCTTTCATAAACACTTAATGCAGTATATATGAGTAAAGTACAGTTTCATTCTACATTTATGTTTTCATCTTCTTAGGTCTTTGATCCTAAGCACACAGCTGGAATGCTGAATAAAACATTATGTCCCTACAGTTTCTCAGCAGTGAAAATATTTTACTATTATCAACAGGCAAAACCCACAACTTCCCCCTCTCCCCCCTACATAAATATAGCAGAAAAACAACATCAGAATTACCTTGCTTGAGGTGTGCAAGTTTTTATTCCTTTTCTCCACACAGTATGAAAGGGGACTTTTTTCCAATCTTTTCTGTACCCCAAACTTCAGCCAACATTATTCTAGAGAAGGAGAGGCAGGCAGCAGAGGGAGGCCTGGACACCTTCTTTCTTTCAGAGAGGAGCTAATCAAACATTCCCATCAAGCTCCGAGCTCTGTGAAAGGCACATTGCTCTCTCTCTCTCTCTCTCCACCTCCCTCCCTCTGCTCCTCTCTCCCTCTCTGTCTCTCTGTCTTTCCCTCTCCCTCCCGCACACAGACGTACAGAGCTCCTTACACTGATTTAGCAGCCGAATTAGGCGGTCCTATTTTAAATATACGTTCCCTCCCACATATTTTTGGTAGGGATTTCTATGCTCCTTTTGCACTAGCCTGTCAGATTTGTCAAGTTTTCTCCCTTTTGTGAAGTGAAGCTTTACTCAACTGATGTGGTGGCTCATTTTTTTTCAGTCTCCCTCTGCATTTCAGCACTGTAGTGAAATGACTAGAACTAGTAGATGAGAGTAAATCACACGGTCTTAAAGATTTTAGCTACCAGATTAGTTAACTGCAGATCAGGTTTAAAGAGAAAAAATAACTTTTGAAGAGACAGACTGTGATGCCTTTACTTACGTGAATAGCATCGTATTCCCCCAGCAGTTTTCCTGAAGTCAGAGAATTAGTGACAGAATAACTCTGTGAGTCTGGGCACAGAGAAGTAGAAGTAGAAGTATGGCATGAGGACTCTTTCTGATGGAGTTGGATGTGAGAATTTAATGAAATGCACTCAAAGGCTCATAAACTGGTGCATGTTGAATGTGACCTGGCCAAATGAGATATACAAAAGGACTCATTTCTTTAAGTATCTATATGCAGATTTCCTAGGATTCTTGGGTAACTTTAAGAAGAAAAATGTACTGAGGTTATCAAAATAAATAGCATTTATGAGATTATCACAGAAAGTGCTGGTATCATATTCCAGGATACTAGAATGTTAACTGTAGTTTGCAATTCAATCTAGGTATTCAGAAGTGTATAGGTAACACCCAGTGGTGGACATACACTGTTTTATCTAAGATCATTATGGATGAAAAAAAATAAAAATCTAGTATACAGGAGATTGACTTCAAAACACACATCAGAAAGACTTCTAATTCCTGATGTAACAACCCCCTAAATGTGTTTAGTTCAAAGGGAAAGTGATTACCTGGTACTTGTAAATATCTATTCAAGTACCTACAGCAACTGTATAACATCTCAGCATATTAATAAACAGTACAATATCAAAAGTTTATCAGCAAGTTCCAACTGTGTTACTAAAATATAATAATCCATAATTAATTTGATTCTCTTAATTCAGGAGCTCTGGCTTGCCAATGGTATGTCCATGCAAGGCAGGATGCAGTGGACTGGCAGAAAGCTTCTTCAGACAGCAAATCTGTTAGCAGTTCTACCTAGAAAATCTACTGAGAAAACCTGAAACACCACCAGCACCCTTTTTATAAGGCTTTGTGAGGTTAAGTTATTCCCAGATAATGAGGGACAAAAGGGCCAAGACCTTAGGACTACAAGTTTAGAGGTATATAGGTATTAGGGGACAAATATCTAAATACTGGGGTTCTGTAGCTAAGTGGCTATGTGTTATTTCCCAGTGCTGGTGAAAGGCTGAAGTCCCCATGACAACTCCTTATCTGCAGATGCTGGTAGATATACTCAAAAATCCTTAGGCACAGACCTAGCAGCTTATTTTCAGAAATCCATGGGAATCTATGTAGATGTTGATTTGCCTGCATTGCTTTACAGTCTCATGTCAGTGGGTTACCAGAGAATCTTGATCTCAAACCAGTGCAAGTGAGAAGACTGAAGACTGAGCTTCTGGCAAACCAAACCATGGCTGGGTGGCAAAGGCACCTGCAGAGCATGCAACAGTACTGCATCAACCTGGCTGGACTGGTGTTGAGTGATGGAACTGAGAAGCCAGACACAGCAGATGATTGGAATAACTGGTACAGGCAAAAAGTCCTCCTGAGGTTCATCTTCTAGTACCCGTGTCAGCTCACTGAGGGTTGTAGCTGTTGGTGTGTCGAACGTTGTTGACAAGGCGTCAAAGTGAGAGCAACAGCGCCTACACCAAGGTCATGCTTCATTGTTGTTGCTGCAGGGTGGCAGTTTTACGAAAGAAACAGCTGATAGATCCACTTTTCATTTTCCATGGATGAATTATCTTATTTGTGGGTAAATTGTACCATGGGCAAAAAGCCAGCGTGGTCCTGGCAGGACTTTGGTCAAAGTCAATGGTGTGAGAACAGAGCTTTATTGCTTCCAGAAAGACAACAGTGGTGCAGTCCTGTCCACTCTGCACCCACCTTACTCTCCCAGCCCTTGCTGGCTCCATTCCTGGCTCATGGTCAAGAATGCTGCCAGTTGGGTGGCACATTTCTGCATTACTGCCTGCGAGCTAACCCGCCATCCTGGAAATGAGCATCCCAGGAACTGTGAAGCAGAAACACTGAGTGGGCAGAAAAAGAAAACTATCTGGTTTGTTATTATTCAGGGTATTCAGCCTCTCATTATCGTTTGTAATGGAGAACTGAAGAGTATCAAAACAAAACACTGAGGAGGGCATTGACTGTCTCTTTTTATCACAACATTTCTGAGTGCCATCGCCTGTGCTCTTTCCTGACAGAGGCAATTTCCAGCCACCCAAGAGCTGGCAACACAAAGAGCAAAAACAAGAGGTAGGCCACATTGAATGGCTCTACTTTGGTGCTGGGATTTGCCACAGGGAAAAATTTGTTTGCAAAAGAGATTGCTGTGCAGTCAGGAAACCACTAATTTGAAGACAAAAGTTATTGAACACAATTGTCTAGGGTACGGACAAGTGCTCTGTACCTATTTATATGTGTTTATGTCTCCCACCATTGCTTCTAGTCTTAGGCCTCCACCTGAGTTTTCTGCTAACTCTTAGTAGTATTTGTGGTAGTAGTTTTTAAATTTTACTGTACTGTATTTTCATTTGCATGTAAGTTAAAACAGGATGTATCACAACCAATTGAAACAAAACCTGAAAGCCAAAGAATGCAGACCTCTTATCTGTCCCCTGAAGCAGCCAGTGAATAAGACAAGAGAGTCAGAGAGAGTTGAGAAGGTTCTTAAGTTTTTGACGAAAATTTAGTGACCTACTCAGGTATTGCCTTCACTCTGGAAGATAAAACAGCAGAAAGAAAGATATGATGTAAGCAGTGACAGAAGAGATAATCTGCCCAAGACTCAGTATGGAAGTTTTGTATTTTCAAACAGAGGTAGCATCAACCTGGAAGACTAGACACTTGCTGATAGACCTTAGTTCCAGACCCTTAAATAAATCTGCATTTTGAGAGCATATGTCATGCAGAATTTTCAAGGTACGCGGTGTTTGTTTAAAAAACATTGCTTTGGGTAACAGCTGGGTGATAGCAGCTGAAAATCTGACTTCACTGAAGGGAAGCTCACTGCACTTAATCTAATCCTCATTAAAATCTGATTTCAACAATTTTTAACAAAGCATTTTTTAAATAACTTAACTAGTAGACTTACATATTTCAGCCAACACAAAAATGTAGGATTCCTCATGCTTCCCTCTCTCTGCACACAGTCATTCACAGGTAAATGAAATAGGGAAAAGCTGCCCTATTTTGAAATTCAAATAAATTCACATGTTCTGGGTCTGATGCTCACCAACTGGTATGGCCCCTGATCTGAGAAGAGGCTACTGTGGGGGAATCCTCAGAGACAGCTGTAGTTTTGCACTTTTTACACTTACATGCCCAAATTCAGTCCAAGCTCATTAATGACTTGGTCCAGTGTATTCTTATATATACTTATGTATACTTATTCACATGAACAGGTCAAACTTTTGTTGGAAGAGGAAGAGAGAAAGGTTTTACTGTGTTCACAGAGTAGGTCAAAATCTAAGTGAGAGCAGAGGATGGTGATTTCAAAGGTCATAAATTGCTTCCTAGAGGTCTGTGCAAAAGGTTGACAGGCATATAGATCCTGTGGAGCAGGTGTGTGCTGTAGCTCAACCCATTCTGTTCATCTCTTCAACACTCAGAGGAATTTCTGGCTCCACTGCTGTAGGCATAGGCAAAGAAAATACTCCTCAGGTATGTTATAAAACAAGACATGCCTGCACAATTTTTAGAGAAATCTAAACTTTGCAAAATTTTCCCCACTGGAAAGCAGAGAGTTTCTCACAGACCAGATCTTTGTCCCACTTGTGGGACCCAAGGTGCACACTGCTTGTCTGGCATGAGGCTGTAGCCACTCTTCTAAAACCACGAAATTGTTTGCTCACCAGGTTATGAGTAGGAAATATATAAGACCCAAGACTGAGCTAACTGGTTTGTGATCATTACACAGGAAGTGCTGAATGTATCTTCTCAGCTGATCACTGTGGGCTTGATAAGGCAGTCCTGACTCCGCATACAAGGACAGAAAACAGACAAATTAAATTTTTTCTACAAGGGAATATGTAGCTATGTGACATCTAACCCAATCCAGGTGCTTAAATGGAAAGGAAAAAGTTTTCTGCTCTCAAGCAATTACCCTCAAGTCTTTTCAAGCAAGTACTACCACAGGAATCAGAAAGCAGAATCTTACAACACCCCAAGATGTCACAGAGAGCCTGGCAGTGCTGGCTCTGTTCAAAGAGAGCATGGTTGCACATGTTAGAGTTACCTCTTAATAAGTGGCAGTGGAGTTCAAATTCTGCAGTTTTTCCATATTTCTCAAACTCGGTGTAATAAAATCTTATCTTATGCATTATTACACTTAAGGCAAATTCTTCTTAAAAACCATTTATACCTGAAAAAAACAAGTCAGAGAGAACAGAGTGGGAAGTTAAAAGTAAAATTGGGATGGCAAAGCAGCTAGGGGGTTAACATTGTTTGGCTTTAGCTGCTTAAAGCACTTATATTGAAATAGGCCTGAGGTAAATAAAACAACCAATGTCCTGCAAGGCTTATATAAAATACACTGATGTGTTTGTCTAGTTTTTGAGAAAGGTAGGGAGGCTGAATTATGTGTGCTGTAACCCTTGCCAGCATCAGAAACATCTTTAAATAATTAGAGCAATTGGGTAGCCAAGGCTCTGTTTTTACTTTGTTTTTATGAATGAAGAGACCTCTTGGGCCAAATGAATACATAATATTGGCATGCTTGGTTGAATGGATTTATACCAAACTTAGAGTGCGTAAATGTGAACTACTGTGGGTTTCTCAGAGAAGATGGCAAAGGGCACGTTTCCTGAAACTGTAGAGAAGTAGGGCTCTGTTAGCAAGTCCCAAGTCCCAGGTTCTTTTGTGTGCCATTGAAAAAAGTGACAAAAGATGGCAAAATCAGCCCTTTTAGGTTTGCTGGAGCAATATTCAAGAGAGAGCTGATAAACTCCTTACCCTGGGTCTTCTGCAGCATATAGCAAGGGAATGGGGTCCTGGGAGCCTGCTAGCCCTATCCCAGCTGGGCAGGCTCACAGGCTCCAAGGATGAAGGTTTGTAGTGGGGAATGGGAAAGAGACCCTTCTTCTGTGATTGGCGTGTGAAGAGCCCGCGTCTTTCCAGATGAACCGTGGCCATTTTAGCTATCATGGATTTAATTGCTGGGGTTTTTTTTAAAGCTCTGAGAAGTCCCTTTTGGAAACTTTTGACCTTGCCAGCCTCTACAATTATCAAAAGACATAAGAAAAAGTGAACTTGGTCTTGGAAGAAGAATCTGATAAAGCGTTGGAGTAAACTCAGAAGTTACTACTCTGTTATGTTTTTGTACTCTGAGAGCCTTTTAACGTGTACTGCATTAACTGTGGACATGCAGAAAATACTAGTTAGGACCAACAAGTTTGGTGCATTTTCTTACAGTTCTTGGACTGTAGCAGAAAGAACTAATGCTCAGATATTGCTATCCTTTAATTATTCCAAGATATATCTCTACAGAAAAAGAGAAAACAAGTGGAGGATGCACTTGCACTTGAAGTACAACACAGAGCTACCATGGGCATCAAGAAATCTTCATTTTTTTTGCCATGCAGCTGAATCTACCCATCCCTCCTATGCCCCATACTCCCAATGCCTGAATTAGAAGAGAGGCTGCCACAAATGCTATGTTGAAACATAAATACAATGAACAGTAAATACAGGGGCTGGAAAAACCTCCATCACGTTTGGGATCAGGAAATGCCGAAGGTGGTACTGAAGAGGAGTTTGCCTCAATTGTGTCAGCAGACCTTTGGATTTGAAGAGCTGTAACCAGCTTTAAAAGCTGTGACATTATGGAGGTGGACGGTGATGTTTGTATCTCTCCAGTCTGCTTTCAGAAACCAAGATGCTGCCAAAATGGAAATCAATTTTTGGCACCATTTTCTGAGCAGAACTTGCAGTTATTGCAGACAGAAGCGTATCGTGACTGAACAGAACTGGGTCTGTAAGAAGTGCAGCCAATGAATTTTGTTCATTTAGAATCCAGTGTAGGTAGGGATTGAGTCTTCCCAAGTTAAGTGGGATATATTTCATTGCTCTACTACCTCATATAAAACCTGATTCATCACCATAAGACTTCTTTTATGAGGAATAAAATAATCTGTTCAGGAGAGTGCTCTTTGTTAATCAGAAGTCTCAGAAGTGATGGATTCAGTGTTGAAATTTGCAGCTGGGTGCCAGAGCCCTCAGAAAATACAAATTACTTTTCCAGCATGGTTTCCCTGTTTGCCCACTTCCAGTGCAAGAAGCTATGTACTACCATTGCCACTGTCAATTCTATTTGCCAAGAATACCAGGTCTCACTCTGGATCCCAGTGCCCCTTTCCTTGGCGGTAACTATTCACAGCAAATCAGGCCTGGAAAATGTAAACCCAGTAACAGTCTTCTGTCTGTTTCCCTGACTACTTTCCTGATGTGTTTTCTGTTTATGCTCTGTAGGGCATCAGGTGTCAGAGTAAATAGGTGATGCCAGTAAAAGTCACTTCGCAGTAGAGAGCTTGTGGCAGCCTCCCAGCAACTGAATGCATCCCCTCTGTGGTGCCCTTATCCTTGTCTCCTCCAGCTTTGGCTCTCAGCACTAAAGACTGTTCAAAATGCAGGTTGTTTCTGGAGGCAACATGCAGAAATTAGAGTGCTGCCCTGGCAAGCAGAAGTGTCCAAATATAAAGCAGGGCCAGAACTGCCAGTGTGTTTAGCGGATGGATTAATGGATTTTCTTTACTGCTATTTGCCAGAGTTCACGAAAAGCCCTTCTGCACGGGACCCTGTGCCTTGTAAGGCCTAACACTGTTCTCTCCCAGTTGCGTAGTGGTGGCTTGGCCACCCTCTAGGGTCTTCTTGTCCACTGTTCTTGTTGAGACCTTTGCCTCCAGGCAGGAAAAATTTCTGAGGGATGTAACCGGTGGAAGGGGAAATGGTTTGGCCTTGTGCTGGTGAGGGTTCTCAGTATGGGGCAGCCATACATAGGTTCCCTTAACTCCTAGACGGTGTTGCACCCATATGAATCTGTTTTTGTGTGGATTCAGGTCCCAGCAACATCATTACTGGAAGATGGTATGCACTGTGGAGGTAGAATGTCCCATATTTCAGCACAGTTGAACTGAATTGGGAAGCAAAGGAGTGAGACCGTAGGGTCCTGGTCCTGGGGGCTGACAGAGTGGGGGAAAAAGAAGGGGAAAGCTGGGACTCTACTGGAGGGATGGGGCAGGAAGAAGGTGCTGGGGGTGCATCTGGAGACCTATGATCTAGGTACAAGGAGGATATAGATTGGCAGAAATGCCAACACTTTTCCTTCTTGTCAACCCTGTCCTGCCCCTGTGCTCCTTTCACTTTCAGCAGGATGGGAGAGAGCATTTCTTGTGGGTTTTTTTAACTTGGCCACCACAAAGGTGTTTATTGCTGTGAACAATACTGTGAGAGCACTGAAGCTCCAGACTGCTGTCAGTCACTAAAACCATTCATAAAACTAAAACCATTCCAAAAATTATCCTGCATGTGTGAACCAACCTGACATTGGAAAGGCTTTGTCTGCCCAGGGCAGCAGAGCAAGCACAGCTGCAAACAGGAAACTCACTGCCCTTCTTCCCCCTTAGGATATTTGTGACCAAGGTTTTATTGCTGTATTATGTGCAAAGGGGTCAGGGTTGGGGAATGCAGGCTGTGCCCCTTTTTGCTGCTCATTTCCACCAGGCATCAATTTTGCAGCCCTGCAGAACAGTACATTTCCAGTCACAGAGAGGGATAGGGTATTCCCTAAGGGACAGATGTAAACAAAAGTTTCTGCAGTGCAGTAGCCTGTATCTCTGCTTTTTATAAGGCAGCCATTTTTCATTATCAATTTCCACTCAAAAAGCAGAAAACAGGCAGTCTGCTTAAACCTGACTCAACACAGTAGCAATTCCATTAACTATAAACTTGATAACATAGAAATAGAGTAGCAAAGAGAGTAATCTTTCTTCTATGATGCTTTTGAGGGCCACACAAATTTCTAATGCAATTTTAAATCCTTCTCTGAAATCAAGCCTTGAGAAGAAATGCTGCTCTTTTGTTACATGTAAAAGAAAGGAAAAGCCTCCTCAAATCTTATTAGAAAAATAAATCTGTCTGAATAAACTCTATTCCCCATTTCTTGCCTCCAGTATCACAACCATATATCATAGGGTGAGCTCTGTGTTTTGATACCCAAATCAAGTAAGTTACTTCTAATATATTGCTCAGTCACAAGTACAGTTTAGCTGGAAACACCATTTGCATTCTTATAATTACCAGCATTAAATCTTCCAAAGAATTGTAAGAGGAAAGTCTCTACATTTTCTGCTTGCTAACTCCTCAGAGTATTTTATACTGTGAAAAATACTGTAAATGCTTTCCAAGTATTTCAATAATTGACATTTTCTACCTTAGGTTTTCAAAGCTCTTTTCAAAGAGGGACAAACAATGAAAGAAAGTGACAAATAGTTTTGGGGGACAGAAACTTAAATCCCTTAATGCATGTTCTTAAAAAGTATCAGAAGAAAAGAAAGGCAAGCAGCTCTTATAGAAAAAAAAAAGCTGAGAAGTGCAAAGCTTACAGAACCAAGTCTGAGAAGGTATTTTCAGTACTTTCAGTACTATAAGTAAGACAGGGATAAACATTTTAACAGGGATTGTTGCAATAGGTCAAGGGGTTTTAAACTGAAGAAAGGTTGATTGAAATTTAATAAAAGGAAGAAGTCTTTTTATAATGAGGGTGGTAAAACACCAGAACAAGTTGCCCAGAGAGGTAGTGGATGCCCCATCCCTGGAAACATTCAAGGTCAGGCTAGATGAAGCCATAAGCAACCTGAAAATGTCCCTGCTCATTATAGAGGGGTTAGAGTAGATGACCTTTAAATGTCTCTTCTAAGCCAAACTATTCTATGATTCTATGATAATTGCCTATTTTTAATTCAGAAAAAAAGAAAAAGAAAAAGAATGTTGCAGACAGGTTAGGGGTTTACCAGCCCTATGAGGGGTGCCCACAATCCCACAGGCATTAATAGAATCATAGAATCAAAGAAGATTCAATATTGAAAGAGACCTTTAAGATCAAGTCCAGCTGTCCACCCAACAGTACCACTGCAATCCTTAAACCACGAAACCACCACCCAGGGTCACCCAGGTGTCTAAAACACCTCCAGGCATGGTGACTCTGCCTCTTCCCTGGGCAACCTATTCCCGTGCCTCACCACCTTAAAAGTGAAAATATTTTTTTCTAATATCAAACCTGAATCTCTACTACATCAGTTTAGAGCCATTCCCTCTGGTCCTCTCACTGCAGACATGGTAGAAGAAACTGGCCCCAGCTCACTACAATCTCCCTCCTGGTGGTTGTGGAGAGCCATGAAATCCCACCTGAGCCTTCTCAACAAAAGACCAAACAAATCCAGCTCTCTCAGCTGTTCCTCATAAGATATGTTTTCTAGTCCTTTTACAAGCCTTCTTTCTCTTTGCTGAACATGCTCCAGCACCTCAACATCCTTTGTAAAATGAGGAGCCCAGAACTGAATGCAGTGCAGCCTCACCAATGTTGAGTGCAGGGCAATGACCACCTTCCTAATCCTGCTGGCTTCATGATTGATTCTTGAAACATTCCAGGTTGTCATTGGCTTTCTTGGCCACCTGGGCACATCTGGCTCATGTTCAGCCTGCTGTCAACCAGCACCCCCAAGTTCCTTTCTGCAGAACAGTCCTCAAGCCATTCTTCCCCCAGCCTGTAGTGCTGCAGGGGATTGTTTTGTCCCAAGTGCAGACCTGGCACTTCACTTTATTGAACCTCCTGCAGTGTGCTCAGCCTCATTGGTCAGGTCTTTCCAGGTCTCTGCACAGCCTTCCTACCCTCAAGCAGATCAACATTCCCAGCCAACTTCGTGTCATCTGGAAATTTACTGAAGGTGCACTCAATCCCCACATCCAGGTCATCAATGCAGATGTTAAATTGGACTGGCCTCAAAACTGAGCCCAAAGGAGCACCACTAATGATTGGCTGCCAAGTGGATTTGACTCCATTGACCACAAATCTCTGGGCTTGGCCATCCAGCCAGTATTTTACCCATCAAAGAGTCCACCTGTCCAAGATATGAGCAGCTATTTTTCCTATGGGGATGCTGTGGGAGACAGTGTCAAACACTTTGTTGAAGTCTGTAGAGACCACGTGCACAGCCCTCCCCTCATCCACCAGGCAAGTCACCTTGTACTAGAAGGGCTGTGACAAGGCCACCGTGTCATTCAGGGTTCTCCAGACACATGCTGTGAAAATGCATGTGCTGGGGAACAAGCAGCTCAGGACCAGGCAAAAGGGGAAGGTTTCCTACTGGTTCATCTGCAGCCCTGCAACACCCTGATGGATCAGAGCTTGGGCTTCGGTTTGCAAAATCTAATGGGTATTTTTGTTGCATCCAGGTAGGGGTTGTGAGCCCTAGACAGAAGGCATGGGAAAAGTAAAGTCAAGGCTGAGTGAAGCCTCTCTTGTGTTAATTTTGGTGAGTTACAGCCACAGCCACACCTTGGTGTGTCCAGATCCTGGTTCAACCCTTTTGTGTCTCCATTGACAGCTCACCAAGGCAGAGCACCCCAAAATTGCTTTGAACTCTGCATGGTGAGTTTTTGCTATGCTGTTCAGTGCTAGTGATGGTTTCTGTGAACCCCTTACCATAAAGATATTTATGATTGGAGAGAGACATCTGGCATGTTGTGTTTGTGCAATGCACTTACGGGAGGAACAGAGGAGACAATCCTGATTCACAGCAGTATGACAGAAGGAGGTGTCAGGCCTGCAGAGATGCCTAAAATGCTGTGTTCCCCTCCTGAGTGAGCTAATAAAGTAGGAAACCAAGCTGTGCCAGCTGCAATGTGAAATATTACATGCTTGCCTCTGTTACAGCTCCCCGAATGCCTTGGCTGTTTGCTGCAGCATGCTGGAGCAGGGAAGCTGCTGCTGCCAGCCCAGGTGAGCTGTAAATAGCAGCTGCTGAGCTCTTTGGTGCAGTGGTTCTGTGTACAGCCCCCGCTGTGCTTGGTGAGCTCCCCTTTCATGTGTCCTCCTCACAGGCTTTCTGCCATCCAGCCATCACTGCTGTGGATTATCCATGGATAATCTGAATCTTATCCATGGATACTCTGAATCACTACTTTCAGGAGTTACCTGACAGGAGACCATCAGTGGCTCACATTGTCTCCTTTGTGGCAGTGCATGAGAAAGCCTGTAAAGAACCTGCAAATGTTAACTATAATTGTTTCCATCCAACTATTCTAGCCCAGATAAGCAGACACTAATTTTTTTTGAAGTTATATTTTAGAGATTCTGCTGGTCTAAAGTGAATTTCTTTGGTCTTCAGAAAACTAATGTTTACAGCTTTCTTTTTAAATTTTTGTTTCTTCTACAAGTGAATACATTTTATCATCTAGAAAAAAAATCAATTAAAAAGAATGAGTAAGAGAATTGAAACAAGTCCTGATTTGTATGTAATAAATTAATAGGGTTAATTTGTGGAAAGTAATTGGTTTCATTTTTAAGTCTTTTGCTTCATTTGTTGAGGTTTTTTTTTCACATGCAGGAGTGGGGAAAAGGAATTAGTGTTACTGTGAGTGGTGCATTTTGCCAAACAACTCTGCCTAACTATGGGAAGTTCTGAGTGAATTCCATGTTCAGTTTGTTCCACATTTCCAAGGCTAAACTTTCTGAAGGCCACAGAGTTGGGGCACAAAATCAGGGTGATGTCCACTAAGGATCCAAGAAATGAAAGACAAGAGATAAATTGAATTCAAGGGACATCTGCACAGCGTTTTTTTTCCATCATCACATCTGCTCTTCTACAGTGGCAGTTCATGCAAATTAAGACATACAAACAAGGAGTGCTTATAAAGTGAGTGATCAAGAGCTTAGAATCACCTGTAGGAAACTGGTACAAATCCTAGATTTTATTTCTTTCTCTCTGTCTTTATTTTTCAATTTTTGAAGAGGTTTTTGAAAACATCTTGTAATGTCTTTGGTGTTTGAACCACAGGAAATTTTGACAATGCAAATGAACCTCCATGGTATCAGTTGGTATGAAGAAGATGGAAGTTAGGAACTAGATGTTTGTACTGGGGCTGGTATTTCAGAAGAAATTGGCACCATCCTCACTTCTACCATCAACTGTTTCATAGAGTGGAAAGCAACTGGTTTGGCTAAGAGCTGTCTCAGATACCCCTGAGACGGTGGGAGAGTGGAAGTGGTATGGGCATGTTCTATGCCATAAACAGTTGATGGAGAGTGTCTAATTTTCTGCTGCCAGTGTGGTTATTGTTTCTAATCTACAAAACTTCAAAAAGTTTGGGAACAGTTTGAAGCACAAGAATTTCAATAAAAGAGACTAACCTTATCCTGCAGCACCCAAGCACTTGGCCTTGGTGTTCTTTCTCAACATTTCACATGTTCCATGACTTGGCCTCACCTTAAGAGCATGTGGATGAAGTCTTTGCAAGCTGCAATTAATAATTTTGCTGTTGCTTGCAAGGGAATAGGATTTCTGTCTCATATGTCTAGGATAAAGGGATGACCTTTTCTCCCCCTGCTCCAAGGGACAGACAAACATGTAAGCAAGGGCATGATGGAGAAGGGAGAGGGGATGTTTCCTCTCAGATGTCCTCTAATCCTCCTTCCTTCCGTACTGTGGGGAGAAGTTGTAGGGAGGCTGCAGGCATGATCCTGGCTGCTTGAGTGTGTCAGGAGAAAATGGGGAAGACCAACAGCTTTTTCCTCAGTCTATCAAGAACAAATCTTACAAGCCTGGTTGTGTCCTGATATTGCTGTGGCCATAAACACTAATGTTGAGTTGTTACTTGGGGCTGGGAGTAATTTAATCCTGAATTTGCAAGGGTTAATATTTGTGGTGACTCTTCCTGAAAAAAGATGTGCATGGTGGGATTTGTTGTAGTCACACAGCTTCTTTATCACTAGATTTTGCACAGTGAGGCTGAGGATTGGAGAACTGACACAAAGAATTTGAACCAAAGCCTTTAATTTTCATTCTTCCAGGCAGGCAGAGGAATTCTCTCTCTCTCTAAATGATATTTAGGGATTTCTGCAGCTGAATGCCATTATCAAAGAAAACATTTCAAATGAATAGCCCTACACATATTCTCCATGGTTGCCATATGAATAACTACGAACATTTCTCAATCTTCCTCTTCCCACTCCCCTCTCCCACCTCAGCTAAAGCACAAACACTCATTTCAAGTCTAATATACTCTTAAATAACTTCTGACATTTCTTTGTTGCTGCCTAATGAAGGCTGAGTTGATGAGCTAAAGAGAAGTTTTATATAAGCCCTTGCTGAGATGTCATCGTAGGATCAGAAGTGGGCAGCTCTCACAATTGTTAGCTTTTGCCCCTGGAGTTAATTTAACTGCAGGTCTGTATGTCTGTATGTCTGCATGTCTGCATGGCATACAGGGCTTTGTTGTATTGGTTTGGAGCCCCAGTGATGCGTCACAGTCCTGAGGACTGTGGGGTTCAAAGAGCAGGCTATAGTGCTGTCCCTGCTGTGCTAACAAGGGATTTCTGTGTGCCCATGTTTGGAGGGACACATCCCACCAGGGATATGCCAGCTGCTCTTCTTGGCTTTTCCAACCCTTTTGAGACACTTTTACAGTCTGCTTCTTCCATTAATTGGATTATTTGTTTTTTAAGCTTGTTGCTGAGGAAGTCAAATTGATCACGCCTGGTTAACAAAGCCTGAAATAATTGTGAGTAAGTCAAAGAGCAGTGCTGAAGGGCCAGCTACAGAGACCAGGCCAGTTTCCTGGCCCTGCTGAGTGCTTAATCATTGTTGGGTTTATCCAGGTGTTATAGAATGGTACCTGGATGGCAGCCGGAGATGGGAAACATGTCCCCTTGTTACCTGGTCTGGTCATTCATCCTCTGTTTGTAACCTGTGCTAACACAGGGATTTACAGACCAACAGGAATGAGCTGGTTTTCCTGTGGGGTATCTGGAAAAGCTGTCTTTTCTGTGTTGATCTTAACAAATGAAAATGCTCTGCTCATAACAAAAGCTTTCTGTTGTTATCGATAGGTAAGGGTGGCAGGATGCTTCTGCCCTTTGAAATTTAGGTAGGTCAGTGAGATGCTGTGAGTCTGGGAGACCAACAGATGAAGGAAACCTGCTGTTGTGATTAAGCAGTGAAAATAATTCAAACACTGCAACTGCCTATATAATAGCTAGTTTTTTACTTTGCTTCCTATACTAAGAAATTAAGATAAGGGTTTTTTTATGGCAGAAGTTCTTTGAGTACTTATTCTGCAACTCAGAAAGCAATCAAATTCTTCAGGATTAGAGGCAGATGAGGTATGTCATCTTCTTCAAAACCTTTGGGATCTACAGCTGAGAGACCATATGTTTAGCATCCTTGGACCTGACTGTGCCCATTGAACTACAAGTGAACTTTCTGGGTGAAGTCTATACCAGATTTTGCAGATGGAAACATTAGGGAAAAGTCTTTAGGTTATTGAGCAGATTCACTGAGTGGGTCTTATTTGGAGACTATAATTTTATAAGACCAGAAATATCATTCCAGGAATAGATTGTGGCAATATAACTAATGTTGTTAGCTTAATTTGTATTGCATACACTTGTTAAGGGGAGAGGACTGCAAAATCCATGTTGTCTTTGCAGGATAAGTTCAGGGAGATTACTCTCAGTAGTGGTTTTTGGATGTATATACTAGACCTATTCTTTCTGCTAGTATGGTAAATGTTTAAAGGGTTCTTTGTACAAGAACACATAAGAGTTAACCCTGTGGAAACTCCCCATGTTTTGCTATTCTATGGTGACCCTCCATTTTCATAGTAGGTTGGGTGAGAGAAAGTATTTGACAAAAATTGCCCTTATTAGGAAGTGTTTTGGTGGTGCATTTGTCCCTGCTAACTTTCTGATTGTCGGCTGTGCTCTTCCCTATCTGTTGTCGAAGCCCCTCCCGATAATGCATGTTGGGTTATTATGGAATGTGTCAATAAAGCAAGCTGAAAACATGAAGCTTGAAACATGGGATTTCTGTTTGACTGAAAATGAGGAACTGCAATCCTGCTTCTCCTCAGGTCATGGTCAATCAATGGAGAGGTGAGTGGACACCACCAAACATTGCAGAGAGCCAGTGAGTGGGGCACAAGCAAACAGGAGGTCTAAACTAACCTGAGAAAGATTCAAGTGTGCTGCAGCCCAGGAGCTGATAGAGTCTTCCTCTAACCTGTTCTAATTTCTGATGTTAAGCTTTTTGGCACCTTTATCAGCATACATACCAGTCTAGTTATCGCAGTGCTAGCCAGATTTTTTTCTCACAGCCCACTAAGAATCACATTTCCCCAGACTTCCTGAGTCCATGTGCTTTACCTCTTGTAAAAGCTCTGCTTTCCTTCAAAAGTCAAAATACTTAAGACTTCCTTGTGAAGAATGTGTAGCATCTTTCAAACAACAAGGTGCATATGCTTCCCAAAGTGGATGACTCCAGTGATGTGGAATGGTCTGGCAATAGCTCCTCCAAGTTGTGGGCGGACATGGGTCTCATCTCTGGAGCCAAGAACTAAAACTTTCAAATTCTTGAACTGGTCATTTGCCTGGTATGATTTTTTCTGGATGGATACACAATAATACTGATGTACTGGACTGCCTTTCAGCAAAGGAAGCTGAGGGCTGGATTGTCAGGTAACATGGTATAAGTTAAAGATGAGCTAAAGCCCATTTTCTAGCCCCTTTAAATCCTTGTATAGGCTGCATGTTATTTCATGACTGGTTATCTTGTTATCAGAGAAGTTAGTGTTGTTCATTTCCCACAGCAGTTTCCAGTGGTGCAAAACATGCTCTGAGTTCTCCCAGTTCACTACATGAACATTAATGTGATATGAATCCATCAGAAATTTGTCTTTGGCACATGATAAGGTTTTGCCAGGTCACATCACAAAGAGATGCTCATGCTCTCACTTGTGCTGCCAGACATTATTCTTGACTTCACACTTTGTTTTGCAAATACTGTGACAGATGTGACACACAGAGGTGCCTTGTGCTTGGGCAGCTTGCAGTGACCTTGTACTGGAGCCAGCAGAGGTGCCTCTGGCCGCACATGCACCCTCCAGGACCATCCCAGCTTTGCTCTAGCAGTGATTTTTTTCCAGGCTGGCTGGTGTACAGTGTCAAAGGCTACAGAATGCTGTCCAATATCAGCCAGGGAGGGAATTTATTGCAGTGGTTTCTGTAAGTCCTTCCACTCTCCTTTTACTAGGTTACATCCCATTACATAATTAAATGCTGTTTGTTATACCCAGAGGGCCTTTGTCTCGTTCACTGAGCATCAAAGAAGATTATTATTGGCACAGACAGCTGGTTGTTCTTTTTTTATTTTTATTATTCAGTGTAGCCCTGTTTTTTCTATTAGCAACGGGTTTATTACATTCCATTTAATAATTTTCTTATTGTTTTCTGTTCCTAGTGTAGTATTATTGGACATTCATTGAATCTTGTATTTATTCTTTTGCTTCTCCTGCACACCAAGACATTTTCAGTGTTGCTTCCCTTTTATGATGATACAGAAATAATCCAACCCAGAAAAGAAAGTCCTTGAAGAAGTATGTATTAAATACATGTATGTGGGTATGAAGCTATAGAGAAAAGCATAGGTCCAGAAGACAAGCTTCTGCTCTCTCCTGCAATCAGTGCAATTCATTTACCTCTTTTATTCTGAATCTGGGTATATGAAGCTCTTTAAGACTCTTCCAGGCACAAAGCTTCTTGCAGGATCTGTGGATATGTATATCCAGTCGTAGTTTTACTCCATTCTTCTGGGGAAGACCATATTTTCAGTTTTGACCTGTTTCATCTGGAATCACCTGATTGCCATCTCCCAGGAAGCAGAAATATCTGATGATCATGAGGATCTTAGAGGTATTTTTTCCCAATTGCACAAGGTTGTAGTTTTTCATATTCCTTCATCATCAGTGCAGGAAGGGATTAGGGAGTCTTTCCTGCAGGCAGGAATTAGGCACTTCAGACCGAAACAAAACACAGCCCTTTTTGCCCTGCAGGCACTGTCATTCTGGTCTGCAGAGTACCTGAAGTGCTTGCAAAAACCTTTACCATTTGTTGATTTACTGAGAAGGTTGGACTCCACGTTCACAGCAATTTGAGAGGTAGACAGAGAGACACACACAGCATTGCAAGAAAACTTGGTTTGCCGGGCTGGCTTGAAAACAGAGCCAAGGTAGAGTTACCAACCCATTTCATTATTGCCTGAGGTGAAACTATTAACCAGGGTAGCAGCAGAAGAGTGTTCTCGTTGAACTCTCTCCTCAGGAAGGGGTTTTGTCTCCATCTGTCTCTTCTGAGGAAAGTGCTAAGCCATAGGCCATGCTTGGATGGGCACACTCTAGATCTCTCTTATTGTGTCAGTCTGTGCAGCCAAGAATGAAGAACTTGTAGGTTGAAGAGACAGCCTGCAAGGGGGTCCAAGCCTAAGTAGTTCACACTGTAATAAAATTACTGTCTTAAGGGGGGGATGAAGGGTTTCTTATTTTCTGGTCTCTGCTACAAGAAATATTTTTACATGAGTCATTAGATAAAAATGCATAACAGCACTAAGAACAGGGACTGGACTGGAGTAGGCTATCCCACTCCCTCCAACTACACACTCAAGTTATTCATGTTTACATTAGAAATGTCAAACTATTAAGAAATGTTCTTATGTATTTAAATGTGCCAACATCCTGAAGGGTTTTCAGCTTGGCAAAAATGCTAGCAGGGGAAATGTGGGCCCAAGAGGTTTTTTAGCATAAATAAACAAAGGATTATCATATTTTTTTCCCTCTCCTCAGTTCAGAAGAGGCTATTTTAAAATGTGGAAATTGAGTAGAAGTAATCCTGAACTAACAAAATTGTTTGAACTCTGTAGCCCCAGTGAAAGGGTTGTGTCAGTGATGTTGGTAATCCACTTGCAAGGCCAGGTTGTACATGTGAGTATTAATAACTTCACTTTATGATTAATAACTGCAGTGATTTTGGTATAATACTGATTTGTTGATAATTATGAATAATATTGATATGAAGAAGTAATCAAGTAAAATCTGATGAGATTCTAATACACATGAATTATGTGGCCATTAAGAACTCACCTGCTGAGTGTACTAATCAATAGCTAATCAGAACAATCGGGAAATGGTTGGAAATGAATATGTAGAGTAGATAAAGGCATCATTCAAAGGGTGGCTTATGGGCTTCAAGCATTTTTCAAGGTGACTTCATTATGCACATCATTTTTGCCAGGGTGTTTTAGCAATGTCAAAAAGGCTGTGATTACAGAAATGGATAATGAACAGCTATCAAGGAGATTTGGGGTGGGTTCCTTGCATCTAGAATAAGATCTCTGTCCCAGATCCTGCTGGAACAAGACAGAAAGTGCTGACAGCATCCTTCAAAAATGGTAGAATTGGTTGGCCTGCTACCTTCTGCCAGATGGTGCTATTGCTTTGGTGTGCCATACATGTAAACAAACCCAACAATTACAAAATCTCACTGTAGAATCCAGGGCTGATCAAGAGAGACAGTAGGAGCCTACAGGTCAGAATTTCTATGCCAAAGGGAGAGAGATCTAAATATTGTTGTCCTACCTCATGACAAGAGACCATTTGGATACTAGCAATAGACATGAGATCTCATTTGTGCAGGCTGGCACTAAGCCATTCAATGCAAACCACACTGAAAGAGGCCCATGGCTGAGGCAGTGGGAGAAATAGGTCCTGTTATGGGGTCCATGCAGACTGCCCACTCTATGCCTTCACAACATGGGAAGTGGCAGCACTAGGATGGATATCTTGTGTCATGCAGATACAACATACAGCCCTACCTTTGGTACACCTATCAACCTTTGGTATTAGAAAAATGTAAAAATATAGTGTTGCTAAAGAGAAAGCAATGGGAGAAGGTAGTTCTTTGCTTCATCAAGATGAGCAGGACCTCCCTTGTAAGACCATCTCAGCTGGAGAGCATTCAAACCTGCAATTTTCCATGGAAGCCTCCTTGCCACAAGAATATCAGTCAGGACAACAGTCTTCTCACACTTCTGCTGCTAAAAATCACCAGCTGTGAAATAAAATCCGAGGCTGAGAGGAGCAGCAAGGTTATGGGGAGAAGTGATTTGACTTTAGGACTCTCTATGTTGTTTGTACTTCATTCTTGCTAAATAAAAATCATGAAACCCCACACCCATCTCCAGCATACTTACTCTTCACTGCCTGTCTCCAGTCACCAAACCCTTTGCTCCTTTCTGAGAGGCAGCATTGGCTCAGCAGGCTGTGGATGCCGTAGCAGGGGTCAGACTTGTTCAGGCACATGAGGAACCAGAGACAATGGGAGGAAATCCAGGATGCAGGAAAAGTGTTATACAAATGGATTTGTGCTGTTTCCCACACTTAAAATGCTGATATGCATTTCCTTACATGCACTCCAGTAATGGATTCTGGACCTTTTTTCCTGCCTTTAGCCACTTGCTGGTGTGGGTGCAGCTACAGGGCACTGATGCTTTTGGGCTGGAAGCTTTTTTACCTGGGTAACTTTAGTGACAAGTGTGGTCTTGCTGTTGCTGAGCCTGGAGCACAAGCTGGTGTCTGGAAAGACACCTTGTGAAACCTGTGAAACCAGCTGCTCTACAGCTGTGCAATCCTGTGGTATCACCATTTATCCACAAAGGGCTGGAGCTGCTGGCCTTGCAGGAGGGAGGTCTTGGATGGTCCAGGAAAGGCTTTTTCTGTGTTGTTTATTTCTAGCTCTCTTTCAGCAGGTAAGCATCTTTTGACTCCTGGCCTCTTGCCCCCCTGCTGATCTGGTTTCCCCCCTTTTATATTTTTCCTCCACTCTCCTCCTATTCTATATTGTTTTGTACTCTCTCATCTTCCCCCAGTCTAACCTCATCATATATGCTCAATGGTGTATGAAACATTAGAGATTTTCACTGGAGTTAGGGGACAGTCATGGAAATGGTCTTGTGCTCTGCCTTCCTCCTTGCCTGTTCCACATCTTTCTGTGTACGAGTCTGAATCCTGCAGATCAACAGCATTTTTGAAATTTCCTTCGGTATCTGTAAATTAGCAGAAATACAGATTACTGGCCAGGCTAGCACCTATGGCCAGAGTGCCTCTGGGCAGGTGCCTGGCACACCTGTGTCTGCGAGTGCCTCTGGGAATGCAATGGGGCTGCACGGCACTGCTGCCTCTCTGTGGAACAAAACCCAAGCATTTTCAGCAGTGAGAAGTCTTGATCCATCATGGTTACTAAGGTGGATTTTGTTCTACACTTAGAAGCTTTCAAAACAGTGTGCTAGCTTTGGTTAGCTCAGCCTGGCATTACCCAGCTGCTACAGGACTTCACACCAAACAATTTAATCTATTTCTACAGCTACAGCATTCACTTTATCTGGAAGCAAACTATTTACTTATTTACTTATTCACTTTTCATTATTTATGGTAATGAAATGGCATCCATATATCAAAATTCTCCACAAAAATGAATACTCTTCCAGTTCAGATCTGTGGCCATGAAAGAAAGCACAGTTCCCCAGTGTTGCTTATAATGTTTATTTGTTTTTAACTTCAAAACACAGATAATTTTCTGAAAATAAATAGAGTAATGGGGGAAATGGAGGTGGGCTCTCTTAGTAACTTTTCCAAGAAACACATCTGGAAGAGCATATTTTTTGCAAAACAACTACATTTCAGCACACCCAGATAGCAAGATTTCAAAAGGTCATAAATAGCAAAGGCTAGCAAAGAGTGTTGCTCCTCTATTAATTATTATTATTAATAATTATTAATTATTATTATTGTTATTATTTCCCTTCTTTTTCCCTTGTTAAAGTTGAAAATGGCACTAAATGAACCCACAATTTCTATGGCTAAGACAGGGACATTTTAAAAGAAATTTTTGAGTATGTAGCTAATTTACAAGATGGGGAATTATGAAAACATATCTCCTCATTTTGATTCTATAAAATAAACTTGGTGATATAATTGGCTATTGCAACATCTGGTAGTCTGGCAACTGATTCAGGCCTACAGTATAGTTATTTAAATCAATATCCTTAGTTGCTACTTTGTTAGGTTTCAAAAAAGTCAGTCTTTACCCATAGGCAGGTAACAATACTTTCTTTAGAAGCAAAAGTGAAGTGTTGGATTATATTTTGTAAATACCTCTGATGTACTAATGACGATCCTCATTAGAACTCTTAGAACCTAAGTTTTGATTTCATTACCTGAACATCTCTTGCTCCACCTTCAGAGGAAGGTAGAAAAACAATCAGTTTGGTGACAGATCAGTAAAATCAAAAGCCAGCTTTCCTGAATCAGAATGCCACAGCCAGACCCTGCTCACCAGGGAGGTTGGCAGGGGTGGAAATAATTCTGCAGACTAGTGGGGAAAATATGAAGCCACTGCTTAGACTACATTTTCTAGTGACTAGAAAATACCAGGTTAGTACTTTCAATATATTCCAACTCCTAGTCCTTGCATAGACACACACAGAGTCAGGCACAGGCCATCAGAAGATGCCCTATGAAGGCGATCTATGAAGACAGGCTGAGAGCTGGGGCTGCTTACTCTGGAGGAGGGTTTGAGGAAACCTTATAGCAGCCTTCCAGTACGAAAGGGGAGACTACAAGATGGAGAGGGACGTTTTACAAGTGATAGGACAAGGGGGAAGGACTTTAAACTGAAAGACAGTAGGTTCAGATTAGATATGAGGAAGAAAGTCTTTACTGTGTGGCTGGCGAATACTGCAACAGGTTGCCCAAAGAAGTTGTGGATGCTCCATCCGTGGAAGCATTCAAGTCCAGGCTGGATGGGGCTCTGAGCAACCCGGTCTACATGCCCCTGTCCATGGCAGGGGGGTTGAAACAAGATGATCTATAATGTTTCTTCCTAAACAAAGTATTCTCTGATTCTATAATCAAACATACTCCTATGAGGTTCTTGTGGGGCCTGGGATCCCTCTGGTGGGCACACCTGGGTACCCTGCAGGGGGAACATGGCTTTTTCTGCCACCTTGCAGCATTTGGAGCTGTAGCAGCTCAACAGCTATCTTAGAAGGGCTAGTCCTATCCTACAGCCATGGCTGTGAAGCACCACAGAGTTACAACAATCATCTACGGCTGTGACTGTTAAAGAGCAAAAGACATATTTGGAAATGTAGTCCAGAACCGATAAAATTTGGATAGGAATGCATTAGTTAATTTTGCTAGCTAATGCCTGCTTCCCTGAAGTCAGTCTTTCTTTTCCTGCATGCATGTGAAAAATCAAATGTTTCTGGCACTGGGTGTGCTGCCCACATTTTAATGTTCTTTGGAGCATTTTGTACCTACACAGAAGGAAAATATCTCTTTACCATCTGATTTGCTTGAGTTGCATAGTCACCAGTGCTATAGCAAGAAACAGATGGAATGGGAATTAGTAAATTACTCAAGCGCTTCTCTATAGAGGGTCTTCCTGAACACAAAGTGTGTCTGCATTAAGCAGCCACAAAACTTACAGTCTATCACATTCAATATTGGGGTTGTTGGATGGTGTATCGAGAATACCAAAATACACTTCCCTGTTTGCTGGGGGTGGGGTGTTGGTTGGACTTCCCACCCCGGAATCAGGGCTTGGCGCCGGGTGCATTTCTGGTGTGTACTTCTCCTCTTTCTGAGAAGGCTGTGGCTGCTTTGGTTTGAGGTTTTTGAAACGTTTGAGCTTCACAGGGTCCTTGACTTCCTTGGCACAGTGGAACAAGATGAAAATGTCCCTTCGAAATTTGGAGCTCATTCCAAAGTAGATAATGGGATTGTAGAAGCTAGCAGACTTAGCAAACAAACTGGCAAGGATGCTGGTAAGGTTGGGCACAGGGTGACCATAGGCAGACCATATAGAGATCACAGCATATGGTGACCATGCAATAATGAAGGCTGTGCAAATGACAATAGAAACCTAGAAGACAGAAGAAGAATAATCTTAAATCTGTTTCTGCAGATTACATCAGGGGAGCAAAACACTGAGAATAGTAACTTGAACACTTGGCTGGAAGGGAGAGGTCCGGATTACCCTGAGGGTATGGCTTGTAGGAGAATATGGGCAGGCAAATGGTTTGCTTTGTTGCAGCCAGGCAGACTTAGGAGCTACGTAGTGAATTTTGGCATGGTCTTGTGGTGGAGAAATGCCTCATCTAACGGAATAAAAATAGCTACATTCTCATATATTTTAGATGAATATGGAGGGTTTCAGGTAGACTCAACTAAACAGTGAGTAAACTGAAATCTCCTCTCTAAATTCTAAGTATGCTCAGAAGTAGTGTAACTTCTGAAATAAAAGAGCACATGCCAAACCAAATTTCTGGGGTTTGTGCTGTATAAACCACTCCAATTATATTTAGATTATTTTTTAAATGTGATGTAACACCAATGTTAACCAATTGATGAAGTAGAAATTTTAAACAAGCCTCATGTTCTGCACTGACTTCAGACTCTGTCACTAGATTTATAAAGAAAGGAAATGAAATTGATTGGTTTTGCTCTCTTCTGTTCTAATTGAGATCAATTTTTGGAAAGACAGATTTCATTGAGATGAATCCCACTTGATACAAAACCCAACTCACCCTGGTGACATCCCGCTCTATTCTCCTCTGTCTGTCTGTGGGATCACCCAGTCCTGTCAATGCATGGCTCAGTTTGACAGTGTTGATGATTGACACATATGAGAAGACCATGACTGTGACGGGGAGGAAGAAACAGCAGATAAAAATGGAGATGATGTAGGACTTGTAGATCGTAGAGAAGTTGGCTTTTGCCCAGTCTATCTCACACGTGCCATACATACGATCTGGAAAGACGGAATATGTTGGTTAGCATTTTTAGAATATTTATCTGCTTTTGAGCAATTAACTTATTAGTTAAAATGCTGTATTTTTCTTCTCTTAAGTACTATAGAATGGATTGATCTTTCTGATTTAATGAGACATGACATTACTTCCTACATAAACAATTTTTCAAGACCATTTAGACTGTAAAAAATTTAATGTGTATTATCATTCTGTTGAGTTTGTACTGCCAGTGTAAATCCATAATGCACAAACTGTTGTTTCAGAATAGGAAACTGTGACATTTTATTGAAAAAGAAAAAGGTTTTATATCCTTGATTGATACATACTCTTATATTTGTCATAATACTCTTCATAGTCACTTCCTGAGCACTGCAACAGCATAACAAGGAATTCCACAGAAAACATGCCAAATGTAAGAAGTCACCACTTAAATAACTAAGCAGGAAATAAAAATATTGAGGCTCCTTGAGGTAATGGAACTTCTACTGCAGTGAGAGCCATGATGCTAAATTGATACAGCTAATTATAAAGATTACAAGAAGATAAAAGATATAAATAATTAGAAAGATATGAGACCTTTCAATATTTGGGAAACACATAGTCCTGCAACACAGAGATGCAGACTTTTGAAAGCAAAGTCAGGCAGATTGCAGGGTCAACTACTAGTGAGACACTAGCTGATCAGGGGCTTAAGGAAAAGGCAGTGGGAATAACGTGTAGTCTCTGTCTGTAACACTTTTATGAATAAAAGTTGACTTCATTAGGTTCCCTGATGTGTTTGCAAAGATGTCTTGATAGAAAACATGAGTTCTATAACTTTAGAGGTCTTCTTATAGATGGTGAATTGCTTATTTTTTCCTTTTAAGTGGAAAAAGCATTTTTTGTTTGTTTTGTTTTGTTTTCTCTGACAGATATGAATTATAAATAAATGAAGCATGAATCAAAATTAGGTAAATCAAGTATTGACAGGTCCCGCAGATACAATACAGGTGAAGACAACATGATTTAGCAGCAGATCCCTCCCTAACATCCAGAGGTAATTTTGAAGAAAAAAAATTTCCTTAATTCCTCACAGGTGATAGGAGATTTAAACAGGAGGAATTAATGAGCAAAAGCTTAAAATCTCTTCTGTGATTTTCATCAAAAAAGCTTGGTATTTTTATCACCAAAAGCTCTAGATGTTGCTGTCTGAATGTGTTCTGTAATAGAAATAGATTTTTCTCTCTGCATTTTTTTTGTCAGTAGACCTCAAGGTTCAAAAATATGACCATAAAATCTGGCTTAATTCTGGGTTTCTGCTTTTGAAAACTTTTGCCTGAAAAATGAAACCAACCTTCAGATGACAGGAAAAGAAAATCTGGCAGATTTTCCGCAAGTAAGAATTCAGAGCTATGCTTTCCCCCTCTGCAGGGACCCAAACAAGTGGCTTTCCCAGAAATCACTGGGGGCCCCTGAAGATGTTTTGAAGTCCTGAAAGGCCCAAGGCAGCCAGCTGTGATGTGTGTGATCTGCTGGTGCCTGCTGCTGGACTTGCCACTGCTGAGCTCCCACATCTCTGTGGGTGCCCTCACTGGAGGGGTGTTTAGAGACAGATAGATAGCCCAGGAACTCGATATTTCTGTGAGTCTCAGTAGGGGAAAGCACTCCTAGAAGTCTTGAAAACTTCTGTCAAGGAATGGAATTCAAACAGGGTCTATGGAGGCATTTGAATGTCCTGACAAAGTAGTGTCACCCAAAAATTCCCTGGCTCCATTTTAAGGCCAAAACCAGACATCAGAAGTCCCCCCATAAATGAAGAGCTGGTAGATTAATGTAAAAGGAGCACAGATCACCAGAAGATACACAGAAAATTACCAGTGCAAAACAACCAAGTTCACTACACGTACAGAATACAAAAATATGACACAAAATTCAGACCGTCTAATAAGCAGTTTGAATTTGTCTCAAACCAAAGGTCCACTGAGCCTAATATCTTGAGAATATTTTGGTTTGTGAAGGATAGAACATTTAACCAACCATAGGAATGGCTGCTTTTCTCACTCCCATACTTCAAGGGTCTAGAGGTACCTCAAAGCTTATGTATTTAGTAAGTAAGAGAGTCTATGTATGCAGATGCTTCAGTAAGCCTCCATAGATTTCATGACTTCTCAAATAATGCAGAGGCCTACAGCATGCAGACAGGTAACTGCTGGACAATGTCAGTCACATTATTTCAGTTGTTGGGACTTCTGTGTCACTACCATTTGTTCCTAGACATTTGTTTTGTTTACTTCTTACGGGCTTAAATGGAGGCAATTTCTCCATCTTTCCTCCACAAAGAGATTTTCTGGTCTGTCACGTGCCTTAGCCATGGAATTTCTGCAGTGTTCACTATACAAGTTTTTTTCTTTTTTTCTCCCTCACCCTCCTTTTTTTGATGGCCTTATCTTGCACCCTAATTCTTTCTTGGACTGTCAAACTTTCCAACACCTTTGAGTTCCTTTGCTATGTAAGTTTTCATATTTTCAACATATTGTTTTGCCAGATCTTTCTGGCTTGTCTTATTATAGTTTTAAATTTAACTTGCTGGAACTTAGGTTCTTTGCTAAACTAAACTTTTCTAAACTTTGCTAAACTTGACAGTTTTTGAAAGATGTCTTTTGATAGTTTTCTTTATCTCACTCCATAACCACGCCAAGTATTTCTGGCCTCTCTTTTTCCATAGGCAATACGCACTTGGTCCAAGTCTTTCCTGTGATATCTTCAAAAAAATCTCTTTATAACTGATACCAAAGCAGGCAAAACTTTGCACCTACGTGACACACGATGAATGATTTCCTCAGCCCCACTGATAATCCATCTGTCTTATCACAAACATGGAGAAAGAAAGGCAAGTATCTCTGTTAAGTGGAGAGGTGCCAAGTAGGTACAACTGAAAGACATCTGTTACCTGTATAACTGCCCCAGCCAAGCAAGGGAGCTGCGGACCAGAAGAAAGCTGCCACCCAAATGAGGACCAGCGCCACTGACATGCTGCTGTTGCTGATGCAGTGACCTGCAATGGCATGCTTGGGTCAGGAAATAATACTGGGAAAGGTAAACATATCTCTGAAACCCAAATGCACTCTTATAGCGCTGTCTTATAAGTAAAACAGCTATTAAAAAACTAATGGAGAAAAATGTATATTCATAAGAAAAGTTTGATTTTGAAAACATCTGTCAGGCTCGTGTTCCCACTGAGAGTGGAAATGAATGGTTTTTAAGATGTAGACAATGAGTTTGTTGAGCACCATGGAAATAGTGAATTCTGAGTTAGAATCGTGCTTTGAAATTTTGCAAAATGCAGGAAACAGTTGTATTTTACATAGAAATTAATAAGATAAATCTAAATTAAGGGAAATTTCTTACTCACATCAAGGCTTTTCCCTGTTAAAAAGGAGAAAATAGCCCAGCCTCTATTAGCCATTCAATACAAAAGATTCAATCTCTCCTGCTGTTTTCATTCACTGTGGCTATTTCTTCATTTATGTGGGAAATACTTACGCATCCACCAATCTCTGCACCTCAATACTTCTGTAATGTTATACAATATACTGGGTACTTGCTCAGATTTACTTGAGATTCAAACATAAATTATGCACACAATCAGATGGATATGTGGTAGAGCACCACAAAAGAGAAATGCAGTCTTTAAATATGACTTCTTAACAGTCAATGAATAGAAGATGTAGGATTATATCACAGCCAAATTCTATCAGCTCCAACAGCAGTTTGTGCTGAAAGTGTACTTCAACAAGTCTATCATTACACCAAACTTCAGAAGAGATTTCTAAGGAAAAATTACCTCCCTGAAGAAGTTCTTTTCACAGCAAATAGTCCTCGTGCTAGTAAAGAGAAGAACTCATCTGATGCGTGCCATGCACTTACACAGTGCTTTACTGCAGACATTGGTAGGCTCCTGCCTGAAAGATGGTGCAAGCCACTTGCAACAGAGGCATGAAAGTGATCTGACCCCTGACCAGAAACTTCTCAAACATCATTCCATAGAAGACTGATTTTTTTTTCAGTGAAATCCAGACAACGAAGTATCACTTAGGAGCAATTTGAGTCATTTTTGGAGGAATACAGAGGGTCAGCAGTATATTTGTGTGGTATCTTTGGCACAAGGATGAATTTAACCATGGTGACCCAAGCACGCTTTTAATAATTTAGCTTTTACTGGAGTTAACCCTGAAGGATTCTGTGCAAACATTTTTGCAGTGTAAATGACTGTATTATGTCCTGGTTTTCAATGTATTTAATTGATATTTAATATAGCCTGCCTGCCTGATAATAGTGACTGAGAGAAATACAAATTTGTACCAGGTTCAATGAAGGCAGAACTGGACTTGCCTTTATTGCTTACCTCTCTCAGGATGGCAGCCCTTGATATAGCGTGTCACACTGATCACTGTAAGGGTATTAATGCTAGCCAGGCCAAAGAGAAGTGTCAGGAAGCCATCAACCTGAAAAATAAAGCAGTACAGGATGTTTTGTTACTGCAGAGAGTTGAGGGGTAAAAGAACCATAGGAATTTCTCCTGTCATTTTCATGTTAATGAACTCAACATTTTTCCAGAAACCCAACTAGCAGGGAAATACAAAATGTCAGATGCAGTTATCTTCTATAGGATCAGTGAGCAAGTAAATGTTCAAAAATTATATAAGTGCTCTGTCATGTACATACAATAAGCAAGCAAGCACACCCTTACATCTCTGTTTCCCTTAAATGACTTGCTAAATGAAGGAGAAAAACTTTGAACTGGAAAGAAGAAAAACCCTGAACAGGCAAAAATGCCCTGGATGCAGCTGCCCTGCTTATACAGAACAAACATGCAAACTGATCCTAAAAAATTTAGGCCAAAGAGGGAAGAATGCAGAAGGTGAAGGGCTGGGCTGAGTGAGAAAAGATTAAAACTTTTAATTTTTAAAATTTTAAATTTGATTTTATTTTTAAAATTTATTATATATTAATTTTTAAATAAATATAATTTAATTTTTTTTAAAAGACTCCAAAACCTAAATAGCTCCAGTAGACTGAGTCTCAATGTCTGGTGCTGCTGTTTGCCTGCTATTTCTGAAGCCCTGATCTTTATCCCCTCACTGTGACGCAGGCAGAGCTGTGCAGCTCTGTGGCTCCTGCTGACATCAGTGCCTCAGCCACATCCCAGGATGGCCACAGCTCTGAGCTTCACATCTGGGTATAACCAGGCAGTTCTGCTGGCTCTAGCAGACCTGGATGCAGCCATCTGCTAGGGAGCACTGTGTGACTGGGAAATGATGCAGGCAAAATGCTGACAGCCAGTCCCTTATCTTTTGGGAATCTTGCAATGATATATTAAACTGTCCAGAGCAGAGGAGCTCTTGGAGGTGCCAGTTTTACACCTAGTGAAGCAAGAAAATTAAGCAAGTATCTCTGGACCATAGTTTGGCATTAAAATACTGAAGTTATCAGTGGAAACGCACATCATTACTCTACAGGAACAAACTCTGTCTTTGTATGAATGGCCACAACTCGTGTGGAATTCAGTTTATCCCAACACTGAGTCTGGGGCTTTAATCCAGGCTTAAAGTTAAAACCCTGGCAGATTGTATAAATTAAATTGGGTGAAGGGTTAGAAAAAGGACTGCTTCATCACTTCTTTCACTGGTGCTTTTTTCTTACTACAAGTGCCCTCATACTGACTCTAGATACTTCTTATTGCCAACATTTACAGACCCACCACATTTTAAATGCAGGCAAGGCTTGCTACTACAATAATCTACATTCACCTGTGCTCTGATTGCAGTCAGCTCATACTTGGTGCATGAATGCAACCATGTTTAAACCAGACTTTCTTGGCTGTCTCAGCTACTTACTAGAAGCTGCATCTGGCTGATTTTGGCCTGCTGTGTGTTGTGGATGCTGGTGAAATACCAGGGAGTGTAAATGTGCTCTGTGTTTCATTAGCCTTATTGGTGCAAACAGCTGCCACTTCTCCAGTTGCTCTAACAATGTTTCATAGATGTGGAAAACAGAACGGCCACAATCTTAAGGAATTTAATTAGTTATTAGAATAGAAAAGAAGCACTATTTCAACAAGGATGCTAATAAACACTTTGAAGTTAAGTCTAAAGAGCTATGAGATTGAATACTAAAAGATCAGAACAGGCTTCTGACCGTGTACCATAGGCCTATGTTAAAAGCGGGAGAGTTTTTCTGAAATAGATCCATTTGTTTCATCACTGGCAGATGTGATCATTCTTCTCTTGCCCTCCTTCCCTGGATGTCAGACCAAAGAGGGATGATTATATCAAGTGATCTGTTCAAACAGCCTTTGAGCACGCGTACAAGGGAGGAAGGTGGGTCTAAAAATACACTCTTGGCCTTTAAGATGAAGCTGTCACCATAAGAAAAAAAGCCTAAATGTTTTCTTTGGAGTAGTGCCTTGCTTAAAAAAATGCAGCTTTTTCTAAACCAACATAGTTCATAGGTTTGAGCCATTGTCAGAACCACATCTTGTTTTCATATTGTTTCCTGCCAGCATTTCATCAGCTCTTCTGCAGGTGTGAGGGCTACCACCACAGATGTTATCAGGGCCAAATTGTTTGTAAGTGGCTGAGTGGCAGAAGCCTCCCAGGGCAGTCACTGCCCCCATGCTGGCCACAGGCTCCGTGGCTCCGGAACAGGTGACAGCAGGAAACATCATGAAGCAGAGGGAGCTCTGGGGATGACAAGAGCTCTGATGAAATGAATAAAGGAGGTGGATGGTGGCTCTCAAGCTGAAGAACAACCCATGCAGAAGCCACATCTGGAACATTTAACCACAAGAGACCATCCAACAGGCTGCTTTGGGAGCATGATGCTCAGACCACTCTTGTCCCAAACTTTTTTCAGCAACAACTGGCTTTTGAGCCCTGCTATGCATAAACCATTTCCCAGCAAGTTTGTCAATGCTGCAACACTTTGATATCATTGTCACATAGACATATGTCTTCAGAGTAAAACAAGGGATCTTCCTCTAGATATAGCCAGCTTGCTTCAAGCTTACACCTACTGGATGTGGAAGAAAGATCTCTGCATTTTTTTCTGCTCTTGAACAGACAACACTGACTGTAGGTCATGAGGCAACTGCTAGGCACCCAAGTAGGTAACAACAGAAAAACTGCTTTAACAAAGTCCCAGTTTCTACAGTCAGAGATTAATATCCACAGGTTACAAAAATATGTGAAAATTTCGGTTTTTCTGCATCTTTAAAGATATATAGAATGACAGCCAAGGTAATACTAGAATATTAAATAACATTTAAGTACTTTGGAAGATTGATGCTCTTTCCTTACACAGTCCTAGTTTTACTTTTATTCTATCCCCCAGCCAGATCCTTCCTTTTATAGTCGTAATATTTTCTGTGTTTTTGTGTAATGCAATTTTGTCCTTCCTATTATTAATTATGATAAATGGCAGCAGTGTTAACAGGCAATAATGAATTCTGACATAAACACCAAGTTGATTGCATGGCAATTTTAATACACCAGCTATCTTTTTTACCCAATAACAAGCAGAGGTAGATGAGCCGTTTTAAAAGCTTTTCTCTCAGTGCTCTACCAGCATTACTCCCTTGGCTATACAGATACTCATAGAAGGTGCTCATTATCTTTATGCTGCCTGGAAGCTAAGACACAGCTGAAGAAGAAATTGTGGGGTTTTTTTCTACTTTGTACTTTTTGCCTGATTTTAAATCTCACTAATGCTCTTGGAACACTATTTACAACCCACAATACATAGAGTCCCTACTGCATGCAAATTCATTTCCTTCCACACAGGGAGAGTTAGGAATCTCAAATGCACTATGAAACTTTTAGCTGTGAGCTTGGGTGTGCCTGACTTTTACTGCATTTAATACTTATGAATCCCTACTGATTCATAAGGGTTGTCTTCATTTAAAGCAGAGTAAAATATAACCTATTGTTCTTATTATTGGATTAATCAAGGTTTAATTGCACAGAAGCAGATTGCCAAAATAGCTGTTACATTTCACTTCGGGCCAAAACATTGATCTCACCAGCCACAAAGGCTCCTCTGGCCAACTGCTAAATCTGTTGCAATTTCCCAAAGTCTGTATCCCTTCAGAACCACAGTGTCCTGTATTTTTCTTCTATTGAAAATGAGATAATAAATGTGCAAAGAAAAGCATAAACTTCAAACAGGGATTGTTTGCCCACAGCATATACTTAAAGTTGCTACAATAAGCTCTCTCAGAATCACTGTTGCTTTTTTTTTTTTTTAAATATGGATCAGGGTATTCTGAGATCATAATGTAAATAGATAATGGCCATAATCCTCATTCAACATCAAGAAATGAAAAAGCACTTAAATAAATCTTTGAGAAACACATTTGTAAAAGTAATTGCAGATACCTTTGAATATATATTTTACAATTAAAAAACTTAATTTTAAATGTAACAATTTCTTAAAGTTTGAGGCAAATGCAAAAGTATTCCACTTGAGTCTGATGACATAATTTTCCCATGTCTCAAATATACTGTGATGTGTCAATTGGGCTACAGTAACTCCTTAGTCATAAGTTCCAGAGGAACTACTGAGTTCAATAATCAAAATTAGTTTTCACAGAAGACTACTTAAAACTCACAATGCATAGTGTTTCTAGAGCGCTGAGATAGCTTCTTTGACAGCTTCTTTGACATCTTCTACAATACAGGAGGTGAAAGAGACTTATAATTTACTACAGTTCCCACAACATCTTTTGGTCATGAGACATTGCTCTGGTATGTTTGCATACTGCCTTTTAAAATGTCTTAGTAGGTTTCACGGGTAGCTATGCTTAGAGGTGATGGCATTAACCCAAGCCATTAGAGGCCTCTGACACAAATGCCACTCCATGGATAAGTAAACAATAAGAACTGATATGCTGCAGGATTAGAGAGTTTAAACCATTAAGTGAGAGCATCAGACATTCAGTATTTTGCACCCACAAAGTGATTAAATCTTTCTGTGGATGGCATATATTCTAAAGATAAAAAAACAAGAATGCAGTATTTAGACTATACTATAATGTGTCCAGATATGCAATTATACTAAATAGTTAAAGTATGTTCAGTGCCACTATTAATATATGCAGGTCAAGTTTTGGCTTTAGTAAACCTGGGGAATCCAGTTTCACCTACTAGGTTAATCAATTGAGGTTCAAGGTATACTTTGGGCTGACCTTTAGTTACTGTAGTTGTAGCCTCTCAGACCACAATTTCTACTCCTAGTGGTAGCTGCCCCTATCAAGGAGCACATCTACAAATGCAACAACCCCATCTTTGGTGGGGATGCCCTTGAGGGCATGGCATTTGATGAACAGATAGAAATTGTTTGCAGAGTTTCCTTACATAACCTCTTCAGATAATAGTCTTACTTCAAATACTCCATCTCCAAACACTTGGGAACGCCTGCTTTCTAGCTCTGGGTAGATGCCATGGAATCATGGCAGGTTTTGTGCCTCTCATCTCCCCCCATGAAGAATAAATGGGGAGCATGTAGTTCATACCACCAGATGATACAGACACAACGGGAAGATTCCCACCTTCAGGTTAAATGACGAATTGCCATTGTCTTTCTGTAAATTAGTGTAGAGAGAAATTAAGAAGCACTAGATAGGAAAATCTAGCATTGCCCTTTGAGAACATCTGTGCTACACTGTAAAATTCTTTTCAGTGGGCCTGAGCCTAAACTATACTTCAGTGATGTTAATTCAGAGTCTATTTCTTTACTGTTAGCATCACCAATAATACAAACAAACAAACAAATACACAGATAAAAGAAGAGTCACCTGTCTCATCTTTACATTATCATAGAAGGCAAGGCTTAGCTTTGTGGCCTGTAGATAACTGAGATCCATGAACATCAGATCAGAAACACACTTTTGTTTTCAAAGTATTTTCTTAAACATTTCAGAATACCATGTTAATTGTTTCTTGGGGTTTATGCTCCTCAAGGGGATCAGAGGTCCCACTGTTCATGAACTTTGCCAGGACAGCTCAGAGACTGTAAGACCTTTCACATTCTCCAAAGGACAATCATCTGTGCTGCTTCCCAGCAAGAAGGAATCTGCTTATGTAGCCACCCTCAAGTTTATACAAGGACACCTCTGAGTGCTGGCTGAACGTCTACAACTGAACTTGCTCTTCTGCTCATGAAGGTCCTAGGCAAAAGACAGGGCAGGTTAGTGATGGTACCAGATCAGCCTTAAGTGGCCAAGACAGGAACAGGTTATTTTCCTGAAAACCTGAAAAAGCTGCATGGCTGCTAGCAGATCTCCTCTTAGGTTAATACTCTAGTCCCCTATGGATCCTGTACCAAAAGAAAAGGAGAGTCACAAGCATTGCCAAGGAGTCCCAGTAGATCAGGGAAAGCATAGAAGGAAGTGGAAAAGATACAGTTTATTCTTGGCCTTGAAGAGTGATTTGGAAACCCATCAGATGCAATGTCATCCATTTCTGCAGGGACAGTGGTGTGGAAGTTCTGGATATCATGGCATATGCAGCCCAGTGCAAGCAGGAGTCAACTTGTCACTGATTCACTCAGCACAAGATCCAGGTCAGGACCTGATTTACTTCCCAAACACTATCAGTTTACTCACTTAATGGAATATATTTTTGTGATAGAGAAGATGAGTAAATGTCAGATAAACTATATAAGGTATTTACAAATTTCATCAGAGTGATATTTAAATTTCAGATGAAATTTTGCTTAAAAGCCAGTGAGAGGATGTGGCACACAGAAAGGAATCAGAGGAATATAATTTGTTGAGTCTTATGGTGAGAAGATCTTGAATAATAACGGAAAGCATTTTTTGAAAGAAAATATTTAATATTCTAGACATCAGCTCAGAAGGATATGGAAGGCTACTATTTTCCACACAGAGAAATAAGAAAAGGATATTTCAAAACCCACTGGGAAAAAAGCGAGTACAGAAATCAGATCTTATGCTTTGTAAATTCCTGGTTCTGTAGGACCACTCTCAGGCAGCAGTGTGTCGTTTGACACTGTCACAGCAGGGGCCATATCAGACTTGTTAAACAAGGAAACAGATAGTTTGGGCATTCATAATTTTTCACTACCAAATATTTAACTAAATTAGTTGCAATTCACTGCAGAAATAATAATCTAGAGAAAAATGAACGAGAATTCATGACTAATGAAAACTGGCGGAACTTCCCTGAAGTCACATTAGTTACACTGAAATGATCTTCTATGTTACTAATGATTCTGTTTGTGCAAAGGCACTCTTTTCCCCCTTCCCTGCAGATGAAATACGTTTCTCATTAAAATTCAGCTCACAGATGCCTGCATGACTTGCCTTTACTGCTCTGACTTCAAGGTGTACACTCTTTAGATTATATGAAGGCAAGCCAGAAATAAAAAAAAAAAAAATAGGGAATACTAGTACCTCTGCAACTTTATATTTCAATATCCAAATCTCAGGTAGGCAAGGAAACAAAAGTGGGGATACATTCCTGTATCCCCATTACAGGATATAGGATGTCCTATATCCTCAACATTCCTGTTGAGATATAAATTTGTTTCAGAAAAAATGAAGGAAAAGAATTAATGGATGACGGATCAATGTGCATGGGTGGTTAAGTTGGAACAAGTCTGACAAACGATGGGTACAGACATTTGGCAGGATGGGCTGTCTGGCATTTTCCTTAGTAATCTCCCCAACAGCAGTACTGGAAAGACAGTAAAATGAAAACTTACAAGGTTCAGTTTTGGGCCTTCCCATCTGACATGCTTTTCTCACTGCACTTCACATGGACTGTGAAGCTACCACTGGTCTCTCATCTCCCCAGAATGTGAGAGAGTACTACTCCACATAGAATAATGTGTAAACACTTCCTTGGAATTTATAAAACACATAAAATCACTAACCAAGTCAAGAGAGTAAATAGTTTAGCTAAATAAACAATTGGTTAGTTTGATGAGATGTACTAAATGGAGAGAAATCAATGTGCTCCAAATTTACTTTCTTTCTAAGAATATAAATGACTTTAGGGTTTTTGATTTATCAGACAATTTACAGATTTTGTTAAAAGAGGAAAGTATTAATCCTCTGTTTCCTCCTCACACAAGATTTAGCAATATTTTACAATCTGTGTATAGGAAATTAGATAAATGCATGTTCTGAGAAAGCAAATGCTATTAATAAAATGCAAAAGAATTTATTCAAGATTAAAAGCCTTGCCCTCAAAACTTCTGAAAAGATCCCATGTGTTTTCATCATACTTTCCTCAGAACTTCCTACAGTTGCAATTTTCTTTTTGGTGTTTCAGATATTCAATTCTAATTTTTACAAAAGGTGGACGTTATTTCTCCTCAGAAATGTCATGATAGAGCCCTAGATATTTTTAGAAAGCCTGACATACTGTAGTTTTTTAGGTGCTAGCAAGAGGGAATGGCTGGAAGTTGAATCTCCAAAAAGGGGCAAGGGCCAATGTGCTCAGCTTTGCAGGCTTTGGTCACTTGACTGATGAGAGGAGGATTGTGGCTCTGAGCTCTGCTCCTAGATTGGAGGTGGCAAAGCTGGTGAGCAAATGAGGCTCCTCAAGAAGCCAACAGAACAAAGTGAAGAGCATGTCTCACACTCTGTTTTATTTTTTCCTTATTTTATTTCTCATCACAAAAGATTGTGATTCCTTGTTATTCACAGCCATTTCCTTCCCTTAACTGTACAAGACCTTTCAAAATTAAGCAGTGTCACTACAAAAAGCAGAGGGATTGCTGATCCATTCTCCCTTTATCCCCATGGACTGTGGGGAAGAGCTGGATTCACTTTTCTCCATTTAAAGGTGCTCGGACCCACATTCCCATCCTTGGAACATAGACCCAACACTATTCATCATAAGGGGGTGCCCAACTAATCCTAAAGCAAACAGATGCTGGGGCTAGAGACTAAAAGAGGCTCCCTGTGTTAGTGACAGACATCCATTGGAGGGAAGGAAACCCTCCTTGTCCAACAGCAGCATTGTTAAAACAGGGATTTCATATGTCTAATTTGGCTTTTCTTAGACATCCTTATTTATCTGGGATTTCAGATGGCAACTTGATCAGCTACACCACCACAATCTGGAAAATCTTCTAAAGTGAAAGGAATCCCAGACAGCTGTGGGCCACTTACTTCTCAGTGCATACACACTAAGCCTGGTGCCTCCAGATAATTTTTGACTTCCTGGCCACACCATGCCCTTTTGGGATGCACATATTGCATAGATCTGGCCATGTCAGGCAAATTGTGCATGAGCATATTGGGGCTAAGAGAGTAAAACAATAGCTGTGTGCATTAGTGCTGACCAACACACTGCTCTGTGCTTCTGTCCAGGGTATACCAGACAGGAATAAAGAAGCACTGTGTGAAGCATGGAAGCACTGAAGGATTCAAAAACAGATTTCCTCCCTGCTTTGTAGTAAACCCAGCCACAGGATGAACCAGTCGTTTCTCCCTTTTCTGCTTCCTTCAGTGCATTTATTATTCTGCACAACATGAAGCAGCTTTGTGAGGCTGAAGGCAGGTCCTTGAAGGCTGGCCCTTGTGATGGTGAGGGCAGGCTGCAGGGACAGAGTCAGTGGGGGCTGGATCCTGTCACACAAGCTACTCTGGTGCTCACTAATATCTCAAAGTGGAACTTTTTTAAATGGCTGCTCCAGAGGCTTTCTGAGCAGAGACAGACCTGCTGGGGATGCTCTGGCACCATCTGGCTGGCCAGATGGACTGGGAATACCTAGGCTGAGAGTGAGGTGAGTGCATCTGTGGTAACAGCGTCAGTCAGCACGTCAGGGACAGGGGGTATGTCTGTGACAGTACCATGACCTGGAGATAAGCACCCTGTGCTCTGGGGTGCACAGCCCAGACACATCTTACACGTAAGAAACAGCCAGAAAGAAGAAATGTTTTATAAAATAAACCAATGACAACAGAGGGAGCACACGGTAAGAGCAGTCAGTTTTCTTGATCCTCATAGTAAAACCTTTAAGTGTTTGAAAAATTAATGTATAAATAACCAAACTGCAATTTCAAAACTAATTTTTAAAAATTAGGAAAGTGGACTACTGGAAACAAATTTAAACTGAAGTACGAGGATTATGAAGGATTTTTCAGACATGACTGCAATGTACCTATGGAGTTCAGATAGGTTATAATCCTTTCCCTGTATTTAGAGTCTCCTGAAATCTGCATCTTTTGTTGTATTTGCCATGTGATTAAGAAATACAAGTAAAACTTTCTGTCATTAGATTAAAAAAAAGTTCAGAAAAAGCCATATTTGCCTGTTGAGAATGATATTTCTCTACTTTCTACATGTAGGAACATTTGCACACAATGTTACTTGCAGGTTTCAGCGCCAACTTCTGATTCAGCACAGTATACAAATAAAAAAATATGTCAAGGACAAAAATATATTCTGAGATTGCTTTTCACTAGAAATATGGTCAATGGGGGAACAGATGGCTCTTAGTCACTGGGTTACATTCCCTGACCTGAAATTTACCATATAAACCAATTTACTTACTGATCATACTGGGAGAGGCTAAAAAATGGATGTGCCAGACTGTCCTTCCTCTGTCCACTTCAAGAATGATATGGTGGTAGAGCACAGGTATAAGAGTGAAAGCAGATTCCAAAAGCCACCATTAGAAAATTGTATTTGTACAGAGCATTCAGCAGAGGCAACATTTGGATATAGATATGCCATGTAACCTCATTCATGAGAGAAGAGCCCCGTCAGACTCAAAAAATAATGTTTGGCATGGGAAAGAAAAGCATCATTGCTTCCATGCAGAGGAGAAGAACAGAATTCCTCTCTGTCCCTTTCAGCAGGTATGCTGCAAGATGGTCCTTGTTGCTGGAGATGCATTTTTGTTACAGAGAGTTTTCAGAGACTAGGCTTTTTTGAGAAAAGTACTCTTTGTCTGTCTTTTCCCCACTCCCTTCAACCCAGGCAGCCAAGCATGGTGAACCTTAATGTTGAAAAATGTTACCTGAGGGCACAGAAGGAGACCCGAGTCAGAGGAAAACAAAATAGTTAGGTGGATTAAGTGAGGTGAGCTCATGAAGTTTCTTCATAAACAGAAATGACAGGCTAGCTTGGGAAAATAAAATTTCCCTAAGCATACCTGACAGCAGAAGCTGATTGATCAATGGGAGCAAATGTGTAGTGAACCAGACAGTGACAGAAAACCAAATGAGGCTGTCCTCTGGACTTGGCAAAACAACCCAAATAATGGAAAACACATGGGCTGTGCTAAGGAAAGAGCCATGCTCATGGATGCAAAGGGCCACCCCATCTACTTGCAGAGAAGCCTGGATGCATGAGGGGAGCAAGAGAGACATCAACTTCAGTGGGTCCTCACAGAAAGCATGGGCTTTACCCAGGTACCCATGCTACAGTGGTCCTCATTCCTCATGTTCTACCTGTGAGATCCCTTCTAGTAAGGCTACAAGTTCAGACTGCAGCAATCAAAACACTATTGCTGTTCAACATTAAACATTTTCAGAATTACCTCTGTGCTGGCTGCCCACATATATGTGGAAATTTTCACCTTTTTTTTGTACAGAAGCTTCCTGATATTTCTGTACAATACTCCTCCTAGAATCCAGCTGCTTTATTTCCATAGCCTATTTTTTCATCACTAGTTTCTTTTTTTGTCATGTTTATTAATCAAGAAGATGGATATCAGGGTTTACACAAGTTTTTGTGGTTCCCCAAGATAGAAGAAAATCTCAATGGAAACAGGAATCCTACATGATGTTGTCTCAACAAGCCATTACCAGCTTGACCACTCAACAAGCCACAACAAATCCAAACTTAATTCAAATTACAAATTTAATTTTCCAGATTACTATTAATTTTTAATTAGAATTAATAACAGTACAAATTCATATTTTGAATGGTTAATATTACCCTCTAGAGCCTACCAAGGACTACCAAAGCAGAAATGTCCTTTAATGTTCTGCAAATCAGGGTGTTAAGAAAGTCAATACATTATTAGTGTCATGCACAAAATCCTTGGACCCCAATACCTTAAAACTTTGCTTGATATCCAAATTTTAGAGAGGAACTATCTTTAAAACAAAAAGATCCAAACCAAATTACTTAACACACCCTGACCAACAAACTATCTGCATACCCTAAAAATGTTATGGACCACTTCTCCCCTTGAAAAGGCAGTTCAAGTACAACAGGATTAAGCACACCTCCATCTCGCAAAGTTCAAACAACTCTCTACCCCAGTATTTTTAAACCTTTAAAAAAAAAAGTCAGCTCATCATAACAAGACTTAGTAGCTCCAAGTCAGCTGAAGAGGGATTCCCAGGCAGAAGATTAATGAAAGAAATCTGTAAGGCTGCTGCCAGAAGTTCCTGTGCAAACCAAGTTGCACAGACACAGTGTGCCATTCCTTGTGAATTGCTGTGTGCTGTTGTATACAGCCCCCCAAAAAGGAGCCACAGACTGGACTCTGAAAGAGCTTGGAGTAGGGATGAAGAAAGGTCACTCAATGCTACCTCAATCAACCTTGTGGGTTGTAAGCATTAAGTTACGCCTCTGACCTTGGGTCGGGATTTCACACTGACTGGCTTACCCTGTCTTACACAGGAAATCTGCAACAAAGCCAGAACCAAAGCTGGAGATTCAGATTTTACCTTTCCTTTCTCAGTCATAGTTCTAACCTTCCTTGAAAGAAGGAACGAATTCATCTGTTTAATTCCATGTATGGTTGTGAATTTTACAGTTTTCAGATATATGCTTGTTTGTCTGATGACTTCAAAGTTTTCCAGTAATGAAAAAATTCAGAGTTTCTGCTCAACAGACCTTAGATTGTAACTGCAGGTGATCTCATTAGAGAAAGAGTGCAATTTTGCTGAGGAAATAATTAGCTTCATTTTGATAAATCCTTTTCTGCCAAATGATTATAGAGATACATTTTAAACAATGAAATAATATTTTTTTAGATCAAGCTGCAGCTCCTAGGTTAATCAGTCTCCTACAGGAAGCCTTCCTCTCTGCATAAACTGAACATTTTTATTGAAATGGAGGGGACATGACCTGTAAATATTCTTTCATCTATGTTGCACAATAGCTCAACTTCCTCCCTAAAAATCCCCAAAAAACCAAACATCCAAGAAAAGAGGATTATTTCACTCTCTTTTTCCTTCATCATGATCTTTCTTACACCTTGCTGTAGGCTATCCTGTCATTTTCAGATTTTTGATTCCCTGATGAAACAGAGTATAATCTTTCTCAGAGATGTTGCTGAAAGCACCAGGGAGCCAGCTTTATGCCTATCTGTCCATAGGGTGCATTTATATTCTGCCCACACAGGTATGTTTTAGAATTAGCGTTAAAAACTTTTCCCAACAAAATACTCCAACAAAAAGCTGTCTCCAAGATCAGGGATGACTGTGCCTTAAATCACTCATTCAACCACAGGCAGTGAATTAACCAAGAGTTTAGAAATCTGATTGAAGAGTTATAACTGAGTAAGTGCAAAAAGTTGCATACTGAAATGTATGGTTATGCCCAAATGCTGCGTGGAGTCTTTGCTCTACACGCCTTGTCAAGCAGGAATCAACACTGGCACTTTAACATTTGACTTAAAGCAGCAACCAAGTCGGCTTCAGGTGACCTGAAGACAAGCACAGCCTATCCCTTCATTTTCCAACATGAGTGTCAGCTCTGACATAAAGTAAAAAAAACCTCAAGCTAGTAAGAACTATTGTGAATACACAGGAAAAAAAAAAAAAAAAACACTGAAAAGTGATGAAGCACCAATCAAATGCTTAGATTTATAGGTGTAACAAAAGAGAACACTGTCCTTTTAAAAGGTTAGTGACTACCTCCTTTCATTCTTTCGGTCTTTACTGGTTATTTATATACAGCACACCCACAGAAATAGCTACACCCCTTTTGTCTAATTAAGCATAATCCAGTCTTACCTGGCAAGTCCATACTGATGTGATAATGAATCCATCATCTCTGAAGACATTGAAGATTTCAATGATGCCCCGTGAATAACCAAACACAGAGATACTGGCATCTGACACTGCCAAGTTAAATGTGAGGTAGTCGGTAGGCTGCAGAAGATGTCTTTGCTTATACAGGACAAATATCACAATGCTGTTTCCAAACCAAGACAACCAACCTGGAAAAAAAATTAAATTCATGGAACTTGATGATATTAAAGTCCCTTCCAACTCAGTCCATTCTATGATTCAATGAAATAAAAAAGCAAATAAAGAAAGGACCTGTTGAGTGTGTAAATGTATCTTCTAAAACTCCCTTTTGTTCCATTAGAAGCATATTAAACCAGATTATCCACTAGAAAACTGTGCATGAAACCTTTCTGAGCAGCTGAGTGCATTTCAGAAGCAGGAGCAAGTGAGTAATTGAGTGTAGCAATAAAACAACAAACACAAAGAGCTGCTGCTGCACCTACTGAAGATCCACCTTTTAAAGGTCTAAAGTGGACTTCTTTCCCTAATTTTTTTTTTCTTTAAGTGGATAGATGAAGTGGCTTTATCAATTCTCCTTAGAAAAGTGCAGCTAATACAACTAGGTTTGTTCTCTTAGAACCAGCTGGGATCTGCTTGCAGCAAAGTCTGTCCCAGATAGGAATATTTTTCAGTAATGCACATGATAATCTATATGAAGAGAATGTTTGGAATAGAACTCAAAGTCCCTTTTATTTAATTTTACAGAAAGTTGTATTCTTTCTTACTCTCTAGGAACAGAGATGCCTGACTTGTATGTGTCTAAGGATGTGAGCAAAACACAAGTGAGACAACTGTAAAGATGATGAAAGTCAGATACTCACTCTGCTGGAGAGACCTAGAGTTTCCAAATGTCCACAGCTATTGCTGTTCCCATCAGTGCAAGACCCTGCTGGCTTGCATCCCACTTGTTGAAATTACATATATGGGTAGGAATGAATGACTTTTAACAGAAAGCATATTGCTAAGTGTCAGATTCAGTGTTGAAAATGTGGCTTAGCCAGTTAAGGGGGTGGAAGGCTGAGCAGCATGTCAGGCAGCACCTGACTCCCCACTGGCTCTTGCTTCCATCCCACAAACCAGCTCTGCCACTTGTGATATCAATGTCCTCACTTCACCTTGGCAAGGTAGAGCAAGACATGACCTCTTTTGAGTGTCTGCTGCCTGTGACAGGATAAGGAATGCAACACCTGGTGGCTTATGCCAAGTTACAATATTACCAGGTGAGGGAGAAAGCTGACCCACAGCCCTCTGCCCAGGCACAAGCAGCAGATACCCCAGAGTAAGGCAGCTGTATATTGACCCAGCAAGAGATGAACAAACACAATAAAGAGGGATGTGACATGATGGCAATGCACAGCACCTCTGGATATTCAAAGGAGTCTGTATGATGAAAGATGGCTGATAGGTTTAATGTTGTAGCAAGAGGGCAGCTTGAAGGCAGATGCCTTCCTTTGGGAAGCACCAGTGTCAAGAATCCAGCACTTCACTGCCAGGCTGCTGGGGCTAGGAAGGGAGGGGAGGAAATTGCCTCTCAGTCTCCAGGCCATGTGGGAGTCTCAGGAGCTGAAATGCCAATAAGCAAGGCACTTGTTCTGTAAAGAAAGAGATTGGGCAGATAGCTCCCGGTGAGGTGCTCGGGGTGCTTTGAGGTGGGAGGGGGGTGGTTGAGGGGACAGTCTCTGTATGGTTGTATTAACTGCTTCTTCTGAGGGGCAATTTACTTTTAATAGCTTTTATTTGCAGCATTGCCAAGTTGCTGCTGCTCTGCCTTGTTTAGTAAACACACCATGGTTTACTGCAAAGCATTTGGACTGGGAAGAGCTGAAATGTCTTGACCAGAAATAGTCACTGGTGCAACGATAAACTGAGATACACACTATATATATATATTCTATATATATACCTTGTTAAAAGAGCAAAAATAATAAATATATCTTGTTCTGGCCGCTAGGTGACAAGGTTTCTTAAGTCTTGTTTTGAACAACTGCATGCACTTTAACTCGGGGATTTTCTGACTTATGTTTGAGTCTGGGTATTATAAATAGGCAGAGCAGGGCACTGGTGGAGTAAGGCTTTGGGAATGCATGAAGACAGCCTGAAATGCAAACATGAGAGTTGTGTTGTTTGTGCATGTTGGTTCCACCTTCTGCAATGTAAGACAGTTATACAGGCAGTAGGTTTGAAATATTTTTCCCTGTCCATATGAAGACATAATGCTAAAAGGGCAGACAAAATAAAATGGCACCTCCTTTGTAATTAGCAAAATTTTGCCAGTGCAGTGTAATAGTGGATAGGAGGGTTACCCTCACAGTGTCAGACTCCTGCCCTTCCTGGGAATATACAGAGTAAACTTCCCCTAGCCTGGAGGGTAAGGGAGTTTACAGTTAAAGTGTTTAAAGGAAGAATTTGAGCAAAAACATCACATCAAACAACATTGCACATTTCAGAGCAATAAGAGGTGAGAGAGACACAGTTCTTGTAATAATCTTTGGGATCTACATTCACAAACTGAGGTTGGAGATGAGGGAAGCAGTGAGGGAGATAAGGTTACAGAGCGAGTATGATTTCTGCAGGTAGGCACAGTCCTTTTAAGCAAAGGAGTGGAGAACTTGCACTGGCATATCCAGTCTCTAAAATGGTCTGTCTGGGTAATAGACCATATTAATTCAGATTTTAAAAAACAAACAAAGGCAAACAGAAGAGAATAAATTCTTAGTAAACAATGCAGTAACAAAATCAGTGGTCACATAAAAGTGCTGTCAGCTAGAGTAGTGACTGTGGGACACTGGATCTCTGTGCCATCAGAAATGTGTGCTAGTCTGGGTTGCTGCCTGTATTGACTTAAAAAGCCACAAACAGACCACTCCCAAAACAGAAAATCACCCCAACCAAAAAGAATGCTTCAAACCAACCAACCCCTCTCCCTTCCTATCCCAAGCCCTGAGAGCATAATAGGGAAGAAGGTTGAAAATGCAAGGCAAGCCCAGCAATAGCTCTGACACTCTCAGTGAGGGCAGAGATCTCCTCAACTGCATTGCAGGTGGTGTGTGCCTCAGGGGACATCAGAGGTAGATCAAGAGCCCAGAAAGAAACCTGTGAACTTTGAAGAGCCTTCATGTTACCAGGCGTCATCTCAGTAAAACAGAAGATAGAAAAGAAACAACCGAGGGCACTTGTTCCATCTTTTGCAAGTTGTCACTAATAATTACTCCTAAAGGTATGCAGAGAAAAACCCAAGCCAACCCCAGAATCCAAACCCAGCATACTAAAGTAATCCTGGTGAAAAAATATTTCAGCTGAGGTCAAAATGTGGCAAGAGAGGGAAAAAATGGCAGCTAGGTAGAAACTGAGCACTGCCATCCAGCATAAGGTTTAGAGAGGGATCACTACATCTTTCCCATAAGCACAGTCTGACATGAGCTGTTCATCAGAGAGATGCTGTATCTTCTGACATGGCAAAATATACAGATAATATGCAAATACTGAAGTAGTTTTTCAAACATTGTGAGGTAAGAGGAATAGGATGGACAGAAGTGTTAAAAATGCTGTATCGCCCCTATATAATTAATTAGTAATCCTCCTCTTAGAATAACACTCCCTAAGAGAGCATTTTAATCCACAGATGTCAAAAGCACTCCACAAGGGAGTCTGGTGCTGTTATCCATGATTTCTTGGGGAGGTACAGAAGAGCTGCCAAGCAAGCTGGTGAAAGTCATCTTGCTTGGCAGCCCTTCAGCTATTCACAAACTCCTGTGTCAGTGTGATGCCCACCAGTCCATGCAAAGAAAGCACCAGAAAAGTAGCCAGAAAAAGTGACTAAGGAGGCTGAAAATCTTTCTGCTGAAAGCGACTGAGAACACTGAGATTGTTTAACTCTTAAGAATATCGAAGAAGTACAATATAATTTTACAAATATTTCTGTCAGATCACTCAAGCCTGTGCATTGAGACATGCCCTGTTTTTCTCTCAGGTACCTGAGATGGTCTTTGAACAAGCAACAAGCACTTGAGGCTGCATGCAGTTTCATGGTTAACATTGTTTCTGAAGAACCAAATTTGGCACAAGTGAATTGATAGCTCTGAGCTGGTCATCCACAATTCCAATAGATTTGTTCACCTATGCCCAGCCAAAATAGGTTAGTATGCTTTCTACTTAGACTTGCTCTTATTAGAAATTGTTGCACGGCCCTCACTTGTAAAACCTGGCAAGACTGAAATAGAAACATGGGTGCTACAACACAGCCATATTGAGTTCAAAATATTTATGAAACCTTAAGCGGAAGAATTCAAGAAATGAGAGCAAAAGGTGAGGCTCAGCATTACAAGACAAACTAGGCTCTTTCCTCAGCAAATAACCTTTCTCTAGGACAGGAATTGGATCGAGCATCTTAACGCAGAGCAGGCACGAATGGAATCAGTTACTTACGCAGCTACACATACACAAGCATAAATTCCTATCAGAAGAGGCTTGCTGCAAAAAATTTTCTGCCCAGGAAACTTTAATGAAAACAGTGATAAAATCCAGAGAATTGGCAAAGCTGTCATTAACTATTGCAACTGTGAAGTGACCCTATTCTGTTTTCAGACTTCACTGCCAATTATACACACACAATATCCTGTCCAGGGCGTATTGCCAATTCTGACAGGAAGGAGAGGACTCATCTTGTTTTAGAGTTGACAAGGCATGGATGGATTATTTGTTCAATAAAAACAATAATTTTGGGGATGAATGTTCTGTGAATAGCTTGTTTCCTTTTCCACCTTCTCAGATCTATCTGTCAAACAAAATCCCAAAATAACACTCATTCTGTCACTTGTCAAATAACAGTTTACTATTACCCTTCGGAAGTGTGTGCCTTTTAAAGGCATGTTTGGATCTTGTGGTCTGTTCTGATGGGATTGGTAATGCAGTCAGTATGCCTTTCTGATGGAACCACTCACAAAAAGTCAGAATTTGTTCTCTAATATAAATACTCTCTCCTATTGATATATATTTCCTTCTATGCTGCCTATTTACTCTAATAGGCCCAGCTAAATGTGAAACTAGGGGAAACAAACAGAGAACAAATTATGTATAAATGCAGAAGAAAACCAAGAATTCCAATCAATAATTATGAAGCGAAAAATGTTTTCTATTTTTCCCTGGTGACTAACAACCAGAAGCAGTGGGCAGTGCTTTTCAATTTCATTTCATAATTTAAACTGTACAAGGACCTTCCACAGTACAGCACAACTTATGGCATAGGCAAAAAGGGGTCAGATGTAATCCCAGCAGCAGGACAAGTTTCACCTGTCTGCTAGAGACAGTTCTGAGCTCATTGAAGGGAAGGATGAGAGCAGAGTGCTGCCTTCAGAAAGAGGATGCTGATGCAGGTGACCTAGCACAGGTTAACACAGTGGCTGATATCACTTGCAGTCCTTCCAAGAATGGATCACTGCTGTTGGATGGGCATTGCACCTTCCCCCCACCCTGCTGGTCCCATGGCCAAAGCATTAGCAAGGAGAATGATGGAGCAGTGGCCTGGGTGTCAAGAAGCAGTGCAGTGGTCTCAACATCCATCAGCATTTGCAGAATGCACGGTGCACTCTCTGCTGGTTTGCTCGTGGTGTCAGCGTGTGACACCACTGTGCTCAGGCTGCCAGGCAGGGTGCTCTTCGGGATCCCTCATCTGAATCCAAAAACTGCCTGGCTGCTGTACCTGTATGTACAGGACATACATCAGTGTCCCGTCTGTCACAAGTGACAGCTGGGCTACCTGTAACTGGTGAGAACTTCCAGAAGGGGACACACAGAGGTCTTATCTCAGCAAAAGGTGTCCATGATTCTTGGATATTCATGTCCTCTGTCAAGATGTGTGACTCTGGGAAGATTTAGCCAAATATAGTTAGGTTTTTAGGACTTTATCCTGTGAAGGTGAGGAGGTTCAGAGGAACCCCAGCTTCTGGATAAATGCTAATACCAATCACATACATCTCTTTGGTTTTGGAAAAGTACATCAGAAGCTACCAGAAGCTGCACTGCCATACTTAGATCCAAAAGAGAAGAAAACATTTAGTAACTACAGAAGTGTTATTCCTGAAGCAATTTTCCAAGGCATCAAAACACCAAGAGTATGAAATATGAACATCTTTGGGGCTTTGTGTTAGACTCCTGAAAATGTAGGCTGTCTTGCCAGACCCCTAAAGCACCAGAGGTAAAAAGAGCTGGTGAATGGACTGGTCTTTTTCTCTGCTGCCAGAAGGGCAAGAGGGTGTGTGTATGACACAGAACTTGTTCCGCCACATCACAGCTGCCTGGATAGAATGAGTTATTGGTGTACATAAAACTATTAACTATAAATTGCTGTAGCTGGTGCTTGCAGAAGTGTGACAGTAGACCTTTGAGGAGAAAAGAAATTAAGACTTTCCTGATTTATGTATGACTAACAGATTTTTTAAAAACTTATCATTTCCAAAAGGTATACCTACATCCATCAGTTTTAACCAGATCTACACTACACTTAACTTGGAGTAGTGCTACTGCTGGTTGTACATACTCTGCAAGAAAAGGAACTTGAGTTTTGAATCTTGAGGTAAGTTTCAAGAACAGCAGCTATGACATGCAAAGCACTTGTAAGCTTGGCTGAAAGATCCAAAGAGATCAAACCCCAACAGCCAGGCTCAGGCACCTAGATATTTGCTAGAAGATGTGAGATCAGTACCAGGAAGCAGCAGAGGAGGACATCTCTGCGGGTTGATTGATGGAAGAAGTTTTAATCACCAGCGTGATGCAGAGGCAATACTGGGAGGGATCAGTAGAGTTGATAGAGTGTAAATATGAATCCAAGACCTTGCTTGGATGCTGTATTCAGTCCTGGCTATAAGGTTGCTGGGATGACAGGGGAAAAGATGCTATGAAAGGAGATATATATATAGATATAGATATAGTTATATATGTTACCCCCTGCCCCACAATCAACCAACCAACAAATTAAAATTCCCTCAACTCCTTAATATAGGGATACAGAGGTTGACCCCAAGGTATGATTGTTCCTTCAGGAAGACAGATTGGCCATAGGATGTCATTTGCAGGCAAAAAAATTATTTCAATTAAAAGGAGTGACCAAAAAATATATAAAGTTGTTGTGATCACTTTACCTAAGAATTTAGGTGAAGGCTCCTATCCAATAGAGAAAAAAATCAGGAACATGCTTTCCATTGGAAGAGTGATAAAAAACACCAAAAAAAACCCCAGCCAATTATATGAGGGAGCATAATAGCTGTGTAAATGAGATTATACTTTGTCTCAGTAGGAGACTGGCCTTGCTGACCTAAGATGTTCTTTCTAGTCTTAAGTGCAACTGCTTAATTCTTTAGCTGATGGTGCAGACATTTCCCAGCCATTCAAGAGGGGATATGCAGATGTGAACAGAGTGGGGATAAACTGGAATACCTCTGATTTACCTTACAACCACTCCACTAATCAACTCTGTTAAGATAGAAGCCGTACATATTTCTACTGGAATCTCTGTTTTTGTTCTAAGCACAACTTTCCCTAGTTCCTATAGCTAAAAATAAGAAAGTCTCTCCCTAAAATACTTAGCATTCAACATTTTAACTTCCACAGGCCTTTGTCAAATATAAGCAGAGGGCTAATAAGTTAATTGAAATATGTAATAAGTTTAGAATTTTAAAAATCCATTAGACAAAAAGAAGAAACCATTTTTGTACATGCTGTTTAGAAGAACTGATTTTAAAAAGTTAAATTTTCTTCTTTTTTTTCTGTGAGGTTCTATGGTTGATATTTTTTTATCTAGCATGCTTGCACTCTTTGAAATTTCATAAAAATTCTTTGTGTTAGCCAATAACTCTGCCCAAAATAAATTTAAATAAACAAAACAAAATTACAGTGGTGTCAGAATGTATTTATACTGAATGCCATTTTCAAATCCCTGTTACGTACTTACAATAGCTGTCTTCCAGCAGAACTAAAAGAGACAATTTGTATTGTGACTGCTAACACAGGATAAGGTTCCAGTACCTAGATCTTCCTTAGATCCAATTTGAAGAAGTCAGTTTCTATATGTATCCAACATTTAAAGCAAGAACAATACAAACAATTAAAGCTAAGAACCACAAAACATATTTTGTGTCTCTCCAGAAAATAATTATAGGATGCCAACTCATTGTCAACAGCCAAAACTCTGAGAATCAGGGAACATTTATTCAGTACTACTAGAACACAAGAAGGAATTATCATGTACTTCTGATAAGGTACTTCTTTTATCTTCCCACATATTAAGCTTAATGAATATTGGTTGAAAATTTACAGGCTTGACTATTTATCTTTTCTCAAGATTTCTGAATTAATTATAAATCTCTTCTTAACAAAAGCAAACTGTGCCTCTCTGATCTTGCAATTGGTTAAAAAAAGTGACATTTTCTACCATCCTGATCCATTAGGGATAAAACCCAAATGAATCCCTTTGAATTTGATAACAACATCTATTTAAGAGTTTCCTTTCACACCCAAGCCAAATACCTACCTAAAGCCAACAGGTAGAAACCTATGATAGTCTCTCCTTGCTCTGTTACAGCTGCCTCTCTGGTCAGAAAACTGACGTTGTTGTTCCTCCAGGGTGCCTGTGCAGAAAACTGGACAGACATTTTCAGTGGAGCTTCTGACCCAGAAATCACCCTTCCCCAAAATGTCCTGGTAAAAGAATGGTTCCAGTCTTTCCCTCAGTTTCTGCTCGCTGTATTCAAGGGAGCTCTCTATAAGACTAATGATCTAAAGAAGGAAATCTCGAGGGACAGGAGCTTTGCAGCCTTCTGACTGATTCTTCTTCACTAATCCTATCTATTAATACAGCCTGTGAACCTGTGGCCAGCAAAAGACAGCAGATTTCCTTGTATCCTCATTACTGCTATGTGCAAAAACCTCTAATGAAGACTGTATATCTGACAAAAGAGACAACTTCCTTTAAAATAAGGTGGCACCACATAACCTACAGGCTCACAGGCTCACCCACACTATACTGATACGTTGCTTATATAGCTGTACTTTCATCTTTTTTCTTCACTGAAGGTGAGTGGAATTTTAGTTCAAATAAAATTCAGGAAAAAATTCACACAAATTAAAAAATGGCACAGTGAAAAAAAAACCCCACAAAAACAGCCAGGGAGGTGTCATCAACTGAGAACAAAGCAGAAAAAATAATTTACTAATTTACTTTATCAGCAGGATAGTTGTTAATTTAAAAAGAAAGGAAGGTAATTTCCAGTACAGTCTGGAAAAGAATGTAAGTGCTTTGGATCATATTTTTAGACTGCTAAGCACCCTCCAGTCTTGGAGTAAGCTCCAAGCATGATGTGGGATTTTTCCTGTATTATTGAAAAATTAAATCTTGTTTTGGTTGAAATGCATAGGAATTGAGTCAGCCAGGAATACCTTTAGTCTTTTCTGAGGTATCAATGATTGTAGTTTAGATATGGCGTCTCTTACCAGTCAGGTTGTAGTCATAACTAAAAACTGAGTCTAAATTAATTCATCTGGATCAGCAAAGTTTCCTGGTGAGCAGCACATTCTCATTGCACTGAAATCCCTTTGCCTGTCTTGCCCTGGCTTGTCCTTCTCACCCTGGGCAGCAAACTGTGCCCAGTGGTGGTACCTAGCTGAAGGAAGCAGAGCACCTCACTGTGAATGTCCCCTGTCTGTCCACAGGCTGAATTTGTCCTTCCTGGAGCACACTGACTGCTCCAGCCAAGCTTCCCCTGTGTTTATTATGGAAGCATCACCACATGGGAAGGGAATTACGGTAATGTGACAAGAATTAAAAGGGAGAGCAGTCCTTAACAGTGAGGAGGGACACGGTGCCATGTTGCCATGAAAGAAAAACCTTCCTGCTGAAGGTGAGGACAGTGACCCACACACTTCAGCAGTGTCTTGCAGGGGTCGCAGGCTTGATTTGTCCCCAGCCTCTTGCTCTTGTACCAGGCCCTGGACTGCTGCTCTTTCTCTCTCTGACCTAAAGTGTGCAAGATGGGTCTGGCAGATCCTACAGGTCACGTTTCTGCAGCTGAGTGGTCTGAATTTTCCAGCCACTTGTCATAGCTCACCTCCTGACTCCTTATGAGACCTATCAATAGACAGCTGGAGTTGAACCCTGACAAGTCTCCTTGGCAGGCTGTGGTGGAGTGACCAGGGCTTACCAGCTCAGTGACTAAAAATGGCCCTAGCAGTGCCCTTTATGCCAAAGGCCTTCACTGCTGTGCTTCTGCAACAGTTCCAGGTTGCCCCAGTATTCCCATCCCACCTACTTCAGGCATCTCTTGATCATGCAACATCTCTCCCAAGGCTGTCTGGCATGCCTGGCACACGTGGCCTTTTCTCTGCTGAGGTGCTGCTCTCTGAGGTTGCCATTTAGGTACTCTGGGCCCCCAGCAAAGCCCTGGATGTGCATCAGCTTCCCCAGGGATCATCACACATTTCCAGCAATGAGCTGCAGCAGCCATTTCTAGCTAGTTATCCATCTGGGAATGGATCGGATTCCAGTTCAGATGGAGGGCAAGGATAGACTTCTTGCTGAAGGCAGTACCCGAGGATAGCCACAAATGCTCAAGAAGGCCCACAAAAAAGCACAGCAATATCACTTATTTCAGGACAAGGAACTTGGGTCAGAGAAGAGGTCCTCAGCATAGAATCCATCACAAAATCTCTGTCCATGAAAGCTCATGTCTTCATTGGAGTGTAATTATCAAATACGAAGAGAAAGAAGTACAAAAGCATAACACTTTACATCGGGAAGAAACCTGGGCCATACTCCCTCTACTCTCTCACTGGAAATGAAACAGCCACCCAACAGCCCATCTGTGGGACAAGTCCAAGGCCCCTGGGCAAGATTCCTCTGCTTAGTGAGAGGAAAGAGAAAAGTTCTGCAGGAGCCTCCCCTTGCAATGAGGGCCAGCTCACACAGTGCAGACCTGTCCTGCTGTGCAGCAGGACCTGGTATCCTGGAACAGGGTGTTGTTTCCCACCTTGCAGGAGCCCACACTCATGGCAAGCATAGGGTGTACTGATCTGCTACACCACAGGCAGTGCTGAGGTGGCAGAGCACCCTTGCTAACCACTTCCCTTCATGCACAAGCTGTTTTCCATGGCATCTGACACAGGCCCAGGCTTCCAAGTCTGAGCTGGCATCTGTTGTCACACTAGTGCTAGATCTTCCTGCTTTGATTAAATAGGGAGAGGGATGACCAGCAGAGAGTGTTTTTCATGCAAGGAAATGGTATTATTTATGTGTCCTCTTCAGGCATAAGCACTTTAAATGGTAATAAGTAATAATGATAATTATTCCTTTTTGCCAAAATAAATGCCAAGTTATATTATTTACCCTGATACCCTAAACTTGAATTTTGATTTTTCCCAGCTGTGAGTTTCTTCTGGCTTCATAGAAATACCTCAGCTCCATGGACACTTCAACTTAACATTTCAATGAGAAAGTCTTCTGCCAAGCCTTATCCCTTGTATTAATAATGAGAAGGAAGAGAGACAGAATAAAAAAAGTCTTCTTTTGGCATTTAAGGAAAAAAAAAATCTGAGTCAACTGCTCTCCATGGTTAAGCATCTTTTTTGACGATTGTTTTCCCCCCCACTCCGGTCTTCACGCACTAGGAGTGATTAATACCTTGACCGGCTTGCAGTTTTGTGCGTCCTCCCTCTGGTGGCATCCTCCAGCGAAGAACAGAGAACTTTGCGAAGTGCTGTGGTTTGTTTGGTCGGTCTGCAGGTCACCGTGCTTCCAAACGGGAGAAAGGCTCCCTCTGCAGATGGCAGGAGCCTGGTTTCATGTCTCAGTGCTCCGGCGGTGACCAGTTCAGTGGCTTCACAGAGATTATCCCCGAGTGCCTTCACAATCTTCACCGCGTGCTTTGAAAGGATTAGAGCAGCATATGCTATGGGCAGCTCTATAAAAGGACAAGAAAACTAAAATGCCTTCGTGGTACAGAGAAATTACTGTGTTTGACACAGCTGTGACTGCAGGAAGGCATGTGAAAAATGGACTTGGATATGAAAGGAGGTGCTAAAGCATCCACCCGTGCAGGGAGAGACCTCCGGAGCGAGCCCCGGCTGGGAGCAGCCTCACAGCATCCCAGTCCTGCTGTGGGGCGAGCTGCGCTCCGCAGACCTTCGGGGTAGGGGGGGAGGAGGGAGAGGGGAGAGGGGGAGAGGGGAGAGGGGGAGAGAGGGAGGGGGGGAGAGGGGAGAGGGGGGAGAGAGGGAGGGGGGGAGAGGGGGGGAGAGAGGGAGGGGGGGAGAGGGGGAGAGAGAGGAAGGGAGAGAGGGTGGGACCGCAGTGCCGGGGTCAGTCCCTCACTGCCCCCAGCACTGCTCCCAGCACTGCCCCATCCCACGGCCGCCAGGGAATCACCGCTCGGCCGGCACCGCAGGGCTCAGGGCAGCTGCTGCCCGAAGGTAAATGGGCGAGGAACCCCCTGAAAGCACCGATACCGCAGGACACCCGGCTGGAGAGAGTGTGGAACGACCGGGTTGGGACACACAGGGCGATAAAGCCCACCTGACGAACATACCAAACCAGTCCGTGGGCTCTGCGGCAGCAGGCAGAGCCAATTTAGGGCAGACATAAGACAGCAGCACCTTCTATTTGGGCTGCTGAAATGAGCAACAGCCTTGAATCCTCCCTATTTGCCTCTCTAAGTGCTTTCAAAGTGACATATGTACCAGCACAAAAAGGCAAGTGCCACAGCAGCACGGACTGGCTTGACATACTCGGACTGCTTGCATTAGAATCCAGTATACTGTTTCCAGAATAGAAAAATCCTAAAAATTCAAATGTGTGTGTGACACAAAACACACGATGAATGTTCCTAACAAGCACCTGCTCTCCTGCAGGAGCACAGAGATTTGGGCAGTTGCCAAAAGGAGTGATTCTGTCAGGAAGCTGGTGGAAGTTCTCACAGCACTATTTTTTACACACTACCTGGTATAGATGGGTTAAAGGAAAGAAACATAGAATGAGGAGGCAAAAGGAAAACTATTCAGAAGGGATGGGTTAAAATAAACCGTAAGAAGGTAAAAAATTGGTTGTGTGGAATGAAAATACAGCTTGTCTCTGTAAGGCATAAAATTTTCTGAGATTTTACAGAAATGTATTTGAGGGTTTTCAAGGCAAATCAAATGATACATTAGTTGGAACATGTCTACGTAGAGTATTTTTGATAAATTATTTTCATTTTTGCTTCACATTTTTAATTAGAATAGTCACTACAAAATGCAAAAACTATAACTATCCAACAAGACATCACTTTGTCTTGCAATGAACAGTCACACAGTGATGAGTTACGCCTATAGATTTCATCGAAGTAGCCAGAAAATGTATTTTATATCAGTGACAGGAGATCTTTTCAAATTCAGATCGAGTATTTTTTCCCTGGTTAAAATAAAATACGCTTATTGAAAGTATTTGCACAGATTCTTCTCTAACACATATTGAATGAAAAGGAAAAAAATCCTGACATCAGGTAAGTTAGAACTTGCTGATGGACAAATGGAAATGACTGTGCCTGCTGCAAGCTATTTGGAATTGCTTACCTGTAAGAACCAAATCTTTCAAAACGTGCCTGTTTAACCCTAGACATTAACCCTTGCTGTGATATTTTAGCATGAAAACAACTGCACCCTATTCATTCTCTAGTTAAGTATCTAAACCACATTTCTTCACCTGTGCTGGGTTTGCCAAACTCAGTTTAGAAAATGGTTACATAATGTAATGAATATATTGTAAAATCCATACTTCTGCCATGACTTCCATGGACTTTAGCCTGCTCAGTTTCATACATTACTCTTGTCTCATTACTCCTGAATGCTAATGTTTCTCTGAGGGGTTGTGTTCTGTAATTTGTGAGAAACCCAGAAAACTACCTGACAGAAAAAAAATTCTTGGACAGTGCTTATTACTGCAATATACAGTTGGAAATGAACTATTTGTCAAGGAATACTGTTTAGATTTATGCTAATATGAAGACAGGCTACCTTGCTGCTCCAGATACATGCTGTTTTCATGTTGAAAGGTGATTGAAGAGAATGGAAAATACTTTGTGCAGATTAGGTGGTTGAAGCATTGTATTATTTAAGCTCCCTGCTCGGAGATGAGGACACACCGAGTAGGTTATATGGTAGTAAAGGAAATTAAAACGTTTTGGACAGCTGAATCAGTTTGTGAGAGATCTCAAGTGAAGTGTGGGAAATCCTGCTTCTGAGGTGACAGAGAGTTTCCTAAAGAGAGGGAGGGCCACTCTTGGCAACCACTGATAGGGTAGCTAAAAAGCAGGAGCCTCTCTGTGGCACAAAGCATACAAGATTTGAGCTCTTTTATTTCTAACCTGTCTTCCTGAGTTGCACTGAATTTTTTATTTTTTTTTATTTATTTTTTTAAAAAAACTTGGCTTTTTGACTTTAAAAGCCTTCCAGTCATCCTTGGTGAGCTCATTGCAGTAGCAGGTTGAAACAAACCCACTTCAAAAGAATGGCTGGCTGTTTTTCCTGTCACTGGGGTGCCTTTACTGTCTGTGTTGCAGCAGGGCTTCACTGCTCCCATTCGGAGGGGAGCCCAGTGAGAGCATCAATTTTCTCCAAATATGGGTTTGTATCATATGCCTGCAACTTCAAAATGGTAAATGTTTTGAAACATGAAAACTGATCCTTAATTTTTTAGGTGTTGGTGCAAAAAAGCAGAATGTACTGGGGTTTTTCATCTTACCAAGCTCTGGAGCACACTAACAGGGGCAGATGCACTGAATGATCTGTGACTGACTTGTGAAGAAATCACTCTCTGCAGAAAAGGCAGAACAAAACCTCCAGCATTTCATGTATCAGCAGGACTTTAATGTCAGGAGAAACTTAAAGTGACATTCTAGATAATGAGCAAGCTATTGCACATTCAGCAAATTAGGTAATAAAATGGGAAGAAAAAGGGAAGCATAACGCCTTTCAAACGTATTTCATTTATGACAAAAGAAAATAAGTAAAGAAAACTAACATGGGAAAAAGTCTCAATAACTATTCAATACAATGCATGCTTCCTAGCACCTACCATTCTCCCTGGTGTTATACTTACCTTTCCACTCTTTCTCTTGAGTCTTCAGGCAGTTGGCTTCAGTAAGGGGAGGAAATGGTCACTGGGAGCATCATTTTTCCATTTTTTTTTCTGTAGGGAACACGATGGCAGTGCCCAAGCAGCATGATATTGAAATCACTGATTTCTTCTTCCTTTTCCTGAAGTCTCCTCAGGGCTTCTTTTGGTACATTTTCTTTCTTACTTTACAGCTTATTCTTTTTATTTGGTCTGCAACTCCACATTATGTCTGAATGACCCGAATGATAAAATAATCTTACATTTGTTGTATACCTCTTTTCTATTTCCTCCACTACCTATAAACAAATTTTGCCTGTGTCCAAGGTTTACATTTAATTGTTTGCCTGTTTGCAGCTGAGCTGTCCATGGCTCATAAATGACATTCCCATGCCCTCTTCTCTTATTCTCTTCATGTCTGCACTCCTCTCCCCTGCATCTTGGGTTGCCACAGGCAGTCCTTAATTGCCAGGCCAGACCAGACATTTTTTTTACACTGCAATATTAAGAACATGGAATAAATATTTCTCTTTATACAAAATAATTACTCACTACTCTTGTCTGTACAAAAATTGTGGTTCTATCCCATGATCAAATCAGGAAACAGTGACGTGATAATTGAAATAAACTGCTATCATGGCTAAGCCAGCTAAAATGAAGTTCCAGGCAGGCTAAGACAATTTGAGGCAAAGCAAGCCTGACGTGCCTTGACACTACAGTGTCAATACTGTGGTGTATCACTAGCAGTACCAATAACTGTATTTGTGAGCCTACGGGTTACACAGATCAGCCAGCCCCGGGATAGAGCTACACTGGCTTCACTAAAGTTTTGTTCATCACAAAGCAAGAAAAAAGCTTGCCTCCCTGCTGAACTTCATCTGTTTTTGTGCTGTGTCAAATTATGCACAGTTTGAATCTGACCACTTTGAAAAAGTGTGGGTTTCCTTTTGATGATGGTTTTGATCACTTTTGATGACACTGAGCATGCTCAGCACCAACATCCAAACTAGCAAAACAACACAGACTTTTATCTTAAAGTGTTCATATGAGCTTATATGCAGGCAGCATCAAATAGAGCAAAACCTAGGGCACTGTGCTTTCATTGCATTAGCTTTCCCATCATGTCAGAGAGCAGAGCCTGTGAGGGCTCTGTCTTCATTACTCTTATTTGTGTTTGCCTTGCACAAAACATCCAGAATTTACAGGGTAGTAAAGTTCACACCCTGAAACTTCCCATTCAAACCTCAGGTATGTCGTCTTCCTAGAACTTCCATTCAAAGTGATGAGCTTTCCAAGGATTTAACCACAATTAGAATTTAATCCTGGATTAAGAGAATACACAACAGGAAGACGAAATCACTGAAAATATAAATAATCTTAACCTGGTGTTGTGCTTCTGTCAGCCGAATCCACTTCAATGTTTCCAGGTGCCAGCTACTATTACAAAATACATCCTGTAGACTCCTTTGAAGTGTTTAATATTAGCATTCCTGCAGGTGTGGGAGCAGGTAATAGGAGTGGCTCATAACAATTGACCAGTCTAGGAAACTGCTGCATTAGAGGAGTCCTAGAGATGCTGGTTTCTTCTCTTTATGGACTCTTACCCTTTATGTACCTCCTGTAAGTTTCTGTTGAAAATCAGAAAGAATGCATCCTCCCAGAATCCTGAAAAGGAGAAATATTTCTCTTCTGATATCTGATAGTTCATGCTCTTGCACACCTCATGCACTCACAAGAATAATGGACATTTCCAGAACACTGAGAATGTCATTCCCACAGACATGATTAGAGCTTGGAAAGCATCTAACATTTTAGGAGGTAGCTTGAAAACGGTCTAAGTATTTAGACAATCACTTGCAAGCTATATAACAATACACAGCCAATTCGAGGCTATAAAGTTTTCTGGACAATAAGACAGTTTTCCTTACTTCCTACTTTGTTGCTTAACATCAAATATTACCCTTTTAATTATTCTCTTATACTGGGCTTGGATCCATACATTAAAATATCGGTACTCACAAGCATTTTTGTCTGAGCTCCCAAGAAAGAGGAAAACAGAAATTTCTTTCCCTTTATATGATTTGGTTTACTTCATGCTAGTACTTTTCCATATATCAAAAATGAAAAAGACCCAAATATGGTATTTATACTTACACAATGGTAAATGTCCCTTGTTGAACAGGATATATGACTCTAAGTCTAACATCCACATTCTGGAAAGTTAGTAGGACCATTATTCTTGGACAAACCACTTAAGTTTTTCTGCCAAACTTGGGGAAGAAGTCAGGAGTGCAATTTCTAGAAAAGCAAACTGAGATTAGGATGGCCACTATGTACCTACTGGCTCTTTTGTGTGAGTGCCAAAGGAATTCTGCATGAATCCCAGGTATCTGGGGCATAAGGTAAAACCCACAAATTTTATCAAAAATATTATTTCCTCACACAGTTTTAACTGAAGCATCATTATGCCACAGGATCCAAGTGTTGCGTGAAGGGACTCCATTCTGTCTCAGAATTTAATTTGGCATTTTATATCAGACAGATTTCTGCCAATACACTGTGTATAGACAATATTTTATAATCAAATTGTACATACTCTGTTAGAGAGGAAGGAGCTGCACATCCATACAAGCAGTGGGATTTTACAGAAGAAACTTTGATTCCATTAAGCTTTTAGTTACTAAAGACAAGACTCATGCTCATTAGCAACAACACCAGTGAAAGAAAGCAAAAAAATGTCACAAACTCTTTGTAGTTCATAATGCCAGAAAGCTCTGTCAAATTTCAGGGCTTTGGCTTCCCTAAGAACATTTTGGAAACACGTTAAGTGCATTAGAGATTACCCTACAGGTGAAACACAATCAGTTGGTGACTCCAAAGCAGTGCACCTCAGAGGCAGAGCAGGAGAGGCAGCACTGCTGCCCCACTGACTCTGTAACACCTGAGCCCCAGCACCAGCTGTGCTTCAGCACCAGCACCTGTGAGGAACAGCTCGTGCCTCTTGAACTCCCAGTGCAAGAGCCCCAGGTTCCACTTTGAAGGTAGAAAAAGCCTGCATGCAGACACACACATTTGCCAAGGAATGGGGGTGATGGGATGACAAGAGCACAGGCAGATGCCTGTTTCTGTTGCAGCACTTCAGCCATCTCTCCCCTGGTCACCACTGCCCATCTCACCTTCTCTTCCTGGGCTTTTATGTGGAGAGGGGCTGATTCCCTTTAAAATCACTTCTATAAGGATTTAATGGAGCTGAAGTACTCATTTATTTTCTTTCCCATCCAAAACCCAGGACCTGTACAAAATCAGAATGTATGCTCTCAATTCACTGGGTTTATTTTGAGCTGACTGCTTTCTAAAGAAAAAAAATCAGGTGTGCCATCACCCTATCAGCCTGCTCCTCTCTGAAAATTTAAAGCAATGTGCCAGTCCCACAACCTACAACAGAGAAGTAGTTTCAGATGTAAGGACTACAAGAGGTTTCAGGTAAAGCTTTCTCAGCCTATAATAATGTCAAGTGAGAATTACTAATAAACTTTCCTAGCCTCTTCTCTTAAAAGGACATTAAAAAAAGGACAATAGCGGTTATTTGTCTGTGTCTTCACTACAAGGTTGGGATCAACAGTCTTACAGAAGACAGAGGTACCATCACCTCAGCAGTCTTCAAGATGCCATGGTGGTACACAGACAGGCTATAGATGCCAGTCTTCCTCGTGGGAAACACTGATGCAAGACATATGTAAAGACATTTTTTTTTGTGGTTAAACTTCCAAGCATTTCACATTTCTAAATTATGTCTATAAAAAATGGTATTGATACCACAACTTCAGATTAAAAGTTTTGAAAAAAAAAGGTAATGGGTACCAGTAACTTCCACTGAAAAACACTATGGAGCTACAAAGAGCTTTTCCAAGTGAATGAATGCATCATTTTACAAGAGGAATAGCTTCAGCAGAACATAAGACCTACAGAAGAGAAAACACTGTCTCTTCTTTCCCTGGAAAGTTTTAAAACATCAATGCTCTTTGCAGGAACTCTGCTCCGAGATGAATTTATGGAAAGAAAGGAGGCAGGTGACTTCTTAGAGAAGAAACAGGAACAGAGAACTCCAGCAGGGATTTCAAAATGGCTTGCCTGAAAATCACAATCTCTTTGATAGTGTAAATGAATGGCAAAATTCTTCAGCACTGCAAAAGAAGCAGTATCAGCTTTACAGGGCTGTTTGCCTGGTGTATAAATTAATGGGCTGCTTACTTGGGCAAGAGCACATGCTACCAAGCAAGGTCAGAAGAGGTGAGGAGATACATGCAAACTGGAGCTTGACATGGCCAAAGAGTTGGGCACTTCATCACATTGCCCACTTTTGCTCATAATCCTTTGAGCAGGTCAGCCAAGGCTGTATCTGCTGAGGGAAAACAGAGACCATCACTGTTCACAGACACACAAGCAGTGAGCTTTTAAAATACTTTCAGTTCTCAGGTCACTTTACCAGTGCAAACTGGAAAAATAAAGGATAAAATTTGAACAGCATTTTTCACCATAAGGGTGCCAAGGATTTTCACAAAGGACATTTTATTTTCCCAGGCAAACCCAAAAATCCCTGTCAGTCTCTGGGCTTGACCACAATTCAGCCAAATGATCTGAGACTTGCTTGCACCTGAGGGGAGTTTTAAGGTTCTTTTCTGATACTGGGTCAGAGATACTTGTTTTCTCATAATGCTTTCAATTACATGTGATCTCTTGAGAAGGAGAATTATAAAGCTCAAGGCTACTGGAACTTTCCTTTAAAAGGCTACAATAACTGATTCTCTAATATCCTGACTAGAAAGAGGAGTTGATAGAGCTATCCATATTGTGGCACTACTACTACTGAACATTCACTTCCACTTGGAGCAAGAAAAAAGACTGAAAGACATCTGTGTAATTTCAAGTGACAGAGGTAAACGCAGAAAACAATAGCAAGTAGACAGAAGGTTGTGTCTCCATTCTCTATGATGTTCCTTCTTTCCCCAAGCAAAACACCCAGGGAAGCAATTCACAGCATGGCAGCCAAGATGGCTCTCTGCAGAAATGCTGAATTTTCTACTCTGTTTGGAATTTCTGGGAATGAAAACTGATGGCAACAGGAGACTGAGAATGGAAGAATACCAATACTGCAATCAGCTGTTAGTCAAGAACAAGAAGCGTTTCCTTCTGACCTGTGTGACCAGCAGAAGGAACTCTCCTATCAGATGCTTCTTGATGCCATCCACACGATGAGGTGTACAGCTCAGGAGCCTGCATTGCTGTTGCAGGAACAGCAAGTGGAGAGCTCTGAGAGAACACACCTAATTCACAACTATTCTCCTAAATCTTTACATCTATAACCTAGATCTGTGTGCCACGTGGGATAGTACAGACCTTGCCAATAGCTCAATAGTTCCCTGTCTTTATGTATACCTGCTAGAATCTCAGCAATGAGGAGGTATGCTTTGTTAAACAGATCCTTCATCCCACCTCTGGCCTGACAGCTTCAATGATGGTAGATCTCAGCTGTGCCTTTTCTACCTCCCTCAGGGTTTTCCACGTTTTGTTTTCTGACTCTAAGCATCTTTACACCCATCACCAGAGTATGATTTCTGTCATTAAGATTTGGATGTGCCCCAATTTATCCCCATTACAAGCAGCCAACACTGGAAGGAGTATGTCTCCCACAACATGGGAAAAGGGGTTCTGCAGTAAAGAGGAGCACAAGTCTTTCTTCTGTCAGTATTATTCCTGTAACAGCCTCAGATTATTTACTCTGGTGATATAAAAATGTGTCATCCCAGTATTACACTGTCTCAGGATATATTCCTTCAAATGCCTGAAAATGACTTCTCAGACCTCAAAGGGACATGGCATCAAACAGCTGGGCAAAGACTCTCAAGGCTTTCCATCATCTGTGCAAGGAAAAGAATTGATTGATCTGGAACAGCAATTGATACATTGATACATTGCTGTGTAGACTAGCAGAAGCAGACAGGAAAGTCTGGAAAGTCTACCTGTCAGAGTGCTATTAACAGCTTTGAGAAAGTCCTGTGCCTTCTCTACTACTGGACTCTCCTTACTGAGTTATATGAGAATATTATCAGCAAGACAGTTGTCATTTATAGCAACCGTTTGTTGCTCATGGTGAAGCTAAGACTTGCCTTCATCTTACACTTTTACTTTGTTACCTTTGTCATGGTGAAGCTGAGCACCCCGCCTGAAGGAGCTCAAGCCTGCTCCCCTGAAGTCCAGGGCTTTCTCTCTGTCACTTGCCTTCCTCACACCCCCCTTCACATCAGCCACCATGCAGACTGGCTCATCCCTGGCTTTATGCCCTGCTGGAGGAGTTTCTAGTCTCTAGTGCTCCCTAGGCATAGGATAGCTCTGGTTCTGTGAGAAGCTGAGACACCTCTGCAGAAGCACCATTAGGATTAGCACAGCTCATGTTTGTAATCATTATTGGGCTTGGGGGTGAGACACTGACTTGCACTCTAGTGCTGGGGTGCACTCCCGTGGTGCTGGACAGGGAGATGTGTATCCCTGGCTGGGGGCAGCATGATTTACTGTCTGCCAGGGCAGAGAGCTTGCTAGCTACAAATCCTGTTTTGCCCCTGCACTTTGTGATGTTTAAAACTGTCTTCTCTAACAGAAAGGCTCAGCTTTCATGAAGTAAGGGCTTTGAAGAATAATTTAATTTTACAAGATCCTTTACATGGTTATGGCAATAAAGTCCCCTCGGCTTTCACAGAGTCTTCTACTCAGTGCTGGGGCAAATCAGTGACCACAGAAGCAACCCGAGACTGCTACAACTGACTTAGATGCATGGATATAAAAGTTATTATTTCAGAAGAAAAAATAAATAAATCACGTTATTGTTTGTTTTCAAACTTGCTGTAAGTAGTTGTACCTACACATGAAAATAGTAATTACTGGCTCCAGGCACTGAATGTCTTCAAACAGGCCCTGAACTCCAGGGAAACAGAAGGTATATTGCAGATGAGCATCACACTGTAGCCATGTATCATTCAGATGGCCTTAGGAAGAAGAAACACATGCCTAAAGGTGAAAACCCCTCAGAGGAATTGATACATACAAATACATACTCACGGGGGAGCATTAAAAAGGATTACTTACCTTACCCTCAGCATGCAACCCTCCACAGAATGAACTCCCATACCAACTGCTATAAAAGTAAGTATTCAGAGCTCATCCCATTCAGAGCTCATCCCTAGGGCCAGCTTTTGTAGCTGAACAAATTATCACATTATAACAAACGTTGTAAGCCACAGCTCAAATTAATTATGAGTGAGTGTACACAAAGTCGTTCCTTCTACCCCCACAAAGGTGATGGCCTGTGATTAGCTTGTCTTTGGGCTTCATCTTGAGATGCAGCACTCAGACAGAGCGATGCTTCAGTGGTGACGGATTGCTGCCATCCTGTGGCAGGAGCATGCATTTCAGACTGACTCCTGCCTGAGAAAACGGTCCTTTCAGCGTGTCGTTTTAGAAAGAAATAAACAGTGTTATTTATTCTTAAATGCCACAGAAGAAAGTCGTCTGTAACCTGCAATATTCAGATCTTAGAAAGCCATGAGCCATTTCAGCGACTGTACTACAAATTACTCTCCGAAGCTGAAAATAAGGACCAGGTGGGAATGAGCTCATGTCACCTATTTACTAGGAGAGGTACTGCAGCATTCAGCGGTCAAACTCCAGAAAGGATGTTAACCCTACCCCAGTTCTAGTCCTGACTATTTCATACTGCTAGTTCCAGAATGGACGAAAATAAAAGGATAGCCCTGATATCATGGCAGCTGCGCTGGTGTTCTCAATTAGAAAAAGCCATCAGACACCTCAAGTAAGGTGAGCCCTCTGCTAAGATTGTATCCAAACTTAATACAAATAGCACCATTCCTAACACTTAGTCTTTGGGGGGTTTTTAGGGAGGTGTGTGGCATAAGTGAACCGTTGAATGACCAGTTGTTTCTTTTTGAGCTTCTCTTTCTCATATATTGTCCCCAATTCTAGTATTTGGTGGGACGAAGTTTTCTTTAACATGGCTTTGAGACCCAGGCATCTGGGAACACGTGAGAAATTGCAGATTGACAGTGGTGGGTCCAGTATTGTTTAACTTGTTCATCAATGACCTGGATGAAGAGGCAGACACCTCTGCAGCAAATTCACTGGTGACACAAAGCTGGGAGGAGTGGCAATGCCCCAGTGAGCAGTGCAGCCCTTTGGAAGAACCTAGACAGACTGGAGAGATGGGCACAGAGGAACCTTCTGAAATTCAGCCAAGGGAAGTGCAGGGCTCTGCACGGGGGGAGGAAAAGCCCCCTGCACCAGCACAGGCTGGGGGCTGACCTGCTGTAGAGAAGGACCTGAGGGTCCTGGTGGACAACAATCCATCCATGAGCCACCAGTGTGTCCTTGTGGCCAAGAAGGCCAATGGAATAATGGAATCCTGGGGTGCATTAGGAAGAGCATTGCCAGCAGCTCAAGGGAGGTGATCCTGCCCCTCTGCCCAGCCCTGGTGAGGCACATCTGGAGTGCTGAGTCCAGTTCTGGGCCCCTCAGGACAGGAGAGACATGGAGCTGCTGGAGTGGCTCCAGTGGAGGGTAACACAGATGACTGAGGCACTGGAGCACCTCTGTTAAAAAGGAAAGGCTGGGGGAGCTGGGGCTGTTCAGGCTCGAGAAGAGGCACTGAGAGGGGAGCTCATCAATGTCTGTGAGTATCTGCAGGGAGGTGCCAGGAGGATGGAGCCAGGCTCTGCTCAGTGGTTCCAGGCAATAGGGCAGGAGGCAATGGGCAGAAACTGATGCACAGGAAGCTCCACCTGAACTCGAGGAAGATCTTCTGTACTGTGTGTGTGACTGAGCACTGCAACAGATTAGCCAGAGAGACTGTGGAGTCTCCCCAACTGGAGAGATTCCAGAATTGTGTGGACACAATCCTGTGAAATGTGCTCTGGTATCCAAGTTTTACACACTAAAAAGGAGAAAAAAAAATGCAGCAACAAAATTCAGTAACTAGATCTCCTGGCTTATAGAGTTTCTTTATGAATTATTGTTAGCACTAAACAGTGATCAGCTAATCCAGACAGCCATTGCTGATTAAGACATTCAAACAAAACAGAATTCCTGAGGTAGGTCCTGGTCAAAAGAATGTTAGCAAGGGAACAAGACATTTCATTTCACCAGGACAAACCAGTTTAACACATTCCTTCTGTTTCCTCAGGTGTAAGAAACTTTGTAAGGAGGGTAACTAGCACTTCTCCATCATTAGATAGCCTCTATGAAATGCTCCAACACCACTTCTACCTGCAAAATTGTAGACACCTTGAAAATAAATAGTATTCTTTGCATTACAACAGGTAGGTAGATTGCCTCTATCACATAGTGTTTCTGTTTGTGGTTAAACACAGGTTGGGCCCACAAGAGCAGAACACCAAATTCACACAATGTGACTCAAGATGCATTTTGTTCTGAGATTCTGTGTTTTTATGTATGACAGTCTCAGTGGTTTTTGGAGTGTCTTTATATTCAGGGATAACTTGGGAGGTTCATGAGTTTTAAAAATCAGAATTAGTCAATAATAGTTAATACTCAATAATACTCAAATAATAATTCCACCATTGCCCAAAAGAAAGATACACTGCAGAATGACATGAGGAGTCAGTAGGTACTGGTTTGGATCCATCAGAACCAGGAGCACTTACTAGAAAGCTTTGCCAGTGAGGCTGCTGCTGTCCACACTCTGTGGCTGCCAGAGCTGGAGAAGCAGACTTCCTGCTGCACAGGCCCTGCACCACCAGCTTCATGAGCTGAAACCCAGACCATAAATTTGGAAATGTTCCTTTGGAAAGGAGGCAGCTGCTGTGAAAGGTGCTGTGCAGATACACACTTGATTATCACCACTGTTGGCAAGCATGCAGGGTTCCATTTCTGGTCTGGCTATGGTTCCCGAGTGACAAGCACACACAAAAGAATCCCAAGGTAATCCACTCTGGAAGCTACAATGAAGTGAACAGCTACCATACTACTCCAAGTTAAAGGCCACAATTATCTGGCACAGTCAAGAGCAGATGCTCTTTATCACCAATTCCCTACACCAGCTGAGAGTCCAGCTACATCACTGTCTATCACCAGAAGGGAACTGATGTTGTTTTCAAATTTCTTGCCTTAACCAAAACCACAAAATTTTAGGACTCTGACAACCTCTGATATCCTGTCCAGACAGACCCTGACTCAAAATTTTAACTCTGTTCAGGAAGCAAATAAACTTGAAACAAAATAGCTGAAACACATAAAAAAGGTTAGATAAAAACAAACACACAAATTAAGCAAATGATACAATTAAACTAAGAACCTTAAAATTCAATGACTTTAGGGCAACTTTGCTTCTAGGACTCTTCATATAAAAATGAGTGGATTTTCATGAAATCTCTGCTAAGGTATCTGAGCTGTTTTTGGATGGCCATTTACAACTGCCATATGCTAAAACTAAAAAGAAGAATGAAATCAATCTCCATGAAAGAATGCAAGATTCAATAACGGATCTGGAAAAAAAGATGTATAGTAGAAAATACAAAGGACGTAGAACTCAGCAGAAAAGCAGATTTGCATGGTTCTTTTTATTCAAATGTTTTGAGATCTGTTTTTTTTTTTTATGTACATACATAGGTATACATATAATACTTGCCACACTTGGCAGCTGTTGTTTAATGCATACAAGGTAAACAGGTACTTTTCATAATGAAATACTGTTTAGTCTGATGAGAGGCATGAAATTCCCAAGCAGATGCTTTGCCCACTAAAGCTGTTTCCACTTTAATTACTTTTAGTAATTTGTGACTTTAAGTCAACAAAGATTTTTTACAAGTTACAAACTTTGACAGAAGTTTTTTTGTTGTTGCCTTTTTTTTAAACCTCTCTCTTAACTGTTTTGTTTTATTTTGTTCCATCTTCAAGCCTCATCAGGAGACTGAAGCACCTCTGAGTAATCTCACACAAAGACATGGCAGGTTTCATATGTGCACCTTTTTTAAAATAAAGCAGGGTCATCCCCTTTGCCCATTTCCAGGCATTAACAATCAACATCAAGAATTTCTAGAAAAAAAAGCATGCCATAATGAATTTATAACACACCAGCTACAGAAATAAATGGCTACTCTCTTTTTAGAGAAACCACAAATGAATTAAAATAAAGCAACAAAAAAACTTCTTCACATATGCCACATTTCTGGAGAGGATCTATTTATTCCTGAGCAGGCTGGCAAGTATCCATTGGTGGTCAAGGGGGGAGAGGGAAAAGGTAAAAAAATAAGCTGAAAAAGGCACAAAAGACAAAAATACTGAGGCCTTTAGGAAAAAAATCCTCAAAACATTGTGATAACCATCTTCAAACCATGTTGTTTTACTGATTAAAATAGTATTTGGTGATGATAATGAAGTTGAACATTAAAGATGATGCAAGGTATTCAGGATCAAATTTCTCTTTAACTAACAAAACCCCTGAAGACTTCAGATGGAAAAAAACTGAAGAAAACATGTTCATCTTTTTAGAACCTCATATTCCAATACCTTTAGATATTCAGTATATATATCTGGATGAAGAATCAATAGGAATTCAACCTAGAAAAAAGTAGGGTTTTTGGTGTGGTTTTTTTTTTAATTAGTACTCCTTACATTTCAATCTCATCTTTTAGAGTGGCAAAATGACAAGTATTTAAAATTGAGATTATGGGGTACATTTCTTTTACAGGATTTATAAAATACATTCTCATCTGTTTTAATGCAGGTATATCATTGCAGAGGAGACAGTGCACACAATTTACAAGAGATATTTGTAGTAAAATTCAGAGATACACAACAACAAACATCTCAATATAATACTAACTCGGAAGCCAGGTGCAAGTTTTTCAAACTGTACATGTACTTTTAAAAAGATATTGCCTTTTGAAATGTTTATATATTGAAGCATTTTCATTAAGATCAAACACCTTTTAAAACTGGTAAAATTATAGCAGCAATATGGGAGAATATCTAAGCCACATGAACATTATTAATTAAAATAAAACCAATCATGAAGTGTTACATTAGTCAGATGTTTGTGTTAATACCAAGAACTAATAACACACAATTACTTATGTCAAACCAAGAAATCTGGATTTGTTCATCTATGAACAAATCTGTTGTATAGCTCAAAGCTACCATTTACAAAGCACTGTTGATTGCTGACTTTCACAAACACCTTTCTGGAGCGTCCTGGAGAACTCACTTGAATCTTAAATTCCAAGTCTGACTAACATAATTCTTTTCACCTTTGTTTAGAAACTAAGGATTCTTTTAAATATGGATTCCTTAAAATGAGGCTTATTTTATTTACACTGTTCAAAGTTTACCTTTCCTTCCAACAACAAAATGTGTAGGAGGATTTACTACATGCTATACAATGTAAAAACAGACTTTAAAAAGTCAGAACAATGCAAGTAAAACTGTACAATGTTTGTTCCCTGCTCCAGTTCACTGCATTATTAAGTTAAACTTGATGAGTTGTCATGCCCAGATGACTTAGTGTAGGATCAGAAAATCCACACACACGGAGGAGGTAAATGAATACTGCTTTAGGTATAGTGCCAAAAAATACTATGGTATAGTGCCAAAAAATACTATGAAAAAATACTATGAGTTATATCCAAGGAAAGCTTCTCATCACAGAAAGGAACATGGCTAATTCTGAAGGCAGTCCTCTTCATGTAGGACACAGAACTGCAAGAAAAACCACAAATACACATTGATAAATATCAGTGAAGTCGGTCTGCATAAAAATGTAAGGTATATACTAAAATATTTAAATGTTGGATTCTACCCTATTAGTAACACAGTAAAATCTAGTAATCAACTGAAACTGGCAATTAAGTTTTCAGCCTCTCTCAAAAGGTAATGAAGTGACACAACCCACTATCTTTAACTAATATTATCCAGAAATGAGTTAACTAAAGGTCATGTCTTAAATAGTGCTTTTTAAAGTGTTATATCAGAAAACAGAACATTAAGTAACAGGTGATGCATGCAGTTATATTTTAAAAATATGCACTGACAATTTGAGATTCTAACTCTACTTTCTAATTCTGGTGCGTGTACTAGAATCACACAGTGGCAAGATAAGACATGTCCTTCATGTGTTTCTCATTCCTGTTTCAATGTAAGACACAAACCTCAGAGCAATCCAGCTTTCAAACCAATGCTAGCACAACACAAAAGCAAATAAAGAAGTCAGGTGTAACAATAAAACAAAGTTTAAAGGCAAGAAAATATATGCTCTTATTAGCTGAAATACTTGCATAATTTAAAGATAGAACAAGGTACATTCTTGCTTCATTAAAACACAAAAATTATAAGTTTTTACTTGAAAGATCAGGTATGAAATACCAAGGAGTAAGACGGGCAATTATTCTGCTTTCATGACATCTACATTCAGAAAAAAGAAGAAAACAATACTAGATACTTCATGCATTTTACTAACTACTAATGTATAGCAAATTATTTTTAGCCCTCTATTTTTGTCACAATTACTGTTTGAGGACAACTGGAAAAGAACAAAAACCTTAGCAGTAAATACATCTTATAAAGTTTATTGTAATAACACATCTGATTTCAAAGGCAATAATTTCAGCTGTAAGTACATACTTATATGTTTTATGTAATAGTTATATAAAAATTATTTTTGTACACAAAGCTAAATCGTCACATTTTGTAAAAAACTGGAGATAAAAAAGTAGTAATCCTGAAATAATGTGTCTAGAAGTGATACCAGACAACCTACCCTAATAAGTATTAAGTAATACTTAATTCTGTGTATACAGTGGTTAACATTTCATATATATTATTGAATTGTTCTGGAAATAGCTGAATTATAGAATTCTTGCTTCTGGATTTTGTCAGTTATGCTCTACTACCCATATAACAATAAAACAAGACAATTGCCTTCCCACAATGCTGTCCTCAGCTTCTACTTTAAACCTGCTGTGAACTCCATCCCTGCAGACCCTGCCCATGCTCTCATGCCCCCAGAGAAACAGGAGCCCCTGTATGGGCATTCAAGAAGGTGAATACATCAGTCTGAAGGAGATACTGGCTTTTCAAGGCAACAGCCATCAGCTCAATGCACACAGCAGTTTCAGTCCTTCTCCTACCTAGATGCTCCCTACAGTACTTCTGTTACTCCCACAATACCTGCTTCTGTCTTGTGGGGTTGAAATTGGCAATTATTATTTGTGAGATTGAAGAGGCAAACAACTGCACGGAGGCATTTTCTTCAGAAAGCAACCTAAACTTTCAAACTGCAAAGACTACAGATGCAACTACACTACATATAATATACATAATACTAATAATACAAATATTAATTTTTATAATATATATAAAGTACTACTTGCATTATTGTACTTGGCTGATTAATCATTATGCAGAAAGTCATTAGATTACACACACAAGAAGACTGAAAGCTTTAAAAAGAAAGTAAAATTTCAATGAGCACTGTCCATACAAACACTTTCATCAAAGGATATTGTTCTTATTACTGTTGCAACACCTAAACCCAATGCAGCTACAAGGTATGACACAAATATCTCCATCTGCTTTACAGTTAACTTGTGCACAAAAGACTTAGCTTATTTAGGCCTTTCAATGAACATAAGCACTGTGTTTTCAAATCACATTGTATTAGTTCAACCATCAAAAAGGGTCAATAGAAAGATGGGAACAAACAGCATTTAGACACTGCGACCTCACTAAGCTGCCAGCTTCAGTCCAGAGGTGTGCTTTCTAGGATAAAGAATTTCAGCCTTGCTTTGGTATTTCTTTCCCTTTCAGTAAATTCATTATCCTACCCTTTTTCAAATCCCAGTTTCTCTTTCATGACTCCTGGTGATAAAATATTATAATAACAACAATACTGATATATTAAAATACAATCAGAAAAAAATTAAGCATAACTGCAAATGCTGATCAATTTCATGTTACCATCTACTTTAAGTCTAAATCTATAAAATACAATATGACTAACATGCTAGTGGGAGAACTAGAGTTCACTTGCACAGCAAATCACTAATTCCCTTTCATTACTGTTAAGTTCAGCATAGAAATGTACTGAAAAGTACACTGAGAAGTAAAAACAAACAGAACCTCACAAAAGGAAAAATACCACCTTGAAAATAATTTAGGCTGCAATAAGAACACCAGGAGCAAGAGAAACTGCTACACTGTACCAGACTCTTCACAGTGTATGTACTTAGGCTGGCTTTGGGATACTTAGCTCTGAGGAGATATTCCTTACAGAAAAGATCCAGGGGAGAGCAAAAGGATCCCTGGAAAGAGGGACTTAAGCATGACAAGGAAAATGATGACATTTTTTAATATTTTGGGGGACACAAGGGGGCAGTAAAAATTGGGGAAAGAAGATGCTTTAAAGAAAGCAAGCACCAGAATTAGTTTCAAAACTAATAATCCTACTGAGAAATTCATATAGAGGTGAAAAGCACCGAGTTCTTATTTTTAATTTCTTTATTACACTGGATATGCACACACCATGTTTTGAGGACTTCTACTTCCAGCATTTCAGAAGGACTAGCTGGTTATGAAAAAAAAAAAATTCAGGAATGATCCACGATAGCACAGAAGGTCAACAGCAAATCTGGCTGAAGAACTGTCCTTCAAGTTTCAGCACTTGATAAAAAAACTTTACTCAATCATTATTAAATCCAAATAGTGAGTATTAGACAACACACACAGAGGGGTTCTGTGTGTGTCTTCCTACATGATCCAAACTTCTGAATTATTGGGCATTTAGTTCAAGTTATTCAAGATAACACAGAATTTGTGAATTCTACAAGACACACTGGAATTAAAAGAACTTGTTTCACTATCCTCAGAACACTAGTCATGTGGCAAGATTCCATGTTACATCAACAGTTATGGTCAGCCTTATGTTATGGCTCCATTCACCTTTCCATGTTCAGAGCATTCTTCTATTTGCTCCTTTACATTGTACTAACAATTCTTTGGCAATAATCTTGACATTTTTACTTCAGTTCGTGCCTCTGAACAATTTTAGTAACTTCTCAAGACTTTTCAACAGTGACCAGTAATATCTGGGTAAGTCTACTAATAATTCTGTGGACCCACATAAGACTACATATCCTAATTTTTTACATACCACAGAACAGCAAGACAGTACTGCTTTAAAAAAATAATCAAAAGTATGTTTGTAAGATTTTTTTTTTTGTTCTGTAAAACAGAATATAAAGTTTGAAAGAAGATTTTACCACTGTGCAGTCACACACCAAACTGGATTTCCCATAAAGCTACACATATCCTAATTCATATGTAATTTACTGCTTTTTTTGTGGCAACATGTACTTAAGAGATTTTAACAAGTATGAAGTACCTTTGCTGATATAATTCACACATTTCAGAATTTCATTTCTTGATTAAAGCTTAAGAAAAAGCAATAAAATCCATTCAGTGTAAAATGAATAGAATTACCACTATACCATATGGATTATAACACTGGGTTCAGAATTTCTTTCAGAAAACAAATTTAAACCTTAAATCTTCTTCAAGATTTTTACCTTGCCAAGACATTTTTAATCTTTACAGTGAAGAGAGAAGAATCCTCAAAAAGTAGGTCACTCCTTTCATTTTGGAATATAAGAAATGGGTTAGAATTTCAGGTATTAAAGCTCAGCTGAAAATTGATCTAAGTGGTTGTGAAGAATTCAACCAGTCTCCTCTTAACAAGCTATAAAAATAATATCCAGACAACAGACTGGTGGTTGGGAGTATTTTGTGCCATGAAAGCCTTGCGGGAGTTTCAGGCCAGAATTTTTTTTTTTTTTTTCAGAAAAAGAGCAATAGGTTACAACTTCAGAAACAGCTGGAAGACTTTGCCTGTGCCACAGAATAAATCTACAGTACAAGGTAACACTGCTAGCTGAGTTATAAATATTTAACATAATGCCAACACAGCATATGAAGCTTAGTTAAGGCTATACTGAAAGGAAGAGTAAAATTCTATGCTCACTAGCTCTGTGCTCACAACTGTCTGCCACTGAGCACACAAACCCACACCAGGTGAAGAAAGGCTTGGTTCTGTTCACTAAGGAAGTGGTAGCTGGGGAAAATTGCCTTTTCCTTTCACTATGAGTGATATGATTACTTTTCATGTTCCTACAATTTGTGTTTCACAATTTTAAGATAAAAGTGTTTTCATATGATGGATGACCTGTTTAATCCAAAACACTCAATACATGGTGTTTTTGCAATTGTTGCATTTCACTAGTAGAACATCCTTGGTGATTTTTAAGTAATGAGCATACAAGAGGCAGGAAGAAACTTCAGTTCAAGCTTTCTAAATCATCCTCTCATATGTTCAGATAATCTAGTTTTATACGCCTTCTTTGCTTTTAAAAAAGATTTCTCCACTTCTCTAAGCTGCCAGCTTCTTCTCAATATCCCAGTAATCTTAAAGTTCTTCTGGATAGCTACATCTAAAAATAAGAGCAGACACTGTGAAGGGCACTGTTAAATCCAGTCACTCACTACCAGATGTATTATGAAGAGCAAACAGTTTTAATTACAGACAACAGTACGTCCTCTTGGGTCAAAGATTCTGCTTCACAAAACTATGGTTTAGTGCCATCACCACTAAAAAAAACCTGACCGTGATTCTACATGGCTCACGCGCAAACACATCTGTCTAATTTAGGAAGAATTTTTAGAAAGAATAAGTAAACAATGGAAAAATCAAAGGAATCAACTGAAGGGATCTCTGCACTCTTATTATATGTGGTAGTTCTCCAGCCCTACACAAAACTTAGAAACGCATCTCTTTCAACAGGAAGTCTGTTGGAGCTTCTAGAATACTGAATGGCTTTTTTCAGATTTTCTGAAGTGATTGCACACTATATGTCATCCATAACTTAAACCTGGAAATACTTCAAAATATCTGTGATATGAGATTATGAGTGTGACTGTACGTTTGTGTAAGAAATACAAAACCTGTTAAAAATCATATGGAGTGAGTTAAGTCAAAATACAATACATTTGAAAAAAAAGATAAGATTTGGAATGCATGATACCAAAAGAAGAGAAAAACTTTTGCAGCCTATGAAAAGTAGAATATTGTAAACATTTTGGTGGCAAACAAAATGGCATCCATCATCCTTCTGTACAGGTATTTGTTCAGATCTCAGGAGTTTGATGCATTTACTAAATTTTGAGCACTTAAGAAAACTGTTTCATATGCCAAGAATTAAGTAAGAACACAGGCATTAAAAAGATCTAGGTAAAAATGAAGTCAGACGAAAAACATTTTAAAATAATTTAATAACCTGCAAACTACCTGAAACAACTTCTTAAAGCTAAGGCAAACAATATTTTTCAATGTCTGACATTCTTTAAACACAGTCAATGTGTAAGACTGGAAAATAAATGATTCATACAAAAACTTTTTAAAACAATAGCTGAATAAGCTATAATAAGTAAAATAAATACTTTTTATTATTGATTAGAAGGTAACACTTGAAGCTGTAAGTACTTTGCATAGCAAGTGCCTTATTACCATGGGCAGTTGGAGTTCCAATTACTGAAAATCTGTAAGAAAACTGAAATTTTAACCATACCCATTTCACTTCATAAGCCAGACTCCTTTGTTCCTGCTGATGTCATTCAGCCGTTTAATATTTTACTAACACTAACAAAATAAACGTGTCTTATTTATGAATGGTATGCTCAGAATGCTTGCACAAAACAGAACATAAATGAGAGCTGTGTTTGATTGAAAGACAACATAATTCATGAATACTGTAGGATCACTATTTTCAAATGCATGTTATATGCAAATTAAGTTGATTTAGAATCAAATAAAATCCCTGCTGAGAAGCATACTCACCCTTTAAAATATAGTCTGTTAACAAGCTTGGCACTTTCTCGCTATCCTCTTTCATGGCATGCAGAACTAAAGTATGAAAAAAAAAAATCAGATATTCAGTCATAAATTACACACAACACTTAAATACCTTGAAGCAGTTCCAACTACTCATGGAGATACTACTATGAGATGTAAGAAATCTCTTAACTGAAAGATGAGAAGATACAAGGAGACACCACATCCTCTCTACCTTTCTCTTGTGTAATTCTCACTGAGCCCCACTGTTCATGGATGCAAGAGTCCCAATTCATGTGGTTAATATTACAGTAAAATGCTATCAGTCATAACAACAACAACAAGCACCTCTTCCCAATAAAAAATTCTCACCAAAAGAAAGTCATGACAGCCAAAACTGAAGTATGCTAACAACTATTGATGGGCTGGAAATCTCAGGACAGAAAAGTATGCTCCATTACTTAGTATCTTTGATCATTACCTCAAGTAATGGAAAAATACTGCAAATGATTCTATGGAAATATTAGTGGTGCTTTTTTCCCCTCCCCAAAATGGTAAATGTCATCTGCTGTAGGTTCAAAAAATCTTAACTATATGACCGAATTTGGCATTAACTTACAATAATGCAAAAATGACATTTTGTTACATATATGAGTAGATCTTGTCCATCTTGCCTTTTTCTAAAGAAGGAAAACACATGGACAAACTTGACTGGACACATACAAGCCTGTCCATCACTACATAAAGAAAAACAGTGACTACTCTTTATGAAGTGCTCAGGACATGACTGAGAGAAGCAAAAATACAACAATTCTACTGAAAAGCAGTATTTAATAAACTCCAAATTCCTCATATGATACTATAAGCTCAAATTATAACAAGTGTTCTATTTCAATTTTTACATTGAAGTAAGACACGTTCATAACTATGGAGTAATATCAAGCTTTGAAAGAAAAAAAAACAACAGAACAACCCTAAACACCTGCTTTACTGCGTGCCTTAACAGCAGAGACAGTGAGTCACAAATCTGCAATTGACTCACAGGATCAAGTTCTAACCAGCCCACAGAAATCAATACCTTTAATAGCCTTTACAATGCATTTGTGCAAGACATTTTTTTAATAAACCACAAAACAACACAAAACGTTTTCACGAGGCTTTAACATGCACTTAAAAGTGTTAAGTGAAAAATAAATATGGCAAGAGGATAAAATTTCATTGCAAGAATAAACATTAAATGAGAAATCTTTTGTCACAAAGTAAATACAAAATTACACCTAAGGCTGCCTACTGTAGAAAAATAAAAGGAACTTTAATTCCTACTTAAACATTTCATTTACTCTAGAATTGATATAATATTTCTTTTCTCTTTCCAGAAAACAACCAATGAGCCCTTTACCACCTCTCAGCTACCTGTGGAATCACAGAACTTCTGCTGAAAATCACCTTAAAGACAGTGAGATTCTCCACTGAGATCTGATCAAATGCATTGATGCACTCTACCATCTATATTTAAACTGTTCCTATAAACATCCAATGAAGGAGATGCTACTGACTCCTAGAGATGCTCTGTTGTATTAAACCACCTTAATAATTAATTTTTTAAAATACAACCTTGATTTCTTGTAAATTAGAATTTTAAAAAAAGCCAAATAAAATCAAATAACCAGAGGACTTAGAACTTAAAATAATTTTGAGGATCTGGCCTAAAAAAGGTGTGAAGAACAGGGAATTCAAAGCACTGTCAAAACTCTGTTAGGTTTGGAATTCTTAATTATCAAACTTAATTAACAACAACCCCCCCCGCAGCAAAACCACAGAGAGAAGCAGGCTATTTTAAAGGCAATCAAGTGCAATCATTACAAGTATCTTGACATCCACTCCATTTTGTCAAAGTCATTACAATAACCTCAATAAAGCAAAGCAAATGTAAACAAACAGGGATACATCAGGCACAGTAAGACCAAATTATATGATATGCAGCCAACATCAAAACATGGGAATATTTGCTTCCTGATACATGCAGGTTTCTGGCCTTCAGGGTTTCATACAAAAGCTAACATGAAGGCTCAGAAAACAAGCTGGCCAAAACCTATGGTTAAAATCATGCATCTTTACATACATGTGCTAGGGTAAGGGGGAAGAGAGAACTGGATAGATTCATTGGCTTTGAGCAGCCACAACTGGAAATACAATGAGGAAAGGATCAGGGGAATTTCAAACACTCACTTTTGGTTAATGTTTGAAGATCTTCAACAGATGGGGGTCCATTTTTCTTCTCATAAGGAATGACAGTTGTTAAGTACTGTCAAATGAAACACACAGTTACTTGATAGTCCTTTCATGCAACTTTGTTGTTTGCATTGTTTTGTAAAAATTGCAGCAATTGAAATTGCTAGCCACAAATGATCATATTTCAGAACAGATTAAGATTTTACCTTTCTATCTCAGAGCTTTTATAGCAGAAACCAAGTGGTTTGGCCTTTTTTCCAAATTATGTGGCCACTAGAAGTCATGCAGCTAACTGTCTTCTCTGCAAAGAGAAGGATGCTGTCCCACAGTTAGGTGAAAATGGAAACAAATGGCTTTCACCTGCTGCTGCTATACATTTCCAGTCAAAAAGAACAAGGCAAGCCTAATGAAACATAATACCCCAGAACACAGAATTTTATTTAAATTGTCAGTTTTAATAGTTGAGTGTGCTAACAGTTTCATACCTACTCCTTTTTAATTCTAGTGACTGAAATCTTTAATTCTTGTCTGATTTAAATTAAAAAAACAAAAAAACCCCAAACAAACAAACAAAAAAAACCCAAAAAACAACCCCCTCCCAAAAAAAACCCCTACAAAATTTCTTAAATCTTTCAAGATTTTCATACCTGCCGCACAACTAAGATTAGTTTTCAAATTCTTGATGTAACCCTGTTGGTCTTTTATTATATGCATTTTAGGTGACATCTTACTCTGCAGTCTATATGAATACATATTCTCCTTACAGGTCAGAATTTCAAAAGTACTAAAATAGCTGGAATTTTCCCCAATGAATAAGCTTCCTAAAACTTCTCTCAAGTCAATTTTTAAGAATTACAAAGGAACTTTATTCTGGTTTTACAGCTACAAGGCAGTAGGCAATGTAACCCCCAACGTCTCACTCAGCACGACACCTAGGAAGTTCTCCAGGCAACAAGCAGGAAACACATTACAAACAAGGTACAAGGTCTCCTCCTTGGTAACAGCCCTTCAGTGAGAGCCAAGTGTAACTCAGCCCATGGTGAAGAGCTGCACCCTGCAGCAGGAGGCTGAGGATTGCCACGTGCAGCTACAACCACTGCCATGCTTGCAGCAGGAGCATGCACCTCATACCCAGCCACATCATCTGCCTAAAAGCCAAACAGACTCAGTTCAGCAGCACTTAACCAACTGTACCAATTGTCCACGTGGCACTGACACCTCCCTGAGACCTTCTGCAAGCATAGCGTGCTTTTCTCCCTCCCTTTTCTTTTCACATTTTCTCATGTCCACGCAGCACAGCAAAGTATGCAATGCTTCTCAGGAAACAATCAATTTTCAATTTCTTTTCCAGGAGATGTAACCAACAAGTATCACCAAGAGAACTGCGCTCTTAATGAAATTACAGAATCGATACCTAGATATAAAGTTGATGAATCTGCCAATGGTAGAGATGAAAGTGGATCTACTAACACAGAAATCAGATTTCTGGCTGCCTTTCCCAGCCTTCAGAAGTAAGTGGCATTTTGCCCTTTACCTGGACAATAATATACTAGGATATTTCACTCTACCAAATATCAACTAACCCTGCTTCCCTTCTCCTTTAAATTTTACCTTCCATTTTTCTTCTCTAACAGTAGCAATTAAAAACAACAAAAAGGAACTTCTTAGTTTCCAAAAATACTTTCCTTCTACTCATCAACTTGGCAGCCGTAACAATCAGTCTCTATAATAACAGTATAAAAACATTTCCTGAATGGCTGTGTGAAGGATAACATATTAAGAAAAGAATGAAGGAGTGACTGAAGTGTAGCTTACTGACAAGACCAAGCGCTAAATCTGCTGTGACCTCTAAATTCTTGAAGCAGATTTGATAACATAATAAAGCAGCAATCCCCACTGCCATTTTTCACCACCTATGAAAAGTGCTTGATATGCCTGAAAATCAAAATGAAGATGACTGTCTTGAATTTTATGGAAATATGATCACAGGAAGAGCTACCAACATTTCAATGTCTTTTTTTTTTTTTTGACCATATTATCAGATAGGAAAAGGGAGTTCCCACTGGAAGTTTCTCTTTACATGGTGAAAATCTCTTAAGTAATTTTTACTTATGTCTCAAACACAAGCACAGAAAATGGGACTAAGATTTTAATAAGAGAAGTACCCACTATAAGATGGTAGTAGAAGGTGGCAAATACCATTAAAGTTAAGAAATGGAAAAGAGTTCTGAAATAACTACAAACTTGTCAAACTTCTTTACTTTGTAACCTTATATGTAGGAACTTCTGGCTTCCAAGGTACCCAAAAATTGTCTGTCCTTGCATTTTTTAAATCACAATTCCAGATTTCTAACTAACTCTTCCCTGCTAGCAGAAAACACCTGAGCGTGAGTTTATAATTACACCCTGGAAAAAACTCTCAAATTTATATTGCGAGAGCAGCATTAAGAAACTTAAGATTTGATACTTGTTCAATTTTGCAACTTGTTGCAACAAGAAGATCACACCAGTATCTCAAAAGCAGGGCCAGAGTTTGGTAATGAGACAAAAAATCCTAAGCAAACAAAACCCTCTCATCTCAAACAGAAAACAAATGCCATAGGGAAGAAAAAAAAAAAAAGACTTCCAGGCATAAATCATTACAGAGCTGGTATCTTTTCTACCTTTCTATCCTGTATTTCATTTTAAATTCATATCACTTCCATGATTTGCTTTAAGGTACAGGAAGGGGAATAAAAAAGCTCATAACCATAAGGATATAGAAAAAGATAAATCAGGAGAAAAATATGATCAACGTAAAGCATAACATTAGTAAATTACCTTAAATTTGACTGGAAGAGTTATTCAATCACTGTTATTTTTAACATATGATTGTGCTATTTATGTCTACATAGGAGGCAGTGAAAGTCTTTTAACCAGAAGTATGATGGGGTGACATGTCTAAATAAGCTCACTTTATGAAAATATATCATATTTAAAATACCTAAAGATACAGGTATAAATTGCTGTAATTTATGGTAATGATAGCCAAGAAAAAAAAACAACAAAAAACCCACCAAAAAACAAAACAACACACAGATACAGCTTTACTAGTACTGTGATAACACAGAGTGATAAAAACTCTTGTTAGGTAAGCTCTGTGCCTGTGTTCAAGATCCCCAAAGCTGAGGACAAACAATAACTGGATCAATGTATTCATAAAATCTCATACATACACCTTGCCTGAGAAAGTAAGCAAGTCTGATTTCTAGACTCATGACTGCAGAATGACTTGAGAGGAGTTGTTTTACCTCTCAAACTCTTCTGCAGGATACAACACTCATCTTCCAGACAAAAGCCTAATCAGCCTTAACTTCTAAACTGCCTGTCAATTTATTGCCTCAATGGACTTCTCACCAGGGAAAAAAATAATTCTGATGGACTCCTCTGACAAAACTGCATAAACTGAAATAGCAGGTGCACATTAAATAATGTGAAATACCAATATTTTGTAGCGTGCCAAAAGACTAAACAACAGCATAAGCATTAGCAGTACACTAAAATTCGGAATGTAGTTAATAAAATACATACTACAGAGCTGAAACAGCAGGCAAGCTATTACTTTGAAATAAAGCATAAGAATCTGGCTTCCAAGGTACACACAACATCTATATGATGCCCAGTGAAGCTGTCTCTCTGTTCTACATTTCAATATATAAATAGCCAAAGAAAAGACACAAACTTGCCTACAGATCGTGTATTTTATATTGGTAATCTGCACTGCACATATCTGGCTACTTTTAAGATCATGCAGTTTTCAAAGGAAAAAGACAATACAGACCATATGTTTTCCAGGTGCTACTCTGTTTTTAGATATATCAGCTCTTAACATTTGAAGAAAAAAGAAACAACCTTTTTTCATTATGCAAGTTGCTAATGCAGAAGGCTGAAATGCTACATGTAACCTGATACACATTCTTTGACTGGTTATTAGATTTTTATAGACGTGCAATGTATCTAAAGCATGCATTATGCTAAAACAGATATTTAGTCTGGGCTAAGAAACACGGGTTATTAGCTTAGTGCATCAGGGTATCAAGTCTTGAATCTCTTGAGCTGCTGAGGAGAGAAAGAGACTGCAGGAAATCAGAAACCTGAGGTAGGGAAGGAGCAGAGATTCCAGCATTTTATCATTGTTTTTCCTGTCCCAGCATTTATCTTCAGCTACTGTCAATTTTCAAGATCTCAGCTCCTACCAAGAAGTGCAGGCAAAGAATGAGAAAAAAGGGAGAAGATAGCCCAGCACCTGTTTCTCTCCACTTGAGTTTCCAAACGTGTGGCGGAAGCCATTCTGTATGACATTTGAGATCCCTTCCATGCTGAAGCGCTAAAAGCAGTGAAAACATAGCAGAAAGAAAAAAAAAGGGACAGAGAAAAGTTCAGAAGACTATTAATCAGCATTTATCAAAACTATGAAAGACAAATGGCAAAGACAACCTCCAAGTTGTATTTCAGCACATTTCTATTTCTTCATTCACCTAGTTTATTTTTTTTAATTGAAAAGCAAACCTTCTAATGGCAGTTAAGCAGTATTTCTACATCAAAATTCATTCCAACAAAATCTTCACACTGCAGACCCGATAATGGAGACTTGCCTTTTATGACTTTCATTCAGAAATGTAAAAAAACAGCATTTTTCAAAGTTCAGCTCACAGTAAAATCCACTCTAACATTTGTGTCCTTTTCCACAACTGAAACAACAATTAGTATTCCCTATTTTCTGTAATATCATAGAATATGCACAATTAGATAATAATACACCCATATTGATTTCAAGCTCCATTGCATGGAATAAAAAAACCCCAAAAAACTGCTGACACAGGGCAGTATGATGAGCACAGCTCAGCATGTTTATCTGAATGTATTTATTTATGTGAGGGGAATAAAATGTGCTGGAATACAGTATTCTTTTACCTTCTAAAGCACACAAGGTCAGTAAAGACATACATCTTGCCAAAACCATCTTAACTCTTTTAAGATATCCTACTTGAAGGAAGTGGTATCTTCAAGCCCTGACTATTTTTAACTGTTCCCCAGTTTCCCTTGTGAAGGAGGTAAAAGTTTAGAAGTCAAAGAAATTGATTTACCCAAAGGTGGTATCAAGGACAAAAAAAAATTAAAATACCTACTTTTTAAAAATATTCAGTTATAATATCTACAGGAGAATTCATTTTCTTAAGAGTATGACAATTTACTTCCAGTCTTTGTTTTTAAATGAGACTTCATTACAGTTAAAAAAAATAATCACTTAATACATTATTAACAGAAACTCAGTCTGCACAAAGCTACTAGAACATACCATGTGTATGCACATTCTCAGCACTTTCCCAAAAAAAAAAAAAAAAAAAAAAAAAAAGAGGAGAAAGGGGTTGTTGAAGAAAGGAACCTTGAACCTTGCACCTCTTTCTGGGAAAGGATGCTTAAATCTGTGCTTGATGACAGTGAGATCTGTTTTCAAAGGAATCACAGATGCAGCTACAGTCTCACCTGTGAGCTAGTCTGTTCAATCCCTCTTAGAAAGCCAACTGACACATCTGTATCCTGAAGTGACTAAATATGAAAATGTCTTATCCTGGGACCATGCAAGTTATACCTCAAAGCATCATTCAAGTCTCTAATTTTTAAACTAACCAGAACAGTTTATGAACCACTGGACTCAAGTTTCAAAACAAAGTAATTATTTTTCTTTCTACGCAGAATATCCCTTTTTGGCTTTCCATGACTGGGAAGGAAAAAGGAACTATTCACTGCGCTCTTGTAAATGGATGGAAGTTTTGTATGGTCTTCCAGACATATACTTTCTTAAGTTCCACTAAAACTTAGCTACACACACAAACATCTCTCATTTAACAGATGAGATCAGAACCCTATTTGGGTTATATCACAGGTGTCTTATGCTTGTAAGTTTAGAAATAAATTCTGAAGTATTAATATTTAATTATAAATGTTTACTCCTTACATTTGAAAAGCAAACTCTAAAACCTTCTGATGTTGAACTGAAGCATTCCTTCTGGGACTTAGCCAAGACCTACAAAACCACAATTTGTGTGTTCCATAGGAGGCACTAAGAAATTCAAACATTAATACCTCACTTAAGTAATTTCAAATTATACTAGACAGATAAGACAGAAAAAATTGCATTTACAAGCTGATAACCTAATTTCTTTCGTTCTTTGACTCCTCTTATCCAACTCCACTTGAAAAATGTTTTTCCTTTTGTTGCTATGCTCTGTACAGAATAAAACAAATTATCTCCACCCTGTACACATGCACTATACTTTGGCTTCCTTCCGGTCTCTTGTTGAATGTAGTAACTTTGCCACAGGTTAGGAGATCCAGAGTAAGAATTCACTTTTCTCCTACCTAGAAAGCAGCACAATCAATAAATATCTGTGCAACTACAGCAACAATAGTACTGAATTTCCTGCAAGACTAACTAAAATGTACACAGTGAAACCAAACACATAAATGAGTTTGACTACTGATAACAGAACACAGAGCAGTACCCAAAGACAGTATTTTTTGCAAGAAAGGTGTGCTAGTTCCAGGCAGACTTGCAAACAGTAAAAAAAAATCTTTTCTGAATATAAGAAGAGCAAAATATATGACCCTGTGAAAAAAAAATTCTCAATAGGAAGAGCTTAAACCTTGTTTGTGAATGAAGGCATGAAAGCAGGAGTACCAGGTGTTTTAATATAATCTAGGACTACTACTACCCAAGTGCAAAGAAACAAAAAAAATCTTTAAATGTATAAAGACTTAAAAAAATTTCTTACTGTTCCAGGCATATGACCTCTTTCTTGTTTGCCATTCTGAGGACTACCATTTTTGAGCTTTTTTTTCTTCTTTGCTGTTTCTTTGTGTTCTCGCTGTTTGTTTTGTACTTCGATGAGGACAGAAATAAAGCTGTTTTTCACTTCCTTCTCAAACTCTAACTCATCTCGTAGAGCCAGCTGCTGCACCAGTTCCTCAGAATAGTCCTTAATAGCAGTCTCAATTTCTTCTAGCAGTTCATTTAATTCAGCAACAGACAATCTTTTCACTCCTACAAATAGTCACATAAAAAAGCAATATATCAGGATTTTAAGCATGAGAAAACTTGTGGGAGTTACAAGAAAAATGTACTCTGAAATTTCTCAAAACAAAAAATTCAGTTTAAAAATGACATAGAACAAAACAACATTCCTGAAGGAATAAACACAACCCAGTGGTGACAAGATTACCAACAAAAAGATGATTGAACTTCCTTCTTACTTCTGAGAAATCTGAGATAATCTGCAAATATGAAGAATGCGCTGGTAGTTTATGGTGGAAGCTGGAGTAAGTGCTAAACTTCTGACACAACTGTGAACTATTACTTTCCTCTGCACTCACTGTTCAAATGAAAAGGCCTTCATATTTTCTAACTATTGCGTGGTGCGTTACAGATAGTGCAATTACAATCAAGGAAATGTTTTGAGGCTTGCTTGGGCTAAAAGTGAGCAGATGTTTGAGGACTGCTTTCTGTTCCAGTTTAGGTCTGCCACACCTAGGAAGCTGGCAAGTCCCAGCAGTTGCTGTGTCAAAGAACATAATCTTATCTGGCACTTGAGAAAAAGCTAGTCCTGATTACACTGACAGGCATAATCTGTCTATGGACACTGCATAGGTACTTGCAATTATTTAGTTTCTTTGAATTAGTCTAGTAAATATCCTACCTACAAGAATTTTTGTTTTGGAAAGCAGGTACAGACAAGTGTTGAAAAATACAAATAAGGCAATAAACTACAAAAAAGTGTAGCTCTTAGAACCATCAAAGGTAGTAAGTGAAATGTTAATATTTTCTCTTAAATTACAAGCAGGGAAAGTTGATTGGAGAAAGCTCCTTGTCACTTACTTAACTGAAGAGAAGGCAATGAAACCTCTTAAGACATTTCTTTGTCAAGGAGCCCCAGATTTTCACGGTAGCTAAGGCCTTACATTCTGTTCAAACACTGTAACAGCACTGATAGAGTGCACCTGTGAGTCCCAACACTTAAGAACCAGCTTCACAGTCTAAAAACCAATTGTTCTAAAAACATAGGTGTAGGTTACCCAACTGCAGTCCTGACTGATGACAGATCAGTAGTCATTATCAAAGTCTTGAAACTACATAGGAAATACTCAGCTAATGCAGCTCAGTGGAGACAGAGGAATTCAAATACAGAAGACTACATGGACTGAAACTTAGCAGACTGAAGAACTCACTTGTGTAACCAGAGCTTTATTTTTGGACTGCTGTAATGTATGTCTTTTCCTATCCGAGAAAAAAGTAAATACACATGATTTCCTGCTCTGGATGCTAAATGAATGAAAATATCTGATCTATCATACAAAAATCAGATAGTTTCTAGGAATAACCTGCAAAAATTTCAGACAGATGCAGACCAATTCTGAAGCACCTTCACACACTAAAAATAGGTAGCAAGAGCTTTTCATAAAATAGTGACCTGAAAGCAGATTCTGAGAAACTGGTGAAGCACAGTTAAATTATCTGCCAAAGTAACTCAAGGCATTATTTGGTTGAGACTGACATTTAAACTGTAAAGACACAACAGACAAGATGGGCTCCTGAGACAAAGCAAAATAGATATGATACGAAGTACCGAGCAAGCTTGATTAGCTCCAAATCTTAAGACATATGGAACTGTCAGAAAACCAGGAAGCCCTGCTGAACACAATACATTTTGCTTTCACATTCCTGAAATTTATGTGTTGAGATAGTAAGGAGACCATTTTCATGGCTGGAATCTCTTCCATAAATCTGGCAATGTAGCAGAAACTCTAAGTCATGCCACAAGAGGTCAGCTAGTTTTCTGAATCTTCTACAGAGTTTCTATTGTTGACCCAGACTACAGGAAAGAAAGCGTCAAACTTCTTAAGAAAGACCACAGTAGAAAGATCATCTATCAAATACTCTTTGTGTCCCTCCTGCCTTCTAGAATTCATGTCAACAAATGCACAGATTAAGCAAAATTTTCCATCGGGAAACTGATTAGTCACAGTTTTTTACATATAATTCAACTGACTACAATTAAATTATTCATCTAATTTCTCCTTGGCTTTTGTATAGGGAAGCACGGATTATTTAATTTGAGTAGGAGATAAAATCTATATTTTTAACTTTTAAGCTTTCTGAAGAGGAATGGAAAGGGAGGAACAAAAAATATGCATGGTCCTTATAGGGTAAAAAAGAAATGGATGCCTTATTTTTGTGCTACTCTCTATCAAGATATGTTGCAATGACTGAAACTGTACCAAAGGTGTGCTAAAGCTTTATTTACTGAATAGCTTTAGAGAGATTTAGCTGATCTTAAACAGTGTACTGGCATCAAGAAAGTCAATCTCACTTTACAGAAAATAATGAAGTTTAATAAAAAAATGACCAACTTATCACTTTACCCATGAAGGAATCTCATTCCACTGTATCAACCTTCAGAATATTTGCTTTAAATTGAAATTCTATAAAGTCTTATTTTTGTTCTTAGTCATCAGAAAATGGACAAAGGTAAGTCCTCTATGTACTAAATCTAGGCTATTATTTCAGGACATTTTTAAAATATTTTTGAATTATTTTTGAATTCTGGCATTTCATAAGAAATAAGAATTTTAAAGAGAAGAACCTTTAAGAAGATTCTAAGAATCAAATATGTGGCAAACTTACCCTTTAAACTATTTTCAATAAGCATAAGACCAAAAATACTAAATAAATACTGCTTACTCTCTTCATAGCTGTTGTTTGTACTGGATCTCTTGAGGGTCTGAATTTCCTGGGAAAGTATAGAGAGCCGATCTGACTGGGTGGGTGTTTCATCATCTTCTGGATCAGGTGATTCCTGCATCATTTCCTCTATTTCTTCAATCACCTTTGAAAAACGAAAACCCTTATGAAAACCCTCCTACATTAAGTGCTTGCAATTTGAAGCTAAGCTGAATGAAACTATCACCAAGTCTGCATGGAAGAGGATCAATAAAATCATACTGACATTTCCTCCCCATCCTTGCTCTCTGAGAATGATCACACCTTGTAACAAGTAAATGGCATAACAAGCAGTGTGTTGAAACTATGGGGTTATTTCTATACAAAGGTACCCATGATTCTGTTTAAGAGAACTAAATTAAAGAACAAGCTGGAGTATCTTTCCTGAGTATTCAGTTGAAGGAAGACATGACAACAAAAATCAATTACCTCCCTCACTCCCTACTTCACCACATTTCTCTATGTAAAACAAATACCTCTCCCTCCTCCAACAAAAAAACAACAAAATGAAAACAAACAAAAACAACAAAGAAAAACTCACTAAAAAACCTCAGAAAAACCAATGAGCTGCTCTGAACAGCCTGAAAATCAACTGTGCTTGAGAGAAGTTTTTTGAACTGATCTACCATAACCTGAAGCTGATTTGCATCCCTGGGCATAAGACCTGAGCCAGACAGAAAGTATGACAATAGAAATTCTGTGCACAGATAGCTTACTTTACATCACATAAATGATTACATTTCTACAGGCCAAATTTTTTAACTAGACATCCGAATAAATAACAAAGCAACTTTTCTAAGCTTAAAGGCTGTAGTCAGTGCCGAGATCCAACTGACAGTAAGAAAGAGACAAGGCAGTTCAAGCAGTCCTGTCTCCTGTACTGTTAATAACCATGTTCATCAGAGCTCACAGCTTTACCACTGCTTCACCATTTAAGCAACAACCAAATAGATTATTTGTTTGCTTACTAAAGTAGGATCTTAATAGACCTTACTCTCATTAACCTTACTCTGAAGAGCAATTTTCAAGATAACTGAAATAAATCCATGGATTTGAAGACTCCAGATACCAAGTAATTTGAAAATTTAGTAACAGATACACTGATCTACCCTCATGTTAGGCAAAAACTTCAAAGAATTCTTGCTAATGACAAAGCCCTGTGAAACTGTGAACTGCCACACAGTCATGCTGGGAAACTACAAATTTTACCATACCACTAAGATTCTGAAAATAGTTTTTAACACATGTATTTTATTTAGCAGCATTCCTGACTAATTCACAGTAAGAAATATACAAAGATTTTAAAGACCCTGGATTATCAACCTCACCTGAAGTACTGAAACACTTTTCAAATCTAAATGACATAATGATATCTCCCACATTACTGAAACCCTAAACAAAGAACAACCAAGAAGCTTAGCTACAGTGAAGAGCAAGAACAACAAAAAATAAGAACAGACTAAAAAAAATTCCACACCAACAACACTGTCTATGCTGAATACTTTACCTGCTCTGCTGTGAAGAGCGGCTCCTCATTGATACAGGAAACAATGATAGAATGCATATCCAACTGTTCTCTCAGCTCTTCATCATCTGACAAATCGAGGTTCAAGTTGTCGTTTACCTAAAAAGCATGAAAAGGTGTTTTTATATAAAAATATATACACTGTAAGAGTAAAAAATGCATGTAACACAATGTATGTAATGCATGTAACAAAATGCATGTTCAAAAAAAAAATAGGGAATTATCACTGAATTTTAAAAATGAAGCTGAATCTTGGCCCATAATAATGGAATCAATAGTTCTTTCTGTCAAATAGCCTGGAAAATGAAATCAAAACTGCAGCTGGACAAAATTAAAATAGTTGTCAATCTTCAATATTTTTAAGTAACGTCTGTATATAAAGACCATATGCACCCTGACATACAGATATCTACTAGGAAGGCTGTCAAGTAAATATGTAAATCTACACTGAAGATTGACAAATGTCAAGGTGTGAGGTGAAAAACTTGCCTCTAATGCCTAATGTTACACAAACCTCTTACTTTAAGTGCTTTTATGATTCCGTTTTGTCACATAATAAAAGACATGGAAAAAAGCTCAGAAGAGCTGATATTGAATGGTGATATCAGAGCACTGGTATCACCCCAGATTATTAAAAATAACATGCGTTGTTGAATATCTCAGAGTCTTTTCAGAAAGAGAAGCAACACTGTTCTCAAATATATACCACCAATGATATTTATCCTTTCAAACCAAAGATACATATACACTATGAGACCTAAGTCCCCTCCTTAATAAGTCAGGCATGTTTCACTCTCACACAGCGATATATCCTGGTTTATTTACAAAATTGTTTCTGTACTTTGCCTGTCACTAGATTACAGCCTAGAAAAGCCTCTCAAAGCTTCCAGCTCCAACATCTGCCATTTGAGCTCAACTGGTTTAACTGATCTTTGGGCTAATTTACAAGCATCATGACTGGCTGTACAAAGATCTTGGTCTGACAGTATCAGTTTTCAATTTTACTTGCAATACCTCAAATTTTCTCAGTTTCTTCAGAAACCTTAATAGTTCTCAGATTCATTTTTGAGCCTGCAAATGATATCCCCAGATAGCTCATCTCTAGGGGAAAACATACAATTTGCACTTCTTCGGCCCTCAGAATGAAGGCAAACATCGACCTTTTATTTCCACAATCTGAATTCCCGTAACTGTGCAGTGACAAGGCTCCACTGTGACTCTCTCTTCACCTACTACACAGACACAATCAAATTTGACATTTTTTAAATGTCTGCTGTCCTCAAATATTTTTTCATGCACATAGGATATGTCAATGATGGGACAGTAAGCTAGGACAAGTTTATCTAGAAGGAGATCTGCTTTCCCTCGTGACATCTCCAAAAGCAGAGACCTTCTAATACCTTTTGATAACACAGTCTAATAAACCACCAAAAATGCCATCAGCTGTAATCTGGACTAAAAGAAACACCTGACTTTCCACCCAGCCACACTCCATGCCTCCTTCTGTCCTCCTGCTACCAGGGAATGATCCATTTAAAAGTAATCTAGTGAAAACAAAACAAACAAGGAATTGCACAATCCCATTCCTTGTACCACAGTGCACAACACTTCTACCCAGCTACTTCTTTCATTGTCAGAGATGTATAAAAGTGTGCACAGACCTGTCATGTGAAGGAACCAAGATCAGGCAAATCAGCCTTATTGACCTTATATCTTTCCCTGCTAAAACAGGAGGAGAAATGCTTTCTGCACAATTTTGGTAGCATATTATTAGTTTCAAACGCATCAGGGAAGTGTTGCTTAGCTGTTAGTTTCCATTGTAAGGAAGATAAAACAAGATACTAGCTGGTCCATATGTGCTGTCACATATCCAGCAATACTGCTGAAGACAAAGCAGCAGAAGAAAAGTATGTCAAATGCTCCCCACAGCCCTTACACATCAGAAGGCATGCCATGTGGAGTGAAAGCTGGAAAAACTTGAGATATGTCTAATCCATGAACTGGTTTTCTCTCTACTGGCAGCACATCTAAGACTCTTTCTAATCCAGCAACACCAGTTTACAGTTTTTATGTACTTTGTTCCTGCAAGTAACTTACAAAAGCTATACCAAACATTTTCTTATGTATTATACTGAGTTCCTTATCAAGAAATCCATTAGTCTTCCAGTCCATTTTTCCCTGACACAAGGTCACAGCATGGCAGGGTTGTATTTTTTGTTAAAATAAATTAAGAATTTAATTACTCTGAAACTACTTATAAAATCTGAACAAGGACTCAATAAAAATTAGAAGAAACACAAGTCAAATTCAAGGGACAACCATGAGAGTCGAATCAAGAAAATGAGTTCCAAATTTGCACCCTCCTCTACTGAACCCCAAAGTATCCTCTTCAGTAGAACAATCTTTGCTCCTGTCCCAGTAAAAAGCATCTGCTGATTATGTAATGGATGGCAGAAGTAAAAGCATTACCCACTTCTCAGGTTGCACACTCAGATAGTTTTACAACATAACTGAACTTCACTATGTTTAAAAGATAAGCCACTAGTTTTCCCCAGAAAATCTGTGAGATGGGAATTCTTCCTAGCTTTTCTTCCTGAAGTATTTTAATCCACTTTTAAGATCATCAGAGGACAACCCCTTCTATAAATTCTCTGAAGCTCTTAATCCCCTGTTCCCACCCCAGAGAACTATCCTAGCTCTTAAATAAGGAAAACTAAACAAAACTCTTGCACTTCAGTGTCTCCTGGGCCACCTTTCTTGTTAAAGAAGCCATCTCTAGACTGTGAAATTAGATGAACTTCAGAAAGTCCTTACTGGATTCACTAAATCAGAGTACTCCTGCCTCTTTTCCTCCCTTAACCAGACCAGTGTTCAACATGAATCATACAGCAGAAAGATTTTACATGAAATACTTCCACATTTTACAATTTTTTTCTATCACGCTCTGGCTCTAATGAAGAGCCATCTAAAACCATCCCTGAATTATTCCAACCCAGGGAGATGCAAACATACATCATTGGTTCTTTGATTTTTAAAACCACTTAATAAGCACATTCTTTTATACAAATGTAAACAGTTTTACTTCCCTGCTGAGTACCAAAGATCCAAAGAAGGTACTTCTGCTGATCAGACCTTACCCCTTTTTCTGCAAGATTCAGTGTTGGCAAGTGCAAAGCTCTGGTGTGGGAAGACTTCCAGTCAACTGGCATCACGTTACCATAATTATCAGTCAAGGCATTCCAAATCCTGGAGAAAAGAATAAAGGAACAAAAATGAAGACCTCAAAACAAGCAGCAACTGAATCAGCAATAAACATATTCCTAATGATCATATATCTCTATCAGTAACTGTATTTTCCTCCCTACAGACAATATTTTTAGTGTTTTAAAGCCATGGGGAAATGGTTTTTGATCAACATAATTCCCTTCCCTTTTAAAACAACAGTTTATGCACAGCATTGAAACAAAACAGTAAATGAAGGCCTGGCTCCCATACTAATTATGTAACTACACTCAAAATCTTTTCTGGGATGGATGAGCCTTTCCTTCAACGAAATTTGAGCTGAGCTAAAAATTACATTCCTAAAGTTGTTTAGCAGAGGCCAATTTTTTTTTCTTTCCATTTATCACAGAAAATGAAAATGCATGGATCAGACTAAAATTTTGGAAGAATTAATTTTTTTTCTAGAAGTCCTCTTGCAGAGGTCAGCGCACCACTCTTGTCCTCAGTCAGCCTTTACTGTTTCTAGAGTGTACATCCTCTCTGGCTGTCCTGGAGGTTTGCCTATGCAAACCTGAGGCTTGCACAAGCAGACCTGTGCTGGTGAAGCATCTCAGCCTTTAACCACAGCAGCTCTGTGAGCAGACTGCTTCCTCAAGTCCCCAGCCAGGCCCTACCTCCAGGCGCTAAGCTGTGGGTGGATGTTTGGAATGGTTGCCTAGCTAAGGCTCACAGGAGGTCAGAGGAAAGGCCGAGGCAGATACAGAAGGGCAGACAGAGCCTCATCACTGCCCAACGTGATTCATGGCTCACTGAACTTACCTCACTGTTTACACCACAGATCTAGTATTTTGCTAACAGGCTTTTTGTTATTCATCTCTTAGAACAAGACATGCACTTTAGTTACCTTAAAGTAAGACTGCAGTATTTTTAATGAAGATAAGCTGACTAAATTTACAATAAAATAAGAAACAGAAATATTAGTAAAACAATGTTAAAAACTGTACAGCAGCGTGGCTGAGAAAGGCTCTGTTCCTCAGGGGTAAAAAAACCGAAACAACTATCGCACTTGCAGCTGCGATTTGCTCTTCGCCTGCTTTCTGTATGTTTAATTTCAAGCACTGAGACAACGGGCTCTTTGCAAGAAGCCAAACAAATACGAACCACGGTCACCGCACTTCAGGAACAAGTACTTCTCGCTAGCTCTGGGATGCTCACACGCTTCCCTGGCAGTCAGGGGGGATAAAGCCGGAGGGCTGCACGCCAAACCCGCGCCGCGGAGGCCGAACGTGTCCCCTCGCCGAGGCCCGGCGGCTCCCAGCGGCAGCCCCGGGGGCGGGGAAAGGATCCGCTCCCGCAGCCCACAAGCCCCGCTGGGCTCGGCAAGGCCCTGGGGCAGCGCTCTGGCAGGGCAAGGCAGGGCAGGGCAAAGCTGGTGGGCCGCGCTGTCCCGTCCTCAGGCCGTGCCTCCCCTCCGCTCCCCCCGGCCCGCACTCACTCGTCGTCCTGCAGCGCGCTCTGCTCCGTGAGCGGCCGCAGCGGAACGCGGCTCTCGCCGCCGCCAGCCCGGGCCTGCGGGGGCTCGAAGCAGAGGGACAGCTTCGCCCCGAGATCCCCGCCGCCCCAGCCGCCCTTGTCGCAGGCAGCCTCGGGGCCGCTTCCCGGGGAGGGCTGGAATCCCGAAAAGTCCTGCCAATCGCCCGGGTCTCGCTGCGAGGCCGCCGCCGCCGCCGCCATAGCCGCCGCAGCTGGGGACGCGGCGCTGCGCGTTCACGGCGCTGCGCGCTCCCGGCGGCGCGCGGCGGGCGGGGCCCGGCCGGGGCAGCGATCGCAGAGCCGGACCGGACCGAACCGGACCGGACCGGGCTGAGGCAGGGATCGCAGAGCTGGACCGGATTGCACCGGACCGGACCGGGCTGGGGCAGGGATCGCAGAGCTGGACCGGACCGGATCGGACCGGGCTGGGGCAGGGATCGCAGAGCTGGACCGGATCGGACCGGACCGGGCTGGGGCAGGGATCGCAGAGCTGGACCGGATCGGACCGGACCGGGCTGGGGCAGGGATCGCAGAGCTGGACCGGATCGGACCGGACCGGGCTGGGGCAGGGATCGCAGAAGCCGCAGACAGCGGTGTCCGTAGCAACTCACAGGCGGCTCATTGGGCAAGAGTGGGAGGCGTAGAATGGTCTGGGTTGGAAGGGACCTTTAAAGATCACCCAGTTCCAGCACCTCTGCCGTGGTAGGAGTATTTGCAGTGGTTTTGTTGAAACTTATTTGTATTACTATGATTGATGCCTCCATTCAGTCACCTAGTACGCAAGAATCTAAGCTTTGGAGATACTTTTTCTTACCAGCACTGTGACTTCCGTGCCCATCCTTTGCTAGCTTTGTATTGTGCCTTTACGCACAAAAGCTTGGAGTGGGCTTTTTTTTATCTTGTATTTTTTTCTTTTTTTGACCAGCCGTGATCTTTTCATTATCCTAAAGTACATACCAGGAATTTTCTCTGCTTATCTTCCTGGTTTGGTTTTAGCCTCCTTTAATTTTCTTTTTGCACTTCCTACTTCACGTTTGGCAACATCGCAAGTGGAAAATGCATTCCACTTAAGCATCTGAGTGCCACTGAGGTCATTGGAAAGATTTGCATCCTATCCTACTCCGGATTATGACAAGCTGACAAACCCGAGTGTAAATAGGCATTCCAAATATGATCCTTTCAGACACTGTAATGCAGAAGAGGTCAGGACTACTTATGAGTGTTTAAATGCGGATGCATCATTGTTTTATACATTAGTACAATGATGTTTTGTTTCATTTTGATGAAAACCCTAAATGCTGGCAGAGTTTGAAGATGCTCTTCTAGAAGATGTAAGTCTGACATAGCCTTAGTCTTGGGAAGGAGCAATAATGCTGGAACAGGTAAGTAGCAAGGGAGAAACAATTCAGCATATGGAATTGTAAAGGGATGCACATAAATACAGATCTATCCTATTCAATTATGTGCTTTGCAGTAACTACTGGGCATTTTCTATTATTGCAGCTAGCTCTGTGAGAGCTCTGACTCAGCCGTCAGTAGCAATCCAAACAGTAAACACCATGCCAGATCCAGGGAGTACCACATGTGAACAACGTGGGCATTTTCAGTCCCCTTACCCTTTGTCTTCAAGGGTATACATCGAAGGAATGATGATGTACAAGGAATGAATGGCAAGGTTGGCCATAAGGCATAGAGCGACTCCTAAAGAATCGTATCTTGGGATTATTAACAAAAAATGGAAACAAAATACAGGTCTCTAAGTTAATGGGTGACATATAAATACTGATTTATAGCTGCTTTGAATGCAGAATCAGGACTATTATATGAAACCATTAGGAGAGTAGGTTCAAAGAAAGCAGGCAGCTTTTTACAGAGCAAGTAGTTAAGCTGGAAACCACCTTGCCTCAGGATCTTACATAGTATAACTTGGACATCAAGTTAATTAACTGAAAAATTACTAGAAGAAAAAAAAAACAAAAACCCCTATTATAGCCTCATAGATAAGCAGTTGATCTGCAGCTCAGGAAGTCCATGACATGCAAATTCTGATTCCATACACTTTTTGTAGGACCTTGCATCAGAATCTTTATTTTTAATAATGGCTTTCTGTAAGGTAATACTAGACCACATAAACTCCATGGCAGGGCAAAGGCCAAACTTTGCATTTGATTCATCTTTACTGCACGCTGGAACTATTTGGAATTTCACAAAGCTCTCTAAAGTGAAAATCCTTGAGTGTAATATGCAGAACTTTCTGTATCTGCAAACTCTTCTTTGCCCACAGCACTTTATACAACATAGCAAACTATACATAGTATCAAACTATAAACTAATGTCTCAAGGACCAGTGTCCAGAAGTAATACATAGAAACATTTAAGAAGACAGGCATCCATAGGTTTAAAATTTTTTATTGTGCTGCCAAGAGCCAAATTACAAGAAACCGCCTTACAGTTAAAAAAGTAAACAAGCAATCTGCTGAACCGCAGTGCACTCCGAGTGCCACATAATGCATCTATTTTTCAGAAAATTATATCTGCATTTCTCTTACAAGAGCACAACAGGAACCAAAGTAAAAGAGTGTAATGGATACAGCACATAGGATAAATCATATCTTTAAAATAATAATAATAAAATAATAATAATAAAAACATTTTACACCATGTCCTATATCCTGCTAGTATTTTCAGAATATGGCCTTGATTGTAAAACAAAAGCAAGCATTTACAATTTCTGGATAAAGACTGCTTACTCTTATGCAAGGAATGGATGTTTTGTCTTGACAAAATCTCTGTAGTTACTGGACAGAAACATCTCTGTTTCATTATCAGATTGAGTACAAAACACTGGGGAGACTACATTTTTTCTTATTGGTGGTTGGAAACTGAAGTTATATAAGCAGAAAAAATGTTGACCCTTAATGATACACCTATTTTTTCTTTGATGCAAACACCTAGAACACCTTTTTGATATTCTAAAACAAAAAAAAATTGTTAATCTTCAGATTAATAAATTAGGTCATTATAATAATAAATTAGGTTTTTTTTTTCAGTTTTAAAGTTCAGCAATCTCTGACCAAGTATTTACAACAATACTTGAGAGTTCCTTTACAAAAAATACATTTTCTTTTCACATTTAGCATACTGGGTATCTGTGTCTCTTATGACAAGCATTTGTAAAAGAAAAAAGGCAATGCACAAATGGGTAATTAGTATAAAAGTGCCAAGACCTGTTTGGAAAGTTAACATTGTATTATACAGTCAGAGTTATAAATGAGGCAAGCTACAACAAACTTCCAGCTTAACGCGGACAATATTCCAGTAGTTGTTTCAAACAATCGTTTGCAAAAAAAAAAAAAAAACCAACAAACAAACAAACAAAAAAACCCCAGAAAAACAAAACCAACCAAAATCCAGGAGCTGATCGTATTATTTTATGGAGTTGATTAGTGCTGCATGTATATTGTCATCAGTGTCTCTAGCCAATGCATTCATTAAAAAGCCTTTTTAAGGCTAAGCAGGAAAAGAAAAATAAGAAACACCCTGAAATGTAGCAAGTAGCAAGAGCAACGCTTACTGCTATAATCGTGCACGAACTGAACACACGCCAACACAAGAGTGCACATACACACACACACACACACAAACACTTTCAAATCAAATCAAATCAAATCAAACCAAATCAAACTGTAGGTAGAATGAGATGCTCTTTTCTTGTCTTTCCTAAACTCACAAGCAATTAAGCATTGATATGGAATGCCTGTTATCTGTTTCTGCTCTGGGTAAAATCTCTCTCGGATAAAAATACATTCAACAAGAAAAAAAATAGAAAAAATATATACTGTATACATAATATTTTATATATACAGTATATATATGTATAGTGTATATACACATGCACGTATATATACACATGTATACCTACATGCATTTGTATATACATATATATACACAAACATACAAATACTTTTTGTTGTTTTTAGCATAATTATATTTACATAAATATTCCTATAATGCTAAAGTTTAAAGAAGCATGATCTCCTTTTTTTTCTGAGCTTCAAAAAAGGTGCTTGAGTAATATACAATTAAAATTAAGCAGCTTCCTAGCATGGAAGTAGTTTCTAAATCTGCATACCAGTAAATAAGAACATCAACAGGAAAAAAAAAATCAACCTTAAAACAGTCTTTTTACTCTCTTGTACTCAAGAGCTTTGTCCAACAAAAATATTTTTCCTTCTCCTGTATGAACAACCAGAGATTGATATAAAATAACAAAACAAAACCACAACAGACAAAACAAACAAAAGCCCCTGGAACTGCATGGTGTTTTTCCTTCCTTCCATCCTTCCTTCCTTCCTTCCTTCTTTCCTTCCTCCCTTCAATACTGCTGTCAAAAGATCCAGTGCTCATATCAGGAATTACTTAGGCCTCAGTCATTTGCTAACTCTGCTGAAGTCTGGCTAATCTAGCCAATCAGCTTTGAAGAAAACAAAAATAAAAACAAAAATAAAAACAAAAAGCAGCACAAGGTATAATTTTATACATCCTTAATAAACCCACCCTTTATTTTCTGCTATAATCTTTTCCTTGCTATTCCATTAACTACTGCAGCTTCTCATCATATAGAAAAATATTTGCAGCTACACCACACCTGTGATGTGACAAACTGTTCTAGGAGTATATTACTGTAGCAACAGCTGGAAAAAAATAATCAGACCTTTTCATATTTTTTTTTCACCTGGGGTTAGGCTGTTGCTGCAACAGATGCAATTTTAAGAGCAACGAGGAAAACCACTATCCTGCTACTCAGCAGTATATTTTCATCTCCAGTCAAGCGTGACCAGCTTTTCTTCTCTGAAACTTCCTTTTACTTCATTGCCTACCCCTAGCCCCTGATTCCCCCTCCCAGAAAACCTTTACAGCTATGTTACAAGCAAATACATCTTAACAAGTTTTAAAACTTTGGTTCTAAGAAAACACTTGGTCAGTTATCTCAAGGAAAAGTGGGAATGCTTTTTCTGGCACATTGCAGGAGTCAGAGCTCATCCCAGAAAGGTCTTAGAGCTGTACATGTAGTCACAAATCCAATACAATCCACTAAGCAACTGCACAATTCTAATTTTATTTTAATAGCAGACTGTCTCTCATTCTCTTTCTTTCTTAAATCCTTGGTAAGGGTGCAATTCTTCAAACTGTTTGATAGAAATTATCTGCCTGTAGGTTGTTCTGTTTCTGCATGCTGTAAAATCCACTGTATCTTGAATCTGGGTCTGCAATTCTTAGCATCCTCTGAGAACTGTCCACCTGGACCATGGTACCTTTCTTGCAGTCCACATATACCAGTTGATTGTTTAGGCAAGAAGGCTGTCAAAACAAAAAGGAAATACTGAGTAAATCATAAATTTTTTTTTGTATTCCACACATAATTTTAAAAGTCCATTTGGTTCAAGTCCATAAGCACAAAACAAAATCATACTGGCAATGAAAAGGTTTAGACTTTCATTAAAGTTGGCTTATGTCAGACATAGTAACAGACCAACTCTCTCTTCAGTCACCATTTCTCATCTTCTGAATGGAGCTCTGGTATTTTCATCCCAGCTGGGCTGGTTTAACTGTTCTCTGTTAATTCAGCACCACACAAAGGCTTAACCTGGTTGCCCTAGATGTGCAGCAGCTTTTTTCCCAGACTTTTAACAGCCCCTTTATTGGTTAACATTTCCCACAATGTTTTATTCCCGGTTTCATATAAATGGGAAAGCCTGGAAATAGACACGGCACCTTTGTCGGAGCTTTGTAGCAGGACACTGGAATCCACTGTTTTTTCTGGTTGATGAGCAGGAGCACGATGATCAGTAACAGCGCTATCGTGATTGGGATTGTCACCAAGGCAACAGAGCTGACGGAAGCATCTTCGCTGGGGTGTGGCCCACTGCCACTCCGGTATTCTCCCTGGAGATGGTTCATGTCTGCAGGGCAATGGGAGCATTTGTTAGTAATTATAAATGGGTCTTGCCTGTAAGGAAGAATGTAAATTATAAAAGTCTCAGTTGTACATCTTGTCGCTCATACGAATTTGGACCTTCTCTCCTGTAATGTCACCTTATTTACATAAATTAGAACAGCTGGTATTTTGTAGAGGGACTATATTAGTCAGGAAAAGGCCATCAAAAAGAGAGGAGAGAGAAGGAAATCTAAAGCACAGTAACGACCAAGTCTGACAATAACCTCTTAACTCAGTTGTGTTTGCATGATCTTATAGGATCACAACCAAATTCCCACTTGTAAAAAAAAAAAAAAAAAAAAAAATCAGACTTGTGTTTCCAGTCTGAGGAGAACTTGGAAATCTTAGGATGAAAGTAATTTTTTTCCTTTTTTTAACTTTTAAAAACTGGTAGGACAAGTATGATGTCTTCACTCTCTCATCTCTTGAGAGGTTATTACAATACCTGCAGCACTCAGCCTGTGAAAACAGACTGCTGGCAGTGCACCAGACTCTAGCAAGTTTCTTGTGTAAATGCAAAGACTGGTAGCTTTCAATGACATACAAAATTCCCTCACAGTTTGTAGTGTGTGTTTATAATCCACAGGCAGGACAGTTACAAGCCAACTACTAATGCCTGAGAAATTACAATGTTGTAGTTATAAAAGCGTTAAGCTTAGAACTTTGTAAAGCAGTTACATTTCATGCATCCCTTCTCCAAACAATAGAATGCTATGAGATCATCCTCAAATGTAAAAAAAGGACATCCTCAGATTAAAAAAAATACATAGTTTAGGTTTTCCTTCAATTAGAAAAGGTTAACAAAAACTGTGGCACACTGGAATAATATTACAGTATAGTTTTAAACAGAAGATGAATTTACATCCTTAGACCACTTTATTGGCTGTGTGTCACTACACCTGAGGTGTTTTTTTGTCTAACGTCTGACATCATGGCTATGTTACATGTTGGGCTGTGGTATATGTTTTTCCATCTTTGTTTATCTATTCCTGAGAATGTCAAAAGGATCAAGGTCTACCAGCTCCAATGGCCTGCTTTCTAATTTTTGAATCAGAAAAGACACTGAAGAATCACTTCTGATTCATCATTTTGTTGTATTCTTGATTTTATAGAATTCTATCATACCAACACAGATGGTGATAATGAGACCAAAATGTATAAATATAATTTAATCGACTGATTCATCTTTATTCAAAGCATAATGCATGTAAGAACTATGCACTGAAGAATATTCTCTTCCTGCTCTAACTGCCACCTGAGTAGAAAAAGTAGATTCATTAAAACATGGGGAATAAACACATAAAGTCCTAAGTTATCCTGGCTGATATCAGATCTGACCTCTGTGAATGTGGATTATATCATTTTCACTCGGTGTTGGCCAGTTTGGTACTTCTAGTTCAACATCTCGGTGATTTGTCTTCTCAATGGGGATGTTAGTGGGTTCAGGTACATACATCTCTGTGAAATGAGAAAAACGTGTTTCACAAGTTACAGGCTGCTTAACTTCTCAATGCTACTCTTAATCGAGGAAATACACTTGCCCATTTGCAGTATTTGCATTCTTGTATTTGTTTTGGAATTTTCATCATTACCCTGATTTTGTTTGAAAACTTACTTCATATTGTATATGGGAAACATGCCTGTTGCCATTACCCTTATCATAATGTAAATGAGACAAAGGACTGGTGTGGACAAACTTGCTCTTGAAAATACCATCTCAGAGTACATGTTTTACTACAGGCTTGCTCCTCTGTGATACTCAACAAAAAAAAAATACTCCCCCCAAAATAAAGAGAAGGCTACATCTCCCCAGCTGATATGTAAACACTCCCTTACTGGCTTCTTTGCCTTGCTTTTTTTTTGTAATCCTCAAAGGAGAGGAATTGCAAGAAGAGGTACAGCTAAATCTCCCCAGTTGTCCTATCAGAAGTAGTTGCTAGCTAACGGAATAAGGTGAGCAAACTTCTGCAGAAGTATATCAGGAGTCACATTAAAAACCACTTGCAATTCTTATGCCTCTTTTGCCCATAGCTATGAAAATGTCACATTGCTTTTAAGCCAACTTAAAGTGATAAATAAAACAATGTGATATTTGAAAAGTAACCAAGAGTCTCAGAAAAGACAGAAATGTTAATCACTGCAACCTAATCTGCAGAAATGTAAGGATATTAATTTTCCAACTTCATTAACGCATTTCCATAGCCTTGTGAAAGGACAAAACAGGGATAAGCAAGTAATTTTTCAGTTCACAGTTCTCAGAATAAGTGAAATTCAAGCTATATTTTTGCACAATGTGCCTATCTGTTAAGAATATTAATTTTCCTGAAGTCTAAAAGTCTGTTGCCTTTGTGATGCTGTTTAAACATGGACTGACATTCAGAACCCAATTAAAAAACCTTGTTATCGGCCCTAGGAAACCAGCATCACAATAAACTGGCTTGTCACATCACATTACCTGGGCACATGGGACAGCAGCTTCCCTCCACATTGATGGGCTCAGCACAAGGCAGAGGTGGGCAGCTGACAGTGGAGCAGAGAGTCTGACCCTGCAGGCAGTAGCAGTGTGTGCAGCTGTCAATGTCCCAGCGCTCCTCATCCGCGTACGTTTCTCCACTGAAGTGGCAGACCACTTTCTTTGGCACTGTGTCTTCTGTGGAAGGAAAACAGTGCTGTGATCACGCAGTAACAGCCAATTACACACCAATCGGATTTCTTCCCTAGACACAAAAGCAAAACAATTGCCACAAAGGAATCCCAGCTGTAATCAAAAGGTCCTCTCTTCATCTTCCAGAAAATCTGTGTGAAAAAAAGTAATTTCTGCTTCTTTATGAAGTACATAATTAGCCTGGGCTGCTTCTCCTCATTTCCTTAATGTAAGACGCTAGAGAATGGATGATTGGGACATGAGAAGATTATATATCAAAAGTGCTGTGAAAATTAAGAAAAATTCATTCTCTTTGACTGTTTGAGGCTGCCAACTACTTATCTTCCTCCTTGTTTTCTAGCAAATCCTATTAAGCTAAAATAACCCCAAACCTGTAACTACCCAAAATTCTAACTACCAAAGCTCAAGAATGATGAACTCTGTCTAGGACACTTAGGAAAGCAGATTAGGCAGGATGCCAAGAAGGATTGGAGCAACTCTCAGGTGAAATAACTGGAAGTGCTCAGACTGTAACAATAAAACAGATTTGAAGGGGATCTGATAATTCCCTGCAACTGCATCAATGGAAAACCCTAGGAAAAGAGCAATAACTAAACTCAGTACATTTCTTAATAGATAATATTATATAAATTGGAAATCAGTGTGATCTTTCTGCCTAGGCATTCAATACACCACTTTTTAATGTTGCATCCTATGCAAGCCTTTTAGGCAGTGTGCAGTAAAATCCTGTTTCACTGAGTAGGCAGTAATGAATTGCTTAGACTAGGATGTTTTTTGGTGCTGGAGGACTTTAAGAATAGCCAGAAAACCTCACAGAAAAACTCTAAAAGGCACACAGCACCTCATTTTCATCTTCCTCCTACCTTTGTTTCTTAGAGGCAAAAATTGTTACGAAACCTGCTGATGATCTGAGCTTGCACATTAAAGACATGAATGAGACAACAGAATGAAATCATAAAATTCTTAAACTTTCAGATAAATACTGGTTTAACATTCAAACAGATTATGCATCTTTAGGTATGCCAGTTAGATGTATTTACCCTATATCAGCCTTACTATATATTTTGGCCATGAGTAAAGGTTTTATTTAGTGACAACATGATAAAGTGACATAATTTGGAATAACAAGGTTAGCGGTCAGCAGACCAATCCAACAGACCTGAGAGAGTAAATTCACAAATACAAAAGAAGACCAACAGGAAGTACTACTGTGCAAATATTAATGGAATTATCTGAAAAGCACAAATGGTTCCCAAGATCCTTGGTATCTCATGGCATTCATGGCTTTTAGTATGGGTCCCAACCTCTCAAAGGAGATTTTATAAGTGAAGTAGTGTGGGCATGGGAAAGGAAGAGTGGGAGGAAAAGGTGGCTGCAAGCTGCAGGAAGAACATTAGGTTCTTCCCTAGATGATGTGCATTTTGGCATACAGAGGCAGCAGAACCCTGTGTTAGGAAGGTGTGCCCAGGGACAGGGCGAGGCATGCAGCCTGAGCGTGCCTCTGCTGCTCGTTACCTATGCAGACCTAAAGCTGAGTGCTCTTGGCTCATTCACATTTGCTCCCAAAAGGCTACTTTGCTTCACTTGGGACACCTTCTTCAATTCAGCAGGTGGTTTGTCTGGAAAAGTCCTTTAACTTGCTCAGGCTTTTCCAAATTTGTGAAGAACACATCACCGTGTAATTCAACAGCTTTTTTTTTTTTTTAGAAGAATGAGCAAAGGTAAAACCACAATTACGGTGCTGTACCTTTGAGCCTCAAGGGGAAAATTTTAAAGTACTATCCTGTGAGTGTCTCCTGGTCTGGTTCCATCTCTATGAAAGTATAAATAAGGATGGAGATGAGGGCCACAACACCAACAGGTGCTCAAGGATGGAGGAAACAAGACAGACTTGTGGTAAGAAACCCGCATACAAAAAACCAGTTCAGTGTCTAGCTCTACCCACTTCTCTGAAATTTCTTCTAGCTGCACCAGAAAATCAGTCTCATCTGGTAAATGACTGGTAAACAAACAGTAATTGCTGTTTTCTTCAGAAGACTAATTTTGTCTCCAATCAAATAGATACCCCTTTATCCTCTCTAAACTAGAAGATTATCTTTCCAAATTAATCTTTCTTTACATGAGAAAGACAAATGTTGAACACACAGGATGAATTTGAAGCATCCAAGACTGTAACATTTTGAATTTGAGTCTATACAAACGGGACCAAAAAGAAGCAGAATAAAATAATGCAGTGTTAAAATCCTGCATAATTTCTGAAATTCCAAAAAATGAAGAATGCCTGTTTCCACAGAGTTTGCCTATGCACAAGGAAGTTGACTGAATCACCATCCCTAAGAGTATTTGAAAGATGGGTAGATACAGCATTTGGGAACATGGTCTAGTGGTGGACTTGGCACTGCAGGGTTAACAGCTGGAATAGTTAATCTTAGAGGCTTTTTCCAACCTAAGTGATTCTATGATTCTAAACATTTTATTAAGTATTACATGAAAAAAATTAGAAAGAATCTGTATAAATATGTACTCCACAGTTCTCAAAAATGAAGAGTAAGAACCAGAAAGATGAAAATTAAATGCATGACCTGACTCCTCTTACATGCAAGAGGATACATAATTCATGGAAACCATAAAAAAAGTTAGGTTTCCATGAATTTCAGTTATTTAAACCACAACACATTCTGACTGCATAGGACAATATGGATGAATAAAATGTAGCATCACTGAAAATATTTATATCTGAGTGTTAATTAAAATCTGGCTTATGTATTTTGCTTTGCTGAGCAGTTTCTAACAAAAAAAAATAACAGCTCACACATTTAAGCATTTGCAATATTATACAAATATATAGGATTCAAACTAAATTAATTACAGCTATATCTACATGCTGTGCGTATATATTTGCAAACCTGACATGCAACATGTAGGCAACAAGATTTTAAAGGTTTCATTTTTGTAGGTCATTGCAAAAGTTCACCTGGTGTATCCCCTCCTCACCCTTAGAATTCTCCAGTGCAGTAGTAAGGCTCATGTTCTGATGCTACTGCTTTGATTGCCCAACTTTTCAAACACTCTATATTTTTTTTAATGTTAAAATGTTTTCTGGATTAAAATTATTTCACGGTTCAAACTCACTGGAAGAAAAGCCTGCAGAAAGACAGTTGTGAAAGAAACTTTAAATTCTTCCCATTTTGTATGCAAACCATGAGTATAAATAGTAATTGGATTAACATTGTACTTTTGCCTCAAAATGACCTCATCAGTAATCTAAGTAGGGTTCCAAAGGTAACTGAAGCTTGGATACTTTGTAACTTTTCCAGGCATTCTTCCATTAAATTCCTTGCACTTCATATAAAACTGAAACACCTGTTATTAAAGCTATTCTGCAATGATATAAAGATTTCAAGAGTTGTACCAATGTCTGAACATAGTTCACAATCTTTCTGACATCTTTCTGATGAAGTACTGTTTTGTTTATAGATGGGCAAGTTGACTCACATGTTCAATTAAATATTTAAAGCCCATCAATTTTCTTATACTCCTTCTTACTGTTCTTTTCTACTGTATCTACTTTTGCAAATGAAGGTAAGTAAGCTTTGAATGCTTCCCAACAATACAACAAAGACTTAAATTCAGCAAGTACATGATATGATTTTTCTCTATCAGCAGCTTCCATTCTACGGCCTTTGCATTTACTGCAAATTCACAAGAAAAAAATGTAACCTGCACATAAATTCTCCTATTCAACATACAATGGAAAAGTGATCAGTAATCTCCAATTTTTCTACTTTAAAAATACCTGGCAATTTTCGCTGTCTACAGCAACCCCCATTTACTTCAGCTCTGAATTCAACACCAGTGCATGGCCCTAATTCTTTATGCATTTTCAGTATTTAAATATATATATTTTTTTTCCTATTTTTATCTCAAAGATATTATCATTAATGAAATTCCATTTTTCCTGTATTTTAATTTAGATGCCTTATTAACTGTTCTCCATTCTGTGAAATTGTAGAATGCTTCAGCTCATCCTCCGCAGTCATAATTAATGTTTTCCTCATATATCACATAAATCTTGACATAACATACGTGTTACCCGACAGATCTTCCTTTAAATGAAATAATTTGTAATGTCTTCATCTGATAAGGTGTGTTACCAAGATTCCAGGAGGGTGACCTCTAGAGTTTGTAGGCAAATTAGATGTACTATCTCTATGCACTTCTACCTAAAAACCACAAATCATGATCCTCAAAGCTCCCTATGCAGACTCCACTCTCCAGTTCGACTGGTGGCATAGACTGCATCTCACCAAACAGGGAAAGCATCTCAGTTTGGAAATAAAACTTCTCTCTTATTCCCAAGAAGGGAACAGCAAGTTAACAACTATTTTTAGTCACTCACCAATACAGTAAGGACAGCACTGTCCCTTTCTCAAAACAGGTCTCTCACAGGATACTGGTGGGCAAGACTCAGAGTAGCATCTAATCACACCTTCCATGCAAATGCAGCTAGTGCAGACATTGGGCTTCCAGGACTCAGCTGTCAGAAAAATATCTCCATCATCATTTTTGCAGTAACTGGGCATGCTCTCATTGCTTGATGGAGAGGGCTGAAGCGTCTCATCTGTAAATATAAACAGATTAGGTTATTTAACTTACAGTGGGTAACTTCTCTCATAGCTCCTTAACAGAGGGTTCACTCTTGAAGAACACAATGGAAGTGTTACACATTGGCTCACTGCTTTAGAAGAACTAGAAGGACAGAACCTCATGCCTCTTCAGTCATTATATGGGATGAAGACCTCATGATACATTCTAGCATAATGCTTATTTACACCTTTATTGAGTTTACTCAAAACAAAGAAAAGAAAAATAAAGCAAGAAAAAAATTAAAAAGAAAAAAAAGCTTGGAAAAAGGAGAGCAGATAGAAAAACAATCACCATCAGAAGCAGCTCCTTAGAAAGTGACTCTGAACACTTTAAATTGCATGGTGTATAGGAATTCATCTCAAAGAAGAGATTAAATTTTAAATCTAAAACCTGAATCCCATCTTCTCCCATGTCAGCCCAAGTCTTTGAATGATGCAAATGAAAAGCTATTATGCTGCTGTCACCTTCACTAGTGGCCTTAGATGAGCTAATTAGAAGCTGTTGAGAAACAAATGGAACTTGATAGTGCTTCAGCCTGATGCCAATGGTTTGCTTTAATTCTCATGCCCGCCCATATTCCTGCAATGAAGCTGTACCTTAACAGACATTACAGGGCAAGAAACAGGACTAAGAAAAAGAGAAGAAAAAAAGGATTCATAAGGGCACTGAGATAAGGCTCTCAATCTAAGTGCATTAAGCTATGAGACTAAGCTTATTATACCGCCAGTGAGGAAAGATCAGCTCCTCTGAAACAGTATTTTGAAGTAAGAAAATGTCCATTATTAATAATGGAAAAAAAAAATCAAAGTCGGGAGAATTGGCTACCTTGTTTACTGTAAATATTTTGTCAGGAAAGAAGCCCCACACCCAAACCCAAACAAACACCTTGTAGCAAAACCTAATGGCAAAACCTAACTTCTATTTTTTCCTTAAGTAAACTTTTAAAATTTGGTTTTAATAAAGATGTATTTTCTTAGTGAGTTTACATGCAATTCACAGGTTTGTACTGAATTTCCACTGCAATAAACTCTCCCATTTGCCATGTAAAATAGGAATTTATGTTCATTTATAATTGAATATCTTTCCTTGGGGGAAAGAAAATCCTGTTATCTTCTTGACAGCGTTAGGGAGTCTAGGAGGAATCTGGCACACCTGCCAGGCTGCAATGCTTTGATATTACTCAGCTGCCTTCTAATCACTCTTAGAATGACACCATGTGAAGGTAAAAGCAAACAGAAGTATGTTTGAGACCAAATCCCAAACAGACAAAATAGTGATAAAAATTGTTTTTTCTACAGAAACCAAGGTGTGTAGAAAGAAAAAGAAACAAGCCTGTATCTACCTAACACTTTGACTGCTTTCAAAGTTTCTCTACTCCTGCACGTATCCATACATGAATGCATATTTCATATACTTTCCAAGGATTCTGGTTCTTACACAACCCCTACATTATTAGATTGTCTTCAAGATTTTCCAGTTTCAGGGCCGCAAGTCCTCTTTAAACATAAGATCTCTCTTGCACACAGTCAAGTTTAGCAATTGAATTAGAGGACTGCAGGCAGTCACTCCAAGCTGCTGAAGAACAAAGGCACCACAACAACCATCTGAGCTCACACTGAAGCATTCTCATACTGAAACATCAGACATCCTCAGATGAAGGAAGGGCTCTGATGAAAAGCTGGATGTCAGCACATACCTGGGCACTGTGGACAGCAGGAGTCCTGTGTGCGGGTGGGGTTTTGACAAAGGAGAGGTGGACAGACTTCAGTCTCACACAGGACACGTCCACTGTGGCATGTGCATTGTGTGCAAGAATCAATGTTCCATGTCTCTCCTTCTACAAAGTATTCCCCACCAGGAGCATGACAGATTGATGGACTGGTGAGCTCTGGCTTTTGCACTATTATTTCATCTGGGAAAAACAGAATTGGAAGACAGGTAAAATCAACTGTGAATCTTATAATTAACAACTGTACACAAGATGAAGAATTTCTGTTATTATTGAATATACATATATAAATTATTCTTAATGAAGCTCTTTTGACTTTATGGCATCTGCATCTTATGAAAAATGGGAAATATATAAAAAAGAAACAATTTGAGAATCAGTCTGAACAAAGACTAGTCAATATAAATCAGAGATAATTTCAAGTGTTCTTGGCATTTCAGAAAAAAACAAACTAACTTGTGGTTTAGGAATTCCAAGAGACAATTGTCATTGTCTGAAAAATTCTAATGATCAGACATTTTCTTAACTGCTAAATATTAATTTCAGATACATGAAAGGATTGATAAGTAAGCTTCTCCTCTGGGTATTAGGAAGTCCAGGTAAAGGTTACATTAAGGTTACATTTTCCAACAGGTGAGTGTCTATATCATCTGTATTATTAGATGCTACATTAAAATAACAACCAAACAACCCCCCTTCAAGACCCCAGCCCACCAGAAAAGAGAAAGCAAAACACAGAATCTTCCCTCCCCAGCCCCCTAAAAATGTATAAGCACTTAATAATGATGGAAGAGTTCTCTGCTTTGTTAAAAAAAAAAAAAGCCATATTTGAAAAAAAATCCATACTGGATCCAAGTAAATGCCAGTGTGTAGCCTCATCCTTCTAGTAATGGTATCTTACCAAATGAACCTTACTTTCTTTTCAAACAATTAATGACATCACCTCTGCAGCCCTGGCTAAAAGATTCACCCTGGCAGTTTGGAGAACAAATTTGACCTCTTTCATGTTAAGGAAGGAACTGAAACTGTTCCCCTTATTTAGCACGAGTGTCCTCCAGCCCCTGGGGTATTAAAAAAAATGGGGGAACTCTTCACCTCTTGGTGTTTTAAAAGAAAAAGAAAAAAAAAAAAAACACCAATAAACCCACCTATCTGGTACCTTGAGTGCTTAAGCACTTACCATCAAGAAAAGGTTATGCCATTATCCTCAGCCTGCCTAAAATACTTTGAAGCCCTTCACACACTAGGAGAATAAGGGCAATAATAATTGCCTGCTTACCATGCTGGTTGTTTTGGATCTGGAGTGAGTCCACCAGCTTTTGCCATGCATTATGCATAGATACCAAGATGCCTCACACACCATGCTTTTTCAGCTGCAGAATCCATGAGCTTGAAAGCTACAGGCTATAAAGTGAAGCTTCAGGCTTATAAGTGATGCCCTTCAGCCTGAATTCAACCCATTTAACATTAGATGGCTAAGTTAGGTGCCTCTGCTAAGAAGTAAACCTCCTCAAGTTTCCTATGCTATGAATGGAGGAAAAGAAAAAAGTGACTTCTTTGGTAACTGTGCTACATCTCTAAACCACTTTCTGAAGGTGCCTCTCTCTTACTTCATTATAATGATGCCCAGTGTGAACATCATCCTAACCCAAATATCTTAGTTAAGGAGAGAAAAATTAAGTGTAGAGCAGCTCCCCTAGTCATTTAGGCAGGCCAAGGCTCACGAAGTGCTTGTGGCTTCTCTTCATGTTTCTAGCAGTGCTGTTCCTGTCTGGAGAATGGTATTTGTGCCCTTTGCTCTATGACACTGCCATGCAGAAGAAACACCACTCAATTGTTTGCTTTCATTTCTGGAGAATGATCAGTAGAACTCAAGGAAGCTGACTGGCTGATCTTACTGTATTCATAAAGTACCTGTGCTTTTCTTTCAGGGAATTATTTTATCTTTCACCAATTTGCTTATGCTGTGCTTTTCCAATTGCTTACATTTATGAACAACATACATGATTCAGCAGCATTTACTTGAAATAAGACTGCTAGTCTGCTGCCTTGTCACTGTTAGATTTTTATTTCACCTGGAACAATATATTACATGTTATGCAGGAGAATCTTAACTCACCATGGCAAAGGCAACACTTAGATTTCCTGGAAATTTTCTGAGTCATCTCCTTTGCATTTAGTTTTCTGCAAAGTCACAGGTCTTTGCTACAGCTCATTACTGTTCCTGATCAAAAAAGCACAACCAGATAGCACTGCTGTACATGTTGCCTACTGCTCCCTTAGCAGCACTGATAATGATTTATCACTGCAACTGAAGTGCCACAAATGTGCAACTACATTACCTCAAGAAAAAATTGGTTAAATAAATACACACTTTCTACATAGCATAGTTCTGCAAAACACTAGAAATTAATAGCTTTTAAATCTTACAGAAAACCTTTAACATTTTCACAAGCATCGTGATGATCCATGTAAACCTCTTAATATATAGAAACATGATTTTAAGGGATATTTTAGCATTCAAGGTATATCTTGCTCTGCTGAGAACTAACTGAATGTGGAATTGAATGTAACCACTTTTTTCAGTTTGCAAAATGATGTCTGAGAGCTGCCACTACCTTGTTGATAGGTTAAGAGTGCAATTGCAAACCCAGTACATCAGGACTGCTAATTACTTCACTATCTTCATGGCAGATACATTTGAGTGACATGCTCACAGTCTCACAATTCCAAACGGCATTCCAATCTACTTAGAGCCATGATATATATTTAACATCATCAGTGGGGAAACAATATGTTGCAAAATAAAATCAGAATTACATTTCTAACAAATACATGATCAGTGGGGAGAAAAAAAAACTGCACCAAGACTAATTTGGCCATAGTAATTCCTACACTTATATATGCCATCTTTAAAATGCTGTGTCTGCCCTAGCACTGTAAGGGTTTACACCAAATATGACTTTTCTTACACAGAATGTAGGTGACCAGTGTCTTGAAAGCAGAATTGATGTCAGACAGAGAAACCTATGCAGACCCTCTCTCTTGAAGGATTGGACATTGCTGGCTAAGCAACTGCTCTTTTATAAAAGAGACCAACATTGCTGGTGCTCAGAATCAAATGCTGATCTCACCCACAAGAAATGCATAGTGTGAGATAATGGGTCCTGCTAACTTCATTTTGACCTTTCTTCCACAAACTGAACATTAGAGTTGGGAATGAATTTACCCAAACTCACTCTCCATACCTGAAGTAACTAGTTGCTGGTCGGCTGAAAGACCAAAATTACTATTATTCTGAGCTGAATGCTCAGAGGTGCTCTGTACATGTTTAGTAAATCAAGATGCACGATTATGCTGACAGTAGAATGAAGTCAAGGATGACTCTTGGGGACCTAACAGGACAATTGCTGGAATTGGAACAACCACCATACATTTTAAATTTTGAATCTGATTTGTTTATATAAGGCAAGACTGGTATGTTAACCTGCTCTCATCCATATGAAGTATATCATCCCCTACAATATCACACATATTATTGTGAAAAGGCTGTAAGAGACAGACCCTTTGGAATCTTCCATCTTTCTGGGGACTTTTTCCAGTTACTAGAAGGTGTGAGCTGGACTGGAGATCACCATTTGTCTAAGCAATCTAAAAAGATTGGTTATCTTAGGTGTCACAGGGAGGATGCAGTCTTTTCTGTCACTTTAAGAAGGAGGATCTGCTTATTTTTCCCCCTAGAATTTCCTGTTCTTTATAAAGAATTTGAAAAAGTTCATAATTATTTTTATCCTGCCAGTACCGACTCACTGTTCTGCTATTTATTGAAACTTCATGAGCCTCATTATTCTTATCCTAACACGAGTTCCAATAAAGTCATAGACAATATCACTGTATTACAAATTAATCTACTTAGCACATAAAATACTGTACAAAGTGTACTGAAAACAGAGGGCATTAATCTTACATTCTACCCATACATTTTCATAGATGTTTCTCAGATTAACACTTATTAAAATTGTACTGGAATGCAACATGAATAGTACTTGGCCTTCCCACTGAAAGTATAGAAATTATCTACTGCTGGTGGCACAGGAGCCTTCCCTCAGAACACAGAATCATAATGTTAAGACATCTGTTTGTGTAGATCTTTGAGGGGTTGTAAAATACAGATGAAGAGATACATTTTAATAAAACTCCACTTTAAAACGGAAAATGAAAATGTAATGGCTTATTACAGAACTTGCTGTTATAGGTAACAGACTAGAAAATTTTACTTACTCTTACTAGTTTAAAGATTCCAATGTGTCAAAGATTAACATGTGAGGACCCACAACATGCTTTAAATATGTAAGTACCCATTTTCCACAGCTGAGGACTTAATGACAGCAACTCATTAAGCTACATTAGGGCATAGAAACCTTCATCTCTGTCTACTACTGAAGTATGCATGAGATAATTTTCATGTATTAAGAAACAGAAGTGAACGCAAGTGAAATGAAACTCGATTACAAAGCATGTAGAAGAAATCCTGTGTTACCTGGACATGAAGGACAACACTGCCCTGGATGTATGGTGGGGTTGCCACAGCTGGGAACGGGGCAGGTGATCAAGGCACACATTTCCCGTCCATTATGGCAGTAACATTCCCTGCAGCCATCGTGCCAGCTCTCCTCATTCTCATGCCGGCGCCCATCCATGGACAGGCAGGAGCCTGTTTTAACAGGAGGCATAAGAGAAGCTGTTGCCTCTGCAAAAAAAAAAAAGAAAAAAAAAAAAAAAAAAAAAACACAAGAAAAATGAGGTGTCCTGATAAGCCTCTGCTGCTTAGGAAGAAACACCAACTTCATGACTGGATTGCATTTATTTTTAAAGCACATATAAGACCAAGTAAATAATATGAGTGATTACACTTAAAGTAACACACAGGAAACAGCTAAAAGGTATATTGAAGGGGACAACAGGATGTAGCAGAATTTCCTATAGTATTTCCTGTAGTATTTATTTGGAAAATATAATTTCTTCTGTTGAACCTATACTTTTTTTTTTAAATCAAGCAGAAATACAGTAGTGTCTAAATAATTAATGTAAGAAAAAGGAGAAATGCAATGGAGGGAAGTAGCAGATAGCATGAAGCATATTTGAAATTAAATACTTAAATACCAAAGCACATTAGATTATCTATAATGTATCTGATAGCAAGTAGAATATAAAAACATTTAAATGAGCTGTGGATGGTTTTGCGGATGATAAAAAATTGCAATCAGGTGCTAACAGGGTAATGGTAGATATTGGAAATATTCCATAAAGTACTTCCTGGGATAAATTATTTGTTTATATTACTAAGATAAATTAGATATTTGGAAGAGAATGATGTGAATTTAATCTCTCATTTCTTTTAGCTTTTACTGTGATGAGAATGCACTAGCTTAGACAGTGGCATCATACTTGCACTCTGTCAGAACACAAAGGCAGTTGGTCTAGGGAGGGTAAAGTTTCATTTGTATCTTAAAGGGTATTTAAGTGGGGCAGGATTCAGCCTCAATATATTTTTCGTTGATCAGCAGAGTGAATTTAGAGCCAGACACTCCCTCATCCACATCACTATTATGATGAAGGATGCAGGATCAGTTTGCCAGTGAACTGACTTGTCTTCACGGTATGTCAACCACGTTCTGCTGACATATTTATAACGCTATTTGTGCCAAGTTCTTAATTTCATTTCATTTTAAAAAAGGATAATGCATGAGAAGTAGTAATGTTTACATGTAATTTTAGGAAGTGTTCAGCTATTTTTTTTGTTTGTTTTTGTTGGAGGGTTTCTTGGTGTGGTTTGTTTTTGGTTTTTCTTTTTTTTTTTTTTTTTTGCACACTAGTATGTAGGTCAGGACTTCTTCAGCTGTGGCAGATCTATCAAAGATGATCTCACAAGCAGATGGTACAGTTAGTTTGACGCACATAATCAGGCTAGAAAACCAATACATGGAAGTTACACTAGTATATCATTTTGTGAACTAAACAAAAATGCTGCATAAAGATAAAATACTTCTTAGAACAGACTTCATCCTGCTGTATGAACAGAGATTCTATGAAAAAACTTAAATCCAGTTACTATACTTTCATACTTAAGTATCAAAGTATTTAAATTAAGATTTGAATTAATATCACTGGAATACTCTTTTATATTAAAATAATTATTGACACTCAGAAGTCCTAGATAGTAAGACTTTGTTTATTTAGCAAAGGAAAAGGGTATCTGAAGCAGTCAGACATTTTTTCCTGAAATATTCTAAAGTATACTCCACAATTTGGAGAAACATACATAAGCAGGTATTCAAAATTAAGTTCACAAACTCAGATTGTAATTAAAAATTGAAAAGTGAAAACAATTAGTACAAAAGCTAATACTTAAAAAAATCTAATGTGTAAACACAAAATGGGAGTAACTAGCTACTAAGTGCTACAACTGAAATTATCTGAGATAGAGTAGTTCACAAAGAAAAGAAGTGTTTAATGTGACACCACTGCAGAAAAGGCAAGTTCCATATAAGACACAAGTACAGGAGTGCTGTAGATTTAAATACAGCACTACTACTTCTACTAATCTTAAGCTTTTGCTATAGCTAAAGTACAGTATCAAATTTTTGAAGAGTGATGAGAAACCACAGTAAGTGGGTTTAGAAACCTATTTCCCACCCAAACAATGTTTATAAGTCTCCAGTTGCAACCCCTTAAATATTGCAAGAATTCTAAAGGGAATGGTGCTTAGCTGCTCCATATGTCTGCTAAGTTCAGGACAAGAAGTAACCAGTCCAATGTGTATAAAGGGAGACAGTAATTTTAGAAAATTCATTTTAAAATGTCACATGTTTCTAACCACAGGAAAACACTATTTCAGAAAGGGTTGGTTTTTCCTCTTTCCGTTTTGTTCTGGTTTTCTGTGCCTTTTGAAAGTGGAGATTCTTAATAAATTAAATCTTAGACAAACATCTGTCAAGGATTATCTAGATACACTCCATTTTATGCAAGGGCAAAGAAATGGACTCTCAGTTTTCCAGAGTACTACTCCAGGCTGTGCTTCTATGGTTCTACTTCTATTAATCCTAGCATAAGCTATTTCTGGCAGAAGCAATTTAGAAAGTGCAGCTAATTCACAGGCAGGGGATTTACCCAAATCTTCCTCTTACTTAAGGATTATGGGTTAAAATTTTAACAAGTATTCACATTCTCCCCAGAACATACTGGTGATTGTTCTAATCATTCTTTGACAAAGCAGCTAATGAAGTGATATTGAAGTGATATGCTCATGGCTTGGTACCTTTATGATCATGACAACAATAAATACTGCTTAGAAATGGATCAAGTTAATTTCACTAAATAATCGTGCACGTTTCAAAATCTTTACTTGTTAGAGAAAACACTTAAAAGTGTGCATGTACATAATTAGTGACAAAAGTTTATAGTCTGGGAGGCAATTACAGTACATCTAAGGGAACACTTTGTGTCTATTTAGTCACAGCACTATGACAATCTGGTAGAGTTCTGATTGTGAACATGGAGGCAAATGACAAGCTAAGTGATAAGAATTATCTCAATGGGACACCATTTAGCAGTTACCCTTTCTTATTTTATTTTTTAAATTTTAATTTCTAGTAGAAGTCATATACAGTAGCTTATGTCAGTGAAATCTCTGCTTCTCACATCTGCAAAATAAAACACTGCAACTTTTATTTTGCTAGAAGTCTGAAAGCTTCTTAAAGTGTCTGAAGTGTATTGTTATATAGAAAAAATATAATGCTGGATATTTTTTATTCATATGATCACGTTTGCCTTCAGCTACAGGGGAGTGACTTCAATAACTCGCATTTTCTTCCAGTGCTGTGTTCCCCTAGATTATCCTTTTACATTTTATATTTTTTTTTTAAATGCAGAAGAAATAGCAAAAAAGTTAAGAATAGTCATTACACAAAACAATGGGAATGTAATCAAACTTACTTGACTACAGCTACAAACCAAAACACACAAGTAACAATCAAAGAAAATAAGTATGAAAGAGCAGTTAGGATCAGAGAGACACTGAGCAAAACCAAAAAGTTCTTAAATGCAACACATGGAGATGAGCAATGAAGCAAGTCTGATACCCACACTAATACAAAACATAACCTGAAAATATTGTAGAGAAGAAACATGCTAAAAGCAGCACAAGTATACGGCAGACAAGAAATGAACATCTGATCTCAGTATCCAGCTTGAACTTGGTGGTTACAGGCTTGGGATGTGGCATGTGTGAAATTTTTAGCTTGAGAATACCAAGTCCTCTCTCGTGGGCAGCTGTTCTCTCTACTCATTGTTCATTAAGATTGCCTGAAAAGCATCCAAGCAACAGCGCTCCAATTTTAGGTGATATACTGGATATCTATCAAATCCAGCAGTTGTTTGTAAAGAAAAGGCAGTGGTGAAGAAGCGAAGATGAACACCACCACTGAAAAAAATGGCCTTAACTAGCTTATTATTAGTAGTTGCTAATTAAGAGCCCGATCTAATTTTTATAAATGATAACAAACTTTTTGTGACTTTTTAGTGGGAGATGAAAGCAGAGCCGAAGCATTCTGCTGAAGCCAAGATGAACAGATTATAAAATACAATACATTCCTTTGAGCAATGTTGAACTGGTTCTCCCCCCAGTTACCATATTTCAGTTTGTAGATACTCTGTGCAGTATTGCTCTTCTTTTATCCTGGTTTCCACCTGCTTTGAAAACAAGTTGTAGTTAGAGGTGGAAATGCACTGGCACGTACCTCTGCATTTGCAGATAACACAGCCGTGACTGTTCTGCTGGAAGCCCAATGGACAGATTTTACCACAAGGCAGGTTGGGGCACTTCTTACACCGACAGATTTCACAGCCATGCTTGTTCTTCCTAGATGACCAAAATAATTTGTAAAAGGTCAGCAAGTCACCTTAAATATCTACATCTTTAAGGCAAGAGCACCCCTCCTTAAGGAAGTGACTAATGAGGAAAGAAAATTAGTGTTAATTGTCGCCCTTAGATTCAGTGGTTTTAAGGGCTGTACAAGACTCTGTCCCTGGCATATGCTCCCTCCATTCCGTGAATCCTATGCTGAATGTTTCCTTGTCTTTTTTCAAAAAGGCAGATAATACTATTCAAACTTTCAGCACAGATGTACAAAACAAAGAAAAGACATGGGAAGTTATAGAACATGATCTAGGAGGATAGAGGAGAAATAAATTATTATGTAGATCTCTAGAAAGCCTGGCTCCAAGTTGTAGAAAACTTTATTGAATTTTTAGTTAAAAGGCTGAGAAGTGTTGTCATACAGTAGAGTGGAGATTGAAAGACTTTGTCTTCCTATCCCATCAAAAGGAGTACTTCTTTCCATTACTATGTAGAGCTTTCAAACAGAGAGCTTTATTTAGCAGATTTTGTCAGATCATTATGAAAAGGTTTTGGTTTCTTTAAAGATGCACAAACTCAGTATTTCCAATTATTAACTTTTAACAGTCTTAAAAAAATCACAAATATGATGATTTCTCCTTAACTGTTCACTCTCTAATACACTTTTAGTATTTCCTTTTCGTGTCCTATTTGTGACTAAATATTTACATTAAAATAGAGATTTGTCCTCCATTACACCCCATGTTTTAAATGATCACAACGCACATGGAAGTCAAATATATAGTATTTTAAAAAAGAATTTTGCATAGTAGTAGCAAACTGAACAAATATGCTATACAACCACAAATCTAAATAATTTTCACACCAAGGTAAAACTCAAAGTGAAATGATCCTAAAGGAGTTCTTGCAACAACTTTAGCCCTTTATACTATGAAGAGTTCCATATAAGTTATCTTTAAATGTTATTAATTTCATTCACTGCAATTATTATATATTTTGTAGAGAATGACAAGATTAGAGTGCTCATTTCCAATTTCTAAAAATTTACTGGAAGACTTTATTAAACATTAATAATTTAAAAATACCAGCCATTGTGCATAAAATTACATTCTGTATGTAAACCCAGAATTTAAATATAAAATTATTTTCCAGATAGTTTAAAAAGGTTTAAAGTTCATATATTTTTCAGGTGCACAAAAATGGATGGGAAAAAATCATCCCAAAGACAGGATTCCTGAAAACATTGGCATCATCTTGAAATCAACTTGTTTTTAAAACATCTTAATCTTACAACTATCATACTATGCCCATTAAACCATACTGCAATTTTTAAAATGCTTTTGCTACATAGTTCACATAGAATTTCTAATAAAACTGTTTAGTACAAGCTTGAGCTAAAAAAAAAAAGTGTGGTTCTCTGTAATATATATGTCATCTCTACATGTTTTACCAGTAAATTTTATTTTTCATGGGTACATTCCATGTTACTGCCTTCTTTTCATAATAGTTTAACTTCTACCTCATGACAGCAGATCTTCAGGTAACATTCAAACATAAAATTTTTTTAGGCTTTTCAATGGAATTTACTACATTTGCAACTCCTAGTGTTTGATAATAATACTCCTTAAATTTCTGGTTCATTTTAGAGTTCTCTTTGGCCCTTATTCATAAATGTTGCAGGTTTTTTGAAGCCATCTTTACTGTGGTGTGTCCTCTCAGTACACTGAGTAGTAAATGAGAGAGGAAAATAAGGGATTTTAAATTAAGGAGTTAATAAAATTATCTTCAGGCGTGTTGACTTCAGGAATGGCTGAGACCTATTGTCAGTTTTGCAAGTGAGAGAAAGTAGAACCAGAGGGAAGTTACAGAAAAGGAATCCCATAAAGAGCAGTCATTTTAGTCTGTATGTACCATGAGTTTAATATATTGACCTACAGAGCATAATTACAAATCACATATGTGATTTTCCTACTTAGATAAGATTATCAAAGCATGCCAAAAGAATTTGAAAAGCTACATGTAAGAGATATTACTTGTGAGTAGCTTTCTCATGTTGTTTGCCTAATTCTTCAAAAAAATTTAAGCACTGATTTCCTTTTATAAGCTGCTGGTTTTGAGTTTCGGATCCTAAATCTGTTGATCAAAACCCACTTTGAAGAATACCACCCCCTCCCCCATTTCTATTTTCCTACTCTTCCCCCGCTATGCCACAAAGCAAGCCCAAGCACCAAGCACGTACGCCTGGGTTTTAGCGCATTTTCAGTACACACGGGGATTGCGTGAAGCGTGCTTCCAGGATGAGAATACGTACAAGTATCCAAAGGGACAGTACTTGTCACATACAATGGGTTTGCACTTCTTGGGCCGCGGCCGGCACTGACAGATCTCACAGTTGTGGGCGTCAGTCTGGAAGCCGAAGGAACAATCCAAGGAACAGCCCGAAATGAGGCCGGTGCACAGCTCCTCCCCTGCAAAGGACACACGCAGCTTATCACCACGTGAAAACTGGTTTTATATCAAACACATCCACAGCACACTACACCTTCTGCTCCCTTTTGTGTTGTAACTTTCTTAAAACAGCTAGGCCTTACCTTCTGACTGGCCTGTTTTTAAACTATTTGATGGAATTCTCCAGTAACAACCCGAACTGTATGAGCAGACACTAGAGGATTCTTCAGTTCCTGTCAGCAGCTTGGGAGTACCAGCTGGTACCACAAACTAACACGATTCTATGAACAGATGCACAGCCAATGGAGTCCAACACCCATCACTCCAATGGCTTTCAATAATACATCTAAAATAACACATAATTGCCACACATTACGGGTTTAGTAGGGTTTTGTTCAATATAGATCACCTTTACTCCTCTTCTACTGATTTTAATAAATGCTGAAATGGTGGGATCTATTAAAAACTTTTATTCTTTATGCTGTTTGCTGTCAACTTGATTAACATCTGCTTTTTAAAAATACAACTGCAATACCATAAGATGTGATTGAAGCTTAGAGATGCTAGACTAAAAGATCTGTCTCTTGAAGTCCAGTACCAAGTTTCATCTGCCTCTTGTGGCAAGGAAGATGTTGAATTGTTGACATCTCAATTTTTCTGGTACAGAGTTAAATAATGGTTATTATATGCCCTGTCATTGCAATTTACTATTTTGAGATTGATCAGTTTCTTTTTGCTCTTCTTGAAAGAAATGCCAGAAAGACCACTTTTAACATATCCTAGGATACAATGTTCTTTTATTGTATGCAGAGATGAGAGGAAACAGAAGATTATGGGTTTTTTTACACTAAGGATGCAAAACATGAGAGAAAGAAATGACCATTATTACAATAGCTAAAGTGAGATCAAAATAGAAAAAGAGGGAAATATAATTAAGATTATTCAATAGAAGAATGTGATGGGTGATATCAAAGGCCTGACTTTGAGTGATGTTGAAAGGATGGCTGATCTCTAGCTGGGACATCCACACCACTACAAAATATTGGTTGTACAGAGGTCAGATGAAGATTATTTTTCCAGATGTGCTCCTCAACTGAGACCTGAAGATCACTTCCTTTTAGGGGGAAATGAATATTTAGGGACAAAGTTCTTCCAAGTATTAACATTGACTTACTCTCTAAAACAGTAATTTACTGAAGGAAAACTACAGAAGGAATTTTGCTTTACTTAAATGCTTCCTTTCTGTTTTTGTAATGTTGCATTTAAGATTCCAAAATACAGACTTAACCAGATGTGGATAAGCCAAGTGTCTCCTTATCTATTCTACCAAGTTAATGCTCATTTGGTAAAGGAAGCATGTTCCTTACCGTGTCAGACTGAGACCAGAACCTCAGAGAAAACCAGAAAATTCACTGCCTACTTCTGAGGTGGAATTTGGGCATGCAAGTGCAATACAACATAAGAGTCTCCTTATTTAAACTCTCTCAGTTTAAATACAATGAATATAATCAGGGTCATGGCCCTGACCTCTCCACTTTTATGCAAATTTGGTGTCTGAAGCAAAAAGGATGCAAGTTCAGGGTTGTTTTTACCATTCAGAATACAGAAGTAGAAATGCCAGCTCCTTTCATAACCTCTAGAGATTGTGTCTGGAAGCAGAGAATCAATACCATGAGATTTAAGCATCTCTTCTTGGTCAGATCTAACCTTTGCACAGCAAGGGTAACCCTTTTTTTAGGTTTTTGCTTTAGGGAAAAAACACATACAAAGATCTTCATGAAATTTTACACATTTTTTGAGTATTAAGTCAGGCTGATCTACAAAGAATACTGATCTTTGTAATATGTCGCCACTAATGCAGATTTTAAAACAATATAATGCGGAGGAAAGTTCAATATTTTTCTCTGGTAATGAGTGACATGTGTAATACAAAGACTTTTATTGAAACAAGTTAAAATAATGAGAACTTGCCTTTCTTTTATGAACTTTTATACTAGGATGTTTGTACAGAATTATTCCCCAGCAAAAATAAAATTAACTAAATTTTTCATTATGCAAGATTTTATAAGGTAGTCATCATTTTTAAAGTTAGGCTTGAACCTCATAAAGAATGTATGGAGAAGTACACTAGGATATGTCCAAAAATAATTAAGTCCAGTTATGACCTTTGATATAATGTAAGTTATGATATCTCCTACAGATGCTCAGAACTGAACAGTGAATAAACCTGGAATTGCACAGGTTCAACTGAGCAATTGAACTGAACCATTCCTTTTCTGAAGCACACTTTGTCAGGGAAACGATATGTTTATATGGCTGTCTATAGACAGTAGGATTAGGAAGATAGGTGAAGAAAAAAGAAGGTACCTATGCAAAGGCATGGAAAGAATAAATAGGTATCTTTAAAAAGTAAAAGGAAGAGCTGGAAATAATAATTTTTAAAAATATCAAAAAAAGCCAGAAGAAAGAACCTTTTTTTTTTTTAGTTGGCATATTTCTTTATCTTATTTGTCTCCAGATTATCTGTTAAGGAGAGCTATCAAAATACAACATCCAGGTTTGACTATGAAGTTATACAAGATTGCAAAATAATGATGCCTCAGAATCCCACAGCCAAATACTTCGTTCTCAGTCTTCTGTTGTGCTCTGATTTGGCTAGTGAAACTGCTTTTCAGAGATGCAAAACAAGTCTGCCACACGTAAAATTAATATACTTCATTAAAAGGCCTGGGATGTCTAAGGGCAGTGCTACAAAGCAGGAAGACATCCCAAGTGTCTCTCCCAAGTAGCTTATGATGTTAAATATATTTAAAACTCAATTAGTCAGCTGACATACTAACCAGGAGATCCACTCTCAGAGCAACATCCTCCTTGCTTAATCCTTTACATAGTGAGTTATCCTCAAAAGAATTTTCACTTTGTAAGTGAAAAAGAAAGAAAGAAAAGCTCTTTAGAGCCTTGAGGTGGGTGACTAATAATCACCATTGCCTCTCAGAAACAGACAGTGAAGAACATATGAAAAATCAGCAAAATTCTGGCTATGTCAAACATAAAGGGAAAGTTTGCTGAAATCAGTACAGACAACTGCTGTCTAGTGTTATGTCAATGTTACATATGAGGTGATCAGGATCATCTCCACAGACCTCTGCTCACAGTCTTTCTAAGAAGATGCTGAAAATTAAGTTCTGATAAGATGCTTTTTACTGAAATTACCATATTACTTCATTTAATTCTGATAGTATGACAGTAAAAACTGTGGAAAGAGATTTTGAATAGTTTTTTAAAAAAAATCTCTATATAGTGTCATGAAACTAAGAATGTGAGTTCTGGTCTGTTTTCTGAATTTACATCTAATCATCTAAATGTCTCCTATCAAAACATTATTAAAAACATGACAACAGCAGGCAGTCTCTAAATAAAGTATCATCTGGTACAGAGAGCTTATGTCTGCTGCACAGGCCTGATGAAGAGCATAGTCCAGCATCTTAAGCCAGGTATTTTTTTCAGAAAATTAAGTGAATTGCCGATGTTGCAAAGCAAAGCGCAGGAAAGAAAGACAGACAGACAGACAAAGACAGACAGACAGACAAAGACAGACAAAGACAGACAGACAGACAAAGACAGACAGACAGACAAACAAAGACAGACAGACAGACAGAAAGAAAGACAGACAGACAGAAAGAAAGACAGACAGACAGAAAGAAAGACAGACAGACAGACACAGACAGACAGAGACAGAGACAAGGAAGGAAGGATTCCAGGAAGGAAGGATTCCAGGAAGGAAGGACTGATTCCAGGAAGGAAGGAAGGATTCCAGGAAGGAAGGAAGGATTCCAGGAAGGGAGGAAGGATTCCAGGAAGGGAGGAAGGATTCCAGGAAGGGAGGAAGGATTCCAGGAAGGAAGGAAGGATTCCAGGAAGGAAGGATTCCAGGAAGGATTCCAGGAAGGAGAAAAACAGAAAAGGATTGAGAAGATTGCGAACCTAAATACTCAAATGTGGATCAAATTCAGTGTGCACAATTGTCATCCTGACAATTTTTCTACAGCCTTAGCTATTGCTTTAAATTAATCACTACTAAAATAATGACTAATTCATTATGAAAGGATAAGTAAAACCAGATTTTTTGCTAAGGTTTTGCATTTTAAGTTACACATACTAGGGGACAGGGAGAACTAGCTCATGAAAGTCAAGTGCAATGAACTGAGGAAATCTATTATGACAAAATGTTAGGAGGGTATTTTCCCTTAATATCTGAGGGTGTTTTCCATCTCTGCTTAGATAAATTTCACGTGGAAACTGAATCCCAAATCATGAATGCATTTGCAGAGAAGAAATCTAGCCCCACCTGGTCTAATAACGGCTTCAAAAGTGTATCATGGCAACCAGACAGGCTGAAATGAGGATATAGCAAACATTTTAAAAGCTAATGCAGAAGAAAACTACCATTCAGAGTTTGACAGAACTGCATTATGCACTTGCACATCACTGCAACTCTAACAGAATGGGATTAAGCTTCATTACATAAGCTATTGTTTTTGTGACTGATTAGTTATAGTGACATCACATAGGGAACTAAACTGATGGTTTGACAGAACGTAGAAGACTAAAACCGAAACAAAATGATGGACAGGAAATCAGTTAAAGGGAAAATATCTCTCATTGTGGTGCTTAGGGAAATATGTGGATGAAGAGCAGAATTCTACATGGTAAGTAGAAATATGTTCATTAATTTTTTCCTTATAAAACATGAATTGTTGATAAGGTCATGCCAATATGGAAAACAATTTGCACGACAAGCTCTGAGTTCAGACGCAGGATATTGGATGATTCCGGAATGATATTGACGAGCTATGACTTCAGGAAAAGATTAATGTGTTCTTCAATGTCTCAGGCTCATAGAACTGTATTTTTACTATAAATACTAAGCTTTTTAATATGATGACATCAGCTGACATGCCACATAAAATGCTGAAATAATCAAGTACGGTAGAAGGCTAGGACACTAAACATGAAAAGGTGGTTTTGTCCTGAACCAATGACGTTATTAAATAGCCTCCTGCTTACAACTAATGCTCGCTTGAGGACTAACAAGCACCAAGTACTTATAGCACTGAAGCCTGCCCACGACAGGACCATGCAGTTTTCTTTGGCATATGCAACCACGGCTGCAAAAGCAGCAGCAAAGTCAGTTACCAACAGGTCCAGTTGGTAGTTCACAGTCTAATCACAGTCTTCACTAGCCCTCAGCACACTGGCAAAAGCTATTGCTTACAGACTTTGAGTCCTCTAAAGACTGCAGTGCTAGCAAATACTTCGTTCTGTAATTTGATACAATTAAACACACTATATGCTGTCTTGAATACGGGAAATTCAAATTATTGTATTCATTTGGATTAACTTAATGTGATGCTGATGGAAAAAATACAAGTAGAAAGAACAGTTGAAGATGAATTAGTCTTCTAAAAAAAACAAAAACAAACCCATTTGTGACTTATTAACAAATAAACAGATACTGGTGAGGTATGAGGCCTGGTCACCATTGTTCATAAACTCCTGCTAAATATAGCAATTTCTTTCCCCACTTCCTCCACACACTTACAAACCCTTCCATACACACAGACTATAATACATACTGAGAGTTTTGGAAGAGCATTACACTGTTTAAGAGGAATCTCTCTGGGATATGGAGGATAGGACAACACTGTAGAAGAAAGTCTTGAGAAATGATGATTATCAAGATATGGTGAGCATGCTACACACAAAAAGTGTTTTGAAACTCTTTTCCAGTAAGTGTCTTACTCTCAACACTAACATCTCAACATCAACTCTAGTTTTAAAAAGTTGTCTGATATCTGTAAAACTGAGTCACTGGCTGCTGAAGGAAAGAAAAACCTGTTCAAAAACCAGCATGTAAGAGCAGCTGACATACTGATCTGACCTACTAAGGTCCCACCTTGAAAACAAGACAACAAAAACATTCTGTCCCTTGATATGTTAGCAATGTCTGCATTTGGCAGAATTAACTTAGCAGTGGAATATTTCAGATACAACGCAACCTCTCCTTCTCACGTGTGGCATCTCAGGGGCAATGCATCTCGAAAGGAATCACAGTCTTTGTTCTAAATTCAAAACACTGTTTGCATGATTTATCCCTGATTTCAGAGTGCTCACATCCCTACATCACATGAACCTATGAATATCTGGAGTGTTATAAAATATTGCCTAAAAAAACACCTAAAAAGTAAACAAAATTAAATTCTGTGAAGTGCATGCTAGCTCTAAAAAGGGTCTGCTTGACTTTCTAATAGCTTGATTGTAGTTCCAGCTCTTCTTTTTTTCTAGCATATATATGGTGTTTAAATACCTTTAGGCTCTTATTTATGTTTTTCCAATATATTATTTTACTTATGGACACGCTGATGTTTGTACCATAAGGACTGAAAATCATCTTACTCTAAAAAGTTTTGAAAATGCATTCTTTGTTGAAATACTTTTAGTTTTCAGTCCTGTAATTCACAGATGAAAAAAACAATTGCCAGAGAATATTAACAGATACATGACAAGGATTATGTCAGTATTTCAACTTGGCTTAGGCTGGTGTCCATTTTTACAAATTTGTAGCATGGCTACACAAAGCTAGCTACATACCTTTACCAGTATTATTTTCTTGACGCTGAGGACAGATCATATCAGGAGAACTGTTTCACAGTACCTTTATAATTAAGCACTCCTCAGCCGTCCTCTCGGTGTGGATTGCTACTGCTGCTTAATCTTCGGGGGTGGGGATCTGGGGAGGCAAATTTATGAAGGAGAAAACTAGGTTACTTAACAGTAACTGGAATTCTCTGAATATATTGCCTCCACAGATCCACACTAACCCTCCCTCCTTTTCTTAGATTTAAATCATGATTCACAAAAGCTGGATAAAAATGAAGGGACTGGGCGCTGTGATGCTAGAAAACCCTGTTTAAAGAAATCATCTTGTGAGTCCGTTGAGGCAAATTAACCACTTGGATATGTGCTCTAAACAAATCTAGGATTCACATACAACACATGAATTCATGAAAATGAAATTGTAGCAGTGATATATCAAAGGTGGAATTACTGTAGAATGATCAAGCTTCAAGCACGTTGTTTTTTTTTTTCTTTTTTTCCCTCAAGTCAAGCGAAGTGAAATTCTTATCTGCTTCTGTTGCACTAGATATATTGTAAGCACTAACTCCAATATATTGTAGTCTTCAGAGATCCTGCCAAAGACTTATTCTAGTGACAATACAGATAATATTTTTTTGACATGAGTTGTTGATCATAATTCCATCCTCTTCTGGGACAACTTCCACTATCTTACAAGTGTTCTTAAAGTTAGTACTTCTACTAAGAATATGCACTTTTTTCTGATCTGAGCCTTAAAGTTTTAGGAAACATGCTGCATCCTAAATTTTCCGTGGTTGTATTTCATTAACTCAAGTCTTGCATGTAATAGGAATTCCCTTCTACATCACTGCAGAATAAGTGAAAGAAATAAGATATCCCTTTTCTGTCTTACAGAATTACTCAAAAATCTAATATGTGCTCTCTTTAGCACTACGGAAGATTACATGAATTTTTATTTTATAACTTTTATTTTCCATAGAATTTGTTATGAAATCAAAGCAACACTGCAAGACAATTGATACTAAAATAGAAAAGTGTTACCTAATTTATATTTTACTTTACTATTTCTAGGAATTTTGCATTGCCTGGAGTACATTTTGTGTGATTAGTATGCAATTACTGTCTGACCTCCTTTGACATAGAAATAAACACAAAATACGCTTATTTAAATGGGAAAAATGGACATTGAGAAAGTTTAAGTGTTGAGAGCACCTGGACCTGAGTATGGACTACTTACAGAAATACAGGAAGGAAATATTCAAATTTTGACTATATGATTGAAAGTTTAGGACTCTTAATTACTGAAGAACTCACATGCAAAAAAATGAGGAATTGAGATCTGTTTTCCCACTGCAGTCCCTGTAAAGTTTTCTTAGGCTTTTTGCCATCATCAGTCCCTGTGGTTTTATCAGAGCCTTAACTGCTGCTATTTATAGGCAGCCTGTAGAGGAACCTAGCTATGTTTTCTCAAACCTACCAATCCTGCCTTTGAATGCCTACGCAACTAAACAAAGACCCACATTGTCAAACCCAAAGTCCATGTTGGAATTTCACTCTGTTTCATCAGCTATAAAGGGAGATGGTGTGACTTTGCCAGAATATTGAGGACCACGCTTCTGGTGCATGCTAGTATAGACTGAATGATAATGCCTCCTTTTAACTCCATGGTAGACAATGTGTCCTTCTCATGAAAGGAAAAGGTTCCAATACTTCCAAAGTTATTTCTGTGTGTATCTATAGGATGTGTTTTGGGGAGAAGGTGGTTTCATGTTGAGAGGACTGTGCAAACACATAATATACCAAGATTTCTTATTTTTGAATAGTGATTGCATGACTTGCTTTGACAGACAAAAGAGACCATGACATGAAGTGAAAGAAGTGAAAGGTGATGCATTACTAAGTGAAGGGAAAACGACTCATCTCAGCCTTCTCCAGTTGCACCTCTCCATAACGAGTCTGAAATTATGGAAACTGGATGACAGCTGCATCTTGGAACTGCAAAAGTAAGCCTTCTAAACGATGCAAATAATTTTTAAATTTTACAGCAACACTCTAATTTAATTCCATTTTAGCAATTTTTAGAAATTTAGAAATGTTAAAAAAAATTAACGTCATACACGCTAACAATTATATCCTGAAGAGTACCACATGTTCAAATCATTTGGGTAAAACACTAGTTTCAGTGGCAGGAGAAATTTTAAAGGGTTTTTTTCCCCATGAAAGTAATCCAGGGAACAGACAAGGCCTGCACTGCATATAATTGCTGAAGAATGACTTTGTGTGCAGCAGTAACTGCCAATCAGATTTTAAATCCTGCGTTGCTTCAATCAGCAGGCATTATTTAATAAGCCATTCATTTTCCTTGGGGCAAGAGGAGTCCTGCCTCACATACAGCAGACCACTGGTCTTCCACAAGGACTCCTGTGAATGGATTTGTCTTGCCAAAGGCTTTGTTCCACTCCAGTTCTCCCTATGAAAGTTAAGGCCTAGACACTCCAAACACAAGAGCAATTGCTGCACACTACATTTTCTTCCTTATTTACTTTTTTCTGTTTGTGTTTTGCTCTTGTATCATCTTATACCATCCTACTTTCTTTCCATATCAGTCTATGCTCACTCTTTGCTCATTGGCTTGTTTTTTTCCTCCCTTCTCTTACAGCTGTGATCTGGCTCTGCTACTTTTGAAAAATATTTTATTTTATTTTACAGCAGGTATGTTTTTGCTATGTGTTGCTACAGCATGTTTTTTGCATTCACTGCAGAAACAGAAGGATAAAAGACAAAGTAAACTACTTGTATTAAAATAATATTATAGAAATGTTTTGATTTGCTTCTTTCTTCCTTCTCATTCTGTAGTTGGCTTGAACAAGGAGGGATAGACTTAAAACTAAATTACCATAATGCACCAAACAAGCTTCATTATACTGTACTTACACAATCATTCCAAATAAACTTGTTGAACTTGTTTCAGGCAGCATGAATGTAAATGAAGGTAATAAAGGAGAACAAATTACACCTTCACTCTATGTTTTTCTACTTTGCTTTTATTTTGTCTGAAATAACTGAAGTATAACAAACCTTCAGCAGAGCTACCTAAATATAAATTAACAAAAAATGAAACTTCACTAGAAATAGATTTTTAGAATCAGGATATGATGACTTCAAATGATTATGTGGGCACAGGGGCTTCCTTGTTGAGGTAGTTAAATTTAACTCTGTTGAGCAGCTTAGACCAGCAAAAAGCAAGTGGATGCAGCATAAATATAATGATGTTCCCAAAAGTCCACATGAGTCTATATGAGCTAATGATAATACATGTTCTGACGTCCTTAAGACAACCAAGATACAAGTGAATGGGTTTGGATATTAAAGTACACAGGATCTCAAAACACAGAGAGCTAGCACAGTACATTTTCAGCCCATTTGACCTAAGACCCCTCTCTTCTCATTTCTCACACACACTTTCATCCACAGGAGAGCCTTGCAAGCAACAGACATTACTTGACAGAAAAATTCAATTTCCGTCATTTTGATTGATAACCACCAAATGATGAAGATTTCCAAGCTGTTATTTTTCTTCACTTCCTTAGAAAAGAAAGGTCTCCTCATTCTAAATGACTGAGATTTTTAAGCAACCTAGTAGTCACATTATTTAATTGAAAAAAAAGAGATGATAAATGATACTATTAACTTTGCTCCAGACAGTTTGCTACTGTAAAATGAAGAAAATTTCAAGCAGATCTGGCAAGAGAAAAATTCCCCTGAATAAGTTCTTAGGCATTATTTAATCAGAAATACTCTAAGCAAGAACATCCTGAGACGTGGCTTGTGTCCATATGCAGTCTGGTAACCTAAGACAAAAGAAATCACCCTTTGGAGTGGTGTGTCTCCAGTGTACCAAACTGGAGGGAAGGACTGCATGCACAGGCATAGATGCTGAAATTTGCCAAGTAGGTCCATCTTGTTTGTGCCAAACTCATCAGTCAATTTAATAAAACAGAAGGAAAATCAAATAACAATGTTAAAAGCAGACCCTAACATCTTTAACATTTTCCTTAGGAAGCAGAGCTAAGTAAGGCAAGTATGCAATAGCTTGGATGTAATCTAAGGAAAGTCATCCTTCCATGAATACCACTTGTAATCAAAGGTATTACTTCTGTATTGCCATGACAATGTTATGGCTTACCATATATTTACTTTTGTTAAGATGTCCTCTCCAACACCAATCCATTCCTAAAGCCTGTTAGTTTGTACTAGTTAAGAATTTTATTTTGACCATTTCCATTGGGACCCCTACAATAGTCACATTGGTTGGTTTAGAAAGTGGCTGAGAATGAGTGGACTGAAACCAAGAGAAGAGTAATGGAACAATACTTTAGTTGTGGAAGCCTTAGAGGCTGCAAAAAAGCTGAAAAACTACAATAACAATACAAAAAGAGTTCAAACCCACTCCTAGGTTGGTTTGGCAGCCACAGAGATGCATACTGCAGCTGAGACTAGTACTCCACAGGTGTCCTTTGTTGGCCAATTCTAAAAACCAACCTGATACTGCTTTATATTTCACTTGTAAACACTGAAGTCTTAAGGAAACATATAGAAAATATGCTTTTTTTTGACACACACAAAGTTCTCACAAGGCAAAGCTTTTTCCTTTGTGAAAAACTAAATGTCAAAGCCTGCAAAAATGCTAACTGAAATATTATATATGTATATAAAATAAGAATATATTATAGAAATATGAATATACTTGTATATACACAAAACCCACTCCCAAGCATATAGTTTTCAAACGTTTATCCTCAAAAATCTAAATTTTGACAAAAAAAAACTAAGTTGAAAATAGGCTGTTTAGTAATAGGAGTTTCTGAAGTGCAGAAACCTAGATGCTCTTAAAATTCTTTAAACAGAGGAAAATGAAATGTGGAATTCTCATAAGACTTCTTAAGGTGTGTATGAATATTAGGTCCCAAATTATTACCTTTTCTAGCCAGCTGTTAATTTTTTACCTCAAAAGTCAAACACTGTACACTTTTCTCCAAACACATTTTAAGCAAGCAAGCAATGTCAGAAACCAATTATTTGAAGATGAACTGCTATAAAGCACACACATAATAACATGACATATAATCAACATTATGAATGAAGAAAACCAGCATACTACCATTTTCACATATAACTTGATAGAGAAGGTAGAAGCCACCATATTTCTGCATACTCACTAGTTTTGCACTGACAAATGCGACACCCATTTTGGTCCAGTTTGAAGCTATAGATACAGTCTTTTTCAGTCAAAGTGCAGTTCACCAAAACCTCACAGGTGGGTGGACCTATTGTGATATACGTTGGTTCTGGGGGTAAGAAAAAAACAAAAAGAAAACTTGAGATTCTTGAATATTTTAACTAAGTTCACAAAAATCCATGCACAGTGTAACAGTAAAGAGTAATTCTAATTACTTTTGTTTCTGGTGAATATTCTTGATGAATAGACTTTGTTTCCAAGAGATGTACACTCAACAAAATCAGCATGAAGCTGCAGAAAATTTTTGAAGTATTGACACAGAAAAAAAAATAGCACTTTATTTTTGTTCACTATGAGATCAGCTTTCCTGCACATGCAATTTCAAACGCTAAATATTTATTTTGTCCACTTTTCTCCAGAAGTATTTAATCGAAACTTCAGATGCAGATTTTTTTGCCTTCAAAACAGAACAGAGTTTCTCTAAAGCTGAACTACTGAGCTGCACATCAAACATGTAACTCAGAAGTCAAATCTTTCTTTGTGTGAATAACATCACCTCTACTGAAATTTATAGCAGAAGAGACTCTGAATACCAAAAGGGAATGTAAAATGCACTGCATGGGAAAGATCTCTGGAAAGCATTTAGTATGGCTATTTACTGAAAACATCACTTCTTACAATATATAGTGCATTCCCAGATTATGTTTTCTGGAGTTGAGGAGACTATTGCCGATAACAATTATTTATCCACAGTATATTTACTTTCTGACACCATTTAAATATGCTGAAGTACAGAATTTGTTTTGATACATAGGGTAGACAGAAATATTAATGCACTCTAGTACAGAAAGTTGTTACAATAAAACAAAATCCAGAGACCTATGGAAATAACACGAAACCTGAGAATGACCATCATAAAACAGGACACAGAAGGAAAATAATATTTAATCTTTTCTTGAGCAACTTTTTGCTCTCTGAGACTAATTTTGTCTACCTTGTGCTCTTCACGGAACTCAGGAACTGAAGAACCATTGAGTTCATAGGTGTGAGCATTATTAACATTATACAGAATATTCAGGAAACAAAAAATGCATGATTTAAAGAACTCTGAGCTTTCATTTCAGTGCTTCAACTCTTCAAGTGTACTCTGTTTCTCCATCTCAAAAAATGAAGATTTATACAAAATTAAATTTTAAAAGCCTTCCATATTTAAAGTGATACATTGTGAAAATATGGAGAAATTATATGGAGTAGAGGTGGCCACATGTTGCCATTTTTCATCCTCAGACCACAGATTTTGCCTTTTTTATCTATAAGCAGCTAATCTGTTCTTTCAGAGTAAGGGTAAAATATTACCCAAGGCAGATTAAGTTGTTAGACGCATACAATGTTAAACAAAATACTGATTTCTGTGCCTATTGGCTACATTTCAGCAGGCAGCTTTTGCACCCATGCCTTCCAGTCAACTGAAAATTATCCTATTACAAGAATGAACTTTTCTGCTTTCATTGTGTTTCACAAACTTCAGCTTTCATAGTTCTCTCCAGCCTTGCTCTTCCCAGCACAACAGATAATGCAGCCAATGAATGTTTTTAATCCTATTAAAATTAGGTTAACTAACTAGAGTTTGGAATTTAAAAACTGCATTAAAAACATTACAATTAAGTTAGATAACTTCAAACTTATCTCATAGGTCATGGTTCACATTATGCACTTGCTGAGCAACATTCAAATTCTGTTGCTTGTATAATTTCTAGTAGAAAAGTAGCTACACATTTTAAAAATATATAGAACAGTGCCAACAGCTTTCTTCATGCACATACTGGAAGTCTGCATAATGGCATCATGTCTCCCTAGATCCCTCAAATATCTTCTTACTTAAATTAAAATTTTCCCCTTTTTCTCTTTTTTGGTAGGGATTTAATAAATAACACGTTAGGAGAGCAAAAAGATTGGTTTCCATCAATTCTTCATTTCACAGCTCTGAGTTTGCATGTGTAGTATAGAAGAATAGCCATAATGAGCAAAGTATTTCAAAATCCATGGATTTCCAAACTAGACTTCTTTTAGTCTAAATGAACTCTTTCTTGTTGTTTTCAAATTCGTTTAGTAAAGTATCTGACTAAATCATACTCATGTCTAATACTTAACATTTGCAACTTCCCCAAACCATTAGTTTAGGAACCATGAACATATTGCTATATATATGAATGACATGATAAATTCCATTAGTTAATCCTGGCTGTTTAGGCTTCTGAGTATATAAACTAGTTCTGCAACCAGACTGATTTTTAGCATTGCTCTGTCCTCTAACCAAAATATCCTAAACATGCAAAAGGTCAGAAGGCAAGAGCCACCCTGAAGCTACATTCTGCTTACTGGTCAGCCACCTTACACTTCAAATGACAAAAAGGGCACAGTACAAATGCTTGTACTCACAGGTAGCTCAAACCAGTGCAAATCACATGAATCATTACTGCTGCCCAGAGCAAAGTTCACTGACAGTAACACAAGCTGGAGAACTGAAGGAGACTGCGGCTTTACCATCTGACTGCAGATGTGAGGTAAAACATGTTGATTAAAAAAAAAAGCCTTCCGAACCTCACTGAAAGTTGAGATGCAGGTTAGTTAGTATTCATTGATCCACTTGGGTGTAAACTAAAGCCAGAGAGCAAGACAATTGTGTTTTACTCCCCATCATTAAAGTCTACCCCGCAAGGTAACTTCCCTGTAATTGCAGGTATAACTTAACACTCTAGGAAAACCATTCATAATTTTATGCATTTATCTATATATCTATATATATTAGTCGCATAAGTTTTCGTGACTTTCCAAAATGGAGCATCTGTATTTTGCTAATCCCTTGCCTTGGACACACAGATACAATTCTTATGCCTTTGATACATGCAGTAATATGGTATTTCTTATAAAGGATGAAATTAAACTGGTGTTATATTAATTTGAAAGGTTTTTTTTTTCCTCTATTCATTGTGTTTTATTATTCTGTTAACTTCTGCTTTTGGGCCTGCTTTCAGCATCCTCAGTGTTTCCAGTCAAGCTTACAAATCTGTTTCTTTCTCCCTTCTCTCCCTAAAGGTAAGCCCTGAGATACAGTAATTTTATATGCATGCCTGCTTCTCAATGAGCTGCAAGCAGAGGACAAAAGAAATAATTTCATTCCCTACCCCCACATGTGCAAAAATGCAGCCGGGGGGAAAAAAAAAAATTCAGGCCTTTTCACTTCACTAGACAAGACTCAACAAATAAAGCCAGATCTGCCCTGCCAGACTTCTGGTTATTTGAATAGGCAAGCAATAGCTAAGCTTGAAAAAGCATGTACCACCACAAGATCTGAACTGGGCTTTCAGTGCTGCTCTTGGTAGAAACGGCTGAAGAAAGATCCAGTGCACAAATGCAAAGACAATGGGTGGGAAAAACGGGTGCTGTTTCTGCCTGTGTGCTTTACCAACAATACAACTATACCATAGAAAGAAAGAGAGAAAAATAAAGAGAAGGGGATTGAAGAGAGTCTGGATGAAAACAATGGATTATTTAATGGAGCACAGATTTTGCTGATGCCAAGTGTTAATATATAAAGTTAAAAGCAGATTCCTAACAGAACACCATGCTTCCATATAACCTCTCTGATACTTTCTCTGCTGAATTTTTGTGAAGATAATTAATTTGATTGCTGTGAGGTTGATAAAAATGTTTGAAATAAGTTTTTACAACACCATTTACTTTAAAACAACTTAAACAATTTTAAAATCTACAGGGGATATTTCAGCTGCTGGTGGACCTTCAGTGTGACTAGTCCACTGAAAAAAACTACAATATGTGATCAAATGCTGAATCTCATAAATTGTTCCAGCTTGAAATCGAACTGCATTTATGGTGAAAGAAGGGTGACATTCAAGTAATGTCTGGAGCTAGCTTTGTCCTTAAGGACCTACGTTAACAATACCAACACAAAAACTGGTTGTAAAAAAAAAAAAAAAAAAAAAAAAAAGGAAGAAGATATCAAGGTGGAGTAGTATTTTCACTGATCTTTTTCAATTTGGAATACTTTTGATTGTAAGCAAAACCAGTTCCTACACCTCTCTTTTTTGATTTCTGAGACCTCCCACCTCTCCTGAGTGATGTGACACAGCTTGTAGTACAAAGAGCAGATATTTACTACTATTAACAATTTGAGCTACAATAAATACATGCACAAGAACACAGCATGGTCAATCTGGTCTAGTACTGTGTCTTATGTTTCTTATACTTTGAAGAGTACTGAGGTACTAAACTGGTGCACCCAAGTTTCAGTGAGATGAGGGAAATTTGTTTCTCACGATTACGATTTTATTATATACACAATTTGATCAATTATTAAAAAAAAAGAGAGGGCTTACACTTAACTGCTCTACCGTAAAGCCAAATATATTATGAAAGAACCAAGAGTTCAGTTTTGGTTTGTGTGAAGGACAAGAGGGACCTGCATCATCAGAAGCAGAACTTGCAGGTACAAGGAAGTGATGCTTTCCCTCCATTTAGCACTTGGAAGCCTGCAGCAGCTGGAGTAGTGTCTGTCCAGCTTTGGGCTCCTCAGCAGAAGGGAAACACACACCTGACACACCTGAGCAAATATGACACCAGGCCACAGAGCTGGCCAGGGGCTGGAGAGGTGGCACATGAGGACAGGCTGAGAGACAAAGCAGGGCTTGCTCAGCCTGGGAAGGAGGGTCAGGGGGCATCCTACTGCTGTCTACCACTCCTTAACCCAAGGTACAAAGATGGCAAGGCCTGGCGAATCTTGGAGGTGGCTCCAGGCTGGGATGAGAGAAAACAAAGACAAGCACAAAATGGGAAATGACAACTTGATAAAAGGTGTTTTGATCTTCCTTTTAAACCATGTGGATCACCAAACTATTACATGGCCATGGAGACTTGTGAGATCTCCATCCTTCGAAAGACTCAAAATTTAACTGTGACAAGAATCTGACATCCTTCTGTCACTGGACCTGCTCTGAGCAGGAGACAGGAGTAGAAAAATCTCTGGTGGTCCTTTCCAACTTGCATGACTCTAGGAATTTCATTTTCATATAAACTCAGGACATTTCCAGTGAAAGCAGCAATATCCTTGATGAATCCTAATCAAGGAACTGAAATCAAAAGACAAATATTTCAATTTCTGATGATTTCTGCATGCTTCTGCCAAGTACTGATAACCTTCCTTTTGCAAAGTAAAAGAATTTGTTTGCCTAACATTATCTCTCTGAATCTACTTCATGACTTGAAAACTACATTTTTCATTCAGGAAGCAAAATTTCTTCCAGGTGTTTTAAGAGCAATTCTCTGTTAAGGGTTATTTAGTAAGAGCCCCAACTAGCTTTAATCAGTCTCCTTTTTTTGTTCTCCTTTGAGTTAATACATTTGCAGGCTTCACCTCTCAGCAAGGTATTATTATTACTATTACTATTACTATTATTATTATTAGTACTATTGCATGTAAAACAATTTCTTTGCTTTGTTTCATTTGGAATGCAATATTTTACCTCCAAAAAGTTTTTTTTTTCCATACTTTCCGTAACATCACATGATGGAAATAGCTACTCCATGGCTTTACAAAATTGGTTGTAAGTAGGGAAATAACTATTGTATTCTAAACTTTTTCCTCTGCACAACATTTCTTGTGAATAAGCTCAACAGAATAGGATTCTAGCATGTCCAACATCTCTTTTGTTTTCATAAAATGAAAACCTCTTCTGGGGGAAAAAAGAAAAAAGGAAATAAAAACCATGTTCTGAACAAGGAGAAAGATCTCCAGCATGAAAAATAAAGAACATGCCCCGTGTTTGGGGAAAGTGAAATAGCTCCCTCTTCTGTAGTAACTCACAAAAGAGACTACACTTTTAAAAGAAATAAGATGTTTTGATCCTATGAAACCAGCTCCAACTGACTTAAAGAAATTAAAAATCAGTGCATTCAAGCATTTACCATAAAAAACATAAGGATAAAACCCCCAACCAAACAGTAGTATAACTTTTTACCTAATGTTTTAAGTGATAACTGACTCGGAACTGGGCCTGAAGGGTGTGCTGCTCAACAGCCTTTCACTCGAGTCTGCAGACTTGTTTAAATTTTGTCTACTGTCCAAAAAAGTTAACTGCAGCCTACTAAGCAGCAGCATGTGTGTTTACTTAAGCTTCCTGTAAAAACATTCATATCATTCCAAGAGTGACTAAATGTTTTCCATCCTCATAGTTTGCATTCCAGCCTTCCCCGCCCCTCCAATTCATTACATGAAAAATATCAGCCCTGAGTCCTGGGCTAAAGAATTTCCTTCCTGCGTTTGAAATACCTAATGCCTCACAGGAAATTTTTTCCCAGAATTTGGCTCTGTCAGCTCTCAGGGTTCAACAATTCAGCATCACACAACAATTTATAAATTTATGCAAGGACTTGGGTGATATAATTTTCTAATATCACAAGTAACTCTGAAAATACTTCATTAATACCTCCAAACACATAGTTCAGTTTGGCAGCCTTTTGTCTCCAATTTTATTCATGCTGCCAACCTGAAACTAATAAAATAAACTACTAAAATTTTTCTTTAAAAGTAACTATTATAATAAAAGACTATTTGTTGCTGCAGGGTAAAGAAGCCAGAGGTATTCTTTGTAGTGATGCAATCAAAATGCATACTTTCTACTCCCAAAATGTGAAGTTAAAACCTTTTTTCTGTCATAATCAATTGTAGCAGATTTTGGTTTAACAGGCATGTATACTCTTCAAATGAATTTTAATGCTGATAAGAACTTTTTTTGACAATTTTAGGTGGAATGACACTAAGATTCTCCTTGTTGAAGGAGAATCAAGTCTATCAAGAAATGCCCAAGAAAGCCATTCACTTATTTTTACTAGGTGAAGATAAACACTAAATTAGTGTACATCTGGAACAAGTCTATGAAAACCACTGCAGGTGAAAAAAATTAGGAGGATCCATGAGTTTCTTTATAAGTGAGACATTCTCTGACACATATTCATTAGGATTCTCTGGTTACTTATCCTTTCAGCAGTCTTCCACTGAATTCAACGATGAATCACTGAAAACCATGAAAATGTTATTCCATACTCGTATAGTCTGCCTGAATTTCACTGGCCAGTTTGGTTTTGTGATACTGAGGTTCAACAGGCTCAGCTGCCTTCTCGAGAACCACTACACTAAATCATGACCTGGCAAATAGAAGCCCAGATCTCGGCAGCGTGGCCTTTGCACCCCCTAATTGATGCTGATGAAAGGGCTGGTTGGGAGCTCCAGCGCTGCTGCTGAACAATAACTTACATTTCATGCTCTGAGGAGGACTCTGGGCCCACACCCCGTGTCAGTGAACACTGCTCACTACCACTGACTTCATCCCGAATGAATCAAATTTCTTTTCACTGGACTCTGCTGCCTGTTTTTACTTAATGAAGTGCTAGACACGCTAAAGGAACTGAACTGAATTGCATCTCAGCTAGAGTTTGGATTCCTTTATTGATGAACATGTTAATTTCTTTTTTGCGAAGATAAAGTGTCAGCCATAATGACAGCAAAGTACTGTGGGTCTTATTCATGAAAATCCTCTGAGGGGATTTTGTTTAACACTTAATTTCTCATTCACAGCTTATGCTGGCACCCTGCCACTTGTACCTGAGGGCTCTTTTGCAGAAGGACGTGCTGTGAGATAACCAATTACTGTGTATCAGCTTTCTCTATGAATAGCCTGAGCCTCTGAGAGATGCAAGGGAATAGAGACAACCACAGACTTTCCTAAGGGACATTTTTGGCATCAGTGCCAGTGCTGAACACTTGTATTTATTATCTCATTAAAAAAAAAATAATCATACTATCCTAACCAATATTTATTTCCTGTGAACACAGCTATTATTCCAATTTGCAGATGGCTGTCCACAGATGCAGATGGCCTGAGGGAAACAGTTATTTCTATCACTGTAGCTTCTTTAGAATTCTTCACTTGCTATTATATATTCATAGGGGATATTCCTTCTTTTTTTGTACAATTTGTTAAAAATTGAATTGCTATTTAAACCACAGTAATGTTACTTAGAAAGCAAAGTTATTAGTGCAGCAAGAAGCAAGCAGGTCTGTAAGCAGCAGTACTAACTGCAGCTGATTGCCTATGGATCTGGCTAGCTGCAGTGGAACAGGAACCCAAACCTGACCCATGAAAGAGCTGATCTGAGTTAAAAAAAGTGTGAGCACTTATCAAAATTTTGCAATCCCTTATGGCACTTGAAAAAATCCCATTCTCCCTCTACCTAGCTGTCTGTTTTAATCTGAAGAAATGTGATCCCTTTCTTGTGCTGCAAAAATGAGTCATTAGGTCTAAAACCATGGGGAAAGCACAGAAGGCAAGTATGATTGCCTAAGCCTATGCTCTTAATGAAGAGAAGTCTAGAAAACAAAAAGAGAAACCAAACTAAACAGATAATTAGATAATAGATTAAACAAAGTGAAATCCTAGAGGGCCAATATTATTACAGGAGCTATGAAAGCTATATAGAAGTATCCCTCAGAAGCTTAAAACTAATTCTTTGTGCTGAATCCACAGAAGGGAATGGGCCTTGCTTTTCCCAGCTCTCACCAGAGAAAGGAGGTGCATGCCTTGAAAAGCTGTGTCACCTGAAGAGCTTGAGTTTGGGGACATAAAGGATAAAGAAAGGTCTACCCCCAAATGCCCTCCCCCCTCCAAGCCCCCAACTATATATCAGGTTCAATACATTGGTAAGCTATAGCCCTCACTTGCATGAATACTGAAATCTACACGTGAATTATCCTTACTGCTTTCAGATATGCAAGCAATTTCCTGAGCAAATCTCTTTTCACTAAGGCTGAAAATACAACTCCCATGCCCTGAACACATCAAAAAGATAATCTTAGTCACAACATGCCATAGAGGGAGTTTTGTTTTCCTCAACAACTTTCTGTCTTCCTCTAAATCCTATCTATCTCTTTTGTAATCCAATTAAATTCTTTTTTTGTCTTATATTTTTCTTTGCAACAACCTTTTAGGCACTTGAGGACTGCTATGTTCACATTCTGACTTCATAGTTTTATTTTAAGCTGAACCAATCCAATTTACTCAGTCTGTCTCCCTAGGATGTTTTACAAATTTTGGACTGTGCTCATAGCTTTCAAACACTTTCCAGCTCCCACCTTTATCAGAGAAGCAATGCACAGAAAAGAATCAAGTACCTCCTATGTCATCCAGGGACATACCCACCCACAGGAAAGAGAGCAAAAAGGATTACTTCAGATCTTGTGAATTCTCCTCTTGATCATAATTTCAGTATGGCATTTGCCTTCTCAAGGCCCTGTTAATCCACTTTCAATATGTTCTTTCCCCTTAATCACAAACTTCTCCTGGAAAGCTGCTATTTAACATTCACTCTGGTTCAGGACTTGTGAAAAATCTCCTCCAAATATGTCACGTTCCATTAAGGGGGAACTGTGGGGGGGGTTCTTTTAAAACAGAAGATCTAGGACAGAAATAAACCAAACGAGGCAAGTATTATACCTGAGAACCGCTTATTGGTTACGAAAAGGGCAATGCCCAACTAAAGCAGAGTAGGAAAGACAGAAAAGGAGGAAGGAGAAGGAAGAAGAATGGGGGAAGGGGGGTCAGAGAGACAGACAGAAATTGAGTGTTACCACCAGAACTTGGGAGGGCACCATCGATGTCCGCGTGGCCGGGGGTGTGCACAGCAGCTGCCAAGGAGCCTGTGCAGCTCCCAGAGAGCCACGGCTCTGCAGGCACAGCTCCCGCGGCCACAGGACCGGACATCAGGTGTGCAGGGAACGGGCAGGAGCTCCAGAACCCCGGACAGGGCTGCAGCAGGGATTGTGCTGATGAGCTGGATCGGCGGCGTAGGGCTGGAAGCAGGTGGCTCATGCAGGAACCTGGGCAGGAACGCAAAGGGGCGGGACGGGTGATGGCTGGAGCAGGTGAGGAAGATGAAAGTGGTAGGACAGGACACAGGAAGTGGTCAACAGGTATCCAGCCAGCAAGAAGGAGAGCGAGTGGGTGAGAGCAAGCAAAAAGAAAAGAGCCCAGCATCTTGTGACACAGTTATTTTTAAATCCCCAGCTCCTCCCAAGGTGTCCTCGCTGGCAGCAGACTGCTGGCCCAGTTGAATGCTCAACTGCAGTCCACTGGTGGAGACCTTTTGCCACCCGACTGGAGAACCTCTCTGGAGGACATAGCATCTCCTTTGATGTTCTCCTACTGACTACCCACTCCATGTGAGATGTGAAATGGCTGTTAGGCAAAGCCTTCCTAGAGACAGGGCTTTCCAACATCTTCTCCTAGCTGCCTCCTAAAAGTGGCACATGTGCAGCCCTTTCCCCATGCACCTCTGGTCAAACAATGTTGAGACAAAAATCAAAATTAATCTGGTTCCTCACAGCATAGCATGCTGTATTTTCCCTTGTTGAATTTGGTCAGCATCTTTCTGTCAGTTCTCTGCTTTAATACATATATGAATTCATACTCTGCCTTCCAAGACCCTGGCTGTTCTTTTTAGCTTTGTTGTCTATAGACAAAATAAATTTAGCTTTGATCTGAGCTAGTAAAAACATCAAACAGAGCTGGTAAAGATTCCAGTGGATACCAGCTAGAGTGCAACTCAAGAGAGGCTACCCACAGATCTGGAAATTAAATCCATATACAAACCCATTGTTTTAGCACACCACATCATAAATACTCCTCTCCTTATGTACCTACCCCCCTATGCTCCTGTCTCTTTCTCCTCATCAACCTCCTCAGGGAGCTCCAGTGTAAAGCATCTCGAGCACCTCACTCAGCATCCCCTTCCAGCAGCAGCCAAGACTGAGGTGAGGGGAGCAACTGTTACCATCTTCCCCAAGTCCAGCAAACCCAAGACAGGCATTCAGAAAATTATACATTTCAAACCAATCTGGGCATCCAATCAACATGGGAATGTGTACTGCATAGCACAAATACAGGATATACAACATGGACACATATACAGCAGAATGTTAGGAAGAATTAAAAAGGGTCTACTGCAGAGAAGAGATACAAATCAATTCTGTATAGTAACAGAAATATCACAATTGCTCCGTCTTGGGTCTCCAATTTAGAGAAGTGTCTACAGCTACTTTTATGTAACTTGAGTTTCTACAATCCTCACAGCCCAGTTTTCTCACTGCAGTAGTAAGAACATGAGGATTTTCTTCATGAGGAAATGGGAATGCTCTAATTTGGTCTGAATTTACCACATTCAAAGGCTGAATACATTTGTGTGCTGACATAGTGTGCTCATATTTCAAGAATCTTTGTACACAAATTTTCTAGTACGTTATACGTGATCTCTGGCAGTAAAATTTTTTTGCAAGTGTAGTCCAAGAAAAAATTTATCCTTATGAAGCTGCTGGAATGCAAACTTATCTAGGGGAACAAATATGTCCTTCATTGAAACTGATTATAAACCAGCCAAGAAATAACTGAATTGGCAGGACTGCAGGTACAGCAGCATTTAGATCAAAGGCAGAGAGGAAGAGTCAGAAGTGACTGGATACTTACAACCTTTTACTCTGGATGAGCTACAGCCAGGCCAGATCCACAAGCAGCTTTGATTAGAATTTTCTCATCAGTTTCATGCCCCACAAATCCCTGTATCCCTCAACACTCAAACCAAGATATACGATAGAAATATCTTTGACTAAATGTTTTCAGTTTGCATATTAAAGAGCTTATATCTGACATGCTTAAAGTAAGCTCACACAACTGAAGCTGGCTTCTAGAATTGGGGTCTCTTTCAAATGTAAATAGAAGTCCGATGAGAAATAAATGCATGCTTGAAAATAGTGATATGCCTATAAATGTCTTCCTTATTATTCCTTATCTAACATTTATTTCTAAATAGAAATATGGGCATGAACTCTTCTCATCAGTAACTAAACTAAGATAGTAGGGGGTTTTCAGCAGGTTCCATTCTTCTTTCTGCTTTAGATCTGAAGCTTAGTTAAGATTCTAAAATAGAAATTATTATTTCCTACACTCTGCATTAATCTCCACAAAAAATTTGAAAAGGTTAATGCAAAAAGAGCTATAGCTGAATCAAGAAATGCAGTATACAAGTAAGAGCAAAAAAGCAAAGCATATTCACGATGCAAGTGCATAATGCGACTTTTGAAAAGAAGTAATTTTAAACTAGTCTGCACAAACAGTGTTATTCCTCTATGGTATATACTCTTGTTAAGAGTGTTGAGATATGAATGAGAAAAGCAAGTCATTCAAATGAGGTATTCAAAATGAGGTATGTTTATCTTTACAATCACTAGTAAACTACTATTTCAAGATCAGCTGCAAAGTTTACATTATTTTTGCTCATTTATTGAGCATGTTACTAAAGTACACTGCTTTTTCTGCTTTAATAACTTGCACAGTTGAAAATACGACACTTGTATAAAATAGACCTTTGCCCACACTAGATAAGAATTCTGCTTCTCTTTCCTCAACAGTAGGAAATTAGTGAAGCAGAAGGATGGAGGAACTGAACTGGAGAGCACAGGACAGTCAATGCTTCTGCTCATACAGTGCACTGCAAAATTCAGGTTAAGCTGTGGATATGCAAGTGCAATGAGGTGGTATGCAGAAAAGTTTCAAGTGGCTAACAATGGATGCTTTTTATTCCTCTTTAGGAAAAAAATGTGCCTGGAATTTACTTCATTGCTTGTAGCTCCATTAAAATGTACTGCACATTTTTTTTTTTAATTAGAATCATTAAAATCAAGGGATTGATTTGTCAGCCAACTTCCCAACCAGGACCTTATTCTCCCCTATTCCTGCCACCCCCGCAGATCATGGACAACACAGTGAGCATCAGCAGCAGAACTTCATCAACAGAAACAATGCTCAGGAAAGAGTGAGAAGCTGATTGAAAATGGGAAGGAGCACTGATCCATGCAGCTTACCTGATTAAGAGAATAGAGATGTCAGGTGGCTGGATGATGGTAGAAACAAAACAGCATTTTAGATGGGACTAGGTTGTCATTAAAATGATATAAGTAAAATTTGGGAAAAATCAGTTGTGCAAAGGAAGCAAAAGTTTTTAACTCTCTTCCCATGGCATGCATGCTTCTCCAGTTCAGCCTCAGAACAAGGAAAAAAATCAGAGAACAGAAATCTAAAGAAATTCCTTCCCTGCTGGGTTAGCAAGTGACAGCTGCATTGTAATGAAAGCAGACAGAACTTGTTTCCTACCCCACACATTAAACTCCAAGTAGAAACACTACTAATCTCAGATTTAAGGCTTAAGACACATGAAGCTGTCTGACCTTGGAGGTGGGCCAGAAGTCTATAGTTAACACACAAGTCACTGCTGCCATCAGCTCAAACACTACATTTAAAAAAACAAAATAAAAATTAAGATACACATTCTTAATATTAAATGCAGAGAGTCAACATCTAACAAAACACCACACATTGCTATTTTTCCCTAATATTTCAGGATTTTCTTGACATGTGCTTTCAAAGAAAAATGTTAACAGATTCAGAAAGACACACAGGGCTGATCCTTCAAATCAGGTAATATGTTGCTGTCACGTAACTAGATACTTTTATTCAAAGTAATAATCACAAGGCTGCCAATCAGAAGGTACTACAGCTGTGAACTTGTTTGATGCCCCAGAACATAACTTCAAGAGATTTGCTAGTAACCTTGATGGTTCATTTCTCAGGGATTTTTTAATTTGTTATTATTACAAGATAAATAGTTAAATCTCAGATGTTGAATAACTTCTAATCATATCTATTTCTAATATCATCCAAAGGTGCTTCTTGCAAACTGGATCTTTTAAATCTTGGGTGTTAGCATCTGAACTCATTACTGTGTTTTAACAGTCCAGTATTTTTTAATCCTTGAAATAATCCCATATCTGCGTTCCTGGAATTAGGTAACTTGCAATAGTCAATCATAATGATCTGGTTTAGTTATGTTTGTTTGCTGTGGGAGAGGGGAAGGAAAAAAGAGGAGAGGATTCAAGTGTTTTCAGATATTCTCTGACCACTGGCACCTAAGTATCCTGAAACTTCATCCTACCATGAACTAGAAGCACTTCTATTAGTTGTTGGTTCTATTACTTACGTAATTTCATTACCTATTGAAAAAAACTCACCAAGGCAAATGTGATGCTTTTAAGCTTAAAACTTAGGACGTTCCCCAAAATAGCATTCAGTATCACTGCCTTCCAGATGACACACTCAAAACTAGATGACTACAATTAAGCACACATCATACAACAGCTAACAAGACAAATAAGAAGCCGGACTATTTTTAAAAAAACCCCACAATTTAGATGACACAAGAACCTCATTTAAATATTGATTCCATAATTCTATTGTGTCAGTTTCTGTCCATTTGTATCATAAGTATGATTGCACTCCAGAAATCACTCACCCATGCAAATACAGAACAACTTTTATGGACTTAAACAGTTGTAGCTACATCATCTTCTAAAAGTAGAAACTTGTTACTGCATAGAATTAGGCAGCCTCGTCCAGAGGACCTAACTTGAGAGCACTGCACAGGCATTACTGTGGTGTATTAATGAAGCACCAGCTTGTTTATTTTGCAACCTTTAGCAATGAAGGATGGAAACCTACACCTGACCCTGTGTTTGCTTCCCACGGCTCTTCATAATTAGCATTTATATACGCACACACACACACACACACACAAACATTTAATTCAATTATCTCTCATCAATTTTCTCCAGCCTGGAAGATGAAAATAGAGACATGTGCCTATCCTTCCCTCATCAGAGGAAAAGAATCCTCTCAGTGTATTAACATGTTGAAAACACTTCCATCAGTGTCTCTGTCTCTCTGTACTGCCTTCCCAAGCTGGCTCAGACACCTAGATAACGAGGGGTGACAGCACAGGCTCTGTGATACCCATCCTGAGGTGATCACTGGGGATTAACAGCAGTTAACCTGCTTCCTCACAGTGACATTAATTCAGTGCAAGTAGAGCAATTCTGTACAATTCACCAGCAGCTTTTACACATCACATCAAACACCTTCATGCCTAGTGATACGAATTCTGGAGTTAAAGAGCAACTGTAAGAAATCCGTATGCTCCTCAGATTTATCCTAAAAAGTAAGTATCACAGTGAGCTTGCTTGGGTGGATCCTACAAACCAAGAAGGGCTCTGATACACATGTAGATATAAAATTTTTTTTTTATCAGAGATGGAATGAGAAAAACTTGAGTGGCAACTCACTAAGCACCCACAAGTGTTTGTATAATGTGAAGATAGCTCTAGGTCCAAATGAACCATTTCTAAACTTATCTGGTGTTTTTTCTGATAAACAGCTACTCCATAAAATGCAGCTCTAGATGTACATTTACATATGCAATTCAAAATATTTTTTAATGTCTCAGTTTGCAAGTCTTCACATTTCCATTGTCAGGTTGGGTGAGCATTTTACCTTATAGTTAGGTAAATTTCAGTCAGTTGTACCATATATACATGTATTTCCACAAACAAATGAAAAAATAATTGTGAAGTAGAAAAATTAATCTATCTCCCAGGTAACAGCCTTTTCTATAAGTTTCACTGAAATAATTATGTCCAGTATCAAGTGATGCCGTACAAAGAGATTTTTAGTTGCAACTGAATGACAGTGATGAAGAAGAAAACAGGAATAATCCAATTAACAGTAATACCTAGTGATAAACATTTTTACTTTCTAACTTCTTCTATATTTATCAATAAGGTTTAAGCAAAGCTACAAGGAAAATTAGTAGATAATGATGATCTTAACCTATCGACAATGAGAGAGAGAGATGGAGACACTGAATGGTGATCAGAATCCAATTTTTACTGAGCACTACATGTGCTTATATACCATTTGCAGGAAGGCATGTAATATTTTTCTACAGTCATCTAGCTAACCATCACATAGACAAACTTTACATTCCAACTTAGTAAAATCTTATTTCCCATAAGCCAGACTTGATTCAATCTTTTTGCAGTCAGAGCTCTGTTTGCCCTTGCCATGGCATCCTCGTTATCAAGTTGCCTATACTAATTAAGCAGTACTGCACTACTATCAGTCTCATGTGCATTACCCATATCCACATTAACCACCTCTTATACTCTTTGTGCCAAAGGAGTACCAGGGATTGCCAACATACAGGTTAAACAACGCTGATGAGTTCTACCCGCAGTAATTATTCAACAACCAGCCAACGCCATATTCCTCAATCCTCCAAAATTTTAGAGGAAACTGGGAATTGCAGGTAAGCAGCAGCCACGGCAGACCAAAGCCCAGTGAAGGGGAGTACCACTCTTACCCTCACAGACGGGGCAGCACTCTCCAGGGACCTTGACAGGGTTCAGGCAGCTCTGTCCACAGGCTGTGGCCACACAGTGCGGGTCCCCATTGATGCACTGGCAGAACGTGCAGTCGTCCTCGCGCCAGCGGTCTCCGTGAGCTTGGATCTGGCCATTGGCATAGCAGCCAGCAGGGTTACTGACTGGATAAAGTGGGTCTGGAATGAGAGCAATTGCAAGAGAACGTGTGCTTTAATTAATGTTTTAATTTATTGTTTCTGTTCTTCAGGACAAAATGGTTCTTGGATCTATTGTTTCTTTCTTCGTACCAACATTTCTAAATGACCCACTGGAATGACTCATGTCAGCACTGCAACACCCTTTGACACCCATGAGCAAAGATGAGGCCTCAGGCACATTTGTTGCTGGAACAAGAAGAGTGCCTTTAAGCTGCACCTCATCCCTCTTTCAGAGATACACCTTTTTGAACAGGGTCCAGTTTACAATTTCATTTCAGTTGAAGTTTTTGGCCCTTGAAAGCCACAAGTCCCCAATTACCTGCTAACAATCAAATTAATATCTGGGTATTTTAATTCCAGAATTTTAGGGAGCATACTTTGTGTAAGATTTCTCCTCAAGTTCCATGCAAGTTCCGTATGCTAACCCATTACTTGAAATAATTATTCATTACTTGAATAATTTTACTCTTCAGAAATAACAGTACTCCGGAGATGTGGTAAGATGCACTGATATTAATAGTTAAAAAGATATATACATTACATGAATGTATACAACATATGGTGGCTAATAAAAGGTGTCAGGCTGAGAAATGAAGTATCTGAGAATATACAGTAAGTAGGTCAGGTTTGCAAAGCAAGAAATACTACAAATTACATATTAAAGCAAATTTAATAAATTAAAAGCAATAAATATACCTGAAAACATCTTTTTAAGCAAACATCAAATAAGCACAAATGAATTATTGTAAATTAATTTTCCAGGAGTGTTAACACGGGAGGACTTGACAGAAATAAGATGTCCTATCTGAAGGAAAAAAAGGATTGAATGAAACTTGGATTATTTCTTTGAAGTTTCATCAGTCCCCTTTGGAAGGAAGGCAATGCATTTTGAATGTAGAAAAATCCTGTAGCAGTGTCTTACGTGTTGTCTTATTCTAAGCCACTTTATGACACTTCAAACATTTGGAGTGAAACAGCACACAACATCATCCCCATCCAGAGCTGTACTGATATTCAGAATTTCAGTAAAATTCTGATTAAGCCCAAATACCAGATGCTTGTGGAAATAAGGCATTTAAAATTTAAAATGCCTCCTTAACTCTTAACTTTTCACCTTTCATGTTTTAGCATGACCTTGCATCTGTAAATAACTGGTTTGAACTAACCAATAATCAAATCATACACAAAGAAATTATATTAATTTTATCATTCATCTTATGTACAGGATTCTGATTGACAAAGGAATAAAGAAAAAGCACAGAAAAGGCACACAAGACTTGTGCTACTTGCAACAGTCTTCTGTGCAACTCAAAGCACAAAGTTCCTGGTACTTTTAAAAGGTCAGTAATGTTTAAAGATATAAATTGAGTCCATAAAATTACATCTCCTAATGCTGATATAGCCTACAGAATTTTGAGAACTCCTCCTGCAGTTAAGTCAAGAAGGGCTTTTGCCTGTACTACACAACTCACACCAAACAGTACTTGCCATTTTAGATTTCTTGGAGAAAAAATAAAAAGCTTTTTATTTATTGATATTTCTATTATCAAGTAAATATTGTTAGGAAGCAACAAATCACCTTGATGACAAGTCATTAAATACTCAACCGAAGAAGAGCAGGTAGAAAAAATGCCACTTCTTCAACAACCAGAAAAGCATGAATGGGCAGGCTGATATGTTCTGCCCATTTAAAATACTTGACCTTGTCAATTTAGGTGTCAGCTTTACCCAAGTTATTTAAAAAGGACTAGAAGCACCTTTTTTTTTTTTTTTAGTGTTTAAAGGAACCAGGACAATTGCAATATGTCAATGATGCCAGCTGCCTAGGCTCACTTAAAAGAATGCCACTAAATCAAGAGGGATTTTTAGTAAAAACCACCATGTATCTTACTATCCAATCATTCAGAATTCAGAAGTCAGACTTCCTTCATTTAGTGCCATAACCCCTATGAGAATACACAACAGAAAGAAGCAAGCCATTATAGCACCAGGTGGTTTGACAAAGGAGCCTGTAACTTGGCATTAAGCCACAGTCTTTACTACTCGGGGGACTTCTCAATAATTATATAACATTATCAATTTTATCCTTACTAAGGACCAGTCTTAAAGAAGAAATTTCCACTGCAGACTAATATACACCAACTCATTGACCCGAAATGAAATGTTATCAGGTTGTCTTGCTAGTCTGATTCAGATGTTGCAAAAATGAAGAAATCAAATTTACTGTGGTATGATAACATAACAGAACAATTTATTGATAAATAAGGAGGCAGAATATTTAAATCATCAAAGAGGATAGAGGAGATTCCTAGATCTGCAAGTCCAGTGTGAAAAATCAGCACCCATATCTGAATATGACAGAGAGGACAGATAGAGCATATGTATAGATACATTATTTATATATCTATATATTGTCACAATGATTTCATAATGCCAAATCTTGGAATATTCACATATGAGAAAAAATAGTAATTACAGGAAATGAACCCAAGAGATTTTACGTATTCCATAAAGTCAGCAGCTCCTACAGCAATTTCTTCATGAGTGGATCTGCACTTACTTGGGGGGGAGGAATGTCACCACATCAGACATGCTTTCTCTAGACTTTTTCAATCTGTCATTAAATGACAGTATAGCACTTTTTTCCTTACAGCATGAAGGCTTTTGTAAGTGTAGGTGCAACTGCACCAGGAAAGACAAAAAATCTAGGATCCTGCCTTCAAGTATAGGCAGCAATAAATGTCTAGGCCAGGTCTTAAACTCAGGGCAAACATGGATTGGTATGTCTCTGGAATACTTAAATCTACAACATCTGCAATTCAGTTTCTCTACATGTGAACACCACATATCAACCTGATACAAGCATAAACTAAAATGTATAATATATACACCAAAAAAACCCCAACAAATACTCTTTAAAAAAATGGCTTCCTAACTTACCCACCTAATGTTTTATTATCCATATTTTAGGTTCAAATCTCTCTTCCTTCCAGTAGCTTGTAACAAAACAAGCCATTTTTACCAGATCCTGTGCTGAATGAGAAGGTCCAGCTCTTACAGCTGACTCTATTAGACATATTTTTATGAGTACTCTACTTTCTAATTCTCTGCTTGGAATAAAACATTACTACAATGGATCTTATTCTGCAAAGAACTACAGGATTAATGGTATTAAGGAGACTGCAAAGTGTTTGAAATTCCTAGTAATTACTAGATTCCTCTCCTCTGAGGAGGAGATTTCAGATTTCCAGGTGATTTCACTTATTGAGAAGATATTCCTATGTCCACATTTAAACAAAGGGACTAAAAGTGATTCACAGGTCTTTTGACTACCTGGTGGCCATAACCTGACCCTCACTGAAGATCCAAGTGCACAGCACCACCCCTGTCTTCCTCTGTTGGAAATCTGGTTGCATTCTGGCAGAAGATGCCTCCAATACTTTCTAATATAAAGACTCAGTGTGAGATTTCCCACGGAACCCTTTTTAGGAGGACTGCAGGCCAAGCAAGGCTCTCAGTAGAGCAAAGGAGAAAGAGTAAAACCATTGACATGGGATTGCTGCCCCATTGCTTTGCTGTAATGGTAGAGGAAAGAAGTGTGCATTACTCTAGCTGAACAGAGTAAGAAGCAGGTTGCAAAGCAATCAAAATTTGTCTCAGGGCCACAATGGCAGCTCTGGAGATGCCTGTCGAAATGTCTGTGCAGAAATTAGAACAGCTTTTTATGTTATTTATCAAGAAGGCCCCCCAAAAAGCACTGCACACTTGACCATGTCTAAGAAGTAGTGTCAGAGTCAGGGAAGCACTGCAAAGAACATGACAGCACATTCAGGAACAGCAAAAATATAATAATAATAACAGAGAAATAAATGGAATTATGGAGGAACCTGCAAACTTCAGAAGAACAAAAGTCCTTGTTTGCTCATTACCATTCAGCAGTCAAATAAGAAAAACCCTGCAGAATTAAAAGCAGACAAGATGAAGAGGAGACTGTACCTTCACAGACTGGGCAGCACTCTCCTTCAGGCACATAGTACCTGTCACAGTGCAGCTCACCACACTGGGCAGAGAAACAAATAGAGACTCCCCCTTGGCACCGACAAAATCGACAAGCGTCCATCCGAAACATGTCTCCATCATAATATTCCATGCTGTTAAATATGCAAGTTGGCTTCACTTCTGAAACAAAAAAAACCAAAAAAACAAAAAAAAAAAAAAAAAAAAAAAAAAGGTATTTTACAGATATTGTTATACAGGAAATAGTTAAGCTTATGTTGCTACTGACAAAAACAGGTACAAAAGTCAGTTGATTTTTCTTTCATTTTGTAACCTCAAATACAATTTTGTTTTAAGAAAATTGTATATTTTATTTTCCTTTTCAACAGTGGAAGAAAGTAAAATGCTGTTCAAAATAACCTTCAGAGCAACTGTCTACAACTAACATCTGCAATTAAAAAATTAAAATCCTGGAAAAAAGGTTGCAGTACTAGTATTTCTTTGTAGGTATTAAATATTTCTCACTCTCAATGAACTTGAAACTACTTTAAATTTTAGCACACGAAACACTATGTTTTTCTGTTTTAAGATGTCAGTTTCTGATATTTCATAAGTATAATCTTCCTCTCTCTAGGACTTGGCACTCAGGTGGATACATTGCACTAAAGCTGTCCAATTGATAGGTATAAAAACCCAAACCAACAAATCCCAACCCATTTTGTGACTCCATGATCTGTTTTGCAGAACTGAACACTTCTTTTTTTCAAGCAACCTAGAGCTGTAATAGCCAGCTCACAACCATACTCCTCACAACCCCCCCCCCCCACAAACTCAATTATAATAATAGCTACATGATCATTTTAGCATTTCAAAAACGTAAGATGGGTATTTCTTGTATGCCTCCATCTACAGCAGAGCATTGACATATAATTACAGCCAAACATTGTGGGAAACTAAGAGCCTCTCAAAATTTTAAGTATTTTGGGAAGAACATTGCTTGTTTACTTCAGCAATGTTAAAAAAAAAAAAGGAAAAAAATAGCTCATTAAGCCAAATAAACAGTCTGCAGATTTAATCAGACTTTTCTCATTATTATTATTATTATTATACACCAAAGGGGTTTGGTTCCAGATTATGAATATCTACACATCATGTATATATCATAAGGTCTTCATAGAGATTTTGACCTTGAAGTTACCCCACATTTATGAAGCCACCTCCACCACCTACTGCCAGCAAAGCCCACTCAGTTCAACCAGTCCAACTGACCCCCCTCTTCCACAACACTGTGCAGCTCCATGGCTTAGGGCTGAATCATTGCGACTCAAGACACTGCAGAAAATACACTTCAAATTTATGTTCAACTACAGTACTCCACATTACTCATTAGGAAATCAAGACTTCACAGTATCATCATTACATTACTCAGTGACTTAAGCCACCTCCCTCTTCCCCAGTTCAGAATACAATTTTGGCCTGCTATTACACACTTGCCCAAAAACTGTGAAAGAAGCCACCTGAAGTACAGCAGTACCTAGTCCCCCACTCTGTTTTTTTCAGAAGCTGTATATCCAGCAGCCTGAAGAAACAAAGGATCTGCAAACAGGAAGTTATTTGTTTCAGCAACAACATTATCAAATACTGTAGGTAAACCCAACATCTTTCATTGCATTTGAAGCAAACAGCAAAGAAAAGAAAGGACAACTGTCCATGTTTATGATTTCTGTAGAACAGATGGTAAAGACTCTTTACTTATATATGTAATGTCTAGCCACATAGAGTTGAAAACTGTGCCCACTTCATGGTCAGGTGATTTTTCTTTTACTTAGTGATCAATCTCACATGGGAGATGAAATATATTTAAATGAAAAACCAGCATTTGCAGATTCCTTTCAATCCACCCCAATTCTCTTAACTTTTGGGAGCTAAAAACTTTACATCTGGCTTCCTCTTGACAATGACACAGGTTTTCTTTAAAACTCTAAAGCATTTCAAGTATTTCTTTCAACATGTTCTTATGCTGTGGTCCAGCCTTGAGTCATTTGAAATGATTGTAAAGCATTAGAGTTGAAACTTGGAAGTATCCTGAGTGATGTTTGATTTTTATATGCCTGTTCTGTCTTCAAGGCATAATGCAGAAAGCAGCATAAAAAGTAAGAGCAAGAGGAGGAAATACCACTGTGTCCGGGAAAACAGCTATGACCTCATTAGAAAGCAATTCACATAAACAAACACTTGAGAAATATTTCAAGTTTATGCAGCTCAAGCTGTTAGTTTAAAAACCTCCTCAAAAAGGAAAAGTGCCAACAAAACTCAAAAGGCCTTTAATCCATTTGCTTCTGGCTTCACTGTTTTGATTGCAGCTCTCCAGATTTTTACTGATTCCTCCACACCCGAACAGTAGAGATTAATTTCTGCCTTATTGGAAGTTGAAAAATCAACCCCCACTAATTATCATTATTTTTAATATCCAAACAAGAGTATGCAAGTAACTTCCAATCCTGTAAGGAACAGCATGTTTCATTCCTATAATGAAAACCACTGTAGAATTTCACTATGTGTGCTTTTTTACTGTCCAGCCTTACGTTAAGTGTATATATTCAGACTAAACTATAGACCTAAGCCTATGCATCCAGCTACGAGACAAGGATTACTTTTGCTAGAACCATCTGTAAGATTCTAGTCTTGAGACTGAGTCAAGGCAAAACAAGCATTTAAACAAAGAACTCAAGCTTTAGATACTGCAGCTGGAAGCCTGATGAAAGAGTGAGCAAGATACAGTGAAATTATTATAATGCATTTCTTCCACCACCATGGAAGGAATCTTTGAGATTCCATCTTTCCATCTTTCAGATGCTGAAAGATCTTTCAGTTCCCCATTTTTGGTTTATTTTTGTTTGTTTGGTTGGATTTTTAAGTTTTGTTTTGTTTTTTTTATTCTAAAGAGCCAATTTTATTGCCTTATTGATCTAAGTATGACAGTCACCAAGGGATAAAAGAACATAAACTTAACGTTAAATAAATGCATCTTTTCCTAAATTCAAGAATTCATTGTTCTGCCAAAAAAGAGAAAACTACAGGTAAAAGTCTTCAAGCTTAGAATGTGTCACAAAGGAATTAAAATTGCCAAAACTTCATAGCACAAAGCAGTTAAACATATCTGAGACTCCAAATCCTGTTTGTGATGCAGACTACCACAACAAAGCAATGGGCATGAGAGACAGGCCATAGCTTTGTGAACATAAATTCAATGTCTGCTAGCTCTCAGATAACCCAGTAATACAAGATCAATCCAGCCTTAGCACTGACACACAATTGCCCACCTGTGAAAGAAGCCAGGACAGAGGGGATGATCCCAGAAAGATACAGGGTTTTTTCTGGCAGTGGAAGAACAAATGACATCTCTGCTTCTATACAAAGTCAAGCATGACTACGATGGACTTGATTTGGCATTAAGGTTCCTGACACAGAATTAAAAGAAAAATAGTTCTAACACAAATTTAGCTCTACAGATCCCATGGCTATGGCCTTTCTGTCATGGGTTGAGAGCCCAAAAAGGTGGCACTAAACCCCACAGCCTCACACAACACAAACAGTGATCATTTCTCAAACCTTTATAACCAATCTTAACTGCAAAGGGACACAATCTGTTTTACCAAATTAGTTTTCAAAGGTATTTTACCTTCTACACGCAGATCTAATGAAATACACACTAGTTCTATGGGCTGAACTACTCCAAAGTAAAACTTCTGTTATTGAGATTTCTGTAGCTTCCTAATACTTAGGGTTTTCTTTAATTAGACACACAGAACAGCTCAGAAGCACATGCAAGTTTGGCAAACCTTCATCCCTTGCTAGGCAGCAGTTCTGCACAGTTACACCAAGCCCATAAGATGCTTCAGGGCATCAGCTCTCTGCAGGCAAGTTTGGGCATTTTCTTTTGTAGTATCAGAAATTCCAGCTCTCCCAATCCAGAAGAAAGATTCAAAACAATTTTTTGTTGTTTAAAGGATTAAAAGGTTCGTGACTCCAGGACTTCAGATTTGCCTTCAGTATAAAGAAGTATTTGTACCAGAGCCTTGGAAGCAACTCTGGTAAGTGCTGTGAACTTTCTATTAAATGAAAAGGAAGGAAACCAATAAATTTGAATCCTGTGTCTGTATAAAGAGAAGACAGAAAAGCTTTCCATTTTTCAAAAGCTGAACTGATGGAGCATTTAAAAAGACAAGGTTACATGTCATTGGAATTGGCCCATAACAATGTTATAGGACAACTGTATGCTGATGCCTCCTTGCAAGGATATAAAAAACAAGCTAGGTAGAAAAATACGTGGATTCTGACTCTTCAGGCAGCACTGCTTAGTTTCCCTAAGCAGTGTATTTCTTATTATTGCAGCAAATTCCCTATTAACACAATTACAGGACTATTCTGGAAGTCCTTTGGTCCTGCATATTCTAAAAAGGTCATCCAGAAACAGAGAAACCAGAATTAAAATACAACTGTAACTATTATTTGCAAATGAATGCATTTATCCATGCAATTACTTAAAAATACTTTCACAGCTTAAAGGAATGAAACACTATTTTGTGGCAACTGCAGTCTGTAGAAGAGATTAAAAGGTACTAGGGATGCTGAGAAAACCCGAATTCAGCTATATCTGATACATCCCTGTCTTAATATTTTCATTAAAACCACCAGAAATGGAGGAAATGCAACCTCACTATTAAACAATTACACAGTTTTATCTGCTGTAACAGAGTAAAAATCATGGAAGGGTAATAAAGGTTAGACAGAAACAGCAAACAAATAGAAAAGGAAGTTTCCCCTAAGCTTCATTACATTTCTCATCTTTGAGGTCTCATGTTCTACAGTTTTTTTTTTTTTCTGTCCTCCAGACTATAAATTTCTTGCTAAGAGGACTCAGCCTCAGGGCACCTCAGGGTGTCCCCGCCTACATCATCTCTTGCAAATAAAATGTATAATAAATAATAATAAAATGTATACCTTTCATTCAATTTTAATTTTTCTCCATCAGTTCATGTTTTATAAGTGTTTAACTGTTTCTGTGACTTTATACAAGACTGTCCCCTCCTTCTTTCTCCTAACTCTTTCTAGAAAGTAAGCAGTGCTGCTTTTCAACATCCTGCAGTCCTACTACAGGAAAATACCAGGACAACAAAGGAGGAGCTGGGGCCACAGAGGGTGGTGGCTATGCTCTAAAACTCCCAGACAGTGACAGATTTTTCTTGATGAAATTGTGAAACAAACCTTGGAAGCAAGACATGCTCTTCAAAATAGAGGAATGTGTTTAAATCCCAGTGGTCTCTGTCAGTCCATCACAGGAGAAAATACATGTTGTGATCAGGTTAGCCATAGGCATGTTAATAGGGCACAGACATCTGAAACAGTACCACTAATAGGTACTGACACAGCCCACCATGCATTGCCAGGACATTTGTGAGAGGCCTCTAGTGCATGAGAGAAGTTAAGAACTGCAGTGGGAAAAAAAAATAAAAAAAATCTCCAAACTAGTAACAACACAAGGCTGTGGTCTGCCATTATAACAGGTCTTCCATGCTTTGAGAAAAATACTGAATTCTAACCTTGTCCTCCAATGTATTGGCAACTTTGTTCAAGTTTAAAATCCAGCAGCATCTGAGCCAGAACATTACTAAAGGTATTAGTCTACTAAGACAATTCACTTTGGCAAAAAACATTAATATTTCACCAAAGTAAACACTAGAAGTATATACTTAATTTTTTTTAAAAAAAACTTTTAAACCCAGGCAGAACTGCACCATTTGGCATCTAACATTCTTTCTACATGTGATATCATTTCAAAGAATATATACAGAGTTTTGTGTTTGTTTCATTAACTAACATGAAATAAGTGAAATAGATTTTGTCTTTTTTAATTTAAAAAATAACTTTGTTTTAAAACTCAGTCTCTACTTCCAGTTGAACAATCTTCCCACTCCTAGTGAACCACTGTAGAGTTTTGAATCTGGTTTCACATCCAGTTTTGGTCCTGATAATCCCCCCATCTTTTTTATCAATTTATCTACAGACAATTTTTACCAGGAATTTTGGGTTGCCCAGCCTTCAGTCTTCTGTCTCCTTTTCTCTCCTGCTTTAAATGTAACTGGTAATGACTCACATTGTTTCACAAACTTTTCCCTATTTCACTAGGGCAAGTATAATGAAGGTTCAGAGGATCTAAAACAGTTGACTTGGTTTGGCAGACTGACCAACTTTTTCATTATACCAGACCAAATTCTCATAGAGCTGTGACTGGTGATCAGCCATGATTTTCAAATACCTTTCAGATGTTCTGACTGAATTAAAAACCATAAACCCCAAAACCAAACCTCAGCCCACAACAACTAAATCCCTCTACCTTTTTGGTATCAGGTTATTTTCCTCTAATGTTCATCTTATTACGCACCAAAGAATTTGTTACCTTTTTGCACCTCACAAGCTGCATTTTGCATCTTACTTTTTAAGCAGCTGCCTATTTGAAGTCCACCACAAAAATCTGTGGTTTTGGACGGCCAAAGAGAAATATGCAGCACTGTTCAATTAGTATTAGTATTATTTACTGCTCTGCTCTGAGACAGATTGTTACCTTGGTCAAATCCTTATTTCTTCAGAGCATGTATAAAGTGAGGTCAATGAAAGTGCAATAAAGACTGCCAACATTAATGCAATAAATAATGGGAACTCCATGGTAGATTCTGTCTGTGAGGTACTTCACTTGGATTTCATTCCTCCTTCAAAGGTGAATATTTTCCTTGCTGACCCTATATTCCCCATCAAATCCTTTTAGTATTCATTGATGCTCCCTTTAGAAACAAGCCATTCTTATTTATTTTAGAAATAGTGGAATGACCTTTATCCTTTTCTGCACCATGAGATTAATAATGGAACTGCAATTGCTGTGAGGAGCAAGTGAACCAACAGGTGACAAAAAGTGTGATTAAAGAAAATTTTTAATCTCTCTTCCAGTGCAGTACCACTATAGAGATGCAAGTGTGAAAAAAGGCGAAAGGCACAGAGGAAAAAGAAATGCCTACTTTATGTCAGTTTATCATCTCAAATGAGGAAAAAAATGCATAGAAACAGTTCTAAAATACTGATTATGAGTCACATCAAGTGGTCTTACTGATGTAGGAGGTCACTTCTGTACTACTACACAATTATCAGTACAGCTTAAACCAGCAGTAAAGGGTCAAAGTCCTCAGTCCTGGGGAAGGTGTGATTTGATCTTCCCAGGATCAATGCCAGTTATTTTCATGCATCCATCAGGTAGTCCCACTTCCACTGGGTAGGGCAATGAAGGTTCACACCTCAACCCCCACGGAAAATGGGCTGGGACTCCACAGCTATCCTTGGCAGATCTGGACTCTGTAATCACAGCTCACACACAGCCATGGCACAAGGCAGCCTGGTCCCCCAACCTTGAACCATGCTGACAGATTGATGAGGACCACTCACACACGTAATATATCATATTTCACAAACCAATCGGCAATATTTTTGAAGTAGCAGTTGTTTTCAAGGAAACTTACTGAGAAGTGAAAGCCCTGACTGACAGAAGACAGCGGCTGCAGGATGCCTGGTAATTGCTTTCTCAAATTTCCAAGGCACAGCTCACAGTCAGTATGTGCTTTGAGTGCAACTTGCATTCAAGAGATCCATGCATCAATACCTAATTAGAGAACAGGCAAGTTTGGATACTTTCTCTTGTTTCCTGGCACTTGAACTCTTGCTGCACATGCAGCTTTTAATCTCTTTAGACTCACTTGTTGATGCTTGTAATTTAATGCCGAATCAATTTTCTTTTCTTACAAGCTCCCCCATGAGTAAAAGCAGCACACCAGGATTAGCAGACAAAAGTCCTGGTGAATAATATATTTTGTATGGATCAGAAGAAACTAGCTTCTGTAAAATGCAGGATTTTTTGGAAGGCTGCATATCTTGGGGATCTCTCACTCTCCAAATAACTATCACATACTATCTAGTATTCTCTAGATGAAAAGCAGTTTTCAGGTAAGTGGAAGTGGGGAAACTTCACAGCAGTTGGCAGAGTCTGCCTTTAAACAAAGCAATACTGACTCTCACTTTCCCTGAAACAGGGCAGCAGAACCACACAACAGACAAAACCTCTTCATTCAGTTTCATAAAGTAAGATGAAATTATTTGCTACAGATTTCCCATGTTGCCTTATTTCCTTTATACTGACTTCACCCTTCTCAGAAATGAGTACATTTGACTATGGATGTAGCTCTTCCCTGAAAACTTTACTACTGAACATCACTGTGCAAATCTCTGATTCCCATATGCATAAAGCAGTGATGTACTTAGTTGCAGCGGTTATACCTCTAGTGATCCTATTTTATGTATTTAAATAGTTTTAAATTTAGCAATTCATACTTCTGTCTCCTTCAGGCTAAAACTGTGTTGCATGCACGAACTAGGGCTTGCTCTGATGGCCATCAAGAATACAAGATTAGGAGAAACAGCCAGCCAGCCATCTAAGCATAGATGACTGACAAATCATATCTCTATTGCATTTTAAATCACTGTTTGCCAACGCTACAGTTGCAAGGTTTAAGTTACAAATTAAACATAAAGACCTTTCTCCTGGCAAGGAAAAAGGAGCAAAAAGAAATAACATGTTGCAGCCATCTTTGTAGTAATTTTCGATATCCAAGGGCCAGTCAGGGTATGCTCAGGGATGGCTCACATACTCATCCTCGGTAAATCATGACAAGGAACTTGATCACATCAAAAGGGAGCTTTAGATTGATTCCTACCACCACTTAAAAACACAGAATGATTTTACTTACAAAGATGCTTCCCTTCAAAATAAAGGAATCAATGCATGCCTTAAAATTGACCTTTACAATTGACTGACCTTTGGAACACATTCTAATGACAGTAAGCATTAACTGTAACAACAAAATCTATTAAATACAGCAGTGCTTTAAAAAGCACAACTTTATGTCTCTAGTTAGTGTAACAGCTTTATGCAACATGCTCTGTTATCTGCATACATTCAGTATGTCTAAACTATCACACAGAACTATTGTAATCTGTCTGCAATACAGGTTTTTTTTTTCTTCTCATCAATAAGAAAGTTGTTCTCAGGACCTCCTAAATTTTTTTGTATTAAAAAAAAAGAAAAAAAAAAGTTTGACCTATGCAAAGATTGGATAATTACAGGCAGTAGCAACTTAACAACAAGCTCCAATTAAATGAAAATACCAGGATCATTTTCCAAGCAGGAATAAATGTTATTTTGGTGATTTATAATGTCTATATAGTTATAGAATAAACTATGAGAAGCAGCAGATTGCATATGATGTGAAGCATAAGGATGCACCCAATATCAATCTGAAGCAAGAAAATAAAGACTAGTGTATTGACTTCATGCTGTATTTATAATCAAATAAAAACACTGCCATTACAATCTGCAAAAGAAGCGATTACTGCAGAAGTTTCTTTTGCCACAGATTAATATGTTTTTCTTAGACCAGCTAACCAAAAGCTATATTGAGACAGTGTGCCTCAGTAGCAAAGATAACCACACAAAATCTACATATATATTGTAGAGTTTCTACATCAGTTTTATATTAAATCCAGAAAAAACACGTGCAAAAGAACAATGGATCTGTCCCCAAACTGCTGACAAACAACAAAGAGAACTTACTGCAGATTCTCTCCATGATGTGTATTTTGCAGCCATTATTAACTATCCCCTCAACACTGGCCACTGTTATTCTACAACTACAGCAGAGCTCTTTCCTACATAGTAAAGCCAACCTGGCCAAGCTGTGAACATATAATTCTGCATCTATCACATTAGCACAAAATTACAATAAATACTGCAGAAGTCTGACCTGCTTTAACACTCTGATCATTATTAGGGTTACCTAAACATATAAACTGGATTTTTTGCATACACTAATTTGTAATGGATACCCTTATATTAAGGTAATTATGATCAGCATTCTTCCTGACTGCTCCCACCTGCTGCAAAAGAAATTATTAAATTTTTAATTATTTAATTCATTAGATGTTACAATAGCTGGAAAACTGTACTAATGTATGTACATTTCTTTTTTATTCCATCCTCTTGCTTGTTTTCAAAGGTTTTCAAACACAGACATAACTAAAGAAACTTGTTGGTAATACTGATTCAACAACTTCCCCAGTCACCATCTATAAACTCAATAAATTGCATTTGATTAAAACACATGCTTTAAAAAGGCATCTAATCCTAATTGGAAAGGATAAGGAATTCAGCATCCTCCCAGCAGTTTGTGCCAACAGCTAGCCACCCTTACTGCTGAGAACAGCTTGTCCTAGATCTTACAGATTTGACTCTTCTTACTTGGAAGGCATTTTTTTTTTTTTTAATCAAGCAAAGAAATTGATCTAAGCCTATAACTGTAAGATATTTACTCCATCTGTTACTGATATCAATTGTATCTCCTCTGCACTTGTTAGTATTTCAAAATACCATCAAACCCAGAACTGGATATTGAATTCAATTATCAGTTTCACTGAGAACATTTCCTCCTCCTCTTCATTTTAAACTGACAAAAATAATGGTATGGATTTATTATACACATACACACACGTACCAGTTTGTCATTGCATTAAACATTTATCTAGAAGCTCCTGTCAGAATTACTTTTCTAGGAAGTTAGAAGTTTAGAGGGCTTATTTGTAGTAGTTGCCCTGAAATAATAATAATAAAAAAACCTAAACATGCTGAAATGCATTTGAAAAAAATTGAAAATTTGAAAAAAAATTATAAAATTATAAAGCAATGTCATGTTTTACAGCTATTCTGTCTTCTCTACTGCCACACAATACAAATGTCACACACTCATGTGTAGTTTCATGATTGCTCACAGACTGTTATTAAAATTATTTATCATCTTCAGGTTTATAACTATTTCTTCTTTCCAAAATGGAGCATCATTAATAACTGCACCTGGAACTTTGAATGAAGCGCTTTAAAATCACATCATACAGCATTAGTTTCTAAAATTTGTTTGCAGCATTAAGTAATGTGATGACAAATGTGATTTTCTAAAAAAAAAGTAATCAATTTTTCTGACCAGTTTTCTCAGGATTATTTTCTTTTTTAAAAGAGTAACTTATTAAAGATAATTTTGATACTGGCCTGGAATAGATGAATATATTTTTAAGGACATATATAAGACAAACTTAAAAACCTTGATTTTTCTCCAATCTGCCCTTTCTGCTTCCCTCTGTGGCACCCCTTTTCCTTCAAAAACTCCTATTTCTTCTTCCAATTTACTCTGTAGTCATAGGCTACTAAGCTATGGAAAGCCTGAGGGGCAAGAAGGAATCTTGATCCAAAAACAGCTTGGTACTTTGGAGCGAGCTACAGTGCACAACGAGGCAGTGCCCAGGGCAACAGTGCTAAAGACAGTCCGAATTCACTGTTACCAATGAAAAATGAATTTAACTTCTACTTGGAAATAGGACACGATAACGCCACAAAAAAATAAAAAAAAAAAAAGCAGGCAATTTAAACAGCTCCATCTCACACCTGCTACAATGTAAGTACTGCAACAGTTTTATCAGCAGCACCCACAAATAACATGCAGGCTGAAAAGAAGCAATTAGCAATTAGACTTTGTATCAGAAATTGCCTCTATACTTCTTGCTCAAACTACAAAGTAAATCCTGAATTAAACATTGCATTGAGGTGTCTCAGGTAAATCAGATACAGAAATGATACTTAACAGAATGAAACAAATATGAAACAAAGAAACATGAGTATTACTTTAGTGTACATAAACAAAAAGTAGTTAAGTTGCATTTATGCAAGCTTAGCCAAATAGTAAAAGAATTCCTCCAAAAGCTAAAGAATCAGTAACTCTTCCTGATAAAAATGCTTTTATTTATATGGGAAAACTTATTTTTTAAATACAATATCCCATTATATGTGCTATTATTTTTTCAATCAGCATTTGTGCATTTAAGGTATTGCTATGTGTAAAATAACACAGACCCTCTCCTGAAGAAATCTCTCTCCATTTGCAATGACAATTCTAAATGTTTATAAATGTTTGTTTCAAACATTTGATACACATACCACTAAACAAGATCAAATATTGCTGGATAAATATTCATTAATAAATACTGTGATAGCTTTGTAATTTTTAATGGTCAGAAATTATCATGCAATCCTTCAAGAGTATTTTCCCCCTTACCAGCAGTCAAATATTGTTTCTTTGCAATTCACTGCATACACACAATAAATACACTGTATAGAGCATACAGCTCTATATACAGAACAGTCCTCAGATAAGAGTCACTTGCATGACAGATTTAAGGTTTTTTAGGTGTTTTCTAAACATTTAGACTGGAAAGCAAAGAATGATAATAAATATATTCCTACACAGTCTTATAATTTCTAAAGGTTGTACACCCGTGTTAAAAATTACTTTGCATTTGATTCTTAAAGCAAACCCCATAATCTGACCACCATGCTTTCACTGACAGTGCTGCCACAAGCAGCTGTGATGGTTAACAAAAATATCACTTCCAGAAGGCCTCTAGTGTTTGCTATTGGCAAAAGACTACATGAAAGACATGCAGTGAGAATCTTGCTAAAACCTTAATTCCCTGAGTCACAGAGAAAAACGCTTCAGAAACTAAAGCTGCATTACAACTTCAAAATTGTCAGCATCTTCATCCAAACTTCCAGTTCCATCCTGCTGAATGAAATTCAAGAAAACCAATTCTCTTAGACCTCGATAACATAATGAAAAATAACCAAATGCCCAGCATCCCCCAGAGAGACATAAACCCCTCCTCTTCAGGTGCTAGGGGAAGTTTCACCTACCATTGACGCATTCGAAGACATCACAGCACTTGCCAGGCGTTCCATCTCCACGTGAGACTATCTGGGGCACGGAGCCTGCCTCGCACATGGGGAAACCACAGAGACCAGTGAGACACTCGCACCTGAAACCAAAGAACAGCCAGGAAAACGCCCATCAATGAAGGAAGCTACATACAAGGTGAAAGAATAAGCAAGAGGCAAATATAAAGTCAGAGCACAAGTTAGAGCTTTGGCATATTTGTGTCTTAGAATAATTTTTTAACTCAACAAGCAAGATATTTTATCAACCTGAAGTTCTCTTTTTACCCATCCAAACTCTGTTGGCTGTCAAGCAAACAAAAAAGTGGTAGCGTGTGACGCCAATAGTGCTCTTGTGCTCTGCGTAAAAATTTAATAACTGTAATAACTCTGCTCTCCAGACTTGCAAAATAAATCTTCTTCTCCAATTCTGTCATGAATAATCAAAACTGATGAAACACTAATAACAGAAGTTGCATTTACTCATCAGAAGAGTGTTCCCACATTAGGAAACCACATTATATCCTCTGTAATCTTGGGAAAAATTAAAGAGAAAGGAAGACCAGATTAATTAAATCTAAGCTGAATGAAATTAATTGGAAGTTCTCTTTTGGGGTTGATAGTGATGCAGTTTGCAGAGAGGGAAACCAATTACATGTGATGCCAAATAGTGTGGGAAGCTAGATACATTAAATACTGTGGTTATTTTTGGATCATTCTAAAAGGACTACTTTCTCCACGTAAGTAGTATTTATCTGCTTATATAGGAAAACAGCCTAACTTACTGAGAGATATAAAATGTGGATAAAAACTAGTAATGTTTGCTTCCAGATTCTTTGCTTTATGATTAACACGACAGTTTAAAAGTCAAACTCTTAAGACTTTTGATAAGTTTACATTTAACAGAGTTCTTGCCGGGAACAATGGGCACATTATAGGGATAATCAGCAATGATTCTATAATCAAAGATCCTGTAACTAAAGAAATAAGAGCTCTATTTGTTAATAACTATTTCAAATATTTTAAGTATTCCAAGATAATCCCCACATTAAACAACCCATTAGTAAAAAGCAGCATCAGCACTTAATGCATTGGCATATTCTTTATGCTGAAAAAGCAATAAGTTTGGTTCTTGTTTGCCACGCATGTCTCATTAATTGCCCAACAGTCATTTCATCTCAGATCAGCATCAAATGAATGAGGACCTCTCAAAAGACCTCTCAACCTCTCAACAGACAGGTTTTTAATATCTCTGCCTTTAACCTCATCAGTGTTAGATAAAATTATTATATTCTTCAGTGTAAGGTATTAGTCAAAAGGACCTTTGAAAGAAATACAAGTCAAGGAATCTCACATAACCTCTACAAAACTATTTGACGAGGATTATTAAAATACGGCATTACAGAAGTATGTTACTGTAAAGAGATGAAGTCCATTTCATGAATAAAGTTAAGTATGTCAAGATAAAGTGAAGCAATTTAACTTTATGTGCACATATATGCTACAGTATAGTAACAACTTCAAAGCAGTTATTTGAAGGTTTCATGGTTTTTCTTTCTTTGTTGGTTTGGCTGGGGTTTCTTTGCTTGGTGGGTTTTTTGTTTGTTTGTTTTTTTAATAATACTATGCTTCCCACAACAGTAAAGGATAACGGACTAAACAAAAAGTAAGTAAAAAATCTAAGTTTTATTTATCCCACCTTTGCTTGTGACTTTTTCTTCTCAATTTATTTGTAAATACAAAGACAGAGAGAACCCAATTATTTTCTTTATTGTGTGTTGTTTGTCATCACAGATACAGAAGGAAGAAAAGACATTCTGGCTTCTACTACATGTGATCAAAAAATCCAAAGGACTTTTGACAGCAGTTTCCCTTTAATATGACTTTATAAATAATTTTACAGTATTACTAATATCTCTCACTTTTACTGTACCAATAGTACAGGAAGATGGGGGTTAGGTGGGAGAAGAAAAAAATATGACCTCTAGTAATCAATAAAAAAGAAAAATTAGCAGTCTCAGATTCATGGAATTTCTACCTTAACCCATGTAGCAGTTTTAACCTTAACCCATGTTTTGAAAGATGCTTTTCCTATCTGAGATGAAACCCAGAAATAACGACCTACGTATTACTAATAAAAAAGAAAAAAAAATCTTTTAAAAAATTCATATCAGAAAAAAAGTGCAAACACAATCTGAAAATGGTATTAAAAGCCTAAATAAAAATTGAAGTTTCACTTCAATAGCTCTATATTCAACAGCCTGATGACTTCTGGGAAAATAGGTAGATCAAACTTCCTGAAAATTCAAAGAAGATAGCACACTTTAGGGAAATAGTTGTAGACAATGATTTTCCAAGTTTCATGAGCTGAAATTAACACTCTTAGTTCTACTGCCTTCACAATAAACTTTCTCAGAAGTATCTTCTTTCTTTTTGTCTCACATTCCTTGTAACTCATAGAACTGCAATATTAAATGATTAGGTTAATAACTTGTACTTTCTCCCTCTTTTTTTTTTCCAGTCAGCAGTTTTTAAAAAAAACAAACAACCTAAAACACAAAACTGAACCAAAAGAAACTATGAATCACCATTTTAAATAACTTAAGATAGGACAATCTTCCATAAAAGGCATGAAAGAGATATTTAAAAGATTGGTGGGAGCTAACATTATTTTTTGCAGAAAAGACTCCCTCTTATTCAGAGTAATGAAAGTTTTGCATACTCACAGTACAAGCAAACAAAACCTCAACACTCCAAAATTTTATAAATTGACTTCCCATTTTGTTAAAACATAATCCATGCATAGGAGAATGTCAAAGCAGAAAATGATCTCAGATGGACTTTTAAATAGCCTGCATTCTTTTCAGCCAGCTCTGCTAGGAAAACCTTTGACCACTGTCCAGGCTATTAGCATGGAAAACATTGTTTTGGAGACAGAAGTCTGTCAGAAAGAAACCCAAGGAATTCTGGTAGTTGAGCATGACTGTCATGCTGCCAAAACAACATCTGGAAATTCAGAATAAGTGATCCCATTCTCAGCAAGACAGCAAGATGAGCTTTATAGAACTAGATTTGTCCGAAGTGCCTTTTGCAGCAGAGGGATGGACGAAGAGAAGTTGCAGCCCAGGTCTGTGCTCTGCCACAGGCAGTATCCACCTGTGTATGTCTTGCCCCGGTAATGGAGCACTAGGCTTCAGGAAGTTCAGCAGGTCAGTTTGAGTAAAGCCTGTTGACAGTGGCCATGGTTCCCCTCAGGCTCATTTCTCTAAAATTCAGCTGCTCAGACTGCTGTGCAGTGAGGCACCATGCTGGTCCTGAGCTGCTCCCCCATCACTGCAGCTTGCCTAAAGAAAACAGTCACAGCAGAAGTTGCTACAAGGAAACCTACCCCGAGAGAACGCTGCACTGTAGGGCACCTTCTCCTTTCACATGGCCTGCAGTGACACCACTGCAACATCAAATGGCATTGTGGCATCCAAAAGTTCTAGCATCAAAGGAGGGAGGGCAGCACTTGAGGTTCTGGGAAGTTGGCACCCAGTATCTGCCCCTGACACACCTTATTAGCAAAGGCTGCAAGGAAACAAGCCTCTGGCATGTTGTTCCCATGACAGCACTCAAGCCAAGCCAAGAACACGTCCTTTTAACAAGGAAGAGCAGTCCTGCACCGGGGTACAACGTTACCTTGCAAGAGGGCCCAGAAAGACACAGAGAAGAATCAAACAGTAATGCAAGAGCCTTTATGGCAGCTGAAAAGGTGTTGCCATGGCCTGGAAGGAACCAGGATTCCCAAGCAAGAGGTTTGCTCCACTAAAATTTTGCAAATACAGAATCAACCTGACTGACAAAAGGAATTATCTCCAGTTCTTCAGGCTAAAAAAACAAATAAAAAACCAAAAACTACCACCCCAAGAAAAGCCCAACAACAGTAATCCTAGAAATATCAACAACTGAGCAAGGCAAACTTCAGTACATAAAAAAGCAGAAATGAGATGGTGTACATTAACCAATGCTTTATATAATGAGGAAGGTGACTCCTTCAGTAATAGAAATGGCCTGATTTTTAAAATCAGTTGGTAAGTTTTTCAGAAGATAAGTTGATTGACAGTTTAGTTTATGTTTGACATGTGTTGGTAGTGGGGTTGTTTTTGGGTTGACTTTTGTTGTTTGGGGTTTTATTAATATAATTGCTTAGCTTTTTTCTTTATGTCTCCAAAAGTGCAAAAGAGAAAAGGAAAACGATAAAAAAAATAAAATTGAATACTTGTAAATGATAACTTTTACTTCAAATCCAATTATCTTGGTTCATTTAGTTCTGTTATTAAACAGATTTAAAGAAAGAAGAGCTTGCTTAGCCTCAGAAAAGATGTTTTGATGATAGGATCAGAAGAGTTCTCCAGGCACAAGGCATAATGGCTATGAAAACAAGAACAGGCACCCTAGAAAAAAAGATTTAGTATCAGTGAATGGGAGGGCTGAGGCAGGGGTGTATAGAGGAGAGGGATATTTATTTTGAGGATCAAAACAAAATTAAATTCTAAAGCACTAAGACTAGAGAAAAGCATTCCTGAAACATACATCACATTCCTGTCGAGATTTTATCACAAGTCCTTTTTTTCTCCTTTGCAGCAATCTAGCACAATTTACATTGATATTATTAACATTTATACTAGTCAATGTAGTAGATAAAACTGCCACAGATGTGTTAATAATATAAGCACTTAAGGATACTGAGAAATTAAGAATTTTCAGAAGAGAATTATCAAAGTTTGACAGTGGCAAAGAAAAGTTTAACTGCAAGACCCCGGCTACCATCAAACACATGATACGATGATGATACAACAAAATTAAATATTGACATAGCAGTCTCGTGAAAATATTGAAGAATTATTTCTATGCTATTCACACCTGAATCCACATTGTGAGTTAAGCAGACCGGACAAAACCACTGCCTGTACTGCAGGCAAAGCTAAAGCCATTGGGACAACACCATACATGAATTTCAACTAGAATTTTCCTACATATTCATAGACTGGATTCAGTATCCCTAATTCAGTATCACTACTTCATGCCTTTTTTGGTTTTAAATATAGTATTCAGAAAATCTGTAATGAAAATATTATTTTTAATGGAAATCTTCGTGTATTTTATTTCAAAGATCAATAATAAACCTCTAAAGAGAGATGATAGAAAAGCTGTGGAAGCTGCATATAACAAGTACTATGAGACTGTTTGCAAATGCCCAAAAGTTTTACATCACTGCTGTGTAAACAGACTCATATGGAAGTTCTTCCAATTTTATTTTTTCAGGGGGCTTACTTCTTGAGAACAAATTTTGTATGCTTTCAAGTAAGAATTCCTTTTTAAAATCCAGATCACATTAGAAACACCGAACATAACAGCAAATTTTTCCATGAGTATAGTAATCTTTATACACAGGGGGCTTTTAAATATTACAAAAGGCAACTATCTAGCTTTTAGTTAAATATACCATGAAAGGGAACTTCTTTGTGCACCTTTTGCATATTATCAGCAAATAACAAACAGATGCTAAGCAAGGGAAGTTGTCATAAAAATCAGCATTTACATCAAGTAGATTCCAAGGCTGATGAGGACCTAGAGAGTTCATCTGACTAAAAAACTTCATTTCATCCTTTGACTAATATTAAATCAATTCCTCTGTTTCCCTGAGGGCTGAGACAGAAGAGGAGGACAGTCACAAAAGAGTGATGGCAGAGATGCAGTAGGCATACAACCAGTGGCCAAATGCACTGACTTTTCACGTGCAGTGATTTTTTTCAAGTACACAGATACGTGTACAGACCCTTTTGAATTCATCAGTATGGGAAATAAACTAGTTCAACCCTGCATTTTTTCTCACATTTTGCCATACCAGTGGGTGCTTTTTTCTGTTGATGGTCTCTGTGGTTTTTAACAATGTATATCTCAGTTCCTCTTTTTTCAGGTTTATCAGCTTTAGCCTTCATAATATAACAAATATTTCAAATCTAAAAATAAGGTACTAGTTAAGATGTGATACAAATGTTAGTTTTCCGATATTATGAAATGCTATTTTTTTCTTATTCAACCACTGTTTATTGAGGAATTATAAATACCTGGTCCTCTTACAAATAAAACATAATTCCTGAGGTCTTCTGGTCAAAAATCACTTATAGATAATAGTTTTATAAGTTATTCATAAACATCTATATTCCTGTAACTTCAGGAGTATTTCTTCCTCCTGAATTACATATCTCCCTACAACTAAGCCATCAGAGATGGCTTTGCCATAAGAAAACAAAAAAACTCCTGAAAACTAAGAAAAAAGCAAAACCCCCCACAAACCTTCCCAAAATTCACTATTGTTTAATTTATTTGACTGTTTAATTTCATCACCACTTTCTCCTCTTTGCAAGAGGAAAACCCATGCTCTAATAATTATTTCATGTTCTGTTTTTCCATGACATTCATTCTATTAAACACCTCTCTCAAATCCCTGAAATTCTGTGCAAGTTTAGGAAAGGTTAAAAAAAATGGTTTGGGTTGGAAATGATTCTTTAAAGGTTGTCTAGTCCACTCCCATCCCTGCAAATGATCAGAGACATCTTCAACTACTTCATGTTGCTCAGAGTCCCATTCAACCTGACCTTGAAAAAAAACATGAAGACCAAAATTTGCTCCAAAATCTAAGTGGTTTTGAGACCAAACAACTCCACTCAATTAATGAGACCCTTTCCATGTAGCAGAAACCATGCATGCAGGAACTGTAACACTTGTAGAAACCAGACTGAAATTCACCAATAATATTTCAAAGAACGCCAGTGAGAAACTACTTTTCATTTTAAAATAGTCCATGACCTTTAGTTCCACTTTTAAGTTATTCAACAATTTGAGAACGAAGAAAGAAACAGAATTTGTGGCTGCTGAACTCTGACATGTCATTTCCCACTATTTTCTTGAGGAAACACAACTTCACACTCTTCATATAACCTCTGTAATGTTGATATTATCATCTGCCCCAAGTACCATTGGAAACTGCTGGGGATTTCTGGTATCTACTTCCCTTTTAAAATGCAAGCATCCAAATTATAATTCTATTGCATTATTATGTACATGGGTCTCCCTAGACATCTGTGCATTTGTGAGTCTGAAGACAACAGTCAGATGTTATTGATCTCTGTGATACAAACAGAAATTTGCCTGTTCAAGTCAGAAATTATTCTCAACCAAATCACTTACTCAATTTCCAAACAAGCTAATAGCTGATTAAGTAGATTAAATGAAACAAAACACAGTGGGGAGTCTAAGAAGAAAGAGGAAAAACTATATTCACTGTGATCAAGGTATACACTAATTGTTAAGACTGACAAGGGAAAACAAAAATTGAAACGGAAAGACATATCTACCAGCTTATTATAAGCTGAAAGAGTTCAAACACCAGCTTGCTTGTAAGAATGGAAACAAACCCGAATTCTATAGACACGACAACCTCATTCAAATTTCAAGCATAAAACACCCACCTAAAAGTAGATACAATTAGGAGTCACTTCAATTTATCTGGCTTAAAATTTCTTACCAAGTTTCACAGTGTAGAAGTAAATACACCATCAACCCAGTACATGGTCAGATTAGAGTACTACAGATATTTTTCCATAAAAAGGCAACTGCTTGCATAGTTATCACTGATACTTCCTTACCCAGTGCAAATGGGTTCTTTTGTTTTTCTCTTGGAAAATGTACTTCTTCCTTTAGGTTGCATTGTCTTTCAGGTTTTCCAATTCAATACTTCCTAGAAGCTGATGGAAGACCACCAATGTATTTTTAACAGGTCACACAGGCACAAAACGCTGATCTTATAAAAGATACAAGCAGGGACCTCTGTATTTACAATGTTTTACAGCTTCTTCTGCAAAAGATTTACATGCAATTTCTTCTGCAAACATTCTCATGTTTCCTCTCCTTGTCTGAGGTCTCTGACACTCAGGAGTCAGCCACTGGGTTCCTGAAATGTCTCATGTTTCAGGAGCTTCTGTTCAAGTTTTACTGACATGGCTTTAAAGAAACCAACCAACACACACACCATCTTTTCCTCATTTGTGTACTTCAGGAAAATATGGTTGCTGTCCAAATCAATCCACATGGTGAGGCTCAACGCCAAGGCAGCAATAACTACCATCACACTGAGAACACATGGGAATTCCTGAGGCAGCTGTAGTAGAGAAGGGCAATGCTTGAACTCTGAGCTCAGCAGTTTATTACCTCTCCTGGAAGACATCAGGAGAAGACAGACATGAAACATGGGTCACCTAGAAAGGGAAATGCCCTGTTATCCTTGCTTTTTGTAGACATTCAGTACAGTGCAGACCGTAAGCACGACTGAATATCTCAGCAGACCTGAATGAAGCAAAATGGTCTTCCCAAGAAAAATATTCACCATTTCCTAACTGCTGAGGATTTTTCACTAAAGTGAAGGTGCCTAAACACCTATTTCCAGATACTACAAAACTTCCAGAAAATTGCAGTGTTCTATTCACCACCCATTTGGTGGTGAATATTGCCTGCTGCAAGCCTGAACTGAACATGAGATGTGTTCAGCTGTCATCAGTGTAGAGCTTTTCTTCAATATAAACCTGTCTCTTCAATAAGGAACAGTCTCCAGTTCAACACCAAGTGTTACACCACCACAGTACTGACGAACCTGAGATGGCAAACTAGTCTGCTAGAGTCCAAGTGCAGGAGAAACAACCTTAACAAGTTGGCCAGGGTTAGAAACCAGAGTTTCTAAGAAGCTGATGACAGAACTGAAGGCATTAAAAAGCTTCTGCAGAGTCCTTAACACAGACCTTTGATCCAGCTACCCAGGTTACTCAGGAGCAAATCCCTGAAGAGAAGTCTCAGGAAGATACAGTTCTTGGATCCATGATTGGTCTTACCACTTCCAGCTGAACCTTCCTTTAACAAAAACTGGGATCCACAACCACTTTCTCTTGGATACCAATTCTTGAGGATGAGATGGGTGGAGGAGAAGGATCTAAAATTCTAGAACAAATACAAGGGAGACCTCTGTATCAGCAAAAGTTGCTTTAGAGAGGTGACTGGTAACAGGGGAAAATGAGGAAAAAGTTACACTCGCTGGAAAACCATGACTGTCCTCTAAAGAAGGTTGAAGGAATCCAAGTGGTGAATGCTGTACAGAACACCAAAACATTATCATAAAATGAAGGTCTTCCAAAGACAGGTAGATCTAAGAAAATCTAGACAAATGTGAGAATCACAAGGAATGACATAGAGAAGATCTGAAACAGCCAAAAAGCTAAGAATTAACAGAACGTGTGCACAATACCCTTCCTAGTAAATGGCATAGGTGCAAAGTTAAAGGGATTCAGAGGCCATCTCTACAGCTGATGCCAGAATAAAAACATTATCCAACTAGCTGTGTATGGCTGCTCTCAAATACAGTGCAAATGTATTTGATAATAGGTTAAAAGGAAACTTACAACAGTAGACTTCCCAGTTATGATTCTGATAGCTGACGCAGAATGAGAAGAAAACAACTGTGCTGGTTTTTGTGTTGCTGGCACTGGATTGCCTAGACACTGGTCTAACACAAAACACATAGCACTGGCTGGTAGGTCTAATGATGTGACAGGTTGTGGACACAAAATATGATACAATTATAACACATCCAAGTGCCATAAAAGCAAATAAAAACACCTCTCCAAAGAGGTGTGATTTTTATTTTTGCATAATCATCTGCCATAAGACCCTTGTTTTAATTCACTAACATGAAAAGACAGCATGTCTTTTAACATACATACAGGTTTTCTGAAAAATGCAAGTGAAACAGCTAATGGTAAATTTCTCAAGTGGCATCTATATTGTGCCTAAGTCAAAAGTTTTTATTAGAGACAAAAGATTAAAAGTAACAAAATAGGTAATTTCTTCCTTTGGAATCAAAACCAGTTCAGCAATGGTGTATATACAAATTTTAGAGCTAGATTGCTAATCTAGATTGCTACTTAGCCTTAAGGCCTTTAGAACTGCTAAATAATGCACACACGTTAATTTTTTTTTTAGTACAAGACAGATAAAAAAAGAGTGCTCTCTTAAGAAGATCCTTAAAGTGAAGTACATTTTTGTAGATCTACTTTTTCCTACTGTGTCATAAATTGAAAGGTAATTAAATATGATAGAAAATTCTAGTCTAGTTCTGTTCCAATTTATATTCCATTTCTATCCAGATACAGCTTAAATTAAACTTTGTCTAAAAAACTATTACCCACTGCATCAAGGTATTACTCATTTTCATAAGCTGTACAGAAATGAAAGTACTTAAAAATTTGGAGTTGGGGGAAGAACTGAGAACTGGACTGTTTTCTAAGTAAATCTTTAATGCACATATTAATTGCCCCTGCCCCCCCCCCCCCCCCCCGACTCTCCAGTGGGGCTGAGTAGGTGATGAAAATGCAAAACAAGATTTTATCATCCAGAGACTTAACACTTGGATTTACTGACCAAGTACATTTCACTTCTTTACCACTCTGCAGACCCAATGGTGGCATTGCCATTCACAGTAGCCCCAGACTGAGACATTTTAGCCACTTACAAGGAAAAAATGGCAAGGCAAAGACTACTAAACAAGGAAAAGGGAATTCTATGACTAATGTGTTTTAAGAAATTTTTTCAGAGGTTTTCTTCTACACAATACCAACATAATCCTACTCCTTCATGCTACTTGAGCTAGCTGAGAGGCCTTCATTTGTAATGTCATTCAGTTATCTATAACTAAGTGATAGTGAAATGGTCCAACTCAAAGCATCGTCATTTGCTCATCCATCAAGCCCAAGCCTTTTGGGCTCCAATCTTGCAAGACTGTATCTGCAAAAAGCTTTTAATCACTTCTTTGGCATATGAAATTTACCTGCTCCTGTTATGCTCAACTTAAAATTGCTTTTTCTTCTCTTCATTCCACCACATCATTCTTGAAACTGTTTTTTTTTTAAAGCTAGGACTCAGGTAGGAAAAAAGTGCTGGAACTTTTGATAGATAAACATATATCTACTCTTTCTGAACTTTTTCAAAGCTAGAACATATCTCAGGATTATGGTGTGAGCTTTTTAAAGTAGTACATGAAGCAAACTTATTACTGGGATTTAGTGAACATACTCCTGGATGCTTCTCTCCTCTCAGAAGAATACTCCTATATCCCATATTATCAGCAAGATATTCAAGCCAGCACGCATGTGCTGCAAGAGTTCCTCTTGGGAGTTAAAGGACAATGATGCTGACTCACTGAGACTGAGTCACTCCCAAAATCTGAGGGAGGTGTGGGAAATGTCCTTCAATGTTAAGTAGTTTGGGGAAGGGGGTACATTTCTATTTTTTAAAGTAAACCTTGTGAGACAATACTAACTTAAAAGTCCTAGTTGCTTTTAATTTGTTTGTTAGTTTTGTTTAAAGCTAGAATCCAATTAGAAAAAAAACACACTAGTGACACTGGAAGACAGAAATTGAAAAGGAAGGCACTCTGATGGTCAAGTTTTCAAGGCAAGTTTAGTGTCTTCAGAAGCCAAAATCAGATTCCAGCAACACTGGCTGCTTCTAGCTATAATTACATCCTTTAATCCTTAATTCAGTCCTCTATCAGTTTTCCCACTGTTTCTCTCAGAACTGATAACAAGACAGCCAGATTTAACTGCTTAGGTTTTGTTCTTAATATTGGCACAGTGCTAACATCTCGTTGTTCTCTATGGAGTTTTCTTGGTTATCTGGTTTTATTAAAAGACTGAGCAAGAATAGCTGGGGGTGGGGAGAGGAGTGCGTGTGTGTGAAATATCTCTGAGAACAGAGCACTGAATGAATCTTGAAATTACCAAATCTTTAACAGATGACAGCACAGAAGCAGGGGTATAAAACAGTAGCAAGAAGCAGAGACCTTATAAAGACTAAACTTCCAATTTATTCTGACAACAGTCACAAAGAGAAAAGATAATCTAAAAATATTTGGTGCAAAGCTATCCAAACAAGCCATATACGAAGTAGTAAAAATCTTATGAAACATGTACAAATACTATATAAGCTGTTAATAATCAGGATAAGGATTCTTACACTTAAAAGTAAATCCCAAAGGAATCTGAAAATTTGAAGAGACTTCATTTACAACAGGAAAAACTGGGAACATCCAAAGGAAACAGATTCTGTAAACTTGATATCAATCACATTCAACTTTCTAATAGAAGACTACGAACTTACATTAAAAAACTATGGTGATGTTTTTCGTAAGAGCTCTAATATATTTTTTTGTCCAACAACCACCTTGGAGAAGCAAGTATCTTTACCAAGACCAGAGACAGACTGTTCTAAGCTTTCCTAATATAATAGCTGCTTTCCTGTTTTCAAAACATTCAGCTTTCTTAACATAATTGCTGGGAATTTAAGATAAGTGTCTCATAACAGCCTGATGAAAGCTGAAGCAACTGGTATTTTGATGTTGATGCCAAATCAGTATGTTCTGTTCTGTCTGAACCACGGCATTAGAAGTCAGTGTGAAACTAAACGTAACCTCTGAGTGCAAGAACAAGAATTTATGGTTTCAGATGTTTACTATTCCCACTTTTTCCCTGGCACTGCTCAAGGAGTTTTCATTGTTATGAATATGCATTCAAGAGTTTGCTCACCAAAGAAATGTCAATTTATTGTCAGATTTAAGGATCTCCATTTTCCTAGCATATTACGTACAAGAAACAGGCCAAGAACAAGATGTGAGGCAGAATCTGCTCCTACTGTATGTCAAATTATCAACTACTTGTTAATCAGCTCAGTGACATGCCATCTGCCCTTAACCATGGCACTCTCCTTTAATTGCTCTCTGGTTCTGCTTGTATTACGCTTTTATTTCAGTGGCAGTAAATGAAACAGATGATCATAATTTCTTCATAGAGTTCATAGCCTTAAAAACACAATTTCATGAAGCCTAAATGACTGCCTAAAGTCCATGACTTTATGGAACAATGTCTCTGCTTGTAATAAATTATTCTAACCAAAAAAATACAGGGCCACTTCTTTCAAACTTAATTCTAACAATGAAAAAAGTGATATGCAATTAGGTGATTCTAAACTGAATCTCAGAAAAGGCAATGCAGCTATTTCGTGATTCTTAATATTTCACCAAGAAATTTTGAAATTAAAGAAAACCATCCTGTTTTCCTACCACAGACTCATTCATTCATAAATCGGCGCTTTTTTCTATAATTCTGACGTGCAAGTCTTAAGGAGACCCTTCAACTAAAAAGGGTGCCAAATGGCTCAATTTCCATGTTCCAAGTAACTGCACTTTGTTTCCCTTTCTGTTTTCTCTTTTCATACATGCACTTCTCTTTCCCTAAACTTTTTTAAAGCTTTCTTCTCTATTATCCCCACGTCTGTATCCCTTTACTCCCTCCTTAAAATAACATCTTTACTTACAGCACATGAATGGTGACTATGGCACTGTCTTCCTTAAGAAGCACAGTAGTATATGAAAATTAAAATAATTAAATATATTTCTAGCAGGCATACAACACATAAAGCATCTGGATGCTCATATTGCTACGAGATGCAGTTGTACTTCTTTCCTTCTCACCTACTCCTTTAAAAAGTGTATTATTGCTTTGGCTGATTTAAGGCAATCCAAATAGCAACCCACATAACAACAATACACAGCAATGTAGATTGAGCCATGAAATTAAAATACAGTGGAGGAGTACAAGACACCTACAATTGTTTCTACCTGCCTGCAGACATACTAGGTCATGCTAATCGTGCAGGTATTTTGCAGTTTTATGCATCAGGGAGGGCAGAGGTATTAACACAAAGCCCCCTTCGACCAGAAGATCAGATCCTAAGACTCCAGGAGCTAAGTACTCATCTATCCTAGCTCTGACTTCTTGTTAAACTCTGATCTCAGGAATGTGAAACTACTGATTTCAAAGAGGTTTCAGGAATTCACAGTGACCTAGTAATTCACAGGCTGTAGGCCTGCTTGTACAACTGGAACCTTTGTGCAGAGCAGAAGAGAAGACTGGTTTCATCACTGACTTGCCACACATGCAGACAAGGACGCTTCAAACATCAGTTAGCTCTCAGCAAACTGACTTTGCTATTAAACATTCTCAACAAAATAAAAAGATTCTTTCAAGAAAATGAGTGCTGTAGGTGTTTTATTTAAGGTCAGTTCCCACTTGTATATTAGAAATAGAAGATATTTCAAATTGGTAATTTTTCTGAAGCAAATGAAGATTTATTTTCTTGGTACTCTGTATTTCCTGTTAGAAGGAATATTGAAGTTATCACTGACGAAGAATAAAGTGGATAATTTTCATTCCCTTCACCCAAGCACTAGAAAAATCAAACCACAAATCATATTAGACTGCATAAAAATAGAACATAATTTTATTTCTGTGAAACAAAAATAATTTAGTTTATGTATAATTTTTTAGTCCAACAAGTTGAAACAAATTTGGAAGTAGAAATGTACCATTAATCTTTCTAACGTATCAACGTTACTAAGTGTTAATCTAAACTCTGTATGTATGAAATATTAATCTGTGACTGATTCTTTGACTTTATAATCTATCTTTCTGAATACAGCTCTTAGCAGCATTTTATTCTAGTTGTCTTGATCATAATAAGCTATATTTGCAACAATGATGACTGTATAAAATCTGCAGACTTCTGCACAGTCCCAGCCAGCCAGGTCAGCTCTGAACTGATACATCATTGCACTTCCTAGGAAGTTTACTGAAAATATGTCAAAGAACAAAGGGAGGATAATGAGAAACCATACCATGTTCTGGTATACAAAATTCAGAAAACAAGAAAATAAAAGAAAACATCTCTGAACCAAATAACGTTTGTAGCATTCACAAAGTAAGGATAATAAGAATCAGACTACTATCAGTATTCTACAATTACAAATAAAACCTGTCAAGTTTAGAAATATATTTTCAAATTTAAAAGGCAGGATTAGTGCATGAAATTATATTTTTCCATATCTCTTTTTCTGCCTTATTAAATATCTTTGATTCTCCACGCAATTAGAGACTCTCATATGTTATGGAAGCGACAGTTTTAAAGACGATGCCACAGTAAATGTGCACCCAAAGGGTATTCAAAAGAGAATAACCTTGATTATACAATCTTTGCCATCCTCTACTTTCTGAATTATTTGCAAGTTTTTTACTACTTAACACAAGGGGCTGAGAATATGACAGCATTTATGGCTGCAAAGACTAAGTAAGCTGACTAGCTACATCTACAACAAAAAATAAAAACAAAACTATTTTTGGTGCAAAACCTTTTCATTTATGTTTATTTTTACTTGAATATGCACTTATTTGGCATGAATCAGATTTTGGGAAATTTGTTGTAAAAACACAAACTCAAATAGTGGTGCATAATTGTGGAGCAAAACCAACTCTAAAATGGTCTTTGTTTTAAAAACACAGTAAGTTATACCTATTTGAACAACAACAGAAAGTAAAATGCAAGAAAGTACTTGGAATTTCCGTTTCCCTACAGTTCCAGAGAATTCCATCTTTCACTTTTTAAAGTGGTCATACAAAAAATTAGACTTTGTTTCTCCTTTAAGTAGATGAGATTTTTTTTTTCCAGCATGTCTTCTGTCATCTCCATCACTTAACTTTAGAAGGTGTTTGATGGTAAGGAGTTAACTTTTGCAAAATTAATTTAATTAACTGAAAGTCAACCTAGAGACATATGCTCCTCAAATAATTTTAGCAAAAACCAACTTCATGCATCTGTACCGTGAAGACTTTTTTCCTGCTTTTAAAGGACAAGATTCTGTATTTCCATCAGACTGATATAACTTACTTCACATAGCTTTTACTCGGTACCAGCATTTATTGTCGCAGAAGTACGCATTTTCATAACGTATTTACAGCACTTGAATTGTCGTTAACATTCAAAACTTAAACTTTGAAAGTTAAAAGCACTGAGCCATCGAGACACCAACCTTGTGGGCAGGGTGCAGCAGCCATCGGCCGTCAGCCTGACTTGGGTTTCATAGCTATCCAGGGGGCAAACAACTTGCTGAACAGGAGGACACTCGACCGTGCTGCAATCCACACTGAACACTACGGAGGAAGGGAAGAACAACATTTCTTTTACTCATGCTTTAGAAGCTTTCTGCAAATTACCTCCTCATAAGCAACCACTTATGCATCAGCCTTTTAAGGCACAAAAGTTATCCAGTGAATGCGTGCTTGATAGGTAATGTCACAAAATGCCTCCCTTTCTCTTTAAGATTCACTTTTTAAAGTTATTAGGAAGCAATTGAACTAGTATTAGTCAAGAAAAAATTTACATGTTAGGCAACCTTACAGAATCATTACAACTGTGAATATTAGCTAACAGAAGTACCCTAGTTATCAAGAATATATATTCCCCACAGCTTTTAAAACAGTAAACAATTCCTTGTTTAGTTTTTAACTAATTAAAATCTGTTTAAACAGCAAAGTACTTAGTTATAGGAATAAAAATAGATACACTGCAGATATACGTGTGCATGTGTAAAGTACATTTTAAAGACTATTTTATTAGGTTGTCTTGTTCGTATACTTATATATGGCAAAAATTAAATGCAAATTAAGAAATCTTTCTGCATTAGTGGGATGAAGAATTCTACTTAACAAGAAAGACTGACCAACAGTTTTTAGAAAGCAACAAATATCTAGAAATGAAAATAAAACAAAAACAAACCAAACCAAACCAGGCTAAATATATATTTAATGTCCTAAGTTATACTCAGGAAAGCTGAAACACATCTTTCTCTTATTTGCTACTAAATCTCCCATGTAACAAACACTACCAGCTCAGGTAGTATGTATCTGCCATGCCTTTTCTTAATTACACTAAGAAAGTGCAGAATAAGACATGGTTCCCTCTTTAAGAAATGCACTACTTTCTGACTGAGCTAGCAGGATGAACAGAATGTTATCAGACTGCAAATTATGCAGTATGGTATCCCTGATTACTGATTAAACTGCAGTGCTGTATTGACACTATCACAGCATCTTACTGAGCTACTAAAGCAGCCTGACAACACTACTCACATTTCTTGCAAGAGCTCATAGCCTTCAAAGGCCCATTTTTTCTCTTCTGGTTGGTCCTGCATTTTCCAAGCTTGATCCTCAGTGGTACATAGCAATAACTGATGTGGCCATCATGAGACATCAGTCTCAGAATTACATCTGCTCTGCTTATCTCCATTGCAGTGGTTACAGTGTGATAATACATGGCTCACTAATGCTGAAAAGCAGCCCAGTCCGCCTCTTTTAATCAAGTACAAATTCAAAAAAATTACAAACAAACTTCAAGTTAAGACTACTCAAACATAATTTTTTCTCTTTATTATTACATCATTAGATTAATGATAAAACAGCTGAGGTAGGATAGGACCTGTTAGGGGTCCTTAAGACAGGCCATGTAGATCTGGCTGCCCAGGATTATGCCCAGCTGGCTTTTCAGTATTTCCATGGATGGAGACTCCACTACACCTCTCTGGAAGAACTGTTGGTGCCCAGTCACTCTCATGATGAAAAAGTGCTTACTGATATTCAGAGGGAACCTGCTGTGTTTCTATTTGTGCCTCTTGCCTCTCTGGTCCTGTGACTGAGCACCACTGGCTTTGCTTTTACACCCCTTTCAGGTATTCACTGCATTGACCAGATCTTCCTGAGCCTTCTCTTCTCTAGATGGAACAGTCCCATCTCTCTCATACTTTTCTCACAGGAAAGAGATGAAGACAGATAAGAGAGGAAAAATACTTGCAAAAGGAAAAAAGGTTCCTACTTTCTTTCAGATTTGAACAGGTTTCTCACACTGGAAAAAGTATTGACAGAAACTTATAGATAAGCTGAAACTATTCTGAGGTTACAGAAGAGCCTGTGATTGGATTCTTCACTTCTTTAAAAGGTATCTCCCAGATTAGCTGCACTACTGTCCTGAGAAATAAGACTGCAAACATTTGCCACTGACCGTTTAGTTTTCTTTTTGCATCCTATTGTGACTCCAATAATTAACACATGCACATTTCATGAAGTTTAGAATAAGATATATAGTAACAGCTTATAATGAACTCTTTTTTTTTTGTCTATCATAGAAACATCAAGATTTAAATACAGTATGACAAATCTGTGACTTCAAGAACTCATAAATACGTTCCAATTTCCTATCAGTGAAGATTCACCCAATCAACCTTTGCTTACAAGTCTTCAAGAATTTTCTCACATGCACTGAATTTGTATATAAAAGCATCTGAGACCTACCACTTTTCTACAAGAATGTAGCAGAAACTCTGTCACAGTTGCAGAGCCTGACATCTGCAGTAATGTACTACTTCCTTTGTAGATTACAAAACCAAAGGTTTTGAAACCACTAATGAAACCAGGTGAATAAAACTTTCTAGTAGAGTAAGTTGAAGTATATTAGGTGTGTTACGTTTCACTGTGACATAATTCAACTAATAAAATGGCTGGTTTTTCAACTAATACAAGGTCTAAATAAATACTTAGGCATCTAATGGTGAAGGAACAAGTCAGTATTTGCATTTTTAATGAAACAGTGGCTCAGCACAGGCTAAGGCTTCAAAAGTTGCAAATTTCTGAGGGTTCAGTACAAGGACACACAGTCTGCTTTTACAGCATGGAAGCATTACATGACATCCTCTGCTTTCAGTTCAGATTCATTTCAACCGGTTACTCATGAACAATGCAACACAACACAACTACACATGGTAATGGTAGTCACATTGCCTGCCATGGGAGAAGTAGAAAGGAACTCTCTATCCATTACAAGGCATCCTTTTTACATTCCGACACTTCAGAACATATTACCTATAACCATAGCATTCCTGGACCTCCAAAGCAGCTATACCACTGCTTGAACCACTTTCTTAAGTGTCCTATCCAGGTATTTCCCAACATGGATCTCCACATTTGCTGTTTCTTGTCCCCTCCCTCATCTTCATTATGAACTTAAAAGCCATTTCTCCCACTCTGTTAGAAATGGATCTGTAATTCTTCCTCACCATTTTTGTCCAATCCTTTCCCACTCCTATCTCAAATTCTGCCAACATAAGCTTTTAACAAATCATTCAATAAAACAATATAAGTACTATTCTGTAAGTAAGAGAGGATAAAAGAAAAACATTATAGAATTCTATTTCTCTGAGCTGTGTATAAAAACTTGATTTTGCTGACCCTTGTCCTTAGTGCAAGACTGTATAAGCTCCAGACCTGATTTTCAATGCTGAAGCTGTATCAGGGTGGAGCACAAGCTACTTCCCTGTGCATCATTACATACTACCTACTAAATCATGCTGCTGATCTCAGACTTTCCATCAAGCCCTGACTGTAGAGAATTCCCCAAAGTAAGATAAACAACAACATCTTCTTTACAATTGTGTTTAAACCAATATTTGGTACATTAAAAATAGAGTAATTTTCAGGCCATGCTGGAGATGAGGGAATGAAAGCTCTGCCCAAAGACTTCTGAAAAAATGACAAATGAGTGGTCTTTTCAACACAGGTTATGTCTTTCATGACAGGTATTTTCCAATGCTTTCCCAAAGATGACAGAAACTAAAAGATGACACTCTCCATTGCACCATATATAACAAGAGAAGTTATCAAAAAAGGTACAACAAACATCTGTTGGACAACTGCCAAAGTATACTCTCTAACTTGTTTTATTCAGAAGTGACAGCTAGAGTTCCTATCAACACTTCAGCAAAATACATTTCAATCTAGATGTTAACTCAGTCTTTAAATAAACAAGCATGATTTTTAAAACATCCTTGTTCACAGTGGTTTAGCACATACTCTCCCACAAATCTTGTTTTGGGTTATTTTTATTTTTGCTGTTAACATATTATGCAGTTCCATTTGAGATTGCTTATTCAAACTATCATTAAGAAAAAAAAAATGTTTGAAAATACATTTTGAGAAATGCAATCCTCCTCTTAAAACTAAATTCAATGCACACAGACAAAATTCCCTACTTATGAATGGACAGTTACACACATCTAGGCATAAAAGGGGCTGCTTATGGAACCAAACCAGGGTTCTCCCATCTCATCTCTGAGCATTGCAAAAAAATGAGCATGACACACTTGTGCTCAGTAGGTGCCACAGCTGTGATGAGATACTTGGTGGAGCAACAGGTAAGAACATTTAAAGCAGATTAATCTGGAGGTTAATAGACAAGTATGACTAAGTTTCTTCAGTATACATTTTAACTGAATACCAATGCCTTCAATTGTATTCCTAAAGTAAAACGGGCAGAGGAGGAGATGGATCTCAAAATGAAGTATTTTATTTTTATTCTAGCATTTAGTGTTGAGGAAGCACTTTCTATTTTCCTTTCACTAACTCCACTGCAAACCACAGCACTTGAACATAAGCAGTTCTCAGCAGAAGGCTCCCAACTCAAATGCCAGAGTAAACTAGAGAGCAGGGGTGTCTTTTTAAGGAACAGCAATAAACACAATTTATGGTTTAATTGCACAAGCACTTTATCTTGGCATAAAGCAGCACTGCTGTCATAGGAATTAGTCCTCCCAGCTTTATTTCCACCAGAAAGCCCTTGCTGGTGTAAAACCCCTGTTGATGCTGGTTAAGCAGACATCGAGGTGCAGAAGGAGTGTTCTGGAAGCATTACTCACAGAACTAAAGTTTTCAGGTCTGTGGCAAATAATGGAAACATTTTTCTCTGTTTAACATGTTAACTCCATAGACTTGCTGACACATTCAGTAAAACTGATGACATCAGCCCCACAAGAGTCTCTGCATGAACACCAACCTTGCACACCTTATTCTGTCCATTACCCATATTTTTCTAGCAACATGGCACTTCGGTAACAATTCATATAGTTCAGGTCCTCTCCAACTCTTCTTGCCTACAGTTCTTCAGGATACCAAGTCAGATTCTGAAGATGCAGAGTTTATTACCAGATCTCTCAGTTTCTAAACCCCATTTGCAAAGCTCTGTGCTTCCCTTAAGTCCCATTACTTTCTTTACTTCCCCAATTTCTTCAAAGCCCCTGCTCTCTTACTCTCCTAACACACACCTTCATTTCTCCAGTCCCACGTACTTTCAGTTCTTAAAACTTCCTACAGCAAAAAATACAGACTGCTTCAGAAAACAAAACAGAGTTACAGAAATTCACTAATGTGATAGAGAATCATATTCAATTTGAAGATTCTGTAAAACTAGCAAGTTTAAAACAGCTTTCAAGAAGTAATTTCCATGGGAAAGTCTGGACAGACTTATTTGCCAATTACAAGACGGGAATTCAAATAATATTTGGGAGGACGTGATCAGAGCAAAAATTTCTTTTGAAAATGATAAATAATCCACAGTCGGCAAGACAAAATTCAGTAAAGGCATAATTGAAGTATATAGGAGGAATTAAAATGCACAAATATAACTGTTCAGTAGCAGTTATACTACAGAAAGACCCTGGCATCACAGGAGTTCACCAACTAGAAATACTTCTCGCAAAACAGTTAAAATCTTATTTAAAGTTTTGCATGAGAAACAGAAGGCAATTACCTTGAAGTATTTAGCGCTGATGAAGAACTCTCCCAAAATATTAGTCTGCTTTTGGATGACACATATTAAAGTGTGGATTAACTGAAAAAAACTTACAGAAGGGAAGCATATCCGGGGAGGAGTCCAAAAAGACCATGTCACAAGAAATTACAGCTAATTCTAGATGAAAGAAGCCCATGGTTGACAAAATGTTCCAGAGCAAAGAAATTATAGTAAAGACTTGTTCACCAACTATTCAGGACATGGTACAAAATAGTCTGCTTAAATTTCCACACAAATTTGCACTGAATATTAGGGGGAAAAAAAACACAAAGAGAAAGCACTAGAAGATATAAATACTTCTTCTGTGTAAGATTTAAGAAAATGTTAAACAAGCATAGGAAAGGCACAGTTTAAGCACACTTGAAACTGTTTGCATATAATGTTTTGGATTATACCATTTTATATGCTTGCTTTCAGTCCTCTGTTTTGACTATCTATCTTACCAAAGCCTGGATCAAAGAGTGAATTACATCTTCCACTTCACTTGGAATAATAAATCACAAGAAATGGTGATTTGTGTTCTCATTAAATAGAAGACAAGTAAATACTGAAAAAGTTGCACAGTTTTTTAGTATGCCCCTCCATAATCCTTAAAAATTTTGCTCTGCAATTTTTAAGGGTCAACACTTGATAAGATAGAGAGATCTTAGAAATACTAATTCCCTGTCCATGCACAATGTATTCCTATAATGAAAAACCTCAATAATCTAATCAATATATAGAGTATGTCACTTGCACTAGCAGCATTCCCAGAAATGCAATATTCTCACTAGGTTACTTTTCCCTTGCTTCTCAGTTTAAATTGAAGTCTAAAGAAAAAAGACAGTAAAATCTACTATAATATTTTTATCTTTTTTTTTTTTTTTTAAATGGGTATTGCATACATATAATAACTTTCAAGAATAATCAGAAGATTTAGAGGCTGGATAGGCTTTATTGGATGCAATTATATAGATCATTTTTCTTGTCAGACAGAAAAAATTGAAAAATGGAAAAAGAAATTATATCTACTTTTACCTGGCTTGCATTCATAGAGATCACAGCATTCTCCTGGCTTTCCTGATGCCTTAGAAACCAATATATTCAAATAGCCAGGCTGGCAAACCTTCCTCAAGCAGCCTGCAGGATTACACACACAACGGCTTGGGAGTGGACAGCATTCACCAGGAGGTGCATAGCCTTCAATCAAGATGGAATCTTCTGGACATCGAGGAGAAAACTGGACCTCACAGCGGGCCTTGGAGCAATCAGGTTTCTCTTCTGAAAGGGAGAGAAAAATCATCATGCCATATGTGTCAGTAAATCACTGAAGTTGTAAAGATTAACTCAGATAAAGCTCCCTCTCTTCTCCCTCCCCACAAAACAACAAAAAAGAAAAGGAAACAGCTGCTGCTGAGCTGATAAGCAAAAATTAGCTTTAAAAACTACAGTTATTGGCAAGATGCTAGGTGTCTTATGAAATATTTTACAAAATTTATAATTCAGACGATGTATATGATGGCTGAACCCACACAGTCTCAAGTAGAGCTGTGAACTTACGTTTGACCAGGATATTAAACAACTTGTCCTATCATGCCAGCCCTGATGTTCACACCTATTCCTTCAGTCTTCTATGACATTCCATTATGGACTGATTTAAATGGATTGATTTATTAACCTGAACTGAGCACTCACATATTCATATTTGAAAACATTAGCAGAAGAGGATTTTTCCTGTACACACTTCCAGTGTTCACATTAGAAGTGTTGTCCATACATACTACAGCATCTTGAATACTAAGAGGGAAGAGGTCTGACTATGGTGATGATGAGGTCTGTTGATGACCCTTATGCATCCCTTCTAGCTCAGGATATTCTATGATTCCTTCATGTACAAGTATTTTATGTTTTTTTCTTACAACCAAAGATTACTAATCTAAATATGCTACTAGATAGCATTATAGCACTTTTCTTACAGTTAAAAATCCTCCTATTTCCATCTATCTTTAAAACAACCTTGACTAGATATGTATTTTGCCTAGAACTTAAATAACATTTTTAAGACCAATGGCTTTTTTCAAACCTACCCTTATGTTTAGGTTCTTAGCTGCTTTATTAAACACATTGTTCAGACAGAACATTACTGATCACAGAGGTTCACTGCAGAGAGCTGTATATATAATAGATAACATACTAGTTTCAGTATTTAATTGATAGCCTTTAGTTTATGGATATAATAAAAGGCTTGACATTGTAGCTTTTAAAATTATTTTCATTTTCCACTGCATGTTTGCTCAACATGCACAGAGAAGCAATAGAACTGCTGCAGTAGCAGCCCTTAAAGTACATACTCATGATAGGCTCTTGATAGACCACTTGTACACATGGTGACCCTTAAATTCCCACTGTTCATTACTTTATGTGCCTTAGAATTATGCATCCAGTGATCTTCCAATTTCCTTAAATACTAGATAGAAATTGACACGCTCTTTTTTACTTGGATGCATTTACATATCTAGATGAAAATAAGCATTTCCTTAAGGACTGCTTAGATAATTCAATACAAATAAAATTTGAGCTATGCAATTGGTCAAATACATGAAAAACTATTTGTGATCAATTTGGCTAACTTTCCAAAAGGCAGGTTTGTCAGAAACGCACATCAAACTGCTCAAATTCACACTATGTAGGACTCTAGATGCATCATTTTGGAAGAGCAATGCAAAGTCTACTGATGGAGTTGGTAAGATCACCTAGCAATGATATAAAAACAAGGGCATGTCACTACCAACACATAAGAAGCATCACAAGCAATAGAAGAGAGAAATTTATTACAGAGAACCATGACAAGTATTTTTGTATTAAATATTCACTCAGAGTTTTGCAGTTATTTTTGATAGTTTTTCCACATTAAAGTATTGTGCTCACTATAGTTAAAGGTTACAGACTGTGACAGGACTCTTGCATAAAGCCAGCACTATTTTCAGAGGAAATTATTTAAATATAACCACCACCTCACAAAAGATGTGTTTATGTTTTAATACCAGGTAATATAACACCAGTAGGTATTTATAAACCAAAGGTTTTCTTAATCCAGTGTCATTGTCACTTTTGTACTTCATAGTCCTGAAAAATAAAAACAAAACCCTACTAATAACACCCTATTAATACTCATGTAAATATTGTGCTTCCAAATTACGTCTCAAACTCTGTACATGTTGAAACATTCCCTTCCCAATACACAAATGCAACTGAGCAACAGGAAAGTCAAATATATTCACCCAAGCTGGATCAACCAACAGACAACTGTCCTTCAGCTTCCCAAGCTCTAGCCCACAGCAGAGTCAAAAGCAGGTTGAGAAACTTTTTGCAGACTACATCACGATTTGTTTCTTGATTTAGATGTCATTTTCCTTTATGGAAAGCAGCTACTGAATAAAACAATACGTGGTCAGCAGTACATAAAGTGTTGCCTTGAATCTTTATCTAAAACATGAAAATCCAGCAGCCCCAGGTGTAGCATTATTACATGTTAGCTGAAGCTTTAATCAGCTAGCATCACACTAGTGTAGCTGCTTTCCAAGTCCAGAATTCACTGCAGTGTAAGATGGCTGCTCAGTTTTACTGCATTTCAGTAAAAGCTGATGTGGAATCCTCATTTTGACACCAAGTTTGGATAAAAGACATTACTTCTAAGCAACCATTCAGAAAAGTTTCAAGGCTTTTCTTCTTGTTAACTCAGCAAATGACAAAATCTTCTCTATCCACAGGGATTCATTACACTAAACTAGTTCTACCTTTTCATTACTTCTTCAAAGGAGGCATCAAAATTTCATCTGTTCTCAAAATAAACTACAAACATTAATACAGCCATAAATGTCACTGCTTTAGCAGAATTCCTGATTTAATTCCTATACATGCAGCTATTAAAGATTTCATCTAACAAGAACTGCTTAATAGCTTTTTTTTCCTTTATTAACAGACACTTCTACCCCTTACAAAAGGAACATTAAAAAAAACATGTAAGAACAAAATAATAAAAAAACCACCATCCGCCTCAAGACAGAAACCAGGGTAATGCCAGGCTGTATCCCACAAAAAACCACTATGAAATCACTCACCACTGATACTTCTGCTACTTTGCCCCTTTTACACACCAGACAGACTGTTTCAAAGCAGCTTCTCAACAGACTGAAGTAGATTCACAAGAGCCTACTGCCTCTGTCAAACAGACACGTACTCAACAATACACCAACCTGTCCTCTGGATGTTTTAAGCTACTGCCTATTACACAAATCAGATTCTTCCTGACCAATGTCTTCACAGTCAAACAATGCATCAGGACTTAAACTCCATTTTGATCATAAATAGAATAGAAACAAATACTATGTGTGTCCAGAAACAGGAGAACTTCATTTTTCAAAGCACCATGGTGAACCTAAAGAATTGGGCTTCTAAGGACAGGGAGAACTGTATGTGGGACTACATATATATGACTTCCTATGAAACAAATAAGTATAGCAAATATATACATATTCCTGAATAACAGGGCATCTTAGCAAACAGATTATACAGCAAGACACATGTGTCACATTGTACTCACCCATACTGCAAATTCCTTCACAAGAAGAATTTCATACAACCCTAACTGCATGTCAAGACAGTAAAATTGCTATAGCATAAAACTCAATTGCATTTCAATATGTCCTTCAAAAAAAAAAATACCCCAACCATTAATAAGGAGAAAATTACTTTTTAGAGATGCATCCATCAAGTTTCCCATAAGAGTTAGAACTGATAATTCACTAAGAAAAACACAGTTGGGGGCAAGTGATGCCTTTATGTTCAAAAAAAAGCAGCATTTCAAATAGCTACACAAAGAACAGAAAATACTGGTTGGTTTTCTGATGAGGTTTCTCTGTGGGACACATTCTCTTCATCAAACACCACCAAAGCTAGAAGCATTCTGGTATTCCTGACATCTCAGCAGCCTGAGCCAACAAAGAATCTCTACAGAGATAAAGAAGAGTCTGGATCAATCAAGCTTTCACAAACTATCTATTCTAAGACAGACAATTTTCTTAAGAAATTCAGAAATGTTGCTAGAAATATAACATTCTTAATAAACCAAACACAATCCAGACAGGGAAACTAACATTTTGATGAATTCCAGATAAGACTTCTATCCTTGGAAGTAAACTTAATCCCTACTCTAAAAGGCAGTTCTAGAGATCATTTCAAATGAAGTTCCTCATTTTATCAGTGACAGTGATATAAACTACTACTGGTAAAAGTTTTTAATTTCAAGACAAACTTTACTTTCTGTAGGTCTGAAGGTTCAGGCTTATTTGTACTTTGCTAAGTGTCTGCAATAAGAACTTGCCGTTATTGAGCACATGAGAGAGTATACCCTACAATTATTAAGAATAATCTAAGTTACAACATGTAATTGAAACATAATAGCTGAATAAGGTACAATGCACTATGTGCTTTATAATTAAAAACATGGATCATTCACTTAAAGAGTTAGGATGTCTCAAAACCAATTCCCCTTTCATCTCAGAAGTGTACAGAGAAGTTGAGGCATAACAACATCCAAACTGACCTTTCACTGTAAGCACAGCCTACTTGTTATAAAACACATGAGGGGGAGGAGAACAACAATCAAAAGATATAAGAAGAAATCAAGACATGATTTTTTTTTTCTTTCCTTTAACATTAGAAAGTACCTGTCATAAAGCAACAGCCATAAACCCAGAACTTTGTCACAAAGTTTCTCCATATCAAAAACTACAATGTGTTTTTAAAATTATACTTCCCATGCCCCTATGAATTTTTTAGGGGGAAGTGGAGGTATAATAGCAAGTTACTGAAACACTTGTGCTGCAACCAATGCTTCCTCTGGGAGAAGGCAGCTTCTTTACCTCCCTGAAAGGTTTATGCAACACTCAAACTGGGTACTAGTCAGGTAAGTTTTTATTAAGACAGTCACTGAATATAGAAAGTCTAGATCTCAGACATTTTCCAATTATTTTGCTGAAGTAGAGCAGTTGAAGAAAAAAACAACCAAGTCAAACCACCCCCCCAACCCTCTCCATCTCTCAATACCAAAGCAGCACAGAAATAAAAATAGCTCCTTAAGAAAAATTAAACACTTTGCTTTCACCTCTGTATCAAATTCTTTTCCTTCATTATGTTTGCATGCTCTGCTTTGACATGCAGAGAAAGTACATGCCAAGTTTATTTAATGAGAAAAGCAGAACAGTTAAAACATTGGTTAGTACAGTGAAAGGATCTTGGGGCATAATCTGGTGTGGGAGAAACAGAGAAGAAAAGCCCCTACGGGGATGGGAGGGTCTTCTCATTCTTCAGGTGAAACAGAACAGATCCATGCTTCTCAGGAAACCATTTCAGGGAGGAATTTTTATCATTTTGTCAGAACTTCATGTGATGCTGTTACTCAGTCACCATAGAAACGAGGGCAGAATGTTTTATTGGAGGAGATGGCTGAAGAGAAATTGGTATTTCTCATGTCCAAATGTTTCCATTGAGATATTTAAATGGTTCTACAGTTGATCCTTTAAATCAAATTTTTAATACATATGCATATACACAGATATTTATATACACAGAGATAGGAGGAGTAAATTTTTTTCTGTTAAGTCCACGCAAAGAATACAGAATAAGAAGCACTTTGAAATAGCAAGCTTCACATTTCATTTTTCTGAGCAGTTCAGAAAGACGAACATTTTGCATGACTAAACTAAGCAATTCACTACAGCTGGCACACATGCTGTGAAGGCATGTGTTCAGCTTTGCATTTTTGTTTCACTGTAAACCATTTTTGTGAAATCGAGGCTAAAACACAGTCACTTTGATTGTACAGTCTTACAGTCCTCATTGAGATACGTTCCAAACAATAGCCACACTGTACTGTTATACAGTGGCAGGAAGGAAATATTAAAAAGGATTAGGGATAAACAAGAAAAATGATTACCCAGCTGAAGCAGTCAGACAGACAGGGATCGATATCGGAATGCAAAATACCCAAAAGGATTTTCAACAATCAAAAGGGCAGTTATAGGAGATTAAAAAATGAGATTAACTTACACATACAATATGCACAGTACTGCATACGGATGAACTGCTACAAATAAAAAAGGGAATTAGAGCCTGACCTTTTACCTAAAACTGAACTTTACTTAAAATTCATTATATTTTCTAAATGGGTCTTGCTATAATTCCCAGCATTCTGGCACTCCACATTTTATGTACTGCACAGTGGGACAATCTGTCTCACCCGTATAAAATCCTAATCTTCTCATAATTTAACAACCAGGAGCTAACCGGGGTTAAAAAAAGTCACACACAAAAACAGAGGCACAGATACCAGTTTTAAGAAACATGCATTCATTGACACACATCTTTGCAACACAGTATGCACTACAGATTTGGCAAAGATTTACCATTTTGAGAACCAAATAACCAGAAAAAGGGTTATATCACTCAAAACAGCCACAGTGAAGGAAGACAATAATCCCCTTTGGGTAAATAGCAAAGCTATTACAATATTATAATTGCATTTCCCAAACTAGTTTCCTTTCCTGTACTGGAAATATTAAAAAGGTGGTAATTCAAAACAAACAGACCCCAAAAAAATGCCACACCAGAATTACAAACAATCCTGCCTCCAGACTGATGCCTTTCAAAGAAAGAGTTAACAGACTCAATGAGTATCTGTCAAACACCTGCATCTAAATGGAAATGCAAGTTCTAGAAAACCAATAGTATTTGTGGCAGTAGTTGCATTTGGGTTCTGACCTCCCAGCATTCCTCTGCTATGCTTATAAAAAAATGAGGTCATTAAAACTCAAGAGAAATTTTAATATTCCTCCATGTCTTTTAAAACCTGCTTTCAACAAATATGTACTAGCTAGACACCAACAACTTAATCCAAATCAATAATGGATAACGTTAGCTGATAGAACTGTACAGGAAGGACTGAGCCCAGCCCACTGCTCAGAACATGGGAAGCTGTGCCATCCCTGGGACAGGATCCATTTCTACTGCTAACTGCACTGCTTTCAATAGAAATAAAGCACCTTTAAACTTCAGTAGTGAAAATCCTCCAGAAGGAGGAGAAGCGAGCAGCTAGCTGCAGTTAGATTTACAGCTGTGTTGCCTCTATTGTAAAATAACATTTAAAAATGTTTTCAGTATTGTCATGGCTGGAATAACACTGTACATTGCAATTTGAGAGCCTATTACACTGGATGAATGGTACTACTCCTACTATTGCTCAGTCTTAATATTAGCAAATTCACTGAAATTTTCAAAGAAAGAATATGCAAACAGTAATGAGATGGTCTCACCTACAGAGTGAGGACTTTGAAGAATGCCAAATCATTCTGGGAATAAACCAAAAATGGAAATACTAGATTTATAATCAGTATAAATTGCATATACTTTGATGACTTACAAAAATGTACACTAGTAGTAGATTTACTTAAAGCAGAAAGTATAATTTACTGCAACAGTATATTCAGCTGCAAAAGCAAAGGTAATGTTGAAGGAGTACCAAAATAATGACAAAGCACAACCATTTGGAACAATTCTGCTTAACGGAGTTTAAGAAAACAGTATGAGCATAGCTGATATCTGGAGAAATAATCACAAATATTCACTGAAGGAGAAGCACTGTAAAGTACAGTTTGATGTGACAAGGAGAAAGGGATTTTAATCTGAGGACACACCGTATACCTCCCAATGGACAAACCTCTGTAGGCAGCTCAGGATGTAAGGAGCACCAAACAACTACCACATAATCACACCCAGCCTAATGTCTCAAATTTCTCTTTGCTTCTTACTCCAAGTCTGAAAACATAAGCAGAACAAGGTCTTAGAAAACACCTGTGTTTGCAATAAATGCAAATTATAATGAAAATACATACATGAGTTTACAAAGAAGAATTCACATATATATGGAGCTAGCAACTGAGACTGAACAGCAGAAGGGGCAATCAGTTTTCTAGAGCTGATTAACAAAAGCAACAGAGTTGTAAACATTAACTTAGAAATCAGCTGTTTGATATTCAAACAGATGTTATTTTTGTTGTTAGCAAAATTGAATCAACTCCTGTCTGCCTTTCAGTGCTTTGCTTTGTTAATTCAAATAAATTTAAGGTATGTGATTTCTTTTAGTTCTCTCTGATAATTGCTAATGTTAAAAGGCCCCACCAAAACCCACAACCCCAAGCGCATGCACAGCAAAAGAAGGACCTAAATGCTTTAAGACACTTCTGGCAAGTCAGCTCCAGTATGCAAACAAGTTTTCCCAGTTATTATCTTCAAAGAACCTCCATGTCTTACCAGCTTAACCTCTGTGTGTTTATTAGAGGCTTAACCATGTGTTTCCAAAATTCCCTCACAGAAACACTCAAGATGCATACTATTAAGAAGATCAACCCTGTTCAACATTTTGGTGCTCTCTTTACTAACCTAAGATACCACAGCAGCCAGAAACTACAAAGGGAAGCATAGTGTCCTCCTTTTAGGCAAACAGAAAGTGACTGCTTTCAGTGGAGAAGGCCAACGCCGCTGTGTTTCAAGACATTTTCACACTCCAACTGCTATGGTTCATCTCTCTTGACTTGTCTGGGTTAGCTTCTTCCTAAGCCCTTCGAAATAACCTCTAATTTAAACATATTTTTATTGTACAAGATTTTCCATATAACCAGAAACCTTCCCAAATTCTTGATTTCTTCTTTATTTCTTTTTTAACATTAACATTTCTGTTAAGCCTGCCTCCCCAGAATGAGTTTTAATGTCAACTCACTGTTCCTTTGTTACTCATCAGTTACCAAACCTGCATCGTTATTGAACAACATTTCCATGAGTCACTTAGGACAACAGAAAACAACTTTACCTATAATAAGAAATATGACAAAGCAAAGCAAAAAGGGGCCATTATAATTTTAGGGGAAATCTATACTGACAGAGAGAAGCCTGATGTAGAAATTCTTGGTGTCTTGCAGCGAAGAGATTCTGCAAACTTCTTACAACATTTCCAAATAGAAGAGAAATTGCCAACCTGAAGGAATTTAAACAGCTCAATCCTCCAGAAAAAGTAGATATTGGTTCTTACCAGATTTATTTTTGCTGAGAAATGACACTTAACAAAACTCTAGTTAGGAGCATTTCACTGAACACAGAAATGGTGGATATTACACATAAAACATACTGTTTTCTCTAAAGGCAAAGTCTTCTAATAAACTGCCATATTTGACACTTAAAATGCAAAATGCAGAAGAAGCTTATCAGAAGACTCCAGTGTAAAAGAAGCTAAAGCACACTGTTCTTGGCTTCTTATACTGAAGGTAATTTCTCATATTCCTTGTAAAAATATGTAATGAATAAATAAATAATAGTAAATAAATAACAGAAACTGTGCTTTCTTGATTCCAGAGAATATTTGCACTAAGCAAAATAAAATAACGCATCTAAAAACCACACAAGGAATTCTGCTGAATTCCAAGATCCTGCTTGCAATACCTGTTTTCAGTGCTAGTTTGAATGTGTTTCTGCATTTTTATAACTGTCATTCACACAAATAAAGAAAGAAAAACAAAATATCTATTTGGAAAAATAGCAACAAGACAAAAAAGCACAAGATATTTTAATTTTATTCTAAGATCCAGACAGCTTAAGCTTGAGAAGGCAGCTACCCAGCTGCTTGACCAAAGGTTTTTGAGAACTGAAGGAAAAAATAAACAGACACTTGGAAATTTGAGAATAATGTTACTTGTCCTGCTTTTAAACTACAGCAGTATCCTAACCAGAAATACCTACACATTTCAGGGGTGGTGGAGGGTGGCACGTGTGCAATATAGGCACACATGGATTCATACCCAGCCCTCACACACAGCAAGACCACAAGGAATCACAGTATGAGACGTTTGTTCTGCTCTGCAGTACTGCTGCACAAAATGTAAGAAGCCAGATTACTTTTAAGACAAACTGAGAATCATGCAATATCCACAGTTGTTATTCCTCAGATTGCCAAAAAACAGGTGCCTGCACAGGACTATGCAGGTACATAAATAAAATATTTGATGATAGCAATTAAACAGAGCTTCAAGTCCACCATTAAATGCTATTAGATATCACCACCCTCTTGCAGTATCCTTATTCTACCTTAAAGCAGCACATCCCACAGAGGGAATTAAATGTCAAAACTACGAAAAAGCAGAAAGTCACGAGTTTACACAGCACTGAGCTTATGTTAACCACTAGTACAAGTATTTTGCTGACTTCAGTAGCCAATAAACTTGGACTCCTCTGCTTCAAACTGGATGAAAGCCAACACCTTGTATTACAAACAAAAGACAGCAATGTCTGGAAAAAGACCAACAATCCTATGCCAAATATATAAAAATAATCTCTCAATTTCAGAATGCTGTTGGCTGCAATGTCCTTTAATTAGATTCAGTTTCTAATCTCATTTGAAGCATACAGTTGTGTATTAACTATGTGGAAAGTTTGTTTCCAAGAGCAGCTTAGAGGGAAATGATCTAGAGGATTGTAAGCATGGTAATCTGTTTTTCCCCAAGTGTAATGTTTCTTTTTTTTTATTCATAACTACCAAAAAGTATTACAAATCATCCTGACTCAGACATTTTTTCTCATTCTTCACCTTCTGCTTTTCTTACTCTCTCTTCTTCATTGACCTTTCCTTTCAAGTTATCTACTTATTATGTCCTCTTTAAAGCAAAACTCAAATACAGTTTATTTCCCATCTTTTGTAGCCTGTCTTTCCTAATATACATCTCCATCAGTACAATACCCAGCAACGTACTTGTTTTCTGTAAAAATCTACCCTAATACAAAATATTACTTTCTCTTTAACACAAAAGAAAAGCACATGCGTGGCATTTTGCACAGCAACTTCCATGACACAAGTGAAAAAAGAACAAACTAGGAAATTCAGACATAGAAGCTTTAGATTAGCATAATATCTTAGGGCAGTTTGGCAAAGCCTTGAGTGCAGATTAAATTTACAAGCACTAAGATGTAAGTTACATACCACTGTGGACTATTATGCATCACGGAGGAAGCTACTGCCAGGAAACTGCAGATACAGTTGCACTTCCCAAGTGAAGCAAATTAGTATTATTTCCAGCAAGATTCCCATGGTGGCACCCTTTGCACAAGTTTGGGGTTCAGTCAGCTCCAAAGCCATTCCATTTTTAGATCAAACACATTACAGTGCACGGCACAGGAGACAATCAGTGTACACTAACCCTACATATAAAGCCTAGCAGCACACATTACAGAGTATGTGGTTCTGTGACCAGAGACAAGGCAAACTGGCTTATTAATAAATTGGTCAAGTATGAAGATGGCACATTATCCGCGGAAGTTATTAGCATCTTTAAACAGTTGAGAACCACCAATGTTGTATTTGGTGAGGACAGACTCTTTGTCAGACCTGGGAAAACTCTAGGAGTGGAAAGATGGCAAATGGAATTTTGAACAGTATCTTCTAAGTGCCCCAAGGAAGGAACGGGCTCTGTACACTCTCATGCTACAATGACAGAGGATTCTACCTCACAAACACACCCTGGGAGGCAATGGGAGCAGCAAGACCAGAATTTTAATTGAGAGCTATTGTGAACAAAATGAAAGTTCTGTGTGCTTAAAACAGACTAATGAAAATAGAAGAAAGGAGTTGAGGTTAGTAGCAAACACTAAGAATTTTTTTCTCAAAAGATGTGATGATCCTTGCAACCATGGTACAGCACTGATGCTATAAACTCACACAGTACATTCAAGAAATCCCAAGGCTCAGAATTTATTCCTTCATAGAGGCCAAACATTGTAGAAGTGAGCAAAGCCTGAGCACTGCTAACCAGGAAAGCCTGTTGAAATTCAAAAAGATAACAGCAGTAAGCAAAAGCCACCAAAAAGCCTCATTAAATACCACAACCACTGATGCCTACACATCTCAAAGCAGAGATTCCATGGTTTTCCCCTATTTGGCTGCAAAAAGACAGCAGAGAGAATAAAATCTAGTATTATGTGATGAGGTATCCCACATGTCACTTAAGATATCTCCTCCACCGTACAGCTCAGTGAACAGCAGTCCTCACACTAAAGCAGCAGCAACAGCAGTAAATGAGAAAAAATGAAAATATCAGGTCATTAAAGCAGTTGTAGGTTCTAATTGCTAACAAAGGCAATATTAATGAGGTGAGTTTTAAAGGAGACTTTTCATTAGCACAACTCAAAATTCATTTTTTTCAACAATAAGGACAAGGTGCAAAACATGCCACTGAGTATTACTGCTGCAAATCAAACAATTCTGCTCTAAGCTTCCATCCAATCTATGTGATGAATGCACTTTCTCAACACAGAATAAGTACTTGCTTTCATGGAAATCTGGATCAAGACTTGCTAACATTTATCCAAAGTCTCTGCAATATAACCAACCAGGAAATACAAGATTAAGTAATACTAGTATATGAATAATAGCAAAATAGGAAGCAACAATGTAAATTCTATCAATTGCATACCTTGTGAAACACACCTTCAGAATCCCACCAGACTAAAAAGACAGAATAATTGAAATACAATAGAAGAAAGCTAGAAATGTTATTTCAAATTTCTTACTATATGCATACCTTCCCCATGCACTATGACCTATAAACCTCTTAGGTGAATGTTTAAAAGGAAACAAAGCTAAGTTGAATAAATCTCTTGCACTTAATCTCCCACTTAGCCTACTAATGTCCTCTAAAGCAGGATTTCTAATTATCATCTTTAATAAACTGGTCTTCTCCCATTTCACATTATTTTCTTGAACTATGCTGTAGATTTTAAGACATTTTAAAACATATTTAAGCACCGACTATTTCAGCAAAAAGTTAAAAAATAAAAATCAAGATGACTAAATATCAAGTTCAGCTACAATTTCTATTATGCCACAAAAAGAAGCAACACTTATGATCACATAAGAAAGTCTGAGTATTCAAGAAAAAATGGACAAGTTTTTCTTCAATAGAAAAATTGCATCCGAGTAGCCATCCTTGACTAGATTCAGTTGAAAAAGAAGGCAATGCAGATGCATACTCACTAGTCAGTCACTAGCAAGTAGCTGTGAATTGGTCTTTTGCACAGAAAGTTCAGTTCACTCAGTTCTTAGTAGACAGAATTCAGTCTAAACCAAAGCATGATGCATCCATTTCTCTTCTTTAAATTAACCTTAGACCCTAGGCTATAGACCCATATACAGTTAAAGAGTTTGCTAGAATCATACTATTCTGATCAGAACAAAACACATTTTGGTTAATCACCCCCAAACAATTTTTTGAGAAGGGAGCTGCTTCTAGAAAAAGGTAGAAGAGCCAACAACTGTCCCAGCAGGATGAGCACTATGGAATAAATTCGCAAGGATCTCAAATGCATCCCAAGAATAAAGATATAGGAAATACAGACAGCAGCTAAACCAATCAGGTTATGTATTATATTAATATCTCACAGGTGCCACCTTGTGATGTATTCATGTCTCACAGAAATGATCTGTTCCTACTGACATCATACAGAGAAACAGAAAAAAAATTCAGGTAACAAGCAGTCCAGAACTGAGAACTGGCACCAAGAAAGGTGCCACTAAGTTAAAGTTGCGAGCATTTTCCTCCATGGCAAGTACTTTCAGAACTTTCAAGGCGAGTTGACCACTTTTGGTGAAGACCTATCATATTCAAGCCTGCCAACTGTGGAGTAATTCCAGTCCAACTGGACATGGTAAGTTCATGTGGTCCCCTCCCCTGCTGTGAGCAAAGCTTATGCTAGTCAGCTGCTCTGATCCGGGTGAGTTCAGACAACCCTGAGGACAGCAATTCCTCTCAGGGAAGTTTATCCCTCCCCTATCCCACCGTGTAATCGGCATATTTTTGTTGCAGCTGATGCCTGATACTTCTCATCCTTCAGCTGTGCACCTTGGTGCAGCACCTACCCGCATCTTCTCTGTGACCAAACACGAGGCTGCTGAAGACTGCATCGAAGTCCCTTCTTCTTCTTCCTTTCCTTCAGTCAGAACAAAATGTTTCCTGGCTGTAGACGGTGTTCACCGGCTCCTGCCGGGGCACGGCTGTGACAGGAGGGATGCGAGGATGTGGAGCAGCCCAGCGAGGAAGGTGTGCGGGGCTGGCAGCGCTGCTCCCGCAGCCCGGGCTGCAGTTGGCCACTGCCACCGCCAGGGCACACTGCCGGCTCGCCATCCTCCCTGCATGGCATGTAATGGCACGGCATGGCACAGCCAGGGCACACTGCCGGCTCGCCATCCTCCCTGCATGGCATGGCACGGCACGGCATGGCACAGCCAGGGCACACTGCCGGCTCGCCATCCTCCCTGCATGGCATGGCACGGCACGGCATGGCACAGCCAGGGCACACTGCCGGCTCGCCATCCTCCCTGCATGGCATGGCACGGCACGGCACGGCACAGCCAGGGCACACTGCCGGCTCGCCATCCTCCCTGCATGGCATGGCATGGCACGGCACAGCCCGGCACAGCCAGGGCACACTGCCGGCTCGCCATCCTCCCTGCATGGCATGGCACGGCACGGCATGGCACAGCCAGGGCACACTGCCAGCTCGCCATCCTCCCTGCATGGCATGGCACGGCACAGCCCGGCACAGCCAGGGCACACTGCCAGCTCGCCATCCTCCCTGCATGGCATGGCACGGCACGGCATGGCACAGCCAGGGCACACTGCCGGCTCGCCATCCTCCCTGCATGGCATGGCACGGCACGGCATGGCACAGCCAGGGCACACTGCCGGCTCGCCATCCTCCCTGCATGGCATGGCACGGCACAGCCCGGCACAACCGGGGCACACTGCCGGCTCGCCATCCTCCCTGCATGGCATGGCACGGCACGGCATGGCACAGCCAGGACACACTGCCGGCTCGCCATCCTCCCTGCATGGCATGGCACGGCATGGCACAGCCAGGACACACTGCCGGCTCGCCATCCTCCCTGCATGGCATGGCACGGCACGGCATGGCACAGCCAGGGCACACTGCCGGCTCGCCATCCTCCCTGCATGGCATGGCACGGCACAGCCCGGCACAGCCGGGGCACACTGCCGGCTCGCCCACCACCCCACACCGCTAGCCCCTGCTGCCACACACAGCCACTCCTGCCCACCACAGGCACGCTTCTGCCCCCATCAGCTTCTCTTGAGTGCAAAACAACCTCTACAATTAGTAACATAGTAAACCAGTGGGGCACCTTAGTATAGTAAAATACTGTATTATCTAGCACAGTAAAAACATTTTAGGGTGGGTTTTCCTATCCCATCATTGGCAACAGCCAAACAAAACTTCAAAATCTACAATTATTTTACTTTGGAAAGAAGTTTATGACCAACAGATGTAAAGGAAGTTCAAAGACATGTATTTTTAACCTTGGATTCCATTTTTATCCTCCATCTATCTCAGTTATGTCTCCTGAAGTTGTTCAAACATTCAGGAGTAGCACTGGCTTAGGCACTGCAAAAAATAGAAATTAATTTTGTCCACAAATTGCTACTTCAGTGGGGAGTTTATGCACTCCTCAGCTCTTAAACTGTGACCTGAATTCAACTTTGCCTGTAGTAGACAAAACCTGAGTAAAGCAGAGGAAATTTTCAGAGTGCTTCACTATGTTTACTGCTCCATTTGTAGAGAAGTATTTATTATTAGGAACTTCAGCTTGTTTGGGCTATGAAGGAAACAATCCTGCCTAGCATTTTTTTATCCACCCTTCACAGTTTCGGTATGCAATATAACCTCCACAGAGACAGATACTCTTTTCTGCCCTTGATCTAAATGTTAACCCTGAACTTAGCTTAATTCATTAGTTGAGAGAGCCATATAGACACTAATGTGTAAGTAAGCTTCCTCCTAGAGTTAACATATGTTCTTCAACAATTTATTGACTTGATTTGACATAAGGAGATAGTGCCAGTATCATTAGGGTGAGATATGACAACCTTCCCACTCATCTCAGCATTGCTATTTCTAGTACTTGAGGATGGTGTGCAGGGGGTGTGCTGTATGGAATAACAGCTGAGGAGAAGCAATAGTACTCTTCCCCTCAACTCCAAGACAAATTTGTCCCTAAATATTTAATATAAACTTAAGTTATCCTAGAAGCACATTTGTTTCCAAGCAAAAGCACCCAAGAGGGCGGCACAGTCTAGGAGTAATCGTGTCCTGGATCTTGACTCACTGCAGCCCCTCTTCAGATGCCCACTCCTGTCCAGACGAGTCTGAAAAGACCACAGCCATGTTTATGCAGCTCAAGTAGGAGGCCAGTCCCAACATACCAGCCTTTGATACAACAGGCTGCATTCTTCCATCTAAACACACCCACCTTCACTAAGAACCACAGTGCAGCTATCACAAACTTTTGATTACATTGAGGTTTACCACACATGTTGTGGTAAGTCAAAATGACCACACAGAATAACTAGACAGATACGTGTTATTTACACCTGCACGGTGTTTAACTACAGAAATGACTAACCTGCAGTAACATTTTCTCTTCTAAGAACTCAACATTAGAAGTGCAAGATTTTCAATAAGCAATAATTTTCATTTCCACTACAAAGCCTTTGCCTCCAAAAAAAAAACTTGGTTGTGACAAACAATGGAATAAAACAAATACAATTGCATTCGTGCCCATAGCCACAGCTCTGTGTTTGCCCTGCAATACCAGTCACACAGATGCTCCAATTGCAGATGCAGTTATTATTACAAAGCATAGCACTGTAGTAATCATCTGAAAATAAAGTTGTACAATGGCCAACAGTAAGTGGGTGGCATTTGTTATGCTAACAAGGCTCAGATGCTATAGCTACATAACTTCTGTGCTTCAATAACACTATCATGTTACAGTTAGGTAAAAATAATGACCTATTTTACAGTGGTGAAAAATGCAAATTATTTTGCTAAATTTTTATTATCACTGTATCTTTCAGAGATTTCAAGCATTGTTTTTCTTTATACATAATAGTTAAACATTGTTAGAACATTTAATACAACATAACTAGCATATTAATATATTTGTACTTTTATACATAGATTAAATTCAGATCTGTATATTAAGCATGACTAAAAGGCAAATCTACCACTGAGGAACATGAATACTGGAATCTTTCCTCTCTCCTTTTAAAGTTAAAATATATTTTTTTTAAATTTTACTTCTAAACAGAAAAAAAATACTGCTTGGACTTTAAAAGAAAACATACTGAGGACATAGTGACAGGACTAGAATATTGTATATTAAAACCAAACAATATACACATTAAACAACACCCAAACATCATCTTACAATATGTATGTGAGGAGTAGAAAAATTTCAACTGTAGCAGGCTCACTGCAGCCTCAACTTCACTACAGTGGTTCAACTTCATGAGCAGTAGTATCAAACAGTTTCTGTAATGCTTTAGATTCCAGAATAAAAAGTCAAAGTGAAATAGAGAAGTGTCAAACCTAACAAATATGGTGAAGTCTCCAAATAAGCAAGCAAACCCTTAAGGCACGTATAGAGGAATCTATACAACATGTCACTGGCAGATCTTGAAAGCATGTGAGCATCCAGATTACTACTTCATATTAACTCAGAACATTCAGCAGACAATCAGCCAAACTTTCCAAGACTTCATTTTGATAAGTTCAGTTCATTTGTGAAGGTTTGTGTTACAGTTTAATCCCAGTTCAAGTACCACACAGCCACTGACTCACTGCCCACCCACCACTGGGATGGAGAGAGAACTGGAAGGGCAAAAGGGCAAAAACTAACACATGGGTTGAGATAAAGATAGCTTAAAAAGTAAAAAGGAGTAGCATAAAAAGAAAAACAAAACTCCTCAAAGAAAAATGAAACAACCACCACAAATAATGCAAAAATCCCACAATTGCTCATCAACAGCCAACCTGCTGAACTCCAGCCATTCCCAGAGGAGAGGCAGTGCTGGCAAACCTCTCCCCTTCTCCCCATCCTTTGTTGCTGAGCATGATGTGGTATGGTGTGGAATATCTCACAGCTGTCCCAGCTGTGTCCCCCCATCTCTTTGTGTACCCCCAGACAACTTGCTGCTGGGGCAGCATGAGAAGCAGGAAAGGCCCCCAGCTCCATGCTAACACTGGTTACCAATTCCTAAAACACCAATATGTTATCAAAACTATTTCATCACAACTCCAGAGTCTCATATAAACTCCTGTGGAGAAAAGCAATTCTTTCCCATTCTAAACAAGCACAATGTAACATCAGAAGTCATCTTGCAAGATAGTATCCTAGTGAATGCACACAGCTTCACCCACTGCTCTTCAACAGATTAACCCTTTCTGATTATTCTGAGATTCAACGAGAATTAGAATTTAGTTAAATACCCTATTTTCTTCCAGCAGAATGTTTTCCCTAACAACTCAGTTTCCAGACCAACTCTATCCACATTAGTTTATGCATTTCCAAGTCCTACTACTGTTGCCTAGTAAATAATTAAATGCAGAAACATTTTACTCCATGACAGCAACTAGAAGAGTACAACATAAAATACAAGATGCATTTACACATCCTTTTAAATGTAACTTCACATAAACCACATGAATTCAAGGCTTCGAGAGACAACAATTCTCTTAGAAAGTTGCATTTATTTTTAGGACAGAATATGAATTTGCATCATTTGGAGTTGTATTAATTCACGAATAAGAAGGATACTTATAAGATTCACCATATTTTTACAATGCTTGCAAATATTTTCTAATGATAATACCTTGTAAGGCAGGGGAAGTCATGAATTTCTATCTGGACCAACATTACAGTGACTCAAAACCTAACTAACTTGGAAAGTAAATGGTAAATACACAAAATCTGTCAATTATTCCAAGACTGAATTGCAGAGAGTGAAAGCACAAAACCACAAATCTTTGCATATCTTCCTTCCCCACCTCCTCTTCAAACATTAGCCCTTATCACTCCCCCAACTATTTCTTCCTTTCTAAATTCCTTCCTCTGTTTCCTTCATCATCCACTCAGCTCATGTTTAATTGCCTAGCCCTCTCCCTCTTCCATACTCCTCCCTCTCCTTCTTGAGATCCCATCCCTATTCAGTTTCATTCAAACAACCTCCTTCCAATGCACTGTCCAAGTTTGAGGGGAGAAGAAAGAGCCCAAAAGTCTATGCTTTCTTTCAATCCTTACACCTGACAACACAGAGCTACAAGACTGCATGAAATCCTCCCTTGCCTTCTCATGCCCAAAAGCCCACTGATGGAAAGATAATTTTCCTAAATCTCTACTGAACTTTTGCAGACATTTTTTTAATTGTTTACATCCTGGCCAACTACAAGCAATGCCTATTTTGAGAGATAATGTCATCTCAAAAACTAAAGAGACAGGTGGTAAAAGAAAGCATATAATGAATACAATGTCAAAGTTAAATCTGAAGTTCTGAGTGCCTTTTTTTTAATAAAACATTAAAATTAAAATCTGCTTAATACAAAACCCTTGAAGAAAAAAACCAACAACTTAACCAATTATTTGCTCTGGGATTGCACTTTGTTGTTTTTACTTTACTTTTAAATCACCAAGAAGCAGATGTAGCAGAAAGCACTTCAATTTACATGTTTAAAGTTCAGCAACAAAAATATCTGAATCACTAAATTATGTCAACCCTAGTTGTAATTTGCCCCCTCCCTACCTCTCTCACACAGGAAATGCCACCAAGAATGCAGGAGAAGAGTACAGCAATGATCAGGGCAGGTGTGACAGCCTTTTTGTCCCACACCATATCAGGCACACATGGAAACAAAACAGTAGAAGGAAACACACCTCATCGACCCTCTTAAGGCTTTTAAGTAGTACATTTACCTATTTTTAAAGGTGTACATGCTGAAACACAAAAACTAGAATTCATCCTTATTTTGAAAGATGATTTGATAAAGGACAGACAGAACCCAAAAATTGTTGAAATCTTTTGGAGACAATACTATAACTGAGAGGCTAGTAATACTGAATTTGCACTTGAAACATGATACCAAACATGGTCCTGATCTAGTCACTAACATACAGAAAACTAAATGCCCAGTGTGCTTGTGTGTTTGTTACACACAGTACAGCTGTACCAAAAAATAACCACTACCGTGCCCCAATGGCCTAACCACCAAAATTCAGGCAACGGAATCGCTGCTGGCTCTGTTGAGTTCATCAGCATCATGATAGTCAAGTTATCCACAGTGCTTAAGTGCTTTCTGAGACAAGTGTGTTAAAACGTTACACTCTTAGTATGTACTTTATAATTGCCATAGTGGTGCAGCAACAAACTTCAAGAGAAACCAGGGAAGCCCGCAATTGTATATTTACTCTCCTCAAAATGCCAGCAGAAGATCAGCAATATAACAGTGAAAGTCAACTCAGTTTTCATACAAAGACATTTTCACAGAACAGCACAAAATGATGTGAAATTAAATCCTGAGGAACTTTTTATTGACAGGAGAAAAGCCATAACTATTACAAAGAAAACTAGGTTGTTAAGATTAGGTACTGCACCTGAGGTATTCCATGAGCAGTGGAATAAACACTATGCTCTTAAAAAGTAAAAGTAATTTAATTGTAAGGACTTTACATCACAAGCTAGCCCTCAGAGATCATATGACAGAGGAGTAAACACATGCAGTCACACCCTAACAAGTGAAACATTGTAAGTTTACACTCCTAGCTGGCAACAAACACTAGGAATTGTGTCATTTGCTGTCTGCTGGGATTCCTTTTTACTTTTTTTTTTTTTTAAGTAGTTTCTTGCTGGTCCCAGCCCAAATCTGCCAGAGTTAGATTCATTATCGCTGACTCACGAAAAAATGCAGTAAGAAGAGAATACATAGAGAAGCAATGCTCATAAATGAGATGCTTAGAAGAATAAATTAAAAAGGAAGCTTTTAACATAATTGTATCAGATTTCAAGAAAACTAATTTGTAGCACTGAAAAGGAAAGACTACTTTAAGACTAAATGCACCCTCCCCATTACATTATGGGTTTAGTTACTGTATCAGGCATGATATAATGGAAGCAACTACACACATGTATGAATACAGAAGGAAAATGCGCAATCCAATGAAGTATAAAGCACAGCAATTTGTTTGAAAAAGTAAAAATGCAATAGACAAGAATGATAACTAAGAAGGGATGTTCCCTAATACCAGATGGTAAAAACTAAGTTTTTATTAGAGAAGAAAAAGGTACAGAAATACCTTCTGAAATACTAAACAAGCAAACAACAGAATGAGTGCACAGACCCGAAACAACTGGCTGGATGTTACAACATGTGTATGCTATTTCTTTGTTGTGTCCAGTAACAGAGGCTATAAATATCCCACGGACACAGTGCTGGAGCTTCTACGGATATGGGAACAACTAAATCAGTCTACTTGAACTAAGTTTCCAACTTCATGCCAGAAGTCACCATCTTAATATCAAGTGAAATTGAAATTTTTGCAACAAAATTTTCAAATGAGATACTCTTTATTTTTTCCCATTGTTTAGGAATAGAAAATAAAAATAGTACAAGAGAAAAAAAAAAGCTACATTTGAAGCTTATTCAGATTAATTTTTTTAAAATTTTATTTCAGAGCTTCATTTTGTCCTAGAATTACTTTTCTGTGCTGTAAAGTTATCTTACTCTTTAAATATTTTTGCCAGTAACTTCCTGATTAATGACAAAAATCAAAGCTTCAAAATTATTTAATATTCATATGCACAGCCAGTAACAGCTCTTCACACATAAACAGCAAAAGAAAATAAATGTACAAATGCAAATGCAATATGCAAACAGTCACTTGGAAAATGTTTTTGCTAGTTCAAACTGTAAACAAATATTACACACAAACAATGTTTAATATTCTACTCTGTATTGCAAGGATGGAAGAAAGCAAAGAAATTATTTAATCTTGTTGAGAGAAAAATATTAATCAATAAAATTCTCAATCTCTTCATACAGAGGTTCAGAGAACTGGAAATGCCCATGGCTTATAACACAAATTTATTTATCCCTGGATATATAATCACTTCAATATCACCATATAGCAACTTCTTAACATGTAAAGAAACCTGCCTTAATATTACTCTACAATAAATGAAGCTAAATATCATTGATTACAATAATAACAAGGAAAAAAAGCAATTGCTACATTACTAATCTAAGACTGTTCAACTTAAAATAAAACAGACACCACCTCTATTCCATTACTATTACCAGTGTATTTTTCTCACCAGCATACTGGTGAGAATACAATACCAGCCCAGGTATTTCTGACCATGCTGAACTATGCATAACATTGGAAAAACATGCAGTTCTTCTTTGAAATGATATAGAAGCAATGAGCTACTTTATATAGGTTATGAAACAGTGTGCTGCATCACACTATGAAATTTTAGTCAGACGGGTCTGTAGTTTTAGTATATGTTTACACACACACACACAAACACACACATGTGTATATGAACAAAAAAGCCCCCCCGAACATTATGACATAATGGAAAACCCACTCAGTAAAATCATTATTGATTTTGCTACAGTATTATCCATACAGCTTCTGCTACTGATAACAGCTATGAAATGTATTAGTGGATTTTTGTGCTATTATTGTTAACAGTAAATCAGAAACACAAAAATCACTGGGAAAAAGAAAGATCTACTAGACCTGAATGTCCGGAAGAAACATGCTACTGTCTCTTCAAAAAATATATTTCTAGAGTATTCAGATCTCTTCAGTCATATTCTAATTTCTCTGCATCACCACCAATGTGGATGAGAAAGAAACCCATATCAAGATCAATCAAAACAACTCTACTGTATTCAAAAGAAATGGTGTTTGCTATTGCACTGGGCATACAGAGAACGCCAAGAACACCTCCCTCGGGCAGCACCACTGAAGTGGCTAAAAGTAAACGAACAAGAAGCACTTGTTTTGTCTGGAGACAGAGAAATTGCCCAGGGGTACCACAAATTTGGGAAGAGGTAGTTATCCTGGATAGATCACAAGGAACGGCACAACTGCAGTACACAGCAAAGACTGAGAATAATCCTGTTTGTCAAACAGGCAAAGCTGCATAGAGAGAATCATTGGCACTGACTGCAGGCATTCCCTGTGCAAACTTCCCTGGCTTGGCCTCCTGACGGGACAAACAGCACCACAGAAGCCACAGGAAGCTAAAAAATAAAAGATGCAGCTAATGGAAAAAAAGTCAATGTTTTGATCAACCTGGCACAGAGTGTGGCGCTCAGACACATGCTGGAAGCCGTGAATCGAGAACACATCAAAACAAACCTGCAAGCAGCTCAAAGCCTCCTTTGCCCCACAGGCAGCCCTCAGCTGCATTTCACACACATGCTTTCTCCATTAAATGTTACTGCCAGAACCAAAGAAGCAATGAATCCACTCATCCACTTGGTCCATAAAAGAGAAGAAATATTCAAATTAACTTCTACTGTTATTTTTAATGATGATAGTGACACGAAATACACAGAGCTGACCAGAGTATCAGATGGTTTAACTGGGCAGCTGAAGAGACCGACACAATTCTGCCTGAAGTTCAAGTCAATATCAAAAAGAAGCCTCATGCTACCAAGAACATTTACCATCAGATGTGCAAAAATTTAGCTTGGGAGAAGTTTAAAGGAGTGGAAGAGGTGACAAAATTGAGAAGGAGTATCATACTGTGTAAATGGCTTTTATGCAGTGACGCAGCAAACGTGAAAATTCTCCCTTGGTGTGAGGCAGAGTAAACAGAAGAGGATTAACACCAGAGCTCAGATCTCTACCTGAAGCCAGTGCCAGGGAAGGCACCCGACCGCCCACACCGCTGCTGCAGGCAGCTGGCACCATGGCTTTGCATGGAGCAGAGGGAAAGCTCCCAGGGCTGCCTGCTCACTTACAGCCCAAAACAATCCCAAGCTGGACTTGGTCTGCATCCTGCTCCTCAGTGGCATCTCAGCAAGCCAAAGCAGCTCTGGCCATCTGCCCACTATCTGTTTCTCTGCAACAGAAATCACTCCTGTTGCTCGCTAAGAAGTCAAACATTGCAGATAAACAGAAGCACGCACCTACGCACATTTCTCTCTCTGATCAGCTTTTTATGGTGGGGTAGAAAATATATCCATCAGAGGCGATTTTCATACCACCTTCAGCCTTCGTTCTAATAGTGAAAAATTATTTCAAGATACATTTCTGACAAATGTATAGTATGCAGCTTCATACTGCAAAGATCTTTCCACACAGAGAAAATGGACATAATTGTGCAATGGAATTCCAAAAATCATTGCATCAGACACTTAACACAGCGACTATTCCTTTCACAGACACCAAACAGCTACATTCACTATGTGGATGTGGAATTTGTGCATTGACCAGGTCAGTTTTAATAGACAAGTGTATCCCACCCCTCCCCAAGTCTTGCAATTATCTAAAATATAATTCAATTAGCCAGAATCAGTAGCAATATCAACCAAAAAGATCGATAAAAACAATGATATAACAGTAATTTGAGTTCAGATAATGCTTAGTCTCCAACTTGTATTAAGTGACTTTTTGTATAACTCACCACTTAGCCACTCTTACTATAATTACCAACACCACCATCACTCATTATTTAACACATAAAACAGCACTACAGCTGTCTGCAGACCGCATTAAAAGAGCAAGACTCAATCATCTCCAAATAGTATCTGTTATGATTTACCACCCTAGATGATATCAATAACTGATTGTTTTTTTAAACTCCTGTATTTTCTAACATTAACACAACAGCAGCAATATATGACTTAACACTGGACCGGACAACAGCTCAAACAGTATATGTTAACAGGTATTATTTTTCTGGAAGGAATTTTACCACCACAATTAAGTACAGAGAAAAAATAAAGAATTAAAAGAAGTAACACACGACCGAGATCAAGACACCAGTAAAGAAACATCGGCCATAAAAAGTTTCAAGAAACTGAAGACAAAATTTCTTCCAAGTTTCCATATCAACTACAACTTGAAATGAGAAAAGCTCCAAATTAATATAAGTAAATCTCATTTTGTAAACAATACATTAGTTTTTAATCAGAATTTGACATTTCTTACATTGCCCTGAATAAGGATTCAGTAAGTCTACTTTTATTGACCACAGCCTTGTATATAACATGGAATTCTACAAAACAGTACTCAACTCAAATGTTGAGTGCCTAAATTTGAGTACTATTTAATTAGGCAAATGAACAGAGATTCTAATAAATGAGCTAGTCTTAAAGAAGATGAAATAATCTTGGTATAAGGTAAAAAAAAATACTTATGCAGGTACTGTGAAAACCTTCTCCACCTCAAAGTACATTTACTTCAGAAGTCTCCTCTTATTCTTCTTGCTTGCTTACACATTTTTTTGTAGGTGTGTAGATGCACCTACATATTTTAAGTAATGGAAGATGCTAAGGAATGGCAATGGTCCTTTTACCACCACCTTATTTACACTCTCGTTTAGGTAGCTTTGTAGTCACCACAAATTATTATCTAGTGCTGGTCCACAAACTCAAGCACCCATTTACTAAATGCTTTAACAGATTATTGTCACTAAATCTTGAGCACATGAACCTCTTGGATGCTCATTTAATACTAACAGCTACTATACAGCTTTTGAACTACCTTGGTTTATATCAAAGACAGCATTAGCAAGTCCTAAATTGAGCTACTAGCTAACAAAGTAATGCTCAGCATGAAGGTGACTTAATAGCACCACTTAAGGAAAGCAAAACCTTGATAGTTTGAAAAGTCTTGTCTAACTTGTTGAATCAAGCACCATTTCAAAGCACCACTCCCAACCAACATGAAAAACTTCATAATCAGTGATTATCTTGTTGAACTACTTCAGTCAAAAGATAAGAAATTGGTCTTTAAAAAGAAGCCAAACTGAATATATTGTTTTCAACCTATGATTTTCTTTTAGCTAGACACCTCCAAAACATACAGGTTACAGGAGCCCTACTGTAAAAAAAAAAAATAAAAACAACAAACCAAACTGAAAAAAAGATGAAGTTTTGTTGGCTCTTCCCACACCCATTGCTAACTAGTAGTTCTGCACCAATTCCTACTAACAAAGCAGGACTCCAGATTTCAGTGACTGATCGATGAAGAAGAGAAACAGGAAGCACCAGAATATGTTCAAGCCATGACCTGTAACACCTGGTGGTCTTTTATCTTTGTGACCAAGATTTCTGATGGAAGGAACCACAGACACTGAGAGGCCCATGGGAATGGATGCTTCTTCCTCACTGCAGTTAACAGACTAACCAAGAGCTGCCACATGACTGGGAAGCTGTAAGAGTTTTTCTCCAGATAAAAACTTTTGTCAAAAGACCTCCTCCACTATGTCTGTAAACTGGAGGGAAATGCAAATGCTGCATGCCAAATAGGTGGAGTTTGAGAGGAATTCACAGGCTGCCTGGCAAGAAGAGAATAGGGGCAAGTAGGAGGGAGGAGAGGCACTACTGTCCAGGCCTCCATCCCAATGGCCTCTACTCACCCACGGAACGGCTGAGGCTGCTCCTCCCGCAAGGAGACCATCTGGGCATCAGCAGCAGTGGGAAAAGTCCCACTGTGCAACCAGGAAAGAAGGGGGAGCACCTACAAACAAAACGGAACAAAATGTAAAACTGAATTTAAGGAAGATGAGATAGGTAAAGCTCACCGGATTCTAAATTCCAAGGAAATATATTTGAAACTTGAAAGGAAATCATATCATGTATCCCAAGCTTAGCAACTGTTGTGTAATGTGTTTTTAATAAAATAGAAGATTTTATCCCAAAGAAATTCCTGGAAACATCCTGGCTAAAAACAGCTATATGAGAAATTCAGTTTACATACAAACTAACTTCATGAACAACAGATACCAGCTAACTAGAAGAAACCTGAGAAACCTGCATCCAGTAAATTAAATCAGTATTCCATGCACAAGCATTTCCACACATGTCAACCTACAGCAAAAAACTATGTCTTTGTAATTACTTATTGTCATCTGGGCAAAAACAAAAGCACACACGCTCCACCTGAAGAAAGCTGGGACTTAAGGGAAATGCAAGTGGTATTTGTCTATATAAGTATTTCCCCTCCCCAATTTCCAAGTTCTTATTACATCAGAAGAAAATTATAGGGGATTTCATTGCACCACAAAGTGACACACATTACACCATAGTATCCCAGTCTGCACCTGGAGAACTATCAATATTAATAAAAAACAGATGAAATTGCCCATGTAAGCCTATGACAAGGAACTTACGAGTTTGTTTATAACATTTGGTTTAAACATAAAAAAAATACAAACTCGGGTATTAATCTTTTTTGTCTGTGCTACAATGTAAGCCTTCAATGGATCTACCCATAACTACCGCTAATTAAATAAGTATGCAAAGAGAATATTTTCTTCCATGTAAAAGACAGCTGGCTAACAACATCTTAATTAAATTGTAAATCCTGTATTGAAAAAAATATTAGATAAAAACATCTTAATCACCTTTGACAATCAATCTCATCCTAAATATTTAAAATAATTAATTATGTTGAAGGTAGATGAGTTATTTGTTAAAAGGCTACAGTCATAAAGCCATTAAGGTCTCACATTTATAGAGCTGTTTAGAACTTACACAAAGGCATTTTTTGCCTGAATAGCTTCCTGCAATTCCAGAATCCCTGGAATGCAAATTCAGTTATGAAACCAATTAATCTTTTAAATTACTTAATTATCTCCCAAATCCAACAAACAAGCAATTGTAAAATACGAGAGAAACAGGAGGCAGAATGAAGGTATTTGTAACTGTACAATGTCTAACCTATTCCAGAAGAACAACCGCCCTCTGGAAGTGGCAATTTCCTCTGCCAGGCAGGAGCCCTGGCACATCTGCAAGAGCTGGGCTTGCAGCACTCTGGCTGGAGTGTTTCTCAAGTGCCTGTATATACTCCATTTGAGATCTGCACATATTGTCACCAGAAAAAGTGAATGTGATATAGATTGTCAAGTGCAACAAGCACCTTGGATGCAGCCTTCACTTCAAAAGGCTCATTTCAACCTTTTTGAAGCAGAAGGTTCAACTGTATGTCCTACTCTGAAGTAGCCTGAGCAATAGTCTGAGAAATTTTACTTTAAACATACAAATATATATTACTTCTGAGCCAAAGTCAGGTTTTCTTGACTGCAATTTATCAGATTTATTTTGATTTAGCACTAAACCCTGTTAAGAAATATTTTTTCCCCGATTTACTTGATTTTTGCTAACTTCCTCTTATATTTTGTCTATTTGCAGCATTAATCCTGCACTTTCATCTGCAGAGGTTTGCCCCAGTATAATACTGGGAACAGTGGTAAGTAAATATGTGGTTCATGTTCTCAGGAGACCAATGCAGTACTTTACACACTTGCCCGTTACAGACTTCCAACCTTTTCTTCAGCTCTGGGTAGTCCGCAGGAGTTACCTTCTATTGCAAATGGAAGCTGCTCACTTTTTGGAAATGTCAAGATAAAAGATTTTTAATATAACTTTTTTTAAAAAAAAAACCAAAAAACACAGCATTGGCCTATTCCATTAAAAAAAAAAGTCTTAAAATAGCCTGTTTATATTGTTTGCCACACAGTCATTAGGTCTGCAAGCCCGTTCAGCACACTGCCCTTGATTTCAAACACTTTTCAGATGTACGTGTCTGGCTTTCTTTGACAGAAAACCACAGGTGCCATAGATAGCGCTCAAAGTTTTAAAATAAAAAGCACATCATGCTGAAAGACTATATAGAGGGGAAAAAAAATACAAACCCACAAAACAACAAAGTAAGGTAGCATTAAAAGTCTCTGGTTAGACTACATTTCATCATTAGAAATTGTAACTAACACTTTTTATCATTTCCTATTGAAATTATATTTTGGTTGCTTCTAACTGGCACACTTAGCCCTTTAACCCAGAACTCCTTGTATTTCAGCACCAGTATTTTCTATTAAAGAAAAAAACATCACATTTCAGCTACGTCAATTTGGATTTCTTCAAGGAAAAAAGAGAAAAAAAGTAATACTGGCATTTCTTGCCAGTGCTAAAAGCAAGTTAATCCATTTTTATTTGAATTTCTCAGGCTTGCTTATGCAATCTGCTAGAACCTCTACTTGAGAGGTTTTTAACTGGTTGCCAATTTCAGTCAAAGACAGTTTGAAACACAGGAAAATAAATTATTAAAAGGTAAGAATAATGAAGAACAAAGCCAGTATCTGATTATTGCTATCATTTAGTAACCTGGAAGACAGAAAAGTAGAAAAGGTGGTCTCTTTGTTGTTGTGTTTGGGTTTATGTTTTTGAGAGATGGGGTGGGTGGGGGATTTGGGGGATTTTTTTCATTTGTTTGTTGTTGGTTTTGGGTGTTTTTGTTTGGTTGGTTTTTTTTAAATTCAATGTTCTTTTGCCTTTTAGAATAGTTGGCAATCACCATACGTTTATAGTTGTTAATTACATATTATGCATCTTTCTTTGCCTAGTGCAGGTGCCATGGAAGATGCAAAAAGAGGCAGAAAAGCATAAAAAAAACAACACAAGCTTTTCTAACACTGACAAGGAGCTTTGTATCACCTAGACATGCTCAACTTGAAGCATCCAACTGAAGTATCTGAACTATGAATAATTTCCCCATCCTGATATAATGCTATGGACAAGTCTGGATATCTGCAAAGGCATTTCAGACCTTTGGTGAACTGGATCATCTTCCCCACTTCTCCTGTTAACCACAATGCAACATATCCACACTTTGGACGCATTGAAAAAAGCTCAGAATGTATCACAGTTACACCTACCAGAAACTATCCTAATCCAAACAGCCCAGTAAAATCTTCAGCTCTTTCAAAAAGTTGTACCACTATACGTAATATAGGTTTTCTGGGCTTTTCTTTGAATAGAGATATAGTAAAATAGATTATTATGCAAGGACAAAGCACTCTAGAAAGGAACAGTTTCATCAGTTGCTCATATTTCTAGCATCAGTAATTTTTACACTAAACTTATGCTTGTATGCTAATAACCATGCCAAGGCAAAAAGAGATGCTGCAGTGCTGCTAGACACCATAGTCTGCTACAAAAGAGACTATTTTAAGTAGACTAGAAGTAGTGAGAAAAGACATAATTATTTGGTTTTTTATTTATGAACTTTGTGCTGTGTACAGTATGGCAGAAGGTAAGAGCTGCAGTGTAGAAGAAACATCACAGGAGGGGTCAGAAGAGGCTGATCTGGACCAACAACTAGAAGAGGGCTGAGAGAAGCTGCTCAGCCAGCAGAGGAGAGAAACTCTCCATGCTAGAAGCACTCACCATTAATCATCAGGTAGTTTAAACTGCTACAACTGCTAGCTGAAGGGACAGCTTTAAACTCTGACTGGCTCTTCCACAGGGCTGCTTTTTGAAGGCCTTTTACTTCAGGCATAGAACTAAGTTCAGCTGTCCTCACTAAGTGAAGTAGTTTTGTCAATCTCCAAATAGTGTAACACAGGCTAGTGGCAGATGATCACTTCAAGACATCTGTCGAGGTTATACTGCAAGCAGCAAATGAAAACAGTGAGCAAGTACAACTTGATTTTCACACCTTCCTCAATGAGGCTTTAGAGATGAAGGTTTGAAAACAAGATGCCTAAGGCAATTCTTACACAATAAAACATTATTTTTGTCCTGATGAAGTTCTCCTGGAACAAGTCAGCACAACATGAAAAGCATTTTGAAAAATAGAAATACTTTCTTAGCTTTAAACTACCTCCATAAATTAAATGATTAAGCACTTAATGGAGAAGTATAGAACAGTCTAAAATACTCTACAGTATCTTTCATCTTTTGGAATTTAAAGCAGCTATTACTATAATAAAAAAATATTAAGGTTTAGTCTACTGTGTAATACAGGATTTTGAACCTGTTAAAGTGCTAAACTCTGTAGCACTTTCAGTGAACCAGAAAAAAACCAAAGCTCTGCTGAGGCAAAGTAGGACACTCATGAAAAGCAGAAGGGAAAGGTACAAAACCCCAAAAGCAGAACAACAAAAAAAGCTCTTGCTGTTATTCCATATTTACTTGCAACAAACTTTCCTGAAAAAGTCAGTTTTTGGATGTCAACATTTGTTGAACTTTTTCATACCCCAAAAGATAGATGAACATTTTCTGTGCATGTATATTTTTAAACATTTTGTTTTAAAGATGGGATTTCTCACAACTTCATGGCTACTTCCTCTACAATGCCAAAACAAGAAAAGAATGTCTCAATTGAACTATGAAATTAAAATCCGGATGGTTGTATATGTGGTGAGACATACTACCAAGAGTCAATTTTCTTCCAAATCTGAATGGTGATAGTATGAAAATCAAGTCACACTCTAAAGCATAATAATTGCATGTTGCTCACCCAAGGTTTTAGGGCAAGAGATTGCAATATCTTGGCATTGTAAGACAACTATTAAAGCAATAATTTATTGCAGAATGCAGTTTTAGTATTTTTACATAATACAGCACTTGCAGTTTGAAGATATTAAGGTGAAAGCATACTAAGAAACAGAAGAATAAATTCAAATATTTAATTCACGATCATCACAGTTTCTGAACTGGATTTTATTTCTGTTGCTCTACAATTGTTTCAAAGAAGCAAAACCCTTAAGGCTTTATTTTCAAAGTTGCACTGACAACAGTGATTAGTCTCTATGTTCAAAGGAAAGAACAGTATGATCCAGCCAGTGACTTCCTGTCTTACATGCCTACCCTAGAAAATTTTCCCTGCAGTAAACATTGCATTTTTTTCAGCCAAGCAATAGATATATCACTCTTCCTCTTCCTTGAAGACCTATGCTGAAGTTCACAGCTGTGTAGAAGACAGCACAAAAGCCCTTGCAAGTAGCCTTTTTATTTTTAATAAATTCAATTTTTCTTCCATAGAACAAAGTCAGTTGTATTATTTTATTTAAATCAGGAAGAGAGAAATACACAAGGTCCAAAAATCTACTCAAGCAGGGCCATCCTGAGCAAGCTGCCCAGGATCACATCTAGATGGCTTCTGTGTATGTCTAAGGATAAAGACGCTGGTTTAACCTTTGCCAGCACTTGGTCACTCACAATGAAAAAGTGTTCCCTGGTGTTCAGAGCATTTCTGTGTTCCTGTGTTTCAGTGTGTGACCATTGCCTCTGGTCCTGTAACTGGGTACCACTGGAAAGAGCCTGGCTCTGTCTATGTACGCCACCCCTTCAGGTAATAATTGCAGAGACCACTCCCGAGCCTCCTCTTCTACAAGCAGAGCAGTCCTAGCTTTCTCCAGCCTTTCATCACAAGGGACATCCTCCAGTCACTAATCATCTTTCTCCTCTTTGATGGAGACTCTCTGCTATGGCCACATCTCTCTTGGGAAGCCCAGAGCTGGACACAGTACTCTAGGTAAAACCTCATCAGGTTTCAGTGGTGGGAAAGGATCACCTCCAGCTGACGGCAACACTTGAATGCAGCCCCAAGATGCCATCAGCCTTCTTTGCTGCAAGCGCTCAGAGCTGGCTCATGCTCACCCAGCCAGCCAATGCCTTTTCTGCCAAGCTGCTTTCCAGCTGGGCAGCCCCCAGCATATACTGGTGCTGTCTGGGGCTTTTCCTCTTCAGAAGCAGGACTTGGCACTCCACCTTGTTAATCCTGCCAGCCCATTTCTCCAGGTTGTTAGCATCCTTATGGATGGCAGCATCACCTTCTGGTGTACCAGCGAGTCTACCCAGTTCTTGATCATCAACAAATCTGCTCCATCACCCAAATCATTAACGAAGATTTTCAGCAGGACTGGTTCCAGGACTCACTCCTGGGTGCACCACTAGCTGCCAGACTCCAGTGAGGCTTGGAACTACTGACCACCGCTCCGTGGACCTGGCCATTCAGCCAGTTTTTACCTCACTGTCTGCTCACCCAGCCCATATTTCATCAGCTTCTCTGAGGATCTCATTGGAAGCAGTGTCAAAAGCCTTACTGAAGCCAAGGTAGGCAATTGTCCACTGCTCTCCTCTCATCTACCGAGCCAGTCATATCATTATGGAAGATTACTGGGTTGGCCAAGCATGTCTTCACTGTGGTGAATTGAATCCATGCTGACTAGTCCAGATAACTTTGTCTTATTTAATGTAGACCATTACTCCCTTGCTTTACAGTCCATTCAAACAAATTTTGTAATCATTCGTACATATGCATTCCCAAACTATTTCAACACCAAGTGAAACAATCAGAATTATATAAATTGACTTCTATAACATTCACATACCACCCCACCAAAAGAAATAAACAAAAAAGCAGGTAGTGTCTCCAGTTAAGCCTATGAATCTTTTCAGAAAGATACCCAGAGCTTGACTTCAAAACTGCACATGATAGGAAGAATACTAATTTAAAACTTAACCAGCCTTAACAGCAATGATTTTCCCCCTAAGTTTTAGCTTGCAGGTTCTAGATCTTTTACACCTTCATCTTTAAAATCTGTGTATGTATCCCATTCAATGGGATCTCTTCTCCTGTTACAGAATTGTAATAAAAATAAACATAACACTTCTCTTTATACACTAAACACACTGAAGAATATAAAATGAACTTATCCAATTCTAAGAAAGCTACAAACACATCTAGGAACCTTTTCCTAAGGGCACATGCTAGTTATTATTAGTCAGGTTCTTGCACTGATTAAAAAAAAAAAAAAAAAGAGCTATGCACTAAAAGCAAGTCAAAACGACCACAAGCAGAATGCACAACTAACACAAATACCTAAGGCAAGGTTTGGCTCACTGCCATGGAAAAGCAATCTATATTTTAAAATGACCTGCTTAATAATCAAGTAATGAATATATAAGTAGCATAATTATTTAGATGTATTGCTTCTGTCTCACTGTAACCATAACCTAAGAAAGAAACAGAAAAAGAAAGAACAATTGAATAGCTAGGCTGAAGGACAAATGGTCACACTCAAAAATAGTGCAGCTTTCACCCTCAGATTACTAGACTGTCCCAGTGCCATTATCCCTAGAGCCTAACTAAGCTCTCGCTAAGATACCAAATACAAATCTTGACACTGCTACATTTCCAATGCTAGCCTTCATGCTAACCAGATTTCCACTGATTTGTTGCAGTTACACATTTGCTGGTACCCTGCACTTACTTCCTAGGCAAGCTGAACAGGAAAAGATGTTTGCTTTTAACGTGTGTTAATCTTAATGTAATTTTAGATAGTCATCCAGGCTTACATTATGGCAATGTCCTTTTAAAAATTAAAAAAAGCAACAGGACCTCAAAACACACTATCAAATGTAGCCTGTCTTTACTGCTAGCCACATGAATCAAGCTACTTAACTGCTATACTTAGAACTTACTGCTATACAACTCACAACAACAAATAAATATTGGTTGTTAATACATACTGTAGGTAAAATCAAGTGAGAGAACTATTCATGAGCACATGACTACAGCAAAAGACTATGCTGATGATGTAATATTAAAATTGTTATCTCCTGTAATTCAAGATTCCTGTTCAGTCACATCAGCTAAATTCCAATAAAATTAAGCTTTCAACACAAACCAGCCGGCAAAGTATGCACTTTGAAACAGTATGATAGATGACAGGGCAGGAGACCAGAATGGCTGACTAGGCCTCAAAAAAGAATTGAAGTCCTCAGCGTAGGAGAGACTGGTAGGGAATTCATCTCATATTTAATAATCACAGGGAAAGTTCAAGTCTGAAGATTCCTTGTGGAAGTAAAATGTCCTTCAGAAATGCAACACTTGGGAATGGGTTATTATTATGAAGCCTTAGTGAAAAATTGCAATGGAAAAAGATGTAGTTTATTTTAGATAGGTGATTTTTAGATTTACGTCATTTCCTTGTCCGTACTATTTGTAGAACCCTGCCTTTCTCCTGCCTCTGGAGCTGTACCAGCATTGGAAACAGCAGCTGGCAATGGTCTCAAGCCAGACTTCCTATGGTTCACCACAGAGCAATGACCCTGTGGTGAACCATAAGCTGCAGTGATGTGGGGCCACTGCAGCAACCCAAGGTAGACCATGGTCACTGGAGAATTCTGCCAGGTTCCCATATGGCCACATCAGAAAGGAGAGACAACAGATGAACCTGTCAAGCGCTCATTAAGACCGCTATGCTCTTCCTGTAGTGAAGTCAGGTATCTCAGAATGTGCAGGGGTATCCCCAGGGCAGTGCTCTGCTCACTCAGGGGCACACTTGTAGTACTCAGTGCTGAGTGTGCTGCTCTGCAATTAAACAAAGACTCAGCATTTGGTGAAGAGCCACGAAGAAGACTGCATGTTTGCTGGGTCCAGTCTGTGGAGCTCTTTCAGGTGACATCTTACAAAAGACAGAAAATATCCCTTTCCCTGGAGGCAGCTAACCATCCCCAGCCAGGGGAAGATGTCACAGCCTCAGGATGAGACAGCAGACAGGCAGAGACACAGCAAGCCCAGGAGGTCCCTGAGAAGGCACACAACAGGTGAACAAACCAACCACAGACTAGGAAAAGACAGCAGCATCTTCACAAGCTCTCAAGGGATTTGGAAAGGCTTACCATGAATCAGAAAGCCTGTGAAAACTGCCTGGTTAGAAAGCAAAATTCTGCAAGACAGAATAGACAGTTCTGATTCTAAACCATTAATGTCAACATTTCACCAAGCAGACATAAGTTAAACTGCATGCCACAAGAATTTAAGATTTTGTACTCTCACATAATCTATTTTGAAAGTGAAAGCTTAGCATTTTGGGAGACCTACTGTAATCATGGTACAGGACAGCTCTACCCCAAAGCATCCACAGCAGAAAATCCATTATGGGAAGTAGGAAAAGTGCACTTTGCTTCTCTTTCCAAAATATTAAAATTATTAAGAGCTCAAGTTTTGAAGTTACATACATACAGTTTTTTATCTAGCACCCCTGCTTTTGTTATATAATCTGAAAACAACTAGCATGGATCCCCATTTTCATCTTAGAGTAAGAAAGACCTGAATAGAAATTTAAAGGATTTTTGGAAAGAAAGAGAGTTCTATGGCTTATGGTGTATACAACATCTGAGCATTTTCACTGGTTACGGCATATGAGTAATCTTGCTAATGATCTCTTCAATTAAGTTTCACTGGCTAAAATTATAGTTGTCATTTTAAACTGGAGGTCAGATTGGATGGTATCTTTTGGCTTAAGATACAAGAAACTGGTGTTGGAAAATGCTGAAACCTGAAAATATGCTGAATTTTATCAAGAAAAATTACATAGGAGATGTGGCATAATTAATAACCCTACTGGAACTACTACTCTAAATATAAGAGCTCCTTTTAGAGTAATAGCCAAGAAACAGGTGCCTGGGTTTCATTAATTCCTATTATTTCAGAGTAAACCTGTTATAGGCAGCAATGTACTATCCACATTTGTACTGCAGCACAAGGTGAAGCCTGACATGATTAGCAATTTCACAGGAAAATCCTTAAAATGAGGACTAAGCATTTTCTCCATTGTGTCTTGGCTTGTCCTCTCAAAAATGTTCTACTTGGTGCTGAAAAATATTTCTCCTTCCATTCATAAATATTCTTCCAAAAATTTAGAAACTTCAGAATTGGGATATGATTTTAAGATTATGAACTATCAATAAAAATCTTAAGAGCTCTTCGTAAGAAACCACAGAAGTAGGAATTTATAATTAATGAGCAAAGCAATTGCATGAAAAATTGTTAAGGACAGAAAAATGTTAAGGACATAGTAAAAAATAAAGTGCCAAATTTCCTTGAATAATGCAGTTTCCAGAACGTTATTTTCCTGTAAGCTACTGCTAGATCTCTGTTACAGTCCAAGTCAGAAAGTTTTAAGCAGCATAAACTGTTCTTTCACATCCTAAAAATATGACTGATACACACATTGAAACATGCTCACTTTAAAAACAGGGAGCTCTGTAAACACAAAAACCTGTATTTACTTCTCCGTGCAGAGATTGCTACAAGAGACTGATGATAAGAAGTAGGAGATGCATGAAATAACAATTATGATTTACCACATCTAATATGCCTATTTCTGAAATCTCAGTATGAATAGAGCCATGTATATATATATATCTGGGAAAAGGAAAAACTAGTGAAGGAAGATGAAAACCTTGATTCTCAGCAAAGCTTCGGGAATATCTTTTATTCCAGGTCATCAAATAATCTAATTACAGGACGTCATTTCAGCTGTATCCCAACTGACTTTCAGTCATTATATTGTTCATGAAATAATCAGTTTTTAGTGTCCCCTCCCCCTCCATAATGACTTCAAGTTTCTTTCTCTTTTTCCTCCCTCCAAAATATAAGCAGCATGGTCAGAAGCTCCTGGTTTCCCTGGATATACATTATATACTCTACTTCTTGTAAAACTCATAATCATATGGAAGCATTAATAAATATCCTACCACTTCCAGACTGATAGCAATACAAAAGTCTACTCTTTAACACAACACAGTACCCCAATGTACTGGTACTCCAGCATTCGACATTCTAGCATTTAGCATAGCCCTGCATTGTACTTCTGCTGCTCTCCAATACCTCTGTTTCAGTTTCTGGTGCAATTAGGCAAGTATTAATTACTTAGTATTCCTGAGGAGCAAAGTGAATAATCATTAACATTATAAAAACTGACTGTTTTTGCCACCCTTCTTTCCTATCTTGCTTAACATTATATTACTCATGAACCACTGATACAGCTCCTATCACTTACTTAATAAACTATGAAGAAGTGTTGCAGTAAATTATAGCCAATGAAAACAATGAGGGGACTACAGATCACCAAGTCAATGCAAAAAATCAAAGGGAGGAAGAGCTACAAAGCATAAGATTCTTCCCTGAAGTTTACCCACAGGAGAAGCCTCACAGAATCTGAACCTTTTGTTGAGCAGCTGACTGTGGGAAGTGCTGCTCTGCCCCACAGGATTTATTAGTCACACCCCCAGGCACAACATCACTCTCCTGCATGCCTTCAATATGTATAGCACATTTTCTGTTCAAAACAGTTATTAGAACTTTCTGAATGCTTGAATTGACTAAGAAAGCATGAAAAAACTTACAGACAACTATTGTCATTTTCTTTCAAAGATTTTCACATATATTGGAATAAGACCAATTTCTTTTCAATGCCAAAACCAATTCAATTAGGACTGGTACTAAGAAAGTAACTCCTAAATGCTCATCATCTGGCCTTTTGTTTGTTTTACTGATAAAATCTATCAAATGCTGCTTTTCTAAAGCTCTTAAGTGTATAATTCTTTCTTCATACAATGTAATCAAGAAGACAATGTATCATAATATCTTGGGAGCAAAGACAGACTACAATAATGCTTTTCACTGAAACTTTAATGCCGAGTTTTAAAAAAGCCTCCTTCCTTCCTCTTGTGTACCCAAAAGACAGCTCACCCCACTGCTGCAAATATTTATTAAAATTTGCTGTCCTTGTTGAAAAGGGTCAAGTTTTTCTCAGTCTACAGTGTGGACCAGTCCATATATTTAGTATACAATAACCAAAGTCTGTGAACAGCTCAAGTTAACCCAACCTTTCCTGGGCACTTCCTGAGTAATTTATATAAACTCAAAAAAAAGTGTTTGTGGAGTTGTTCTGGAGCTTCTCGGAGACAATTGCTCAGACACACCAGGATGACATTAAGAAAGCCAAAGCTGTACCTCAAACTGGTGGTGGGGGCAAAAACCACAGGGACTTCTGAAGGCTAGAATGACAGCAAAAAGAAGATTAAGGAAAGCAAGAGCAACTACCCAATGGAAGGAAGACCTAGCAGTAAAAATATATGTGGAAGGTTGATTTACTCTATGCCTCCTTTGCCTAAGTCTTTGCTGATAAGGTCTGTTTTCAGCCCTTCTGGCTCCCTGCTACTGCACATTCATGAGGATGAAGGACTATAATGGGATTGAGAAAGATAAAGTTCAAGACATCTAAGAGCAAACTGGACTTACAAAATTCCGGAGTACAGAAGAATAATACAGAGCTACTGTGGAAGCTACTTCTGGGTACATGGAATAAGTGACTCAGAATGGCCACTATTGTTGGAATTACACCTCATCATTGCCTATAACAAAAAGACTGTTTTGGTGGTTGATGGGAGAGCAGGATGTAATTTACCTTGACTTTAACAAAGCTTTGAACATGGGTCCCCTGTAACACCTCTACAACCAAAGGGAGAAATTGGCTGGACAGGTGGAATGCAAGGTGAGCAAATACCATGGTAGACCAGCAGCCTTAAAGCACAGTGGCTACAGCCCTGATGACAGCAGGTGACCCCTTAGTAGCAGGGCTGTTCCAGCTGCTGGGTCCAAGTGCCTGGCTGGAGCTACTAAGAAAGCAGCACACAACTCTTCAGAGAAATGCCCAGTGGGAGAGTGGGCACAACAGAGTCACAGACTGCAGCAAGTGCCACTCCAGGTCAACACACAGAAAATGTGCTTCACAGAAGGGTGGTCGAACACCAAATCTGTCTGCCTGGAAAGCAGCCTGCAAACATGACACTTTCAAAGTGTTACTTCACTTACTTCAAAATTTTACTTCTTAGCTCTAAACAATCTTATGGGTTATGTGTGAGATTTTTCTTGAACACACATCATTTCAGCCCAGTGTACTAGGTTACAGTGGGCATTTCTTGTTTCTTAGGAAGCTGGCTACATGCTTCATCACTTAAGACTTCAGGGTTGGTTTTTTCTTTTTTTTTTTAAATCACATTGAAGTACTTCTCATTCCATATCACTAATCAACTATGTTCCACTGCTTTCTGCAAAACTGTTCATCTTTGATTCTACAAATTTTTCCTAACCAACCAGTTGTCTTTTCTCTGTCACTGTAAGTAGGATACACATTTGAAACAATTTCTGGTCTTGGAGTATTTTTTTTCCTCTTTAAGGTCCATGCATAATTTATAACAACCACCATTAGCTATTATCATCTATAAACTATTAATTATTAGACAGATTGCTAATGGTTCCCTGTGCATGCAATGGAGTGCGAGTAACTATGGCACTTCCACATCACATCATACAGTTTCGTAGTTAATGTCCTTTGATCATCTCCATATGGGAAGTTTCAGACAGAAGTAGAAGTTATTCTTCATATCCATATAATCCCTTTGAGGAGCAAAATCAGCTGTTGCCAGAGTGGGGAAATGCCACTTTTCCAAATCATATGGGAACAAGTGGAATGAGAAATAAAAGCTCTACAGAAACCTGAAAGAATATTACGACTACAATTTTCTGAACAACTCAGAGCAGTAGGAAGAAAGCAGTGAAGCAGAGTTTTCATTTTTTTTCCTACAAAAAGTGAGACAATTAAAAAAAAAACCAAAACAAAACTGTATTGCATTGAATCTGTTTGCTGCTTCTTGCAGCTGACTATTAAGCCCTTTGCTCCCAATCAGAAGCAGTAAGATGGCACGGGTACTAACTAGATATATCAAAGCAGAAATCAATGTTGTTTACAGCTAGAACTACCAATGGGCATTCTCCCAGTAGCATCAATGCAAGAGACAAACTATTTGTGAAAGGGTCACTGTGTAACTTAACAGCAAACTAAGGGCTACATACATGCCAGCCATTAACACACGTTTTCATTTGAAGTGTGTAGCCAAAGTGTTTCTCTCTCCTTCAAAACATCTGAAAGTGGATACAAGTTAAATACTTATGACTTTTAATAGCTCCAAGAAGATGCCAGCAAGTTTTCAGTACTAATTCGCTATTTTCTTTTCAGCTCAAATAACCTCACTAAAATGTAACTGTCCACTAAAATCAGCTGTGGGATAACTCCATTTATCTTCAGAGCCCAGCAAGCCTGGCCCCTTATCCTCAACTGCCTTGGTTATTAGACATACTAAAACACATGAGCACTCTCTGGTTTTTGTTAAACTCACAGAGATACATAGTAGTTTCTCAGATTAAGAAATTGAAGCAGAAAGAATATCTCTATTTCAAAGGGCTTAGGAAGAATCCTGCCACACTCACAGAAAATTTCATGTATTCTTTCTTTCTATACTTGCTGAGCTACCGGACTACATACATACAGAGCTGAAGCTAAGAAAGTCTGATCAAGCATTAATATGGTTTTAAAACACTAATATTTTTTCAAGGCATGAAGTGTGGAAATGTATGATAGCATGGTAATGTTGCCAAAAATAACTCTAGCTTGCAAAATTGATGACAATAAAACCAAGGGAAGTATTAATTTGTGAATCATCAACTGATTTTTAAGTAAAACTCTTTGAAGGCAATGCTTCCATGCAATAGGAGGTCAAGTAAAAGTTTGACATTTGCAAAGATTACAAGGTTAGTTTATATTTACATATTTAACAAAAAGCCCAGCATCAAACCAAGTGTGTCTCATTCTCCAATTTTCCCATTCTAATTAAAATACTGTTGAAAGATGCAAGGGACAGCAATTTTAATTCATAACAATGCTTTATTCTACCCCGCAGAAAGGAACCATTTATCCTTGCATACTCAAGCTCCTAAGGCAAACTCATGTGATACTCACTTGTAATCCATCTGTCCTCCTGCTTTGCCCATAGCTTGTTTATCACCCTGCAGATTTCAGCAAATAATGCAAAAAAATTACTTGCCTAAACAGATTTCTTTGTCAGCATAATAACCTTTCCATCTCTTCTCAAGGCCTTCTGGAGACTTACATTCTGAAAACACAAATTTACCCCAACTCATTGCCCACTCAGAAGAATGGCAACCACTGTTCAATGAATGAGGATTCCATCACCTGTTTTTGTGATTACACCTCCAAAACTATTGCAAAATTTACCTGTAAAGCACTGTAACTTTCCATTTACTGTGACGAGATTTTTTTTTACCAAGTGCTATCATTGCCTTCTAATGCTTTATGAAACTTATCAAGTGGCCCAAGGGCAATCTGGACAATTCCTGAAACCTCTCCAGTAATTTTTAGTGCCAACTCTGGCACAGTAATTGTGCTCATGCACTTTACACTGAAAACCAACACCAAATAAGAGCTGCAATGCTGATGCTGAACATAAAACTAGTAATTTTAATCACACAGCAAAAAGCATTGGGAAGTCACCAGCTTTTCAAGGCTACACTAATGGCAACACATATCAATTTTAAGTGGCACCACTCATTTTGCTTAAGTACAGAAGGATAAGACTATTAGCTGTCATTTTTTCATCCTTCTCTTCCTCTAGTTACAAATGCATGTGCTGTTTTATTGGGATTTACTGATACCAATATCCAAACACAAAGTTGTCCATCCTCAAGCATATTTTACAAACACCCAGAAATCTTCAAGATTTTAAAAGTACTAGAATGAAACACATAATTCCAAACACATATCAGAGGCAATTCAATTAATGAACATATGTTTGCCTACAACACCAAAATTCTGTACAGGTAGACAGCAGACATAGCTTTGAAATGTCTATATTCCTTTTGCAGGGAAACCATGCTCTTCTATTTGACAGTCAAGAACAGAAAGTTACCTCGCAGCAAAAATTAAAACACTAACATTGTATTTGATCACTTTTAATCCAGAAATATACCTAAAATACCTGCTACTCTGAAGCCTTTCATATTGAGACTGCCCTTTGCACCCTCAAAAATTTGAAACAACTGTTCTTAGCTACTCGGACATTCTGAGAGCTTAAGATATGTCACTAAGTAATACAGAACATTTTCTGGGAAGCCTCAGGAATGAGCCTTTTTCATCCAGAATCAAACTATTTTTTTTTCCAGAACAATTACCATAAATTGGGAGGACTTTTATGGGAGGGGAAAAGTGTTACTTACCAGTTATCCTTTTTATTGAAGTCTTCCTCTTCCTCCAGCCTACAATAGAGTCCTTATACTAAGAGGTACGGCTCCCACCTACCAGGAAGCAAAAGAATTGTCAATCAGGGTCATCAGGGAAGTGCCAGCCTGTGAACTTCTATCTCAGCCACATCTCCATACCATGGATATCTAAACTGCATGTGAAAATACAGAAAAACCTCATCATCAACCCATAATAATGAAGAGAAAAGTAATTTCTTGATGCATTAGAGAGAAGCATTGGCTTGTTGAAACAAGTTGCCACATATTTCTTACATAGGAATCTCTGCTGAAGAATTCAGAGAGAAAAGAAAGATTGCTACAGTTAACAGAGGCCAAATGCACACATGAGGCATGCGTCCAAAACTGAGCAATTTAAACAATAGGGGAACTGATGAAGCTTAATGGGGTATAGCAAGTTACACAGAAATAGAACTGATTGCTGTTGGGGAAACTCACTGGTTTTGCTATGGCAAGACCATGTGCTACTAGGCAACAAAACTTCAACTGTCTGCAGTATTTAGCTGTATTGGCTACTGCCCTTTGAAGACAAAGGATATGAAAGAACTTAGGCTTCTCTACTAATGCAACCTCCAGAGAACGATCACACAAAGATTATATACATCACTCCTATATTAAACTATTCTGTATGTACATGTGCATCAGTAAATACTTTGATTGCATTGTATACACAGCTTTTTAAAAAGGGTCTGGACAAGCATGTTATACTTACCTATTCATTTTTTTGGAATTTAGGAAATTATCTGCAAAATTGATCTAATCTTTGTACAGAGGGAGAAAAATTATAAATTCTCAGAAGTCTTTGAAGAGGAAGAATATAAAATGTATTGACTAGTGCAAAATACTGTTTTTAGGAACTGTGTGAGCTAATTTAAGACAATTTACCTGTCTAAAATGAGGACACATGACAAAGTTGTCATAAGATTTCATGCTTCTAACATGCTTTTTCCAAGTATTACAACCGTTTTATCAAAAAGGTGGCTTTTTCTTAAAAGTAAAAGTGACAGGCATCTCAGCTACCAGTTACTGACAGTATCACATTTGAAACTCAATCTTTGTGGAGCTTAGAGGTATAAAAAGCTTAACTACAGACAAGAGGTTGATGTGATGATACATAAGATGATGAGAGAAAACAAAAATGAGGAGATCATTCTATTTGAGGTTCACCTTCCCCGATGTTAACTTTCTTTACAAGAAAGTTCTCTAAAAGTTTTTGAAATTCCATCTTTTAGGAGTTGAGAATCAAAAATAATCCACTGCTTCCAAAAATGGTACAGTTTTCACGGACAGACACATTTTACTATCATTTACAGAAAACATTCTATAGCTTAAAAGCCTCAAAAAGCAGCTTTTTTTATTTTAGCTCTGTCCATCACATTACTTGTAGTTGTAAGCATCCAGGAACTACAGCTACCTAAGAAAGAGGGGTGAAATGAGAAACAACAGTAAATGAGAAAAGTTGTCATCAATTGATAAAGTAAATTAAACCACAGAAAACATCCTCTGTGTCAAATAAATAGAACACATCAATGAAATTACATCTGTTGGAATTATTGATTTGAGATATCTGTCAAGCTCACTTCACTTAAGGTAAGCAGGGCTCAAACAACACCCCAACACCAAGATGAAAAAAGTTGAAGAAAACTGACTCTTCTTTACAGACTGCCAAGAAGTATTCCTGGAGGGATACTCACAGGGATAGCTTAAAGTGTTAGCTGGAGAAACAGGCTCATGGGAATCTCATGTGGTTTAACAAGAGCAAGTGCAAGGTGTTGGACCTGGGTTGGGGCACCCTGGTACCAGCACAGGCTGGGGATGAACAGATCAGAGCAGCCCTGCCCAGAAGGACTCGGGGGTGCTGGTGGGTGAGAGGCTGGACATGAACCAGCCATGGGCACTCATGTCCCAGAGAGCCAAAGGTGTGCTGGGCTGCATCCAGAGCAGAGTGGGCAGCAGGGCAGGGAGGGGATTCTGCCCCTCTGCTCTGGTGAGAGCCCACCTGGAACCCTGCATCCAGCTCTGGGGTCCCAGCACAGGAAGGATGTGACCTGTTGGATTGAGTGCAGAGGAGGGACACAAAGATGGTTAGAGGGATGGGACACCTCTACTATAAGGAAAGGCTGTGAGAATTTGGTTTGTTCAGTCTGGAAAACAGGTGGTTTTGTGGTAACCTAATTACAGCCTACCTGAAGGGTGTCTATAAGAAACACTGAGAGGGACAAATCAGAAGGGAATGTAGAGACAGAACAAGAGGGGATAGCTTTAAATTTATTAGACACTAGAAAGGAAGTATTTACTTTGACAGTGGTAAGGCATTTGAACAAGCTGCCCAGGGAAGTTGTGGATGTACCATCCCTGGAAGAGTTCAGTGCCAGCTTGGATGGTGGAAGGTGTTCCTGCTCAGAGCAGGTGGGCTGGAACTAGATGATCTTTAAGGTCCTTTCCAACCCAAACCATTTGATGAATCTCTGATTCTACTAAAAGGCTGTAGTTTCCTTTCTCCACAAAAATAGAGACTGATGTTTACATTTGGGCCTCTACATTTTTCAGACAATTCTTAAAAACTACTCAAAATTATGGTAACACCTTTACCAGCAAAATGCAAGCAGAAAAACCACCGCAAAGGAAAGTTAGGAGTTAAATGGAATGGGGAACGAAACAAGCATTAAGCTTGTGTAAGAACAGAAGGAACACAGAATCTTCCTGCCATTCAAACACACACAGCACCCTAGCAAAATGAAGAACTTTTGCATACGGAATTAGACAGGAAAACTGAAGAGGAGCTAAAAATCCCCAGTTTGAAGTCAGAAACTGAATACCTCCAAAACATTAAAGCTTAATAAAACATGTCTTTTTAAGCATGAAGACCAGCAGGTTTAAAAAAAAAACAAAAACATGCATACCCCAGGGCACTGAAGATTTAACCCACGCTATGGGATCAAAAATCTTGACCCAGTAGGTACTCTGCAAAGAAGTGCTCAAAACACCTTCAAGCACCTAACCAATGCTTGCAACATCACTAAGTGCTACTCCCACTCACTCACTGCCCGTCAATATAAAATTAATTACAATAACAGAAGGAACATTTCTTCACACAAATCCATTGACCTAGAAAAACAAACTTGTAAGTGGGCAATACTGCAGTTCTTCACCCTGACACTGTGCTTTGCCACTACTCAGTATCCATCTTATCAAATGCTCCCTGAACACATTTGTAAACCACCTGGCTGCCAAAAGCCCTTCAACAGGTATTTAACACTACAATGACTTTTCAGGATGGCAGTATCACTTCTGTTTGATGCCATGTTTCTGTCAAAATCAAAAGCAAAGAGAGCCCTTAAATTCCAAATCCACAGCTGACCTTTCTGCCCCAGAGAATTAATACTCTTGACTTTGCTCAGTTGTATCTTCTGTGCTTTTCCCTGTCAGTGATTCATCATCCAGTGAGACAACTTTGCTTAAGAGTGACACTCTTCCACTCACAGTGACAGGTGCTCTCAACTGCTCTCAAGCATCTTGCAGCCTTCTCAAGGCTGTCTTATCCTCACCTAGCTCCAGAGCTAGGCTTTTATTTAGTTACTGCCTTCTTCACCTTCTCCTTTTACCTCTTCTCAAAACTACACGAGTTACACACATTGTTGCCTTCTGCAGTTCTGTTATTAACACTTCTTTTGCTACTTCCATTCCTAGACCTTCCTGTGCATCACACCAGCTACCACCATGCCTCAGCCTTTCTTCTTTGATATTCACACAGACCTTAAGCTGTCAACTTTGTCATCTCATCTATTTAGTTTCTCTCTTCTGCTTTAATACCTAAATCATCCAATTCTTGGTCACACCACTGCCTGTATTTCTTTATTCAAAAGTTCCCACCAACAGGCATCACTGCACTTCTTACTCTATCCCATTTCAGTTTTCAGTTCCTTTGCAAGTTAACAAAACCCACATACACACACTGTCACTTGTTTGGTATCATTTCACATCTTGAAGGTAGGCATTTCAGGACAAAAGCAGCTCATAAGAGAACTTTTGCAAAGCAGCATCTGTCTCTCAATATTCAAGTGGATGGCTTCAAGTTACCTGTCCCTTGAGTTTTTTGTGTCTCATACCTAAATTAACTTGGAGTGATGGAAGCCCCTTAGAGCCTTAAGCTCCAAAATACTACCTGGAGACAGCATGGCATTTACCTCAGTGTTTACTGGAGTTAACAGATGCTTCTATGAATGTTTAATAAAGCAATTGTTACAGAAAGCCTGTTTGCTTCTCAAAGTTCACTATTAACTACATCAATAATTATAATATAGAAAAGCTTTACCAGGAATGACAGCACCAGAAAAGCAAAATGCTATTGAGAGTTTTCAACAGCTGTGCAGCAGTGGGGACAACTAGTATTTCAGAAAGTATTTCTGCTTTTGTTAATGTAAGCTAAGTCTGTAAGATAAGCAAGCAGAGATTTGCTTAAAATGCTTAAAGTCTCTCAAACCACTAAGAACCATGTTTGAAAACAATGAAGGGAAACAAGGATTCCAGCCTATACTAATAGAAAGCCTTCTTCTACATGCAGCCCCCCACATAAAAAAAGAAAGAAAGAATAAAAGCACGCAGAAGTTCTAGGTGTCACTGGGATAAAATCATTCGTGGTCTAAGTGTAACTTCTGCAAAATTTTTCAGTCAATAACAAACATCTAATACCTGAAGCTACTCAGACCTATGCATCTGAAGGTGTCTGGAGTTGACAGAATTAACTAATGAAAAATTTCGAATTTTTTTTTGGGGGGGTAAAGGTAAGGAGGGTTAGGAGGATCAATTCAGAGCAAACATTACCCAAAGTATCTGAAAATGCCTGTGTAAATTTTTCCAGGAAATTACCACAATGAAAGTTTCTCTAAAAGTAGTTACAAAGATCTATTTTATTGCTGAAGGGCTCTCTTGGCTACAAAACAAAACAAAAGCTTAATGTAGAGCAGAAGTAGTGTATAAAGCAAACACAGTGAGGATAGAAAATAAGGCTGCAAAATTATGGTCAAATTTTAAATTTCCACTTCCAGTGATACCTAGAACACGAATTATGCTATATACACTGTGTTAATATTACCTTGTCTTAAAACAATAGCACTTATCAACAACAAGAAATGACAGGGTGCTAACTCTGTCCCACCTGCAAATTCCAACTAAATCTAGAAATCTGAGTTTGTATTTGCATTAAGCTAAGCAAGTGGACAAGAGCAGTTACAAATTAGTGAGGTGACATTCACCTAGCTATTATCAGATCACATATCCCCCACATCTTAGAGGGACAAAGTAAATCTGATTACAGAAGAATTCAAAATGGTTTGAGTGTATGCTCAACATAGTTAGCAGCAAGACTTAAGTGCAGATATAACACACTTTGATACATGCTTCCATGGATATTGCAGGAAGCAATTTTCCCCCTCCACCAAAAAAAAAGTAGTGTTTTAAGTATGTGAATGAGTAGAGCTGCTGTTCACAAATATTCTTCCTGTGAAATGAACAGGAGAATATATTGTAAGGAAGAAAGACAGCCAAGACAGGTAGCAGGCTAGGGAAAGTAACTTCTTGTATTGTCTGAAAGAATTGGACAACTCTAGATCCAAGATAAGAGAAGAGATGCATTAAAGAAAGGAGTAACATAGCATCATTCAACTTGAAAAGCAAACAAATATTTTCATCTAAACAGTAGTCCAATTGCAGGACTGCTAAAATTAAAAGACCATAGACAATGTTTTTCCAATTCATTTAGTACACTTACCAGCATTTGCTGTATAGACAATTTCATTGATGAGTCAGTTGTACTTCCTCTCTAAAGTGCTTTGAGGGGAGCTCAAGTGCATCCTCTTCCTCAACCTTTGAAGTGTTTACCTGTACCACCAGCTTTGAAAGTAAAAGGCAACAGGCAGGCAATGCAGAGACAGGAATGAGGCTGAGTACAATAGTATATTACTCCAAACATATTTTAGTGTTGCTCTTCAAATATTACAGGGACAGACAGTCCTTTTATTTTTTTAACTGAGACTTTACATACTATTTAAAAGACACTTTTTAAAATTAACATTTTTAGAATTCAGTCAGCAATATATCAGTTAACAAGAATAAAATAATAGATAATCTGAAATCATAGATATTATATACACAAATACATAAAGCAAACAGGATTCTTTTCAGTGAATAAAATCATAGGTGCATTATAGGAGAAAACAATTACAAAACTCCCAATATTAAATAAAACAGCATCAATAGCAGGAACTAAAAACTAATGGGAGCACATTGTAATAGGAATGTTATGAATGTGGAATTACAAAAAATAATTACAACTGTTTAAACATGTCAGAGTGAATTCCAACAGTGGTAGAAATACTGCAGGTAAAGACTACAACTGGCAAAGGTTTGGCCACAAAGTGGGGAGGAAGGGAAGAGGGGAACTACCAAAAAGAAAAATTGAGATTTATTGAATATTCACATTAAATATTTTATATTCCAGAGAGATTAGAAAAGCTAAAGGACTCTGCAGTCTGTCACAATTACTAATAAAGTTACTTCCAAAATCGAAAAATAAATAAATCTTAAGGAAGAAATACTTCATACAAGAATTGAAAACAACTAGCAAGGAGTCAATATTGAGTACTTCTATTTATGTTACTCCTCTTCAAGTTAAAAGGATGAGCATGTGGTGAAAGCATGAGAACAAGGTTGTGTCTGAGCTGAAGACTGCAACTAAGGAAATTTCCACCACACTTAAATGTTAGAAAGCTCTCCAAGCACTTGGCTTTCTTGGTATTTGTAATATGTCTGCTGACCAAGGAAAAGTAACTTGCTTCTTATACAACCCGGAACTTGGAAAAAAGAAGGTCAACTTCTTCATTTTCTTAATCAAACCTAACTGGCACACAGGCAAGCTGCGTAATACTAGAGAATCTAAACATTTCTATGGAAGAGCAAAATATTGAAAATTATTGCAGTTTAGATTGCATCTCTTCTCTATAGCAAAGACATTGAAAGAAAAAAAACAGTGGTTTTGTCCAACTATTGGGCTGTTTTTTTCATTTTGGGATGTATCCGGATTGTTTTACTGTTTTGGGATTCTTTTTTCATTAAATATAATTTTTTAAATCCTCATTACTAACATCTAAAAACACACTTAAGATTTTTTTTTTTCCCTTGACCATGAAAGTATAGAAATGCAAGTACTATAAACAGTGATAAAAACATATCCTGTACTTCCACATGCAATCAGCAAGGAGCAATTTCAGCATAATATTGAAGTGGGAGCATTTCCTAGTTTCTGGGGCACACAGAACAGAACAAAGCAGATGACTTGACTACAAGAGAAAGGATTTTATTATCAGGAACAATGAACCTCTCCCTAAAATGTTAATCCTAGAGGTAAATTAAGTGAAATGTTAGAATATAAGGCTCCCTCAACTAGCTGAGAAAAAGTCAACAGAAATGTCAGCATGTAAAAAGATAAGTGACTACAGTTAGAAAACTGTAAGAGCAAAATGACCAAGAAAAGTAGGCGCCATGTTACCATCATGTTTGTTGAATTAACAAAAGAGAGTTTCCATGTCCAGCTACCTACAATGTAACATGGATTATAACAACTCCTATTTGCTACATCAGAAGCTTCAGTACTGAAAACTACAGTGCATCAGTACTGTAATTTCCAGTGAACACTGGCTCGTGGCAATGTGGCCAAGACCTGCAGTGGGGGCAGGCGAGTTGACTCAGACAATGGTCATCATTCCTTCCACTGCTGCACAATGTTCACTGAGGAACAGTAAGAATTATAAATATCTATATATCCCCTCTTATGCCACAGATAGTGGAAGTCTCAATCACATGGTTATTTTTGGACACTAAGAACCACAATCCACTGAAACTTCTAAACAAGAAAGCTGTATGATCTGACTGTACCTGAGAGATACTTAATGTTGTCCACAGATCAAACATCTGTATGCTTAACATTCCTTCTGCTGAGTCTTAATGGGGCAGTAAACGCAATAACCACTTACTGCACTTGAAAAAAGGTAATTCTACCACAATCTTCTGGAAAGGAGGTTAGTACCTTCACACACTCAAAAAGGGTGCCTCAAAACATTTGAAAGGCATGGCTCTTGCTCAGCTCATTTGTTCTTGCACAGTTCTTTGGACCAGCTTCAGCATCACTACTGCAGAGCAAGATAAGTGAGAGCATCCATCAGTAGCTTCTGCAGATGCTTGGTGCCTGCAGCTGCAGTCTGCAATTTGTCTCCCAGCCTGTCCAAACAGGACCACACAAGGAAGAGCCACAGAACTACTCTTGAGCTCTCTGTGATTCCTTTGGATCCAGTGAACTTTGTCAGACTCAAAGTCACACTGAGAAACATGAGAGCGGTGCTCAAAGTTATAGTAATTTGGCATGTGCAGCATTAGTAATAAAGGACTAAATACACAGCACTCTTACAATTGCCTCTTCAAAAACTAGCTGAAAGTGATTCTGGGTTTGATGGGGTGGTTTTATTCCAAAGAAAATTCCCTTTTAAGGGACTTACCTTTTCCAGTGCCAACGAATCCACGGGCTCAAGACTGATGGAAGCCAGGGACTGCAGAGCTGATAGACTTAATCCACCTGCTAAAAAGGATCATGCTGGAGCTGGTAAGAACCACTGGCTGCACAGTCCAAATCTATTTTACTTAACACAGTGTGACATCTCTAGAGAATCTTACTGCCTAGCTTCTTGGCCAGGCAGAGTCACAGAAGCCCACTGAAACCAACAGCCCGAGGTCCCTAAGGGGCACAAGACACACCAGACCCCAGTGTGTCAGTCCCCAGACAGACTCTTGCAAATAAGCAGAAAAAGAATATAGCACATCAAGCTACACTGGAGAATCAAATCATTTGCATCCCGGTTAGCAATTACATCTACCGTGAAATGAAAAAAAGAGCTGCAAGGATGAAATTAAATTTCTTCATGCAGATGTCAGCAGAAAATTCATTTGAACCACAGCCACCTTCTGGACATTCAAACAAGCATTCAGTCTTCTCTGCATCTTGTTTCAGGAAGACTAAAAGGATCACCATTACCATTTCAAGAATTTCTAAAAGCTCACGGCACGCATACAGCCTCAGTACAACCCTATACATCAGGACGAAACAGTGTTTTAAAGCCAAGCCTCTTTCCAAGAGTGTCATGCAATCTCATGGGCAGATAGCAGAGCATTTCACATATTTCAAAACAAGGTCTAACATAACCCAAGGCTGATGAGTTACACAAGATATTTTCCCTCATGGTGGATTTCCAGTCCTCCTCTCTGTAAACAAAAACCCATCAAGACCCCATGCAAGACCTCTACCACAAAGGGGAACATCTCCTCAGTATTAGTCATTGTCTCATCAACAGGACAGAAATATACCATTATCTCTAACAGTGCTGTTCTTAATGCATACTCCACAGCTATATTTGGAACTGCAGTACTTCCAGTGTCTCCACATTTCCTTTCAGTAAGCCCCTTTACCAACACTCAACTCTTCAGCATCTTGGGTCTGCCCAAGCTTCTTAAGGAGTACTTTCTCTCTATCTCACTGCAATAGCTTCATCAAGAATCACCACTTCCAAACAGTCAACAAAATTGGGATGTCACATCCAGACACCACTGCTCATCTGCTCAGCACAAACTTGTTCCCATCATCAATTTAGTATGCTAAGTTTATAATATCTCAAATTACAGTAGCAAGATTCATCAGCCATTACACAGATTTCTGTGTTGGAGCTCTCAAGTTGCAACAATCCAACCATCAGCAGTTTTCAACAAGTCACAGGAAAACACAATCAACAAATTTCCTTTCTGAATGGAAGATTGCTTCCTATGCACAGTTTTTAAAGTTCTACTTAAAAGTAGGAAAAACAAAATATAATGCAATGTAACAACCAACTTCAAACTTTGAAGAAATACCACCTTTCCTACTGTATGATGTAGGAAAACAATAACTTGAGCATAACTTGGAACTGATGGCAGATTATGCATAAATACTCCTTGTCTGTTACACCACAAATAAAGCCTGTTGAACAATCTCCACAGTATTGGTTTATAGGCAGAAATTATAGAGTTGATGACATGAACAGGATACAAAAGAGAAACTATAGCATTAACTCTGGACACCAAGATTCTTCAGGCATTTCTATCAGCATAGTGTATTTTTAAAAACATATTTAAATGAAAATCAGATGACTTTTTGGTATTTGGGGTTGTTATATCAATTTACCTTTTTATGACAAGGAGACTAGGAGCCAAAATACCACCTTCCTGAAAAGAACTTTTTTTTTGGCTGTATTTCTTTTTCTCACAGTACATCCTTCAACACTTCCATACACACTTCATGAAGATGCTTCAAGCAAACACTAGTAGTTTTAAAAGGAAATGTAGAGACAAACGACCTTCAGAAATGTGTGCTAATAAAGAGCTCATCTAAAAAGGCCATGCTACCTGCATCTGAAAGCCCAAAATCTCCTCCTTAAAAAAAAGAAAAAAAGACAAAAAAACCCCACCCAAGCCCACCCTGTCCAGGTTAGAACAGACTTACATCTAGCACTACCAAGAGTAGAGGTTCACAAACATCCCTATCACACCCCCAAAGTGGTACTGCAGAGCTGGGCAGTGGCTGCAGCAGCACTGGCATTTCTTATTCAGCTCTTCAGAGCAGATCCACAGAGGATGAAGGAAGGAATGAGGCATCCATGAGGTGTGGACATGCCCAGGAAGAACATCAGAAGCAAGGAATGATTTGATGAAGGGTAGCTGGAGAAGAGATAGTTAGAAGTAGGCACAGTAGATGTACGGAAAAGGTAAAGAAGACTGTGCACAGCTGACTGGAGCATTAAAAGAAAACTGAGGTGAGAAAAATTTGCATGCAAACTTCTACTTGAACTTACTGAAATAAGACACTTGTACGATTCCTCTAAGATGCTGCATTCAAAAGGTGATTCTCCTTTATACGATTATTCCAGAAGAGAAAAATAAAGTTATAAACTAGCCAATCTTTACTCAACAAATGGAGTAAGCTGTTATCCCTTCATATTTCTTTATAGGTGGTCAGAAACATATGAATAAAACAGCCCTCATGCAGCACAGCATCAAGTGTATACAAAATACTGAGTAGGTATCACATTGTTAATTTGAATTAACAGATTAATTAGAGACTAAAGGTTAATTCTAATACCTTTTGAAAGCCCTAATTAAGTTGCTTTGAAATCTGGCACTTCAGTTTTAATACTCCGAACTGAAATATCTATATGATGTTCCTAAAATCCAGCACCAAAAGAAACAGACCCATACTGCTTTTAGATTCATCAATCAGCATTTATCAGATTTATTACTAAGCATGCACTCACAGACATCTTCATTAAAAGAGAATGCATACTTATGTGTAGATCATGAGGACATGGATGTCTCCTGCCTAGTAGCACTGTACCCCCTAATGCAAGCTGAGGGCTGTATCCCAGTCAACACAACATACGAACACACCTAACTGCAGAATTTATCCTGTCCCCAACACCCACAACTACATAGTCCTCTACTAGTAAATAGAGGCAGGCAATGACTCTATTCTTGGACTGTTTTCAGCCACAATCTCAGCTGCTCTATAAGTCAAAACAACAATAAAATGAAGTTAAAATTGTGATCTCCCACAATGAATGGATGACAAGCACATTGCAATCAAAGACTAGCACTAAGAAGAGGAACCTTACTGAAAAGAATCATTAATAGGTATTCTTCAAGACACATTTATTTCCCAACTGATAATTACTCAGCTACAGGGGTCTCACCAACAGAAATGAGTCACCCAAAAATACTGAGCTTCCAACACTCAAAAATCACACCTTCTACCACAGGTTAAACTATTCACCATCTCCATGTTCCTGCTACTGTATTCTTCACAAAGCATTCCTCTTAAATGTCAGTGTAATCTCATTTCTCATCTATTAACGGAATCAAGAAAAAGGGGAAGAGTTTTGTTGACATCTTAGTGCAACTAAATGCAAGCAACTACTTTGAGTAGCAGGCTTTTCACAAGGGGTAGCAGTCTGAACAAGGGTAAGAGTGTGCTGCAAGCCCTCCATGTTTCCCACAACAGCAGCCAATATGAGCCCAATTAGGATAGCACATAAACAGCCCTACTGATGTATTTTCTCATTACACAATAGCTGAAAAGCATTTTCAATATACTCTGATGAAGAATCAAGGCACAAAAAGAAATCCACAAAATAGATGCAGGGGTTCTGCCACCTAGTGGCATCTAGAGTCTCCAATTACTGTATCTACCATATTATTACTTGTTTGGTTTTTTTCTGAAAGCATTTGACAGAAGAGAACAGAATAGAGAACACACAGTTTCACTAGCACTGAAATTACTGAGCCTGGTTCCCTGCAGCTTCATTTCAGAACTGCATTCTGTAGCACTCAAGATGATGAGAGTTTCAATTGAATCTTTTCTAGTTGTTCAAATAGTAATAGTATACTTCCCCCTTTATCAGTCCTCCAGCTCCCACAGATTCTCTCGTGCCTCATACTGAAGTGGATTTCCTGCTGCAGGGTCTCAGTCACCTGCCCATATTCAGTACTTGCAGAATAGTAATATCTTTGAAGTCCTTACCCATTCGCTGAAATTGTTCAAATCTTAGAAATCTCAAAAGTAATCATGAACAGGAAACAGGGAAAAGCAGAGACTGAGAGACGAAAGCAGCAGAATGATAAAAGCCTCATTTCTTAACAACATCATCTGAATCACAATTTGTCAATAAAGAATCTTTGTTGGCTCAAACAACCTAAGGGATTCCCCTCTCCAGGTGGACATGGACACACAGCATGCCATGCTAAGGCAACAGGGAGAAGAGACACAGAGGAGCAGAGAAACATGAGCTCCTGAAAGCAAGAGGCAGCAGAAATCCCCCTTTTCACCAGGCCATAAACTCAAAACCCCCTTTTCCACTTGGGATTCAAAGCCAGAAGCATTTTAATGCCTCAACTAGGTCAATCTTTGTTTACACAAAACACAGATGAGAAGAAAAAGGAAGTATCAACTTGTTCAACTTAGTCAGGATGGGTCAAAACCACCGGACTACAAGGCACAGAGCAGCTTGCTGGTTTTTTATTTATTTTTACCAAAAAAAAACAAAAAACCCTTATCAAAAGCACATTCAGAGAGCTCACCTAACACAGATGTAGCAAGACAAAAAACAATTCTTTTAACTTAAGACAGATATACTTCCTCTGTGGGAAAACTGACAAAGAAATTTAAAGTGATGTCATATTTTTATTATGCTATACCTCACAATTACTTTAGGTTTCAGCTCCCATTTGGCAACTTTTGTAACCCTGGAAGATGATGAGGACTTTTGGTCTGTCTGATCTACTATGTATACCTTAGTAAATAACTGATAGGTTGAGGTATTTTAGCTTAGTTCAAGAAAACAAACAAATAAATAAACCCCAAAGAACAACAAAAGCCTTCACTCAGCAAAAGAAAACAAGCCACCATGCTACAAAACAAAAAGGACAAAAAAAAAAAAACCAAACCCCAAACCATGAGCAAAATCACAAACCTGATACAGTTGTCCTATCCTTTTGACAAGTATCCTTTGCCTTCTCAAGCTTTTCCTCCAACTCCATAGCAATCCTTGCACTCCCCAGAAAGTTCCTTAACTGTATGTAGTCTATGATAATTTTGCCCTTAAGAGGTGGGGAAGAAGAGGGAGGAGAAAAACAACAAAAAAAAGGGAAGATCTGCCACAAGGGGTTCAGAGGTAAGCCAATCCTGAAGACCTAGAAACGATTCACAGATTTCCACGGAGCTTTCATGAGAAAGTAAGATTTCAGTAAACTTTATTTCTTGCTCCATATTTCACAGATTTGAATTTCAGTAAAGTAAAATATCAAGCAAGTAAGAACTACCATAGCAATGGAAAGAGGTGCACAAGTGACTTGATGTGAAACCATGTCCGATCACACAGTGATGAGTTTTGTGGACTGCAGCTGTAAAGACAAGCTAGATTTCTGCTAGAAACCAATGTGCTCTTTCCCTTGTCAATGAGCTGTTAGCTTTTACAGCAATAGTCCCTAGGATTGAGAAGGAAAACAGAGATTACTGCATGAATGAGTGCACTGGAAAAATCAACGCTTCACAAATGAAGGACCCTGAGTAAACTCAGCGTCAGACACAGACATTTCTGTCTGCAGCCTCCTGAGCCAAACCAATGGTGGCCTACAGAAAGTGCAGGGCTTTCTTACAATGGACACTCATGCTCTGGTCTGCATGTAGGACAGCTACACACACCACTGGAATGCTAGACTGTCATTCAAAATAAGTCAGGGAGGTGTTATTGTGAAGTTACAGCTTTATCTCAGTTTTCAAGTTTCACTTTATCTCACTTCACATTAGTACTGAACAGATCTGTTGAAACTCTTCTGCAGTGTAAGGAACTTGCAGAACACAGTAGTAAAGCACAGTTCCCTATCCAGGGCAATCCACATAAGGGATTGTTAACTGGGTTAGCAAGAGTCCTTAATCAACCTCATTTCAATAAACAGTTTGTTCAAACAATGGCAAAGGACAGCGTAAAGTGTTTTAAGGCAGGACCAAGGTGTACCACCCCTCCATATGATGCTAGCTCCTACAGGCCTGGTTTAGGAATCTCAGTAACACCCCACAGAGTTTTGAAAAAGACTAAGCAAACACATGCCTAGAAAACAAAAATCTTGCCAAAGTTAGAATAATTTGATGCAGTAATGAAAAGTTCCAAAACAGCACACTTGACATGTTGAAAATGGCAACATTTTCCTCTTCCCCTCATTTTCTACCATGCCTCAGACTCATTCATTAGGTGATATGTATATCATGTTCTGTAAGAGATTCAGACCTATTAGTGAGCCAGTCAGATCACGCATTTCTTTGTAAGAGCCCTGATAGCCAGGTACAGCCCTTGAGCCAGGATCCAAGTCCCATCCACCCTCAGTTACCTGTATGCTCTCCCAAATATCCACTGTCCTGGAACACTCAGTTTCTTGCTTAACATACCTAAGGTCACACAACAAGCAGCATTAGCATGCTGATCCATTAAGCATTTTAACACTCCAACACTAGGAGGAGATGTCAGGGGAAAAAAAAAAAAAAAAACCCAAAAAAAAAATAAGATGGGTATTTCCTCCTCTTTTCATTCTCTCCTCCTCCCCTCCTCCACACACACGCTGCACTTTGATCCTTCTTGGCTCACTTGGAGTTTGCAGTTCCTAGTAAAGCTGGGATGAGGAGTCCTGCCTCACTCTGCTCTTCTTACTCAGGACTTGGCAGCTGCCAGCATCTTGTTCAGGGGCAGACCCAGTCCTAGGAGACTGACAGGATTTAACTTCCAATAGCTCTTCAGCTCTAGTAGATGAGTTCCAGGCTCAAGGTGTTTGTCCTCCTACCTGGTATTCCTACGCTGCAGGACATTCAGTGACCCAGCAGAAGGTATCCAGTTATTGCAATCTGGAAGCGAAGAGTAGTGGCATGCACCACGGTAAGGACTAGATGCCCAGACTGATGTCACAGATTGAAGTAAACACCTTAAATCTTCAATTGATATAGCAGTATGAAGTGCAAGACTTCTGAAAAGCAACAGCATCTAGATTGCTATTTTAGTTTTCTATCACATGTGATCTACCCAGGTAAAGAATATCCACATTGCCCACAAACTATAGCATCAAAGTAATTAGAAAATTTTGTTTAAAAGACTTTACATCTTGTTTTCTATCCATCATTGTAGTATGGTATATCAGTCACAAGTTTATTAAACCATTTTGGATGTTTGAAGTGGTTCTCTTCAGAAGCATCCAGATTAACTTCCTAAAAATATATTATTTTTACTCAAGCTATAAAACCTTGTTACTAGCAGTCTATCCTGATTTCTAAACATGAAAATTTTAGGAACTTGTGCTTAAAACTCCCATAAAGTAATAAATACAAATTACAGAAAGCAGAAAGATGAAACATGTTGATTTTGGGCATTACTCTGTTCCCTATTTACATCTACAAGAAGCCTGACATGACAACTGCAAAGAAAGACCTCAGATGTGCCCATAGAAGTGTGCCAAAAGGGCTGGAAGTCCCAGCTCACATGATGAGAATGTCAAGCATTTCCTCTGCTGCTGTGTATGACTGCACCTCCTAATCACGGGTCAAAAGCAGATTTGAGTTTCCAGTTTGGGGCTTGAGGGTCTTTTTATACTTGCTTTAAATCAAAGTGCTTTCTTCGTACTTCTAAAGTTATATGCTAGTGCCAAAAATGTTCAACATTTAACATTATTAGTGCAGTCATTTATAGAAGCTGCAATTTTGGCATATATATCTGACAAGTCATTTAAATTCTAGCACCTTAAATTATGTCGATTGGTTTGTTACTATGACAACAATTTTTACATGTATAAAACATACAATTTTTTTTCTGCTCCTTATTGAAGTCAAGAGTTTTTGAAAGCTTTACCTCTTCTGGACAGAAAGGCAGAACTTACATAGCATCTGATTCTAGACAAACTATGTGAGTTATTTGTTGAATGAAGGAAGTTTCCATGAACTTGAACAGCTACAATTAAAAAAATATTTTGAACACAGAACACTTGAAGGAATCTAGAACAACAGGGAAGAAAATATGAATGCAGGAATTCAAGAATGGGTAAAGCTCTTTCTTATCATCATTAAGACTAAAAAAGTCTTTGAATAGTTTTCTCAAAAGAAAAATCAAACCAATCTCAAGGTCAGGCTTCACATTTAAAACCAAAGTTTCTCTAGAAGCCAACTGTTTCAAAGGAACTTGCTTTGATTCAGGTCTCCATACATACATGCATCTTGGACACAAACACTTTGCTGGTAATGCTTCATGCTATTACAAAGCAAAAATAATCTGGTGATGTGGAAGCGTTTATTTAGAAAACACAACAATTTCAAGGCCTAAATTTGGAGACAAAGTGCTAAAATAGTTTGTCCCATGCTATACAAACTGTTCAGAATTACAAAATATTGTTATATCATTCATTTAAAGAGAACTGTGAAGTTACTGGAGGTGATCCAGCAACAACAAAAGTTAATTTTACAATAAACTGTTTCTTATTATTTATAGAGATACAGCCATTGTACTAAAATTGTCATATTGACCAGTATGTTATTGATAGCACTATCACTTCATACATTCATTCAACACTCAGTTATCTCTGTCAGCATCAATGCCACATATATCCAAACAAAACTTGCCCTGTCAAAACAAGACCTGTGACCCAGCCACAGGAATATAGCTTCCTGCTACTACACAGCATTAACCTAATGTTTACACACCATTCAATTTGAAATCTTTTCTCAGGTCTCTTCTGTCACGTGTAGCTAACTTTTGATCCTTAAAATCAACACTTTATCTGGAAGCATTCTGTTGAAAGTCACCTGCTCCATTTTCACTCTCTTACTCAACTTGAGCAGAAGTAAGGTCAAGCATTCATTTAAACCTGTAGCTTGCCACTGCAGTTAAAGTGGACATATCTCAAGCACAGCCTACTTGCCAACATGCAAAAGAGCTTTTGGAAGGCACAGAATTTATCAAGTGCAAAATCTGACCAGCTATAAGACACCTGCCCTGTTTTTTCCTAGTCTCATAGAAGCTCCAGGTACAATCAATTATTTTGTATTCAGTTTCAGGTGAATGCAGGTAAGCATCTGAAACAGGAAAAGGCAAGAAGAATGCTCCTTTGTCTCTAGGAACAACCCTGCTTTGACCATCACATCTGACTGCTGGCTTTGTAGGTGGCATTTGTCACACAGACCTGTCCCAGGGCCTGCAATAAAGGTTACACTTCTGTCCACAGCAATTTCAAAAACTGCCAAGTTTGAAGGCAACTGAAGTGTCACAAATTAGAGATTCAGTACGCTGTCCACACCTGCTATATGTCCAAGGACATAGATGTAGAAAAGCAGACCCACACTGCAAAAACACCACACGTTTACATAAAAAGGCAAATAAATGGCAAGGAAAAATAGAAAAGATATACCACTACTTGCAATTATGAACAATTTTTGCGATGGTAACACTTTCAGGTTTTTAACCAGCTGCTCAGTTTTGTGTTCTGTATTCAATCTTCTCTCCTAACAGTTCCTGCAATGCAGCTCTTTCCCTGTTAATACAAACTGCATTATTCATAATCTAATTAAGCCTAAATTTAGGTATACAGCCACATCAATACAGAAATATGAAAGTCAGATTTCCCTTTTGATATCTTTCTGAAAGTTCTACAAGGTTTTCCTCTGGTTGTCTTGAAATCCCATGGCATAGATTTGGGCTGTGTGATATCTTGCCTTAAAAACAGATGCTAAAATAGCTATTGGCTATATTGGCTAAAAAGATCATACTTCCCTGATCAAGGAACAGTTCTCTGAGGAACTAGAGTCACAAAAAAGTGACAAGTCCTGCAAATTTAACACTGCACAGTCATGCTGTGAAAGCAACTGCACTGCCCAGATGTGCCACAGTCACAGAATCCTCTCATCAAGTTAGTGATCAAGTTCTCTTCCTTTCTTGTTTTGGAAAACTACTTTTCCAAAAGCAGTGTGGAATTCCTAATTGGTATTGGTATTCCTAATCTGTATTATCTCCATATCGAATGTGTTTTTTCCCTTCTGTCTCTAAGCATTCAGAATAAAATCCCAAAAGCTGCACTGCTGACTTTCTCTGTGTTCATGTGAAATTTTGCTTTCAAATGCACTTGGCTCTCACAAGCATGTTCAAGGGTAAAATCTGGATCTTTGCCACAACTGCATTCCTTATTGCAAATACATGCCAACCTTCAAAGTTCAGTTATTTGAGCAAAAACATACATTAATTGTTGTGCAAAGGGAGTGGAAAGTATATCAGATTAAGCACATCTGAAAGTATTTCACTCCATTTTTTGCTTCATAAATCAGCATAAAGCTGGATCTATTCTCTTCTAGTTTTTCAATACAGCTATTAAGACCACACAAGCGAAGTTTTACACAAAATCAAACTTAACAACAACCAAACAAGCAGTCAGAATAAAATTACCTTCTCATATTTGTTATTCCAAGACTGGTCTAACAGGTATTGCAACATTTGTCAGCATGAAGTTATTCAGTTACATGTAAAAAATAATGGAATGCAAGGAGTGTGTTGCAATAAACCAGCTTCATAGATACCAGCAGCTTAAAAGACCTTTTCCTTTCACCTATGAAGGACAGCAGTGAATAGCTTGAAAAGGTGCAAGGCAGGTAACCAAGAAGCAATTCTTAGAAAAACAGTTTCAATAATTTAGTATCAGCAGCACATTTTACATGTGGACAGAGATACAAGTGAAAGAAGTTCATTTGCCTAAAGCATTAATCACATCTTCCATCAAAAAAGGCACAAATTTTATCCTTCACATTTGTTCTGAATAAAGACCGAGTTCAATTTTGATAGGGAAAACGCTTATGGTTTAGTGGGGTAGAATTGATGAAATTCACTGGTTTCTCCTCTTACAGCTCAAGTGTATACTGAAGCTATGAGGCAAAACCACCATCATTGCTATGACCAATGGCACTTATGCTGTCTCTGGAAAACGTGTTTGTCTGTGTCACATCACAGCCCGACATTATCAAAGCAAACTCTTTGAAAGAACCTGCAGACTGAAGTTTTTAATTAAATCATTCAAAGAGAACCCAGCCTGTTGTACAGCCCACCTAGTGAAAGACTGGATGCACTGACTCCAAACTTTCCCGTCACTTCCCAGAGTGAAGAGGAGATAGCTATTCTAGCAGGGAACTTTTATTAAGAAGTGAGCTATCATTTGAAGACCTGATGATGCCTCTGAAGCAGCAGCTCGTAAGAGCACAGATCCAGGCCTGCTCTAGTAGAAGAAGAGGAGGAGCAGGCTCAAGAGCATCCTTAGGTTCCTGTTCTTTAAAACTCTGTAGAGCTATCTGGACTGGCACCAGGCAGGCATAGGAGGAGAGAAAGCAGAAGACCCCAGAACTGGAACACAGTCACTGAAACTGGATTTTCAGCTAACTGAACAAGCACTACAATACAAGTTTTCCATGCTACTTCACATCAATGCCCTACAAATTTATCTTGATAAAAAAAAATTATTTCCTCTATTAATACTTCATCCCCAAACCTCAGCATCACACACCAAGTCTGAAGAACTGACTCTTGTGCTAGCTGCAGCTAATTCTTTGAAAATTGTGACTGCAAGAATGCATAGATGCAGTTTTATTAACACTCCTGTTTGCTAACTGTAGCTCAGCAGACAGAAGGCATCTTATCACTTTCCACCCCCTGGCCATTTTTTTCCACAGTCCATTTCAGCAGCCCAAGTTCAACCAAGCTGTCACCATTAGAAGGTTCCTGAATAGAAACAAGCTTTCCAAGCTCAAGAACACAGGATTTCCTGAACCATATCAGAACAGGCACTCATCAAGACAATAACCAAAAGCATTTTAAACAATAACAAAAATGAAACCAAACCCAAACACTGCAACACAGGAATTTATTATTGTTAGTATTATTATTACTAGGTATGCAATAGCTTTTCCAGACAGTTTCTTTCTAAGCCCAAATGTCGGCATTTCCTCATGGTAGGATGGTTTATGACTTCTATGCAAAACTTCTCTATGTAAAGTCACTGATGGTCCATGTGGAGAAACAGGTATTTCAAATCTGGTGATGGAGTTGGGAGGCCTCTAAGCATAAATGTGCTTTATGCTATATAATCTGTTGAGTAACAACTCTTTAAACATTTCCAGCATGTCTACCTGAAAATTAGACAGAATTTGGCTACCAAGTTCTATGACCAAACCAATCCTTTCAAATGTATCTAATCTACTGTTTTCCAGGAAAACAAGGGCAAGGGAGATGACAAATGCCTTGAGTACCTGCATTAGTGAGATTCCAATTTAGCCTCACCATACTTTCTTCCCAATAGACATCAGTGCCGCTAAAGAGGCTACACACAATTGAGTAAAGATTAATTTCTTCTCATTACAGCCTTTCTCAGTACAGGGTAGAGCAAGTCTCAGGAAGACATAATAAAGAACACGGCTTCAGGACCTGTCAGTGACATCTAACAATGCGACATTATAGCTCAGGTGACCTGATTTTGGGAAGGAGGGATAGAAGAAGTCATTTTAAGTGAACTGGAATACATACAGAGTTAAATAGGTAGGCAAAGAAATGGACAGACAGTAAAGCTGGAATGAAATATGAGGTGCTCAGGAAGGCAGGCAGAACCCAAGCCAATAGGAAAAGAACAATCCTACATGAAGCTAACAAGAGAAAACTTTGGGTTAGCAGAGTAAGAAAGCTAGAATTGACATCAAGCCCAGAAGGGAAGACCACACACAGGCTGAAAAGCTTAAGACAAATTAGATAAAGAAGGAAGATGACTGGAAAGGCTCTTGAAAGGGATGGTGCTAGCAGAAAAAGGCACAAGAAAATGAAGTACATTCAAAAGCCTTATTCCCTTAGCACATTCCCATATGGAAATGGGATTCCAGATTTCAGCTCACTGTTAGTTACTTGTCAGGTTGTATCTATGCAACAGATTCCTTATCTGCAGGCTTTCAGCAAGCCCTGCAGTTTTCTTCAGAAACTCTGATTATGGTGTATCCATCATTCAGGTATTCAACTTACGTCTTTTTAATCACACTGTAGATTTAATTATCCATGTAAAGCATGGTGAGGAGAGAGAAGTTACACTACTCTCCCTTGGTCCCACTTTCCATGGCAACAGATTCTATTAGAGTATTTAAAGCTTTAAATCACTAGTTTCAAATCTTCCTGCTATTATCTTTAACAGACAAGCCAAAAGAGTGAAGTATACATCAGTACTTTGGATTTCAGGAAAATCTTAATTTGACATATTTAACAGATCTTATGAATCATCCCTTTTTACATGACACTACACTTTAAGATTTAGCTTGCCTTAAATAAACTGAAAGGCTTCTCTGTTTTAACATGCTCATAGAGCTCTCTGGTTTGTGTACTACCTAAGCCATGTTTCAGGTGGATTTTCCAAGTGGCTGAATTCCATTTCCAAACTATTAAAATCTGAAAACCTTGAAATATTCAAGCTGCAAATACTGGCTTGGACACACCAAAGTGTCTATTCCATTTTACCTAAGAGACTTGGCTTGCTTAGAAAACAAGGACGTGGCAAGCACCAGTGGAAAAAAATTATTCTTCTTTTCCGTTAGCTTAGGTACAGGATGAAGTATTACTTTGGTTTTAATTACCAAAACAAGAACTAATGCATTTAAAGAAACAACCTCCATTAGCAGCTAGCATTCAATTACCAATCCTAGTTGGTGAAAGAAAGGGTGTTAAGCATTTACAGTGCAAAACCCAGTAGACAAATTTAACAGACTGTATCTGTAAAATGCAAAAATCAAAATTATATGATGACTTCTGCCTGTCTATTAGGAAATACAAAGGGATTTACCTTCCAACGTCCCTCAGAGGTACAGTTTGATAGACTGAGGATGCAAATGCAAATTCCCATTTTCAGGAGTACAAGCTGGACTGTTATAACACTCAAGTTGTAACTGCCAGACTTCTGTTATTTAAAGGTACTGTTGTTGCTTCAACACTTGCATCAGCCATCCTTTCCAACTGTGAAAAATTAAAAAGTCAACAGGCCCTAAACACTTCTACTGGTGCCCCACAGTCTGAGGTTTTAGAAGAACACTGTCCCCACTCCACAAAGAAACAAAACGGAGGGGAAAAAAAATTTCACCTCTGAAAAAATAACTGCACCAGAGCTCTTACACCAGACAATTTACACATAGAATATTGCTACCTCGTGGCTAATTATAAAATGCTGGATTTCAAAATGAAAATTTAGCTGGAAAAAAAAAAAAAAGAGATCACTGAAAGCAGGTGACTCAGAATCAACCTGCTTCAGCTATGCCACTCCACAAGCTAAGTCCATTTTTTCCAAGGCTGCAAAGTACAAAAATACAACCCACAGCAGATTTTCACAGCGAGTTAAGCACACAATGAACTGCCATACCAGTGGAGTCTTGCTGAAATACTACAGACTTAGTCACATATTCACAAGTCAAAAGAGAAGCAGTAAGACTGAAGAACACATACATGCTATTGCCCACTACTACATCAACAGACCAAAGCTTCTGCCTCTGCTCTTCCTAGAGTTACAACAGGAAAAAACCCCACCAAAATCCCAGACCAAGCACTTGTAGGCCTTTAGTGAACAACAACACAACCAATGATCATGAGAATGTTTCTTCAGTTTCTCATATCTCCTTAGTTGAAGTCTGTAGCACAAAACTTAACACAAAAGAAGTACAATAGATAACATCACATCACACTTCCTTAAGTCAAAGCTTCCCCTAACTTAAAATATGCATTACAAATACATTAACTTTTTCAATACGACTTTAAACATTGGTTGAAAGTAGTCTAATTAAGCAGGTCCACACCACTAATCAACTTCTGCATGCACCTGAATACTTTGGAGAATAAACAGTAATTACAGCATCATAGAAATGGTCCAAGATCACTCCTTTAACTACTGTTCAGAACAATCCAGAAATACGCCATGTAAATTTAATTTCAGTTGGATATATTTGAGCCAACTAATTTCCAGTTTAGCCATAAACAACAAAAAGAAAAAAGAAAAGCAAAACAAATATGGATGTACACATAAGCATAAACATATGGGGCTTAATACAAATCTAATCAAAGGAACATTGGAACTGTAAAATACGAGCAGTAAGGTAATGTAACATTATGGAAACTTAAAGAAAATAGCAATTCATGAATTCATACAATAAAAGATATAACTATAGTAACAAATCCTTTTTCTATGCCTTTACTCTTAAAATCCACTGTGTTTATTCATGATTCAGTCACATCAACACCTCTAAAGAGTATTCCAGGCTGCTTTACAGCTGAAGATAAGCAAAGGTAGCTACCACAAACTACAAACAGAACCATTTAATCTTAAAATCTGCAAACATGATAGCACACCAAGCATGCTTTTCCCCCCCCCATCTTAAACTAAAGCATTTGGAATTCCAAGCTTATGAGGTACTATCTTCCTCTAAAACATACACCTGTATTATGACAGGTGGAAGACCAGAGTGACTTGTGTGAAACTACACCCTTAAACATATACACTAGTTTTTCATCAGCTGCACAGAAAAAATTGCTAACTCTGAAACACTAAAGACAAGTGCTTACCTTCAATCCTTTTTAAGGCTGACAGACAAGTATCCCGGCTTGGAAACTCAAATGGATTATTACAGGTCCGAATGGTGTCACATTCACACTTCCCGTTGATTATGTTACAACCTGTTATAAGGTTTTCATTGCATGGTTCAAATCCAAGAAGCTGATCATCATCCCAGTTTTCATCTAAAATAAACAAACAAACAAACTCGCTCACTGTCGGATTCCAGCTGCAGTACGTAAATGTCAGCTGCTTTGGAGTTAGGTGCCATTCACTTCAAGTTCAACACAGTGCTAAACAGAAGATAACAGATGAATCTAAACAGTGGGGTTTGCCAGATACCATGTCTCCCAGCTGTTCTACTGCCCATTTTGCTAAAGCAACTGGCATTGTTTACTTCCATCTGTATGAAAAACTATGTTATCTCAGGAAAATGCATAGCTGTAGTACAAATGAATGCTATTCTAAAAGAAATAACTTTCGCAGATAGTTGAAGTTATATTTATAATGGAAGTGAGAACATTGTACAGAACCTGCAGTTGTTACAGAAGTCAAAATTGAGTCAGAAAGAGAGCATTTTAAAAGATGATTAAAAATGCATGACACAGAATTCACTCCATGGAGATTACTTTTTATTACAAAAAAGCTGCAAGGTGCCAGACCTCTGATTCCATTATTGACCATAAATGAGTTTCCAGCAGTCCAGAATTATCAGACATTCTTGGAGAACTGATCAAGCACATTGCACACTTCGCTGTCAAAGGTCTAGGGATAGAGGGGCCAGGGCGAGTCTCTCTGCTTAAGTAACTCCGTTCCTTTTGAATCAGTCCTGTCAAATGTGTGTAACTGGTGCTCCCACTCTACAAGTGCCCATCTTCCTTTTAGGAGGCCACATGAAATCAGATTTTTTTTTTTTTTGTCTCCACAAAGAAATACAAATCCAGTCAAGCCAGAATTTTAAATGACTATCAGTCCTACAATATCTCAGTTTCCTTAGGTTCGAGTGCATACAGCAACATCACACCATCTCAGAAGATTAATCAAGACAGAAAAATAGAACAGCCTGGAACTGAAGAGACCTCCAAGACCACCCAGTTTCAACCCCCCTGCCATGGATAGGGACACTTTCCACTAGACAAAGTTGCTCAAAGCCCCATCCAGCCTGGCCTTGAACACTTCCAGGTCATCCACAACATCTCTGGACAACCTGTTCCATTGCCTCACCAACCCCACGGTAAAGAATTTCTTCCTAAAATCAAACCTAAGCCTGTTCTCTTTCAGTTTTAAACCATTCCCCCTTGTCCTATCACATGCTTTTTAAAGCAAGATTGAAGAAACAAAACTAGGCATTAGGTATTCTTTGCTGCAGAACACCAGATGTTTTACAGACAGACAAGCTTGGAAAATTTGGTGCCACAAAAGAGTTGCACAGAGTCCACTAACTTCTACTAATGACAAAAGGAAAAAAATAGATATTTTTACTCTTTATATCCTTAGATTCAACAGCAGCACTCACACTGTGCATTTTAAGAAGTTCATTCCAATTTTATTTACTATCAACAAGCAAGTTTCCAGTACAGATCCTGCCAAGAAAAAGTTGAAAAAAGGGTGGGTTTCTTCTTCTTGTTGGGGTTATCAGAGGCTGTCCTCCAGTATGAGAGGCCACAGCCAATACAAAACTGTCATTCAGTAGTCTGATGCCCAACAGAAGCCTAAAAACTAATAGCAAATAACATCATATATACACACATGCCGAGGCCGACAAGTATATTCCTTCCACTCATGGAAATATGCAGAATATCCACTAACCTGAAGTCTTTCCTGTTTTGGGGGAAAAAATAATCTAGAAAGAGTTATTTACCAATTCAGTACTGTATATGATCTACAGGAAGTGCCACAGCAGATTCTGACAGGTATATTTCTCCCTGTACAAGAAACTTCTTGCCTTCTATTATGAGCTGGCAAAGTACACTGCTGATAAAAAACACTGATAAACAACAAAGTCCATTTTAGGTGTGAAGATGGGAACCTCCATGGGAACCTCATGGCTCTTCTCCATAAAAATAGCAAAGAAAGAATAGTCACTAACCCCAGGAAGTAAATTTTTTCTTAGCTTAACTTATCATCCAATGCAGCAACTGTATCAATGAAAGTCAAAGGAAGCACAGAAGTTCCTGAAGAGAAACTATTAAAATTCTTTCAAAGGAAGATGCCTCTCCAGTAATGCTTGGGACACTCTCACTGTGATGAGGTCCTGCATACACAGAAGGGAGGGGAAAAAAAACCCAAAACAACACAAAACAAAACAACAAAAAAAGAAGCCCTGAGAATTTGAAGAACAATAATACATCCTGTTTTTGAGAAGCCGGAATACAGCCTGGACAATTTGTATTTTAGAAGTCACAACAGTAATCCATGTAACTACAAGAACAAAAGCTACACACACCTATGGGCCAAGACTGTTTGAAATTCAGTAACATCAAGGACCACAGATCAGCCTAACAGCCTGAAAGTGTTTGTGTTGCTCCCGGTTTCTGACAGGAGCGCTCCTGCTGTGCTCCTGGCTGCAGGACAGGAGCCCAGAGGCAGTGTGTGCACTCTCAGTCCTGCACCTCCCACGCCACTGCAGTGCACACTGGAAGGACACACAGACAGCAGCGCTCTGCTGCTTTTCTAGCAAACCATTTTAGAGCATTTGTGCTGCTTTGCCTTGAGGTATTTCAGCATCAGATCTTCTCAGGGCAGACAGATCAGCAGGATTTTGTCACGCAAGAGCTGCCCACCCCACCTAAGGTGGGACCCAGCTGGCACGAAAAGCAGAGTGGTCCCTTACCCATGGCAGAACACCTGGATGCAGATGCCCTGCACAGTGTAGCACTGCACACACCAATTTCCAGGACAGGTTAATGGTTGGTACCACATCTGCCAGCTCTCATAAGTTTCCAGAAAAGGAGGTACACAGGAAGCATGTGGCCCAATAGTAGGTGCACCTAAAGTCTTCACTGCCACACACCTCAAAAATTAGCTCAGTAGCCATTAAAGTCTTAATGAGAAGAGAAATGCCTCAGTAATACTTCTAACATGCTGAATCTTCAAACAAGTTATTTATTTTTCATTGCTCAGTGTGAACAGAAAAGAGTTACATCCAGACAGGAAGAATGCAAATCCAGTTTTAGCCAGCACATCTTCTACCAGCCTCCTTTTCACACCAGTTTACTTAGAAACAAGATTATTCCCACCAATGCAGTAGCAAACATGTAGCAAGAGCTTACTTTGTTCAGTAATTCAGTGCCAAGTCTACCATGATTTTTTATGCAGACTAAAGACTGACTCCTTTTCCTAGCTGATTTAGTCCACATGAAAGAATTCATATTACCTAAAGGGATGAATCCATCATATCCTACCAATTCCAAGCTTTGGATCCTTGATGCAAAGGCACCTAGTGCTGTCCTTGATGTAGACAAACAGTGGTCCAGTACAGCATGCTTGCACCTTTAGCAGTCAGCAATATTTCAACAGACAGTGGACTGATACCTTGTACAAAACATATAACCTAGCCTCTATTACTCACGAAGATCATCATGTCCTGGGGACTATTCCAAAATAAACTTGTACACACCAGTGATTTGGGACCTGGTACAGTTCACAAACTACTCCAGGCTGCATACATTTGCTTGCATGCTCTGCTTGACCTCTATGGCTTCCTTTTCAGAAGACTATCTTTTTACGCCTACCTCTCAAGTCTGGATGATGTGAACAAAGAAACTGAAATGTAATAATTTGTGAAAGCTTTATTTCTCTGCAAGCAGGGCCAACAAACCCCAAATATAAGAATCTATGCCTCAAGCACATTTTATCCCCTAGCTACTTCTAGGACACCTAAAAATACAAAAATCAAGTAGTTAAGAAGCTAAAGTTTTTAGAAGCAATGAAGCTGAAAAGAAGCTCAAGTAAACTATTAGCTTTCATCCAAACTGATCTTTGTTTAGCTGCAATTTTCACCACCTTATTGTTCTGGCATGAACAGGTAAGGGCAAAATATCAAAGGGCTGCACTTTTTAGCCAACCTGAGCTGTCACTGGAGTCTTGCTGTACAGTCACTCAAGTACTTTTTGCACACAAGCCTCAAAGCAGTTCAAATGCTCCCAGCAGGCTCATAACTACAGCTTCAAAGTCATTTCTCTTTCAAATAATTTCCATCTACATGCAGCTCCCCATTCTTTCCAGCTCATTCAGGTAAGTTCCAGATAATAAAGTTTCAGATAATAAAGTAGTTCTCCATTTACTCAGATCATAGTTAAGTCTTAGACATAATACCTTGTTAATTCTTCTAACTGTGCTTTCATACCAAAAGGAAGCAACAGGAAGGGAAAATTCACATTCATTCCAAACTTTTTTCCTTTTCTCTTCTATCATTCATATAATCACTTGCTTTCTGCAAAGCAAATGTCTCAGCATGCTAAAAATTCACATACTGCTCTGGGTTGCTGAATTCCCAAGTCCTGTCATAGCACGCATCTAAAGTAGGGAAGAGGATTAAGGCATTAACAAGTTGAACAAGAGGTCCTTAAACAGGTCTAGTCTGGGAAATAGTCTGAGAAATACGTCTTGGTAAGCAGCATTCCATCACTTCTTCCATACTAAATCCTACATACCAGCACTCAACGCAGCACCATGCAAGGCACGATGGTCACACTTGAAGCATTCATCTTCTTTGTCTGAAGAGCTTCCCTTTTTTTTTTTTTTTTCAAGAAAAGCATGCTACTGAGAAACTAACTTTAAGTCTTACTTTCAAGGCACACACTACCTCATTATAGTTACATTTATTATTCCCCATTGACAAAGCTCATGTCAAAACAGGTGCACTCTAAAAGCACAAGGAAAGTTCTTTTTTAGAGACTGTTTCTCCATTGCTTAAATTTTTGCTTTCCCTTCCTTCAAGTTCTCAATTCCTTCCTGCCTGCCACAGACACTTCTCTTTCGTGCACCAAATCCTCTTTTTCTTTCTGGACATTTATATCAGCTATTGTTTGGAGAACACTATACTGTTCACCTTCACAGTTGAGATAATGCAAGAAACACAAACACAAACTCCAAAGAGCAAGAAACACACTGAAATGATCACTAAAGTATCACTGTTGAAAATGAATACACAAGCATTTTGCCCAATAATCTTATGTTTACCAACACAATAATCTTATGTTTATCACCCTACCCTTTGAACTGTAATTTAACTGGGGTGGACTGGGTCAACTCCCATAATGTACATTTAACTGCAGCATGTTACTTACTCTGCTACTTCCACCCCGTTTTTTTAAAGCATCCCAGGTAGTTCTTAGGATGCTGAAAAGAGCAAAGACACCATAAAAATACATTGATGACCTGAAGGTGAAACTGTCCAAGTCACATCTTACAGACTCTTGCATCCTTTTAAATTCACATTTGAAGACAAGATAGAAGCAAACCTTATTGAGGCAGGCACTGCCCTCTGGGAACTGGGAGGCAGAGGGGAAAACTTTTCAGAAACTCCTCCATGAAACCAGACCCAAGGTCTGAGCCCCACCACTCCAGCACACTGGCATACACAACAGCATTTTCAAATCAGTGGTATTCATTAAGATGGTATGAGACACTGAAAGGATTCTAACTTGCTAAAGTAAAAAAAGGAAACGCTTCTTGCCAGTAGACTCTCGCTTCTCTTTGAACAGGAAAAAAAAAAAGAATGATGGAAAGGAAATCCATGTTTTGGAGGAGCTGAACAATAGAAATGACTAATTACCACTAAAGAATGTTTGAAACCCAGCCCCAAACCCTGAAAAGCAGCAGAAGGAAAGACTACCCTTGAAGTGAGTTTGAGCTCATACACTGGCTTCAATCCTTTTCGATCTTGCAACTTATTCCTCCACTGAAGTCATGAATCAATAGCTAGATCCAGAAGAAACTTATGATAAGACATACAGCTGAGAATTTTGTGAGAAAGCATTTTTTTTTCCCACATTTCAGAATGGTCCACTTCCCAAGATCAAATCTTCATGTGGAATGTACAGCAATACAAAAGGGTTTTGCAGCTTCCTGAGAAAATTTCTAGTCAAAGCTAGAAAGCAGAACTGTACCACAACATTTAAATACCTCAGGAACACATGTATGTAATGCTTGTCTCCAACCTGACTGCCTGCTTTATCTTAGAATGTATCTCAGGTGATCAAATCCTCAATGTAGTGAGAAAGACTTTCATTGCAGCAGCTCTTCATGTGTCTAAAGACAGTTATTTCATACTAAGGAATGCAGGAAGTATTTAAACAGACCAGCTTTCCAGTGAATTATCAGAAACTCTACAGAAGTCTTGAGGAAGGCAAAGAGATCAATGGAAAGGTTAAATGAAGCATGTGACACGGACAACTGCTGCAAGTTCTGAAGTTCTCTTTTCCCGCACACTATTGGGAGTATTTTACTTCTTCAGGTACCCCTCCACCTCTTTTCGGGGAGGGGGAATGGAGGGAGGGAGGAACAGGGAGAAGTATATTTTATCTTTTGGTATTTTTTTTTTCTTACTTTCAGTCTCAGGGTTTCCCACAGCAAAAGTAAATGGTATTTCCAAAAGCCGCATTCATTCCCCAAAGATGGTCTGAAACAATAAACCACAGGTTTTGAAGTCTGACTCCTACACATTTACACACCGGAAAAAAGATTAAAATACTTGCAAGCAAATTATTTTAATCGGATGACCAGAAACGGCTTGTTTGTAAATAGCAGACTGAAAATACCACACCGTGTCCCAGGATTTAACAGGTCAGAGAAAGCCTCTGCCAGTACTCTCCTGATTAGAACGAGCATGGACAGCGGTGTTTCAGCTGTCATAGCAGATTTTTCCTCTAGCTCTAGAAAACTCTTTGCAAAACTAATTGCTAAAGCCTCAGAAAAGGGCCAAAGCTTCATAACCAAACCAGTCTAAAATTACAATTTTCTTCTTTTTTTTCTTTTTTTTCCCAAGCTTCACTCTGCACCCACATGCTTCAGAAGCCTTCATGTACAGCAGCACACATCAGCTTCACTGCGAACAAGAAGTTGGTTGGCAGCTTGTTGAAGCTGCTAGGCAGAAGCAAAGCTGACAGGAGTAGGAAAAGTTTTGCCAAAGACAAATTCTGGAACAGGGCCATGAATAAAGCAACCTATACCAAGAAAAGTCGACACCATTGTAAGAAATCTGATATCCTAAATATTTTGCCACTTTCCCCCCAAGTCATTAATGCAGCACCACTGAACACCATAATTACAACATGTTTCAGAGGAATTGCACCCCATCTCTTAGTGACAGAAGACTACAGGAAAAATTCGAGCCTGGATTTAGAATTACCCTCAAGGCTTCTTTTCTCTTCCTAAAACCTAACATAGAGATAGACATCAAGTTTCGCATTTCTATTGTGGAAGCAGCACAGGTTACATCAGTGCATGTAACACTATGATCAGTATGACCCCAGTTTTCTATCAACAACCCATCAGTGAGGGGAAGAAATACCTCCACACACACATCCAGCCTTTCTGAAAAATTCTTGAGTACAACACAGCCTGCAGCAAAACACTGAAATTTAATTCATTTCAAGGATAAATGACCCAACAGAATGGCTCTCTTGGATTCAGAAACATTACACTTGCTAGATTTTTCACCAATAAATGAAAACAAACAAGCCCATCCAAACTAACAAACCCAAACCAACAACTGAAACCTACAAGTGGCTATCTAAGGCTTAAAGTTGAAGAAATGAGTAAGAACATGGGAATTGGTGCATTCCTATAAGCCAGTCAGTCTTTTTACTCCTGCCCACAGCCCTGTTGCCTATTACATTTTCTTATTCAGTCCTAATAAAAACTTAAACAATCATTACCCACAAGGTGTTTTTAATATGATTTGCAGATTCCCAAATTAAGTGGGAATCTGCAAATTCAAAAGCTTTTACCCAGTATACCCAGTGAAAACTGCTGGGGACTGAACATTGCCTCTGGTAAAGGTGTGAATTGCTTCCATTCTTCTCAAAACATTAGGAAGGGCTTACTTCCCCAAAACAAGGCTAAACTAGTCTGTTTAGACAAGAGCTCCCCCCGGGATTATTTTTAATCTGTATGTTTATGTGGAATTTATTCTATATGGCCTCTATGCAAAGTTATCTTCCCACCTTAGTTTATGTTGGTAAGTTTCTCCATATACATAAGCTTTCTGTATCAGTATCAGTCATTGTCCAAATTAAGGCATTGTCAGACACAAACAGTGTCACTCAAACTCTCAGGCAAAACCCTGAGTTCATGATTTCCAAGTTTACATTCCCTGTGGATTAAATGCATTCTCAAATGAAAAGCAGTTTATAAGTCACAAGAGATACTTAATGGGTCACCTCTACAAAGTATTTAATCCATTAAAACAGAGAAACATTCAGTTCTGTCTGCAAGATCCTATAAACTTATTGATATGAAGAATCCTTAAGGGGGGGGGCACAGAGGAAAGAGGGGAAGAGAACAACATTTTTGAACCATATTAATGGGTTAATTATTGCATAATATGCCTGTCAGTTAAATGACATTTTGGTTGACTAAGTACCAGGCAAGAAGTTAAATGATGCAAGAATCCTTGAATTAGCTAGAAGGTGCTTAAACCAGAAAAAAATGCCTATAGGCAAGTTCGAAAGTAGTTTAAAAAAAATTAAAAAGGAAAAAAAAAAAGTTTATAAGCATCATGATTTTGGGGAACCTGGTGAAATTATCACTTTCTGTGTGGAAAAAAGTCACATAAGCAGAGGATGCTTATACAAAGTTTTAAAAACTAAAACTAAATAAAGAGAACATTCCTCTTACAAAAGTTAAAAAACAAAACTTAGTAATCCAGTCTATTTACAGTGAGATTTCTAGTTTTAAACTAGTTGATCCACAACAGAAAAATCCTACTAGTGCCTGCATCATATCTGTTAGACTTTTCAATTTAATTTTTTGCTGAAATACTGGAACCAAGTCATTTCTAAAATTGAAACACAATGCCCAGAAACAGAGAGGAAACCATTTCCAAGTCAAATAAGCACCTGATCCAATTCAAATTCCATGCCACACTCAGAGTTACATGTTCTTACTGATGTTGAGATTTCAGCATTGATGGAATACAGAGTAGAAATAGCTTATAAATTATCTAGTCTGTGTATAAGAAGTCAGCATTCTCTTACTAAGTGTTTTTGGGGGCAGCAGGGAGGAGGAGTAGGGGAAAGGGACTATTAAATTTGATCAAGACTAGCATACCAGAAGCTGAATATTCACCAAAGAACTACTTCTCATTCCAGTTTCACAGCTTAAGTATTTTTTCTGATAGTTTTCTTTTTTTGGCAACATAAATATTTTTTCTCCTTGTCTCCCTGATAGTCTGGATTGTTGACAAGCCTTTGAACAGTACAAAATACTTGGACTGTCTTCATATCAACAACCATTGGTACACCACTTACTATTGATAAAGTCCCCAACTACATCATCAGTTCTAACACTCGATGTTACTGAAAGAAGTTCCCTGCACACACATGGACATCAGAACCACTTGGACATTTCCCCAGCCATTCACTGCATAACAAAGAAAAAAAACCCAACCAAACACAAAGTTAAGAACTCTGAGCAGCACTGTTCCAGTCCAAACAGATGTAAACAACTGGGTTACCCACATGCAATTTGCAGATTACTTGAACTTCAGTAACTGGTACTGAAAGCACAATACTGCCTGATCTTTAGGGGTCTGGACTGCATCACAGGCAAGAAGCCAAGCATGTAGTATAGCAGTCTGTCTGGAGACAGAGCACCAAGTTGAGGCCTTTGTGTCCATTGACCCAGTAGAAAGTACAGTACTGAAAACAACCAAAGCCAAGGTTCTCCAAAGGATAATAGCTACCAAAGTTACTTATGATAAAAATATTATCAAGTCTGCAAGCAAGAGCAAGTTGTTCTTACTTCAGTAAAGCAGGGAATAACTGCATTAGCACACATGTAAACTAATGCCTGAACAAAACAAAACAAAACAAAAAAAAATTAAAAAAAAAAAAAAAAAGATCAGCTTTCCTCTTCCAAATCTTGGAAAAACAGCTAGGCTTTCAAGGTTTAAATTCTTCTCATCAGCTCCAGTTTCACTACACTTCAGTTACATATCATACACTGTGTCCTTATATATTTCTCAGGGAGGAAAACTAGGCAGACTTATAGGTGGGGAGAAGACAATGGACACATCCAAACTCTCTCAGCTTGTCCCAGCAAGGAATCAGACTGTAATGCTCCAAACTCCCCAAAAAATGCAGTTCAGTAAATGAGATTAGGACTAGTCACAGTAAGAAAAGCTTCTGCCACCATCCTAGGAAATTAACACATATACTTCCCAATACTTGCCTAAAATCTGCTATAGCAACCCTCTCCTGCTCCCAAGGAAACTTCAATTCAGACATTATCCACTAGGCAGACAAGCCTCAAGTACTCAACTCAAGCCTTAAATTACCTATAGTAAGCAAAAGTAATGCAACAATAACTGTACCCCCACCACCAAAAAAAAAAACAAAAACAAACCAACTAACAACTAGAGCAAAAAACACCCAAACCCCACTAAAACCAAACCAATAAATCAAAACCAAACAAAGTAATAGATATTATTGGTAAGCTAGTGGCACAGTGATACCTTTCTTTCAATGTCTGCCTAGAGGCTAATTCATATAGGAAGTATATTCTAAAGAGAAAATAAGAACACCTTCAGAGTACCTTCAGACTGTGGTATTTCAAATATACCACAAAATATCACATTTCTGTTACACAGTTAAAAATAATTTCCAATCATTTTCAGTGTTATAATATTTGCTACTGTCATGACTTTGAAGAGTTTAGCAAAGCAATTTAGGCCTCTTCATCTAATGGCACCAGAAACTGGAGACATAGGGAAACAGACAAAAAGAGTCATCTCAATAAATGCCTTCACAGAGTAACCTCTTTGGCTGAGCTTTTTCAAGGCTCTCTCATCCTCTGGAAAGCCAGAGCCCTGTCCAGAAGTCAAAGCTAAGGTGTTTCTAGAGAATTTCAGTCTAATTCAGTGGTGGCTCCAGGCCAACCTTTAAAGGTAGAGAGTAAGAACAGAACCTGCTTTGCATTCAAAATTTCTAACCTTAAGAGTCTTTGGAAGGGTGTGTAGGCTCTCAACACCTCATAGAACCAATCCAGCAAATCCCTGTAAAGGATGTTGTAAAGTCAACAGAGGCTGGAGGTGTGCAAAGTCTCTCAAGAATGCCCTTTAGGAGGTGTAGCTACCAGCATGAGGACCTCAGAATTATTACTTACTAAGAATAAATCTGCATTCAGGAAAGGCATTTACTCACTTCAGAATAACAACACAAACAGAGCATTAGAACTGCTTAGAGATGTGAACAGTTAAGGCCGTAAGATAAATGAGAACTTCCTTCAGCTTTTAGAGTGATAAAGGAAAAAAAAAAAAAAACTCAGGATCAGCAACATATTTCATTAAGAAACAGTGATTTGACAAAGAATAGTCTGCTTTAAATTTCAGAAAGAGAAGCTACCAGCAACAGATGCCACAGAGGCTTCTCCATCAGGTGTTATGGAACATTTATATCAAGTGTGCTAAATGCTAAAAACAAGTTAGAAGACAAGTACTTCTACCTGTTGCTATCCCAGCTCTCAAAGTCTTCTGTAGCCTAGCATGTGCTGATAGTCTGGAATACGACAGGGATGAAGCATCAAAAATAACACCAAAAAACATGCATATAACTGTAGCCAGTAGGGGTCATTTCAGTGTAAAAAATTGCAATGAAAGAAAAGGCTAAAGAAAGGAAGAAGAGTAAAAACACGAATTTCTATTCACACAGTTCTGTAAGACATTTCCATTTCCTCCTCCCCGGACTGGGGAAGGAAAGGGTTTGCACTCCCAATGTGCAAGACGACAAAAAAAGTGCAGCCTTCATTCTGTTAATGGATAAAGGCATGGCTTAATACTACTCACATCAGGCATCACCAGCCTAGCCTGTTGCGTGTGTGCCTGTAAACTGAACAACTGTTTAGGTCATCACAATCAAAGAAACAGAGCTATTCAACCTCACATTAGAGATCAGAGGCAGTACAATCAGTACCCTTTTTATCCTTGCTGCCACCTCATGTGCAAAACATGCACCATGAAGAACAGCATATTACCTCTGTTTCTTAGAACAAGGCAGTTTCCTGACAATTCACTAATAGGTATTCCAGGACTATTTATTAGGCTGATAGTTCAGCTCAGTTCCTTTTAATTTATGAGAATGAAAAGTAAACAGATAAGTTAAAATAAGAAAATTAAATAGGAAAGTTATCTCCCTTAGTTAATTGATTGTTATCTTCCTCCCCTAGGACTATTCCTATAGGGACAGCTGGAACTAGTTTCTAACCACAACACTAATTGAAACACAATCTTGCCAACAAATGCTTCATACTATTTTCAACAGTAGATGGGACATGTTATGAGTTGAGCTACAGCAACGTACAGATTGCATCACTTCAAAGGAATGAAATACTCATAAACTGCCAAAGATGTCCATACTGTGATACAGTAAGGGAATTGGAACATTAAGGCCTTTAATGACTGTAGGCTTTTAGTTCCTTTAACCATCGAGAAGAGGGGAAGCTATTTTAGCCCAGCTTTTACTCGAAAACACACTCCTGCAAAACCAGGTAAGTTTTCCAAGTACCTTTGCTATAACTTTTCTATTTACAAAAACCTTGCCAATACATATTAAAAGTAAGAGACTACAGCAACGTACATATTCAGCAACATAGTCTCAAACAAAGTTTTCAAAATAGTTTAGGGCCATTTAAAAATGTTTAACAATCCAGCTTTTAATCTAGAGCTCATCCTACCCAAGCATCAGCTCCCGAGGCTGACAGCATTGGTTGTAGCACAGGCGGGACACACTGCCGTGTATGCTGTGGTTTGCAATTTATTTGTTACGGAGGCAAATGGAGTTTTAAACTAATAATGAGCGTCAGAACAAAGGTCAGCTGCCCACTAAAAATGACCGGGTTTAGCTTTCTTAAAATAGTGCATCATTTTAAATGCAAGGTTTTTGGAACCAGATGCTGCCTCACCAGCTCTCTGGACTTTCTACTGCCCTCTACCCGCCGAGAGGAGACCGCCTCCGTCTCCTTTTCCAGAATTGTCGAAGCTCCGGCTCCGAAAACACATATACATTTATACATATCTCAAACTACTGCTTATTTGTAATCTCTTTACAGCGCCATGTTTTCCCTCAACTTGGGAGAAAAGGCAATTAGAGGTACAAGAGAAAGAAAGACTATAAGTTTGTCTCCGGCCTTTCATTGATTTATAGCATATATAAAAAAAACTTGGGAATTCTGATAGATAAAAACCTGAAGGGGAGTGAAGTCCTTTTGCATTTCATACCAATTCATCACCTCCCAAGACGGCCGGAAGCTGAAGTGACTTTGAGAGGAGCTCTACCGTGGGTATTTCCTTCCCCCCGTTGATGCTCCAGCAGGGGAAAGGACACCCCTTATCACTATATGCCGAGTAGGACAGGCAGAGAGATATTAAGTGACAGGAACAGGAAAGAAAACTTTATAGCAGATGATCAGTCTTTGTTGTTTCTTTACACAGGAGGGAATTCGGAACAGGATCATACATGCAGGACTGACCTCCGCCGATCTCCATCTGCTAAACTCTTCCCAAGTCCTTTATCAAGGAATTTTACTTGGGCATCAGTAGCTGATACAAGCCGTTAGCAACCCACTGGCACACTACGGAGAATTCGTAGAACCCCAAGGTTTAGGGTAAGAAAATTAAGAGCAAAACTTCTAAGCAGGAGTTTGTGGGGATTTCTAAGGAGGGAAGAAGACACGCTCGCAGATGGGACAGGCGGGCGGGCTGGAAGGGAAGGAGGGCGCACCGGCGCCTAAGACGTCTTAGGTGCGCCCTCCTTCCTTTCCCGCCGCCCACCGGGTACCCCCACCCCGGGGGATGGACGGAGGGACGGATGGATGCAGTCCCGCCGCCTCTCACCTTCGCAGACGCCCACTTCGTACTCGGTGATGGAGTCTCCGTTGAGCGGCGGTCGGATGACACAGCGCAAGCCCCGGTCGCAAGCTCCGTGCAGCCCGTAGACTCCCCCGCAGCTCTCGTTCCGCTGCCGAGCGCACATGAAACAGCAACCGCAGATCCCCAGCACGATGCTACCGGGGCAGCTCTTCGGTTCTTCGCATTTGGATTCGTCGCAGGGCAAGCAGACGAGAGCACGCGTCCCCGACTCGCCCAGCAGCAGGGCCAGCAGGAACAGCCACCCCGCGGCCGCCAGGTGCCAGCCGCCGTCTCCGCCCGGGCGTCTCCTCCCCGCCGAGACCGCTGCCAGGTACATCCCAGCCGCCGCAGCCCGGCCTGGGCCGGGGGGAGCCCCTCGGAAGCCCCCTCGCCGGGCGGCGGACCCGAGCGTGCCGCGGCTCCTTCCCGCCGCCCCCGCCTCCGGCCCCCCGAGGAAAGTTTCCTCTCTCGGCGGCGGCTGCGGCTTCAGCCAAACTTCTCCTCCGGGTGGCGGCTCCGCCCGCTGCCCCCTCCGGGAAGCGGCGTCCCTCAGTCCGTCCGTCCCTCGCCCGCCGGCTCCCGATCGCGCGGCGCCGTGCGTGCGAGCGGCTGCGAGCGCGGCTGCCGCGGCGGCTGGCTCCGTCCCCCGCGCGTCCCGAGTCCCGACTCGCCTCCTGCCTCCCTCTCGCCCCGCTCCAAGTGCGCCTTCTGCCCTGCCCCCATTGGGCGACGATCGCCTCCGCACCGCCCCGAGTGCCCGTCCGCGCCTCTCTCATTGGGCACTGCCGGGGCTGGCCCGCCCCCTTTCCTCCCGCGCCCCCCCAGCCCCAGATCCTGGGGCTGGAAGAGGCGCAGCGGAGGCGAGGAGCAGCCTGGGCCCCACAGCGGCCGCCGCCTCCGCCTCCCCCTGCACCTCCCCTCCCCCTCCCGGGGCTCCGGGCGCGGAGCGGAGCGGGGCGGCGGCGCCAGACCGCGGGGACGGGGCTGGCTGCGGCCCGGGGGACACCGGGGGCGGGGAAGGAGAGGGCCCCGCAAAGGGCGCAGCCCCAGCAGGGCGATGCTGCGGAGAGCCGTGAATGGGGCCTCGCCGTCCCCGGCCGTGGCGGCGAGAGCCTCCTCCTCTTCCTCTGCCCGCTCCCTCGAGGGGCGCGGGGATCCGGGACGGGGAGCGGCTCCGCGCCCTCTCAGCGCCACGGGAAAGGAGAGCCGGTCGCGCCCCGCCCCGTTTCGTTCCGTTCCGTCCCCGTAGCCGAGCTCCGGGGCGCGCCCAGGTGCCCCGCGGGTGCGGGTGAGCCGCGGCGAAGCCGCTCCACGGGGGCGGGAGGGGTTGTCCCGCTCCAGCGGCGGCGCAGCGCTATCCCGGGCCGCCCCTCCGCCCGCTCATAAACAAGCGGCGGTGCCGCCGCTCGCCCGCCGACCTCGGCACCAAAAAGCTGACCCCGGCCGCCCGGTGCTCTCCGTCGGCGCACGGGCAAAAGGCGCCCTCGGCTGCCGGCCGGTCTTCCCTAGCGAGCTGCTGCCGTCACTGCCCGGAGCCGGCCCGGCAGCCGCGGCCCTGCCGCCGCCCGGTGCGCTGGGGTTTCGCGGGCCGAGGACGGCCCGGAGCGGCTGCGGGAGGTGCCGTGGCGCTGGCCCTGCGAGGCCGGCAGGCGGCAGCGCTCGGCGCGGCGCGGCGCTCGCTCCGGCGGAGTGCGGCTGGCCGGAGCTGCCTGCCCCGAGCCGGGGTGAGGGGCGGCGGGAGGGAAACCAAGAGGAGCTGTGTTGCCGAAGGTCAAAATGCTGCTTTGTCGGCGGGCGGCAGCGACCGGGCGGAGTAGACGGCAGGAAACAGAAAGTAGTTGGCCGCACAGGACAGCCCCTCGGTATAATCTCAGAGCGGGACCTGCCGCTGCCGTGTCCTGCCCAGCCCAAGGTGCGATGGCAGCTTTGGGGACGATAGATCCCGCGGTCAGGAACGCCCGGAACTGGGGTAATTTAGAGTATGAAGCCACTGGCTCCGCAAAGTGGATTTTGTCAGCCGCAGGGTGCTGAGCCTGGGAATACTTGGGTTGCGTGTACCGGTGCCAACAGCTTGGGAATGAGGGTCTGGAACCTTAATAGAGATTATTGCAGAGAGGCCAAGGTATGGGTTCTACAGTTTCTCTAGTCCCGCACACGTGTCCACTTTGGCACAAACAGTTCTCATGTCAGCCGAGGAGTTGCTATGGAAGAGCAAAGCTCCAAACTTGGCAATGCAAAGTTGCCACCAGGAAGAGAGGACACTATAGTCTAAAGCTTTGTCAGCACTAGCATACCTTTGAGGCGAGTTTTAAAAGCACTGTAACTCACTGTTGTTGCCTCCAGCCTAAATACCTACTGTAGCAAAGATTCTCCATTGGTGATGGAAACAGTGCTACCATGTAACATGATGTTAAAAAATAAAGCATTTCCATATTTGTCTAAAAGAAAGTGTTTTCCACATTTGTCTATTTTTAAAAATAATAATGGCTTTGATGTAGCAGAATAACATTTTATTATGATCCATTCAGAATTTAAACTAAATTGTAGGAGATACTTTTCAAGAGCTACAGTGTGTTCACGAGTCTCAGTCGTTTGCAAGACATTGGTGTGTTTCTTAGTGAAACCCCATTATGGCAATAAAACACTTGATACAGCATACATTACATGGATTAGGCCCATTCAGCTGACATATCTCAACAACAAATGGACATACAGTGATTTACTGGGCAATAGTATATGAAGTAATACCACAATATATTTTTTTAACAGATTTAGAAAGTAAATTACAAACTGGTCTTGCTAAATGCACTGTGTTTTGGTGTAAACAAACCCAGTGTATACATTTGAGGGCAACTAAAAACCCTGTGTGTTCCCGAGTTCTGGAAAGCAGTAGGTCAGGGAAGCACACTGAAGGTCGTATTAGACAAGGCCTCAAACTCTGACTGTTACACAAATGAAAAATACTCTCTGGTGAAGCAACATACCAAGTAATAAGTTTTGTGCTGTTTCCTCAAAAATGCAAATTCTTCCCTCATCCTCAGTCCTCTCAGTTTGTCAGTTTGCCGAAGCACCTGCAGGGGTCAGAATACTTTTTATTCACCAGTAATTTTCACCAAAAAACCCGACTTGATTTGGATGAGAGTAGTTTGTAAAAACCTACTGTTTCCTACAACGTGGAAACACTGCTTTTTGGCCATGTATTTTACTGATGAGGTGCATGAACGAGTTTTGCCTTCCATGTATAGCATTGCTGAGATTGCTTTTTGAATGAGGCATACAGTTCCTACAACTATTTTTAAAACACAGTTCACAAACCTGAGATTGTGCAGAAAGGAATCACAACAGTGATTTTAGTGCTGGGGAGGATGCTGTACCATACAATACGTGGTCAGAGGCTTGAATTTAATAGGCTTAGTTCATCAAAAGATGAAAAGTGAACTGATTACAATGTATTAATCCCCTCATGTGAAAAAATGAACTGGTCTATGAAAAATACGTAGGTATTTTTCCAGGACTTATGTACATAGCCAGCATGGAAATCCCAGACATGTTGGATTGCATGCTCAGGCAGTTCAATATTTCCCAGACATGCCAGACCTACCCGTCATGTACTGTACTGATGTACTGTATATTCAACACACAAAGAATTCACTGGACCTACTGTGCCTGTTTGCTTGTGTGGGAATGAACAAAGAAGCTCTAGAAGCAGTACAAAAACAGATGAAGAGGAAAGCTATGGACAGCTTAGATAAGAATGTTGTAGGGCCCTGAGAAAAAGAGAGCAAACTTTTGAGCTGACTGCCAAGTGAGACGCTTCAGCTCTGAACAGGATTAGTACCCTGATTAATACACTGTTTATCCTGTGATAGCTGCATGTAAGAGAGGAAAATACAGAAATATGTATGGAAGAAGGACCAAAATTTAGGCTTCTTGTCTCCTTAGGTCTTACCCTTTAGGTACAAGTCATAAATTGTTCATGCTTATGCTCGTGTTTCCCTCTTTGGCTCCAGGAATCAAAAGACTTCATTGCACAGTGGCACAGATTCAACAAGAAAGGTAGAGAATTCTCTTGCCCCAAAACTGAGAGGAGTCCATAGGGACAATGAAGTACTCCTTGAAATCAGCAAATCTGATACCCGATGACTTTACAGGGAAAGTGAATATCCCTGCTTTCCCCAGCAAGAAGCAGTGGATCAATCTGTAAGATGGATCCTTACTGGGAAATTCACTTATCCCTGCTCTTACTGCTTCTTGATTTATTAAAGTTCTACTGATCCAAATAGCTTAGGAGTAAGTGGATTCAGCTACTGAAGTGAAACCCTGCTCCTTATTTCCCCTAGAAACAGGTTAGTAACTACTGCTAAATACAACTGTGGGAGGAAAAGAAGCATTCTGATAAACAGGCTGTAGCAGCTGAAATTTCCTGGGCTTGTTCTCCTGTAATGTTACTGTTGTATTGAAGCCACATCTTGGTTAGATGAAGCTGCAGCAGTAATTGAGTAGAGCTGTATATCTTTCTTGGTCATCATGGAATACGGAGCTTTTGGAAAACCACACAGTGATATGAGAAAACTACCATCCCCTTCACTGATTCCTCAGTTCTGTACTCACTACCCTTCTTTCTGGTAAATCTCCTCATGTGAAAAATACATGTTCAGTGTCAATTTCCTGTAAATCTGAAATTCACAATAGTGATAACTGAAATTATTTCATTTTATTACATGGTTGAAGACATTTAGACTACCAAAAATAAAAGCATCTCCCTCCCCCCCCCCCCCCCCCGCCCCAACACTAAATAAAAAATAAAAATATCCCCATTTCAATTCAAAAGGCTGTTTCCACTGTGCTGATATATGCTGGTAACTCCCTATATATCTCTGAATTTGGGAACACATGTGCTCTTAATACCAAAGTTGTATTTTTTTCCAACACAAATGTTTTGTTTCTATTCTGTACCTCATTGTGTCTTTGTTGCACATTAAATTTATTTTTTCATTCTTTAGTTCGTTAAGATCATTTATGTCTCCTTTGTAGCAGTCTCTTGACATAAACTCTTTCGTAAACAGGTTATACACATGAGCAATCTCTACTACCAGAAAAGAAAAAGGATCAAGATGAAATCTGCCACTAATACAAGCAGTGCTGAATCAGTCTAAACCACATGAGAGTAATTTCTCTCATCTTCACAGAAATATCACGGGCTTATTACATTAGTAGCTGCAAGGTGTTTCAAAATCCCAAAATTGAAAATGGTGGGAAATTGAGAAAGTGAATATAAGAGTTCATTTTAATACAAACAATCTGTGTATGAATTGTTTTGGACCAATTCATAACAAATAAATATCCCATCAGGAAGTCTCTAGGGTGTTTTTTAGACCTGCAAGTTTTTCCTCTCAGTTGAATCCTTAGCTTGGGACAGCTCAGTAGTTCAAAATTAAGTCTGGAATACTTAACAAGCAGGTTTGCAGCTTTTTTCTAATACATCTTTGATTCTTCATGTGGAACATAGAAGTAAAGTATCTGCTTTTTGGCCTCAGAGCAACTGCATAAGTAATTTAAAAATACAATTGCATGACAAATTTCCTTATTAATATTTTTTATCAAATTGAGAACCTATATATTAATAAAATTGTAAATAAATAAGCTATAAAGGAATAGAAATGGCAATTTACACGTGATAGTTCTTCACATTGCACTTAAGCCACTGAAACTGCATTCAACTGTGCATTCATTTTTTCAGACCTTAACATGCTAGAATATATAACTTAAAAATTGCAAAGTTAAGGAACTAGGGAGTCAATATCTATTTAAGGATATGTACAGAAACATATTGGGAGAAATAACTACTATACAGAGAAATGCAGTGCTGTATTTAAATTGATCACACTCAAGGTCACGTTGGATTTAGCTTCTTTAGCATGAAGAAAATATTTTTAACAAATAAGCATACTTAGCAAGGAAAGACAATTTGCTGTCAGTTTACAGAAGAAAAGTAGAAGTATTTTAAATTGGTATGTCATTCTAGGGATTATTTGCATTTTTATTACAGAAAATCTGGCCACCAGAAAAGTAGGTGGATTAGATCAACATCCACAATCCTCTTCATAGTGCTGCATACTGATAAGATTTAAAATGTTAGAATATAAATCTGAAAATACTGTGTTTATTTCACTGCAATCTGCCATGTATCAATAACTACAGTATAAAATAGATGAAATCAAATAGGATCAGGGATACACTGGATGTGAACTAGGGTTTGCCATAGCTAATCCCCTATATTAGTAGATCCATGGAAAGTTCATTGTATTCTAGTCAAGGTACTTCCTATTCTGAACACGTTTCAGCTCAAGGTTTTGAGCTCTTGAAGGGAAAGCAGGAAGGCTGAAGCAGGTGGGTACAGCCAAAGCTGGTGGGTAGCTGCTTATCAAGGTAAGCCAGAGCCCAGCTGTAATGCCTTCTATTTCAGTTCAAATTCATCAAAACTTGTCTGAGCTTGAAACTCTTCAAATGACTGATTCAAATAGGGGCAAAATTGCTTGTCCTCTGGTTTTTGGCTCAAATGTTGAAAAAGGAAAGAAAAAAAACAAACAAAAACAACCTGAAACCCAAACCTACCTCAAACCCCAGGAAGTATAGGATGAATGCAAGATGGTGTATGGGATCATTCCATGAGAATGAAATGGGGAAAAGAGAGATCTGGTGACAGTGGTGACTGCAGAGGGTGGGGACCAGGGAGGTGTGGAGCACACCAGCATGTTGGTGTCCTGCCAACACAACTCTCCTTCTCACAGGTGGGAGCTGGCTCATGTGGAGCCTTTCAGGAGTTTCTAGACTACTACGGATAGTCCATAACCCAGACAAGCCATCAGCAGCTGATTGAGAGGCAATTACAGCTGATCCTGCTTTACGGCAAGAAGGCTGTATAACCTGCTGTGAGTTTCCTGACAATGTTTCTATAATTTTTTCAGGCACCATTGAGTATTCTGGCTGGAACTCAGGGGGGCCAGAGGTTGTTACAACGATCTCAACTTGCCCCATTACTTAGCAAATTAAACCTGTTTTTGATGTCTTTATTAAAGCTGGATAGAAGCTTTCATTCCAAGAAATCACAGGAAATTTCCAATGTTTTTTCTAGCTCTTTCTAGATTTTAATGCTGCTAAATATAACTGGCCATAAAGCCACCTATCCCTACTGACTCAATTCCCTTCATGTCTATAATCGCCTTCTCAATTTCTGTCAATGATGATGTGGGTCAGCAAAAATGTTTAGGACAATGTGAAAGGCTGTTCTGATGACAGCAACTTAATGTATGCCAAATTACGAAATTTGTTTTCTGGGATCAACCAAGTATGTTGAGGGAATCAGATTTTGCTAGTTCATCCATTAATCCTAGGAAGATAATATTGCTTATGACAGTAAAGCAAAGACATTTTCCCAGATTAAATGTGTATTTCTATAAACTGTTTGAGCTTCTTTATTTATCTTGATGGATAGTTAGCAGACAGTCTATCTGCTCAGCTTTTTAATATCTTGGTTAGAACCACATACAGCTTAGATACCATTTGCAAAGTCTTTATGTCTAACGTTACTGGGGTATGGTTACAGTGAGAGAACAAGGTAGATTAGGTCAGCATTCATAACAGTTGTTTAGTCTGTGTTAGTTTTTGTAACATCTTAAGGCAAACCCCACAGATGACTGGGTTTTTTTCCAAGGATTTAGGCCTTACTTATTCATTACTAGGATATTTTTATGTTAGTATTTTCTTATTCATATCATGATATGAATAGGCCTTCCATGGCTGATTTCAGTATATTAGCAATATCTATTTGCTAATCCCTGTTTTTTTTTTCCCCTGTACATAACTAAAAATATGGTGATTCATATTCAAATTGCTAAGTACCCTGAGAGATGTTGCAAGTCTGGATTTTGTAGGCTTCAACAAATGTTAATACACTCGTTTGACATTAGGAGATACTCAATATCATGCAAGTTCATATACCTTTTCTTTCAGTGTGCAGGAAGACATGTTTAGTAGATTTCCTGGTCAGGCTTGGCTGCAAGAAGCAAATGAATGTAGCTGTATATCCAGTGCTTTGAACAGCACGTATCTGTTCAAGAGTGACCTTGGAATCTTAACTTTAGAGACTAGGATGGAAGGTAAGGAAACAAACAGGAAGATAAGATGACTTGCTTGTAACAGTGGCAGTAGTGCAGTTAGGATCTCCTGCTTCTCAAAACATTTCTGCCTCACAAATTACCATTTCACATGAAAAATTGTGGTGGGAGGAAACAAGCCCTGAGGAGAAGAGCAGTCTCAGCAATAAGAAAGATGGGAAGGAGGATGGTTTGATTATTTCAGACTCATATAGAACAGGCAGACAAGAAAGGTTTTCTCAAACCAGGGGGATAGATGGGTTGGATGGAGTTATGGGGATTCCTACCATTGGTAGGAACTTGCAATATAATAGCAGTTTCCTAGATGTTTCAAATTCTATTACTTCCTAATGATAAAAGAATAAAACCATAAGACACTATCAGTATTATTCTCCCAGTCTTTCCCTCTTAATATATCAGGGATGAATGCTAACAGCCAACTGTGCCATCCCTTTTAAATCAGAAGAGTTCTTCTCTCAATGTTCAGGTCATCATTGCTTTTGAGCTGAAGAAGACCCCCTTTCTAGGAAATGCCCTTTTTTTGGAATTATGTTAAAGCAACAATTCCCATCTCCTTTCCTAGTTAGTTGGTCTAGCCCCCACAGCTAGATTACAAAGATGATTACAGCCTTTTATAACCTGCTCCCACAGTAACTAGGTTCTAGAGCATGTAGGTAGATTTTAGTGTGCTTTAACTCATGATAGTGAGTTTAGTTATGAAAGACTTGGTAAAGTTTAATATAATTAATGCATTCTCTTGAGTGTTTGACTAGGTTTGATTTTTTTCTCCTTACTTTTTTATTATTAAAAATATGTTTTCTTCAGAAAATAAGATACAAAGCATTTAGGTTAGAAGTTTGAAAAAAAAAAAAAGAGTTAATCAACTCTCATAAGTTAATCTTTGAATTCTACCAGAAACACTGCTACAGGTTCCTGTCACCTTATGGCAGTGAAGCTGTTAGAGTTTTTGTACTTAGGAATAAGGAGAAAGATTTGCTGTTATGCTGTGTCTGCTTAACTCTTCACAGCCATTCAGAGCAGGTATTCTTTACTGTCCAGTTGATTTGGTTCTACAGGTGATTTTTCATTACTAGATTTGCAAGCAGAAAGCAGTCACACTTGTGATTATTGTAGAGGCTATATTCAGCTTTTTCACGTTCTGTCTCAGCAACAGTCCATCTTGGGGAAGTATAGCACTGTCACTATACTGATGTGCATTTTGGAAATGTTTTTCTCAGCCTTCAGCTGGATCTTGTGGTCAGCTCAAGACTAGAGTGGTGTTCCAGTCCTGTTGACATACTAGTCTTTGTATTAGATTTTATGAGGATAAAACCATTGATGCTATCACATGCTGAACAGAAAGAGGACAATAATTTGCAGTTCCCTTGACCTACATGAAAGAGACTCAGAACAGCTGGCAGTGGGATATAAAAAAGTCCACGTTCTCTCTACACAATTCTGTGTTTATGTCCAGCATTAAAGCAGGAAAAAAACATCTTGAATCACCTTCCTCTCCTTGGTCATGCAATATTACTTTCAGCAGATCAAGGTGTGCCAACACATTTTTTTCATAACATTTTCTTATGTCTCAGATTACAGAGAGAGTTTGGTGGGGTTTTTGTTTCTTTGCTTTGTTTTGTTTTGGTTTGGCTTTTTTTTTTTTGTTTGTTTTGTTTTCACTTATACAATAAAGTCTGGTCACTGATTCAGCTTAAGTGATGCAATTGGGTTTGGATCATGTTTTATAGAGAACCTTTTGGAATGAACACAACCAAACTTTACAAATGGATAATTCTTAATCTTCTAATTCTTAAAGTTCTGTGGGTATTCATTCTCAATATAACAATTCTGAGACACAAATTTAAAAATATGAAAATATAAGGAATATTTAATTATTTAGCTGAAGCTTATAAAGACTGTAATTATGCAATATGCAGTATTTCAAGTCCATCTAGGAATTTATATTACTAATTATTCCATAATACCTTTTACATTTTATATTTGTTATGAAGGGATTTTTTTTAATTTTACAAAATAGGCAAAGAAAACTAAAAATTATCAAATGTAATACTCTGTGGGCATTCAGCATTTTCTGCTAATCAATGAATTTTTCTAGATCACCCTGAATAATTCAAACAGACATCTTAGTTTGTATTGAATGCTTTGTCTTTTTGCTATTAAAATGGAATTTTTAGTAAGTGAGATTTAAAGCCTAAGAGTGACAAAAAGAGTTTGGTTTAAATATAACTGTCTGATGACCATATTTTTAGTAGAAAAATCTTAAATTGTCTAAATTCTAAAATCCCTTGAAGCTAACAATCCATTACAAGAACTTTATGCATGTGACTAAAATACATATCACCTAGTGAAGCTGGTAAAAATGTTTTAATTAACTTCATAAAGTTTTACCTAATAATTACTTATATGAAATACATGTAACTTTATTCAACTATGATTCTGATTTCTTTTTTTTTTTCCTTTCTTTTTTTTGGTGGGCACAGAAGAAATGTACAAATCTGGAATGCTAACTTTCCTTCTAAATCTAACTGCTTTCAGAATTTTTGTACATAAGTATTAATAATTTAGCTGGACTGTAACCATGACAATATTGATAGCATATGCAGTATAAATAGGAAACAAGACTACTTACCCAGGAAATGTCAACACATAGAAAATTAGCAGGATATTTGAAATTCTCAGACATGAACAAGCCATTAGTTACTAATAATGTATCTTATATTATAAGCTATTACAGGTTAATTTTTTAGTTGTTTTTTCCCTATTATACATTTGTCTATCAATAGTCTCAACCATTTAACAGTCGTGACATGTAAAAGGTTAAACTTGACAGTTGTCCTTTAGATTATATTGCTTTAAATGCCAAAGTGTGTCTTTCTATTTCAACCTTCTGTTGGGGAAAATATTAATTGAGGAATAGTGTTCACTATTCAGTGTGGAAATATTAGTTTAAATTGCAGCCATATTATCTGAAATTACTGTTTGGAGTTCAAATAAGAGCAATCAAGTGCTCTGTCTTTTGCAAAACTTCCCATTCATTCCAAAATACTATTTTATTTCTGCCTGTTTTCTCAGTTACTTTCCTGTTTTATTGTTCGCAGCTTTCATTCATTGGAATCAATACCAAGGTGCACTAGGGCTATAAAATTAGCTTTTTCAACAATTTGGGGACAGTGCAGACAATGGCTGTCACCTGTTGTGACATGTATTTCAGATGAGTGAGATGAAAGCTCAAGCTCTACCATGTGCTGGCAGTTTCTGTCAGGTGGGACAGGTTATTGATGACCTTTAATGCTGGATAAAACCTAAAGGAAATCAGAAACTGCCAATATGTTTGGTGAAGAGGGGCAGAGAAATGGTTAGTAGTCCCAGGCCTCCATTTAGGTATATTTTTCTGCTTATTTCGTAGCTACAATGTGTGCAGAACACTTCCTTTCTCTTTATTACTCTTGTAAGAACAGTAACAAAATCACCAGTACCTTTAAAAATAACGCTGAAGTGGCTGATGTTAATGTTAGCCAAGGGGCTGTTTCTATGTCTACATGTATTTGTAGATCTTCCTTCAGGATATATGAGGGTTAAAACTATATTATTAAAATATTCCAAATACAAAGACTGAAGAAGCAGCAATTACAAATAAATATAATCTCAACCTAACATAAGATAAACTTCTGTAGTCCACTAACTAATGCTGAACTTCTAGAATGGTGATTTTTTTTGTCAGAATTTCATTGTTAGTTTAATCTATGTGCTGCTTTCAATGCAGTTAGAGCCAGTGCTGGTGAAGGAAGGGAGTGGCAGTGGTGGAAGAGGAGGGCTGGACATTGTTGCATCCTTTGAGAAAGATGTGACAGGAAAGTTGGTACCTGGCAACTTTGTCCTGTTTGGGTAGTTGGGGTACCACTGGTCATAATCTCATCTGTCAGGTACTGGGACCTTTGGAGACAACACCTCCAAATCCGTATTTAGCTGGAATTCCACTAAGGACTTCCTCAGGCCTAAGGAAAGCATTACTAAATAGAAACAAAATTTCTCTGAGATACAGGTACGTATGCATGTGTAAAGCAATGAAATTTGGACATTTGGGGGAACTATCTGTAAGCTGCTTTTATATCTGCAAGACATGTTTCACCTCTGTGAATATTCAGCCTTGGTCTTCTTTAGCATTCTGGCTTCAATTCTCCTCTCCTCTCCTCTCCTCTCCTCTCCTCTCCTCTCCTCTCCTCTCCTCTCCTCTCCTCTCCTCTCCTCTCCTCTCCTCTCCTCTCCTCTCCTCTCCTCTCCTCTCCTCTCCTCTTTTTCTTTCTCTTTTTATTTTTTTTCATAAATGTGAACTGTTATGAAGAGATTTGTGATAGGCAGGTTTAAAAGCCCACATCTTCTACAGATTTCACAGAATCGCAGCTCTCTCTATTCACACAATCCTGTGAAATTGAATTTATAAAAACTCAGAAAAATATTTCTGTATTTTGGGTATTTAACAGAGCTAATTTCTTACTTGAATGAACTCTGTTATGTTATGTGTAAGTTCACCCAATGATTTTTGGAATTATTTGAAGTGCTGTCTAAAAGCGTAACTTCAGTAAAGAAACTGAGGCAATAGGCAAAGGATGTAGCAGTAAATGAGGGAAGAACAGTAGCTCAGAAGAGAGGCTGAAGGTAAGTTCCTATACACAGAATCCTCTGGCACCAAATACACACCACAAAAAAAGGGTAGAGAGTGAATATTGCCGCTTGGCAAAAGTGGTAGTTAATAGACTAAATTATCATTTTACATTAATTTACCCATATCACATCAGTCAACAAGAGCATATTCTGTCTGGGAAAAAATGACATTTTATGACATGCATTAAAACTGAGTATTAATTAAAATAATTTGTTCAAATACCACTTTTTGTATGAGGAACATTTTGTAACAGATAATATAATTAAATTATCCAGATTCTTGGAAATAGAAGCATATGTGCTCAACAGATGACGTTTTTAGCTCAAGTCTCTTCCTTCTATACCAAAGCAAACAACAGCAAATGTAGTAATAACATCTTTTCCAGTACAGGAGGTACAACAACAATGATAATACTGTGTCTCAGTGACCATTCACCTCCATCAGCAAAAATCAGCTGGAAATCTAAAGGATAATGTGACAATTTTTATACCCCAGCAAGGTAGATGAGAAAGCTGAGCATTTTTACATGTATCCAAGTGTGCTCTACACGATCACATGGATTCTTGACAAGCCAACCGTTATGAAATTCAGTCAGAAAACAGAAAATGAATTATTCAGCACAATATGAAAGAGTTTGTCTTTGAAGGGTGACACTTATTTCTGCTGCATTACACAAAGAATCTTGCTTGGGGGTGCAAAGAATCTGAGGCAATCTTGGTGGGTTTTTTCTGTTTATTTTTGGGTTTTGGTTTGTGGCAATTTTTTATTCAGCTGTCAAACTAATTACACAGACAATAAGGGCATTTGAATATTTTTATTTCTCGTAATCAAGATCAAAATCTGGAAAATTGAATGGAACCCAATTCGTCCACACTGGGGAAATCTAATTTTTGATTCTCCAAAGCTGATTTTTGGTAGCTTTTAGGCATCAGTTTGCCATTTAGGACACTAAAGTATTTTGGGCTTTAGGTACACATTGATAAAAGTCAGGGAGATGGAAAATTAGATTCCTAGTGGTATTACTGTCAGGGCTTTTCCTCATATCAGACAGCCTAGGAAGGGGGGAAAGTGTTAAGGAGATATTTTCTCTATCTGAGAGGACTTGAATCTGTATTATGTTCCTTCTTGAACAGTATGGCCACAGCACAGCACAGCACAGGTGACTGGGCAGACCCTCAGTCTCTTTAGGTAGGGTCACTTCCACTCTGCATTAAAGCACAACATTGAGCCCAGATGTTTCATCTTTTCCAGCCACCAACCACTATATTGTCTCTACATGTCTGTTTTTCTAATAGGCCTCTCAAAATGGACAGTATCAGCCACAGCACTGAGAAAGCCTCAGTCACAGTGAGGGGATGGTCCCATGCTTGAGTAACACTTGTTCAAAACTTCTTAAGAGGCTGGAGAGCAGCATGCATCTTTCTTTCTCATCTGGATGATGTAGGCCTTCTTTTTTTTGCCTTTTCTGTCACATACTTAAACAATATTATGTTGAAAAAATCCATTATGTAGATATGTCAATTACTACTTTTTGATATTTTAAAAATTATTCTGCTAATATTGCTTGGCAAATTCAAGCCAAACTAGTGACCGTTTTCTGTATTCTTTGGTGACATTCTCCCAAAATGTTAACATATAATTAACATATAATTAACATATAATGTCAGTTCCTATGCAGCAAAGCCACTACAAGAATTCTAAATACACTCTGAATGATATTAAACAGGACTTTAACAAAATATTACAGAAAGGTAAAAATAGAAGAAGGAACTCTATAAACAAAAAACCGTACTGCGTTACATTCCTACTATCCAGGGAAAGCTATTTCTATTTGAATACTTCAGAATTATTACATACAGAATAAATAAAAAATTCATAACACTTCATTTCTATTTCTGCTTTCTTAAGAAAAATAATCATTCAGATAATCTTCCTTGATATATTTGTTCCAAGTTATTCATAGACATGGTTAATTTATTTAATGAAGACTGATTTCTTGCTGTTTTGGTAATAATTTGATCCAGTTTCTCGACGGTATTCTCTTGTGGCAGTCAGGTCTCATTTACAGCAGTCTTGCTTTTCTTGAGATATTTTGGGTAAACCAAGCTGTAATGCAGTTTCCTAAACTCTGAGTGTCATGCTGTCCTCTTTAGCTCTTTGCAGGACATGGTGATCTTACAGAAAGAACTTTACCCAGAATTACTGCCACACAAGAAGAGTAAAATAGGAGTATGATTATAAATATTTTAAATTAAATACTACTGCCATAACTTTTCACATCTTCCCATCTGAAGATTTTTGTCCCAACTAATTTGGTCTCAGTAGAGTCAGTAGGATCAGCAACCAGTTGATGACTTTCTCTTAGAATAGACACCTCAAATGCTCATACTTAAAGCAAAAATAATTAATTTTCTTATATATGTATATGTAATTTTATATATGCTATTTAGTAGCAAGAGAGGGAGAACTTGATAATACAGTTTTTGGGAGAAGTAGATAAAAACTGCCTTTAGAAGACACAGTAGTTTTATGTCTGATTGCTGCTCCTGGACCCTGATGAATCCTGTGAGAGTCCCTAGGACTGGGCCCACTGATCATTCTGTGGAACACAACCCCTCTTTCTCCCTACAAGAACAATACAGTGGAAAATCTGCAAAGACTTTGCCGTGGAATTTCCATCCCCCCGAAGGATTTTCCAATACAGGATTAATCTGGACAGTTAATGGCTTCTTAGCTGAGCTTTAACTTAGGTTCAAAAGCATACGAATGCTCTCTTGGGTGAAATAGTAGGCTACTGGAGGATATGAAATATTTCCTCAATGGAGGCATTTACCAAAGCCTCTGTAGGACTTCCATGAATCCATGAAAGCCAAGCCTTCTGAATATTCTCATGTTAATTTATATAGATGTTTTTAAAAAAGAGTCATGGAATCCCATACCTCATATACATTAATTTTTCCATCCAGCAGAGTAACTTTGGCCATCTTGCACTTCAATGAAAACCTCCTCTGTAAGTAGAGTGTTACTGAATAATGGAAAGTTTCATTTCCAAAATATAATAAAATTGCAGGAATAGTAAAGGAAGTGAACATTACTTGCACTTATGGTACACTCATTTATGACTTTATGAATATGAATTTGTGGTTTCCTTTTATGCTGTTGTTTTGTATAAATGAAATCTATCACAGCATTTTAAATGGATTTAAATGTTTCTTTTGTTTCTACTTTTGAGCCTTTTACAAAATAATTATATTTTAATGTTAGTATTATAAATGCTTATGCATGGGCCTAGTCCGATTACCTCTTAACTTGGTGGAAAGATCCCTTTGATGTTGATGGGAGCAGGATCAGGCAAATACATTAATATACAAAATTGTTAATGATCCATAAATTAACAAAGATATTCATGTCATCTGATTTTCCAATGTGGATACATTACCTAAATCAAGTAGTTCCATAAACAGTGGAATTAATGAAGCCTTATTTTATATTATTTTTTTCTGAGGGTGAATTTCCATGTGGATTCTACTATGCCTAACCATGATTGCACTCACACTGCAGCCTTTGCTGCCAGGAAGCAAGGTCTGTATCCTCTCGACCTTTGCGGCCAGTTGTTTTCATGAGACTTGTAGAAAATGCGTACAGAAGAGTCTTTCAGCTCCCTTTTGAATTTGGGCAGAGGTAGCTAACAGATTTTCCACGGGCTGGCAGATAGGCAACAGGAAAGCTTATAAATGCTATAGCTGCAAGCCATTTTCCTGGGGAAACTGGACTAAAAGTAAAGGAATGCACATACTGGACTTTGTATCATCAGACTTTGATAATATGCAAAAGGAATGGTTAATAAGAAACCACAAATGCAGACTTAAAAGGGAACAAGAAGTAATCTAAGTTTTAATAAGCAACACAGGAAGCCTGGTTATCCCCGTAAGCACAGCTCAGCATTACACAACCTCATGAATTCCCAGGGGAGGCATCTTGTTCCACTGAGACCCCAATGCCTCCTGGAGCTTCCCAGCATACAGTTGGTATTTAAAATATTTATGGTACTGCTACATGCCTTTGGGAGCAGTTGACTCCACCAAGAATTAAGACTTTCTTTATAAGCCAGAACAGGATGGGAACAGACCTTGGCTTGGTTCCCTCTGCCCTTTGGTAAGCAAAATAGGGAAAGATTTTACTTAATTTCTTGGGAATGCACTCTTAAGAATGAGGAAAGAGTCCTTAAACCAGCTAGAAAAGGGAAATGAGGAATTCATAGTGTCAGACCTTACAGCCTTTTTTTTCATTCTTCATTCTTTCCATCCTTCTAGTCTAGTCTCCATTTTCAAAAAGACTGCTGCAGAGGCAATAGTAACTGTATGGACTGTTGGAATTGACCTTGCTTCAGTTATTCTTGGAGGAAGTTGATCCTTACATTTTTTTTAATGAATTGATTAATAATTAATAATTGAAAACATATCATAACATTCCATAAAAATTAAAAGCCTTAATTCCAACACATTTCCTCATTATGGAATAGATATTTTTATGCTGCCTCCCTGGAGCCCAGATATGGGATATTACCGGGAGGCTCCCTGTAACTAATTCAGTCCTCTGATTATTACCCTCTGCTGGTTGTCCACATTGGCAGTGATGAGGCTGATAAGAAAAATACCAGGATAATTAAAAGGACTTCTAGGCTCTGGGTTGATTGGTTGATGGGACAGGAGCACAGGTGGCCTTCTGCTCACTTCCTTTAGTAGCAAGGATGGATGATCAAAGGAACAGGAAAACCCCTGTTATCAATAAATGGCTAAAGGGCTGGTGCCCATCAGCACAATTTTGGGAGCAGAACAGACCCCTGTAATCCAGGAGGAAGCAACTAGTGATCTGCTGAGTCACTTGGATGCTCACAAGTCTATGGGACCAGAGGGAATCCATCCTAGGGTGATGAGGGAACTGGCAGATGAACTCACCAAACCGCTCTTCATCATTTATCATGGGTTCTGGCTCACTGGAGAGATCCTAAATGACTGGAAGCTGCCCAGTGTGATGCCCATCCATAAGTAGGGCTGAAAGGAGGACCTGGGAAACTACAGGCCTGTCAGCCTGACCTTGGTGCCTGGCAAGGTTATGGAACAGATCATCTTGAGTGCCACCACGTGGCACCTACAGGATGTCTGGGGGATCAGACCCAGGCAACATGAGTTTAGGGTCAGGTTGTGCTTGACCATCCTGATCTCCTTTTATGACCAGGTGACCCGCCTGGTGGATGTGGGAAAGGCTGTGGATGTTGTGTACCTGGACAATTGTCAGCCAATGGCTTGGAAAGGAGCACTCTTTGCTGGGTTAAGAGCTGGCTGATGGCCGGGCCCAGAAAGTGGTGGGCATTGGGGCTGCATCCAGCTGGTATCTGGTCACTAGTGGTGTCCCCTAAGGACTGGGTGCAGTCCTGTTTAATATCTTTATTGATGATCTGGATGAAGGGATTGAGTTCACCATTAGCAACTTTGCAGATGACACCAAGTTGGGTGTAAGTGTCGATCTGCTGGAGGGTAGGAGGGGTCTGAAGAGGGACCTGGACAGACTGGATAGATGGGCTGAATCCAACAGTATGAGGTTTAACAATACCAAGGGCCAGATCCTTTTTCCCCAACAACCCCCTACAACACAATCAGTTGGGGACAGAGTGGCTGAGCAGCCAGGCAGAAAGGGACCTGAGGGTACTGACTGACGGCAGGATGAACATGAGCCAGCAGTGTGCTCAGGTGACCAGGAAGGCCAATGTGGCCTGTATCAGCAATAGTGCGGCCAGCAGGACCAGGGAACCAGTTCTTGCCCTGCACTTGGCACTGGTTAGGCCATAACTTGAGTCCTGTGTCCAGTTCTGGCCCCTCAATTTAGGAATGATGTTGCCATGCTGGAGTAGGTCCAGAGAAGGCCAATGGACTTGGGGAAGAGTCTGGAACACAAGTTCTATAAGGAGAGGCTGAGGGAGCTGAGGGTGTTTAACCAGGAGGCACAGGGGAGACCTTGTCACTCTGTACAACTCCCTGAAAGGAGGTTGTAGCCAGGTGGGGGTTGGTCTCTTCTCCCAGGAAAACAGCGACAGGACAAGAGGACACAGTCTTAAGATGTGCCAGGGAAGATTAAGGTTGGGTACTATGGAGAAGTTCTTCACAGAAGGAGTGACTGGGCATTGGAACGGGCTGCCCAGGTGGGTGAAACACAGGATTCACATTTATTCTTTGTTCCAAGCAGATTTTTTATTTTAACTTAAATTCAAAGGAAAAATAATGAATTAAAGGTAAAGAAGTGTCTGCAAATGTTCTGTCATCTCCTCACAAATCATTACTTACTAGAACTCTACCACTGCCATCAAGATTACTTTAAGAGACAGAAAGAACAGTCCTGAAATAAGACAGATGAATGTACCAATCTAAGGAATATCCAGGCAGAATCATCTAAATTATAAACCTTTGAGAACAACATTTCTATATCCTCAGTAGAGTTTGTTAAAGATGTACTGATAAAGGTCTCAAAGCTTCTCACTTGCACTTCCTGACTAAACACTTCAAGTGGGTGTCATTCTGGTGCACATAACATGTTGTGTAACCTTCATTTGGCTAATTTAGATGCCTAATTTACGCCACATCCCTCTCTGCCATTTAGAATTTGAGATAGATGGTAAATCAAGCAGAAGAGACAGAAAAAAAAAAAGACATTTTCTCTTTTACTTAGTTTTACCAAAGTGAGATCTGCAAAAGCTTTACTTTGCCAGGAACTTTCGTGTACTGTAGAACAAAACTGTTACAGTGCATATGTTCAAGTAGGTCAAATCAAGGTTCTTAAATTCATGACATTTTATAATTTTCCTACTTTAATGTACTTTTAAGACAATTTTTATATGAAATCAAGTGCATCTGATTGCTTTAAAATTTACTACTACATTTAACAGACCATAATTTACCTGTGACATACATTAAAAGGTTAATCCACTGTTGTTCTTTAAAGGATGTTAGAACTCATGGTGCTCTAGAGAATGATTTGTATCCTTGGATGCTCAAGAGGGTAATTTTTCAAAACTCTACGTATGTCAGTGTTTTTCTTGCAAATGCTTTTCTGGTCATAAAATATAATACGGAGATGTTATATCCTGAATAGGTGGTTTATTGTTCATTAAGTAGTGTATTATCTTATGAAATCGTTGCCATATTTTTGTGACTGTGTATCCAGCCTGTTGCAGACTTCCTCACAAAGTATTTTTTGTGGGGGTTTTCTGCAAGATGAACATTTAAAGAGTTTGAAATTAATACTTCATGCTCTGCCATGTAGGTGGTATCCAAAAATCTCTTCCAAATATAGCTATGTTTTGTAACACCTGTTTCACAACTTCTTGGTGCCTGCTCCCCTTATGGGTGAGTATTAGCATTTACTCCAGTAGATAAAACATCTAGTCCAGTTTCGGTTGATAGTCCCACACAACATCAACAGCTGTACTACTAGAAAAAAAAAAAAATCAGATGACTATGACAAGCTGGCCCACAGGTCCTTCTTGTCTTAATCCTTTGGCTATTTCTATTAGACTTCAGAATTTACTACTTTGGGTAACGTGGGGAGGAAGCAAAAGCTATACTTTTGGGATTCTGGTAAAAACAACAGGTTACAGAGAAATTATTTGCACACTACAGCTTTCACAGATGCTTTATGCAATCCTCAGCAATTTTTTTAATTTGTTGTTTGTTTGTTTGCACCATAGCATGCTGCTGACTTGGGAAAAGGCATGGGCAACCAGTGAGCCTGTACAATCTACCTCTGCCCCTGTGAAGGTCAGAGGAGCTCAGGTCTGCACTGGGGAGTGCTTCATTTGCTGTGGCTTTGTGAGGCTGTGAAAAATCTATCCTTACCCACTGATAGCATTCTGAGCAGCAGCATTTGAGGCTTAGCAAGAAAGCATTTTAATGGAGCACTGCAACAGGGGCCAGGACTGCACACGTGAATGTTTGTGCTGTCTCTTGTGACAGCTTATGAGATCAGAAGAGTTTATGTGTAAATTCTTAGCTAGAAGTTTATCTTCTGCTTACAAAATGCCCACAAGTGCAATGGGGGCTACAAATTAGGCTTCCTGATTTTTTTATTACAGTATTTCACAATAAGTGTATATTACATCCCTGGGAAAACTCTGATTTATGAGACCTTTGAGGTTTAAGTTTTAAGATTCTTTTAGCTTACCAGAACAGAATATAAATTTTTAGCATATTTGGGAAGCAGGGACAGAAATTTAAACTTTGCTGGTACATACCTGATCATGAATGAACAGAGTCAGTGTCTTTATTATTTAAAGAAAAATTGCTCTAACAATTACCAGTGACCCTGCATCTGTCTCCTATTGTTTAAATTAAAAATAAATGTAAGGATTGTAGTATTTTCATTAAACATTTTAAAGTACTTCACAGAAGAGGTCAAGATAATAATAACAGAGAAACTGAGGAAGAGCAAGAACCAAAAGAAAACAATATAACTCCACAACGTTTTTCTCAGTGTTGCCAGGTAGGTAACACAAGTAGTCCATGCTCCCACTATGGGACATGAAGGGACAAAAAGGCAGATACCTGTGTGACAGCTACCCAGTGCAAAGCTAAAAACAGGACAATCTTAGCTTCTCCTTTGGAGGAGGGAAGCAACACATTCTACCCCTTTCTTCCTCTTTCATCTCAGGATGAAAATCTGTGAAAAGTGCTCTGTACTCACTTTCTAATGGCATAGTCTAGTCCTTAGCATATGGTCTGAAATAAAAATACTTTGCTGAACTTAATATTAGCTTCTCAGATAAAACTAGTTTACTATTTTTTCTACAAAAAAGAAGTAAACAAATTCTTAATGTTGAATGTACAGCCATTATTTGCTATTAAGATTCTCGTATGCTTAAACTGGTGGTATTTTTTTCCAGTATTATGAATCTTCGTTTGGCAAAAATTGACTGTGTTTAATATATCCTAATTTGTTCTAGGTTATCATTGCCTTTGCAGCTGAACTTTAACCCTGCAAAAAATGAGGAATGCAAAGGCAACTGTTTGCAAGGCAGAGCTAGACTGAAGTTTTATCAGAGTAAGAAGTCCAGGATTTCATCCTCTGAGTAGATTTTATTTTCAAGGCGGTTTCCCAGAAGCCACACAGAAAAGGGAAACAAAGCTAAAATTGGGACAAGGTCAGATGGATATAGAAGTGACTGTAACAAACCTCAAATAGTTCTGTTATTTTTGTTTCAGCTAAAGTTCACAGAATTTTTATTAGGAATCTAACCTAGATATTTACACAGGAATTGGGAAAAACAACTTTCTAATGGCTGCCCAGCAGGGAGGTTGTATTCATAACTGGTGTTAACTTCATACTTGATGCTGACAGATATCAGTTTAAATATTCAGACATTGGGAAGCAGCCTCCCTTTATGAAGGGTATAACATATTAGAAAGTAAGATATTGGAAAAATATTTTGAGCCCTTTTTTAATTTCTCCTTTTCTTGGAAATATGTATATATATACATTCATGTAAATGTATGTATTTTATCAGAATAAGATAAGGTTCTTTTTGATTTTAAGGGCTTCACAATCAATGTGAGTAAGAATGTCAGTTCTTATTTAAACAAGACACAATATGCAGATAGTGCATATTTTTCAAGCAGAAATTCACAATTTCTAATCAATTGCTAGGGCTAGTTTATCTCAATTAAAGAAAGACACACCTTTTACTTTAGACACTCCTCTTCTAAAAGGAACTTCATCTATCATAGATGGAGCAAATACTTGTATGCCTATGGTGTCTTCATGTGGGACTTCACCCTGCTGCCCCCCCTCCCCCAAACTGCTCAGAAACATTAGGTATCAGATAACATAAGTCACAGAGGTACTCAGAATTTCCTCTGTTGCTAAGAATAGACATTACTGTTAGAGGTTTCTCTGAGGTGTCTGCAAATTAGAATCCATTTTCTGTCCAAACTAAAATAGCTTAAATTTATTTGTTCACCTAGAAGACATGTTACTTTAAAATGAGAAATGCTGAATATCCCAAACTGGTATTTACTTGGAACTTTTAGATCTGGGAAGATTTAATTTAGATCGTTTCTACATTTCGTTGCTGATGTGCTTATACAACGAATATTCTGTCCTTTTGGCTTTCATTTTTTTGTGATGATTTTATAGTTTTTCACTGTGGAAGCATATAGATATTATTTTATTTTATGTGCATTTCAGTAAATATTAAGTGAATATATAACATACATAAACAGCATACTGGGAACATAGGTATACTCTGTATGCTTTTAATGAAGGCTGCTGTTCATTCTTCTGAAAGACAACACTTGACAGTTCATGCGACATGGAAAATACAGGGGGTTTAAATAGGGATGCAGCTAAAATGCAAAACTCAGCCAAGGGCAACAATATCCCTTGCAAACCATTTTTAATAGCTGTAAACTGCCAAATCCTTTAACAACAGAATTAAGTTTAACTGACAACTGAAGAAAAGCACACCTGATACTTAGACATCAACATGTATCATTTTCAGCCTCATAAAAAGATAGGCTAGATCTAACCTTCAGCCTGGATTCAGAATGTCATGATACAAAGGGAAATGCAGTTTCTTTTCATACTCTCCTGGTCGTTATCATATGGGCTAAGTCAGGAGTTGTCTCTAAGTTTTTCTTAAAAATGGGAGCAAGAAGGCAATTTAATGGCATCTAACTGCAAATATACCAGTAGTCTTCATACTTTGTGACTAATCCTAAGGACCCTGTAAAGACAGACCATGTAGAGACCATCTCAGTGGGACTACACTTCTTCTTAAAATCATCAATGTGTTAGATTTGTTCACAAATTATGGTTCTCGTTGTATAATTAGCAAAAACTTTTGACTCTCATTGCATAAATTCATGGTAATGCACGAGGATGGGGACTAAGAGATGAGCTACTTTTTTTCCATTTTACAAAAGGTAAATGTAGCTGCAAGAAGATGGAGAGTGCTGTACAGGCTGGGCAGGGAAATCTTGGCCAAGCCCTGAACTCTTAAGTTTCATATGGGTACATTTACCTAACAGCTGTAATTTTAGTTTCAATTAAAAAGTTATTTATTTACTAATTCCATGTAATGGCAGTTGACTGAAGGAGTAATTTCAAGTAATTTGAAAAGAGAGGATTTTTCTTCTGCTGTCCACCTTAAAACAGCACGAGTAAAATAAACAATTAGAACTAGTTACAAAGGTAAGCTAAAATCTAAACATAATAAGACACTGTTTTCAGCATTTCAAAAGAACCAAATACAACACATCAGCAGCTTCAAAATCCTTTTGAATAAGTGCACTCAGAAACAACTAACTAGCAAACAAAGCTTTTATGAAGACAGTGTGGTCAGTGAACTTTTGGCATGTCAATTCTATAAAATGTAGGCCTCTAGAAATATTCCTCACATTTGAGTAAGTAGAAAAGAGCCAAATTTAGCAACAGCTGCTCTGGATGGGGCATCATGATTTGCTGCTTTTTACAAAGTTTGACAGGCAAGAATTTCTGTAAAAAGAAAAGCATACTCAGTATTGTTAAAAGTATGTAATTTTTCTTACATTTTGAAGGATTGAGAATAATAAAGGGATCAGAATCTCAGAGACCAGCGAGATGATTTTATTAGATTACTCTATATTTAGGTTCTATATTTAACTTCTTTTCAAGTAATACAGACACTGATTAAACAACAGCTCATATCATGGGATAGCTGTTCTATATCCTAGCACTTATCATAATTTCTAGGCAATAAAGCTAATTCTATCTATAGATCATCTTAGTCTAATAGAATGGGTCAAGTAGTACAGAATCACAGAATATTCTGAGTTAGAAGGGACACACAAGGATCATGGAAGTCCAGCTGCTGGCCCTGCACAGGAAAGCCCCAAGAACTGTATCATAAGCAATACATAAAAATTAATGTCCTTTGAAAATAAAAATTGTATTTTTTATCTATTGATTTCATGTAAATATACACATGAAGATTTATAGGAGGAAAAGTGCTTCAACCTCAGTAATAACAAAAATGATAAGAAATAAATAGGTAACTGTATCTCATTGTCTTCGGTGAATGTCAAAGCAGAATCAGCAGTTTCAACAAACATAGCGTTGGGATGTTTCCCTTCCTGTGTCTTTCAGAAGGGCTGTTTTACACCTCCAATAGGAAATCTTCATGCTTAAAGGAGGATTGTAAAAATGCCAAAGGAGAATATCAATTACTAAAAAGGATAAGGGCATCAAGGTGGATTGATTCTACTAATATGATACAAATTGCTCTTCCAACAAAATCTATTAAAAATTGCACTAACAAATTTGATTTCCTAGGTTTTGATTCAGGAAAATTATTAAACACATGCTTAAAGTTAACTTTCCTGAATTGGAGGCCTTTAAGAATTAACATGGGCCTCTGAAAATGGGATACAGGATAAACTGAAATATGCTAGGCTCCCAAATAAAACAGGGCAGAAATTACAAGATAATGTCTAACAGTTTCTTGTCCCACCAGAACCACTAAAAGAATCACAACAGCAAAAGCAAAGCCAGAGATGCATCTATGCCTGGCTTCAGCACATGAGAAAAACAGGCCTGCCTTTTTGGTTTTGCTCTTCATTAGTTCTCATTCTGCTCAGAATTCACAACAAAGTTGTTTGTACCATCTCAATATATCAATTGTTTTAATAAATTTTGTTGTAAGTTTGAATTGTTTCAGCACTGTTTATTTTGTCTTCCTTTATAATTGCATACTTTAGAGTCACATAATCTATTTGTTTGATTTCTGGACATCATTTTTTTAGATGTTTCATGGATTCTTAAAATAGGAAAGATATTGTGTAGGCTTGTGTCATTAGAACATTGTTCAGCATATTGTTTCATTAAGAATGGGTATGTTGCAAACTTTTCATGGCTATTACTGCAATAGAAGCGCTTGTTTAGTTTTCTTAAGTTTTTTTTCCCCACTTGGTTTCCCATTATTAAATTCAGATAAATTTTTATGATGTCACAGTTCTCACAAAACTTTCATAGGGTTAAGACATGTTCAGATGAAAGATACAAAAAATAACATGTTGATATAAAATCAAAACAGAAACTCTGGGCAGCATAATTCAGATCCCAATAGTCAAAAACAGAAATGTAGCAGTAAATGAGAGGGAAAAAGAAGTGGGAAAGGAATTAAGATTAGACAGAAAATCAAAGCTGATAAAATACGTTTAAAAGAACAATGCTGTTCCTCACTGGCATCTATGGATACAACTAAAATCAGTTCTGTGTCATTCTGATAGACATAAACATTTAATTCAAATGACAAATGCATTTTTTCTTTTCTTGAGAGTTACTCAAAACAAGTAAGAGTTCCTTCCCCAAATTATCCACAATGAGAATGCATTCAATGCATTTTTTAATTCAATTATAATTTTCTCAAGTATCATTATTGGACATTTGAATTGGTATGCTTAATTGAGTAGGCATGGTAAGTCACACATTATTCACGTTACCTGATAGGATCAGCATCTAAGCTGCTCTTAAGTAAAATAATGAATGTTTTAAATTCTATTTCTGTGAGCTCAAGCCTGCAGTTTTTAAGTTCAAGAAACATAAATGTCCCAAATTCAATTGCTAAAAATTCCCAGAAAATACACGCTGGGGCTGTATTTATATATTTTTTTAACATGGGTGATGGAATTATTGTTGAGTTTTTGCAACAATATCCTGACACACTTTTTTTGTTGTCATTCATTTGTTTTTCCCTCTTGTTTTTTGCCTGATCACTGTACTAGGCACAAGCTCAAAGCTATTTATGGATAAAAACACTAATGATAAAACAAAAGCCAGAATACAGAAGATATTAACAACTTCTTAAATATTTTATGATACTTTGAAAAAACAGAAAGCAAATTCAATTGTTCAGACTAAGATACTGTATTTTGCTAAATCTGCAAATACAGTAAGGATAGAAAAATTATTCAAAAGTGAAAATTTACTACAGCCTTTGAATCCCCAACAATCAGACTTAAATAATTATTTTAATGTAAGGATGCATTTCTGTGGAATCTAAGTACTGAAATGAATGAAAAATGTGGAAGAAAATCAATGGAAAATAAAATTTCAATGAAAAAAGTTAATTTATGGAATATGTCTTTTATCATTGATCTTTTATACAGTATATTTGTTTTCCTTTAATGTAAAGCTGAGAGGAAAGAAATGTACAAAGCCCAGGTACTCCTAATCATCATTCAGAACACCTAAATTTGACATCAGCTTTGACTTTTATATGGCTGTTTTGAAGTTGATCTATACTGTTGCCCTGGAAAAGAGCAGTCCTGCCTTTTCCCTCTCCACCCCCACCAGAACTGATTGTTTCTGCCCGCTCCCTTGCAGCAGCTACAGTGTCTTGTTCAGTCTCAGGGTGATCAGGTCACTGCACTAGTGTTGCTTAAAACTCATTACATTCTTCCAGGGTTAACTTTAAATTGATTTACCTTGATAGTAGAAAAGAAGAAGCAGAAATGTGGTGAAAGCTGGACCATGCATCTCAGCATCAGGCTGCCAGGCTGTTTTTAGGTCAGCTTAAATTCATCATGAAACTGGTCTTCAACGAGATGTCAAAAAAAATACAATATGAACAGGCTTTGGTTTTCTCAGTTCAATAAAAAATGCTGATGATATGAAATTTCTCAGCCAACTCTGACTCAGGCTTTTATTCACTTTTCTTGCTTGTTTAATGGCAGGGGACATAGAGGACATTTTTCACTGTAGTTTCTGCTATATCTGTTGAACATAAGTTCCAGAATCACATTTACCTTCTCTTACTTCCTCAGCTATAATCCTTGTTTTCAATCACCCACTTTACCATGGTGCTGCTCTTTGTATCAGTGGTAGATATTACTGTCAAGGCTTATATTGATACATATATTTTCCTATTTATATCAGAACTTATAGTTCAATGCTTAATAGGAAAAGAGATTTCACTTATCATGCTCCCAACAAAACCTCTCAAAACCTTCCCATATTCAAGCTCAGAGGTAATTCTCCAGCCTTACCCAGAAAGTCTTTCCTAAACAATAGGTAGCCCCATTTTCTTCAACATCACACATGCCTCTGATATCATTTAGACTTATCGGCAACTGTGCTGTAGTGCTGTGCTTAAACCCACAAATGTTTCCATTATAGCATCTCTGAATATGCCATTTCTTTTTACCCTGTGAGACACCTGCTACATCTCAAAACTATCCTTGTTTTTAACATTGAATAATATTCACCTCTTCTCTTTACTCCTCTAGGGCTGACAAAAGGAAGGGGATTCATTGACAATTCTGCTGCAAAGGCTGGTTTTCTCTTTCTTGTCTTTGACAGATTCATCTGTTCCTATGCATCAATATGTGGCCTCCCTGTTCCTCAACTGTACAGAGCAGTGTCCTGCTCTTCCCACTCAGGCTTCCTCCCGTATCATTTCTCCCACTCATCTCTTCAGATCAGGTTTAAAATCTTGCCTCCGCTTCCTGTCATGTTAAGATTCTAGCATCTATCATCCACCTGTTAACATTTTGGACATGCCTTTTCTGAGTTTGCTTTTCACACAGTGAGAAGGCCAGGGGTTGTCCCTGTGAACCTGTGCAAAGTTAGCATGTCATCTGCATGCAAACATTTCCTTAATAGTCTCCTGGGCGACATTTTCTGCAAATCTCCTGAAAGCAGTCAGATTCTTCTCTGATAGTCAAAGGTTGTCAATCCATCATATTGATCAAACTGGCTTTACTGTTTCTTGAACTTCCCTGTTTTAATCCCTGCACTACAAGGGACTTGAATGTACCCTTAAATTTAAAGGCTTTGGGGAACTGGTTGTTTCTGCTTGCTTTCTCCTATGGTACAGTATTATTACAGAGAAATCTCAGCTATGACAGAGGTTGTGACTGCTACGGTAAAAAAAAAAAATCAATTATTATAACAGATTAGCAATTATTAATTTGAGCATATAAAAAATAATATACCATAACCAAACTCTAAGCCTTTTGTTATTGCTCTAGTATTACATTTGTAACCAAATGTTAACGTTTCAAATTAAAAATTTCTTTATCTGTTTAAAAATCTCTTCATTCTTTAAATTAAAATTTTACAACAATAGAAAAAACATTGGTAGAGTTTCTGTGCTTGAAAACTGCGACTGATGGAGAACACACTTTGGGAAAAAAAGTCACTGGATGGCACACAAAGAAGTGGCTTTCTTCTCTTGGTACAGCCCATATCAAAGAAAGGGGCCATGAATGGCTATGGAAGTTGCTGCTGGTATTATTATGGTAGGAGTTCTAAAAATGTTTTATATAGATATCCAAAGGAGAGATCAAGTTATCTAATTATATACGGAAAAAAAAGGTATCTAATTGCAGGTTTTAAATGTATGTATGAACAGAGAAGAAACACCATTTTCCCAGGTTGGATTCTTGTTTTCCTATTATACCACACCCTAAACATGCTCCTTAAATTGTGTATCCCTCTGTGTGCAAACAGTAGGCTGATGTTTTGCACAGAAGTCCCCTTGATCAACACCCACCTCCTAGGATAATCCAGAAGCAGCAGCAGTAATCTTCATCAGTGATGCCATCAGAAAGAGCTGCTGTGTGACCTCAACATTTGAGAAAAATGTCTCCATACATAAAGTAAACGATTAGATTATTTGTGTTTTTCCTACAACTGTTCTACTGCTTGCCCAATTCAAATAAGAAACGGTGACAGCTCTTCACAGAAAGCAAAGACGGTCTTGGTAAGATGTAGACATTCCTTATTGTCATTAGCCTCATTTTAGCATATCAAAAAGATCCTGAATATAGAGAGGAGATGAGCTGGATCCATTACCACATGTGTATTATTCCTAGGGTTAGACCTGATTATGCCTTCTGGCATCAAAATCTAGTAGTAATCCATGAGGACAGCCCTCATTCAGAGTAATCTAACTTTTAAAGGGCCTTCTGCTTTTCAGTGTCGTTTCAGTTGCTGCAGAAGACATACTGCTCCAGGGAACCTACTCTGAGCTCCCTCAGGTCTCCAGTCCCTTTGGGCTGGGGAGGTCAGGGATGGCCCATGACAGCTTGGTGATGAAGTGCTCAACACTTAGGACAAGGGAAGCATGAAGGAATGATTTAACAGATGTATTTGTGCCTGCAGAAATTTATGGGCATGTGGATATTCTGTGCCAGGACTTCTGAGCTGCTGGCAAATATCCTTGCCAAAAGTCATGGAGCTCAGATTTACACAGAGTATATTTGTCATTAGGGTTGGTATTCATCAAATGTAACCTCGGTATCTTGTATTACTAAATGTCTTAATGTGAGTTGTTTTAATTTTTTCCAGAGATAACCCTGGAATTCTCTTTAGAGCACTCAACATTCAATCCCCTTCTCTGGTTTTGCTTTTGCTCAACTCCCAGCTCTCTGTGTTGAGTGTGATTGGTGACATTTCTAAAGAAAGGCATCATGACTCAAAGTTGCCTCACTGTCAATGTCCATACTGTTACGGTTTGGAGGCAATGATTTTTTATTTTTTTTTAACTTCTGAAATACCACAAAAGCTTTGGCTTCACAGAAGATCTCACACCGCTACAATAGGTGACTGCAACTTGAAGGGGTGACCTCTACAAGCTGCTGGCATATGGGTTTTATGTATTAGGGTCTGTAAAGGAGATACCGCTTGCAAGGATTTATAATGTGCCAGGACTGTATGACAGATGGTAAAAGCCATATGAGTTGCAGAGTTCTTGAAAGATTTTTTTTTAGTTTGTTTTTGTTTATCATAGAGAATACGCTTCTGGGTTCATAAAGTTTCAGCATGTTCTGCCTACTGCGTCATGGAGAAAAATATTAACTCCATCCTGAATCCAGGCCACCAGGAGAATAAAAATAGTATTTTAAAAAGGAGGTAGGCAGGCTGT